>NC_064268.1:6120892-6736785 GCF_003254725.2 Canis lupus dingo
TTGGAAGCAGAGAAAGCCATATCCCAACATGGACTGGGGCGCCTCAGGTGCGCTTCTCCCAGGGCAGGGACTGGTCTCAGCCATCAGGTGCCAGATCAGTCTCCTCGAAACTGACTGGCATCAGAATCATGGGGGCGGGGACCATTAAATGCAAACCCAGGCTACCCCAAGCATCTGAGTCAGTAGGCCAGGGTGGAGTCTAAGAATCCGTCTCTAATTACGCCCTGGGGTAGCTCCTCAGACTCTGTCATGTAGCCACTGGCATTATTGCCATCCTCCACCTCCTCTTTGTCATCATCCTATTTTCCATTTATTAGATGAAGGTACAGGACTCAGAGTATTTGGATGGCCTGCCCATGTTCACACAGCCTATGGGGTCTGGGATCCCTACATCCTGGGCTCCTTCCAGCTATGTCACTCCTTCACCATTTCCTTTGTCTTTGATGAGACCAGACCATCACTCTGCTGCTCCAAACACTCAGATGTCCAGTACCCTCAACCCTCCAGGGAACTGAGACTCGAGGGAAGGGGACACAGCACAGCAGGTCTGGTAGAGACAGAAGAAGGAATGGGTGGCATGTTAACTGTACCCAGGGGGGGCTCTTGGCTGTCTGCTGCTGGGCAAAGTCTCTAAAAGACACATGAGTCCTGCAGACACCAAAATGATGAAGAGAGACAGAAGCATACGGAAAATGATGAAGAAGAGGTGAAGGGAAGGAAAGAAAAGGAGGAGAGAAGAGGCGGAGATGACAGAGGCCCCTGAAGGGCACAGGACAGTCTAGGAGCAGGGTGAGGTGGAACCCCAGCCAGTCCACCAGGAGCCCAGAGAGACCAGGAGGCGAGCAGGAGGGGGAGAGAGAACAAGAGAGTGGGAACAACCCAGCCAGCACAGCAATATGGAGACTGTCTATACTGGGCAAGTGCCCCCCTATCCCAGGCCCCAAGACCCCCACCCACTTGCCTGCAGACAAGAGAGGAGAGAAGGAGCCACACGGTGTAAGGACAAGCAGAGGCAATGACTCCAGCACAAAGACCAATGATTAAAGTAATGGTCCTGAGTCACCAGGGAGAGGTTCAATTATACTGGCATTAGGCGCCTACAAAAGCAGGCAACACTCAACTGTTTTTAAAAGGTTTCCTTTGGAGTTGACGAAGGCCAGGCCCAGGCCACTGATCTTTGAATAATCAGAGAAGGAAAAAATCAGTAAGATGTTTTCAGATATAAGACAGAAAAAAACCCAGCCTCTATGCAGGGTCCTGAGCCTATGGGCAAGCTATAAACCATCCAGGGCTCTCAATATTCCCATCTGTAAAATGGGGAGGCAGAACCAGACCTTCCTGCTCCAAAATTCTGTGAGTCTGTGAAAGTGAAGTTCTCTGCTATCAGCTTACAAACTAGGACCTAGAACCATGTTTACCAACACATATCACTGTCATAACACGGGATAACTGAAGTGTTAATAATCTTGAGGCTGTCAGTCTGGGAAATAGAAACGTTTCTGTTTCATTTCCTTTCTCTTATCACAAAACAAACTCAGGTGTGTGTGAGAGAGAGAGATGATGATGATGATGATGATGATGATGATAAGATGCTGTCCTCCCTGGAGGGGAAGAATTATCACAAACCACACTCCCTACCTTCTCTCACTCTAACCCAGACTCTCTGTCTGCTTTTCCCTTGGCCCAAGCTCCTTCCAGCCTCAGAGCCTTCCCCCCTCCAACCTCTATCCTGCAGCTGGTGAATCCCTACTCTCTAGTCACATCTCAGTTTAAATGTCACTTCCAGGGACAGAGGCAGTGGGATGCCTGGGTGATGCAGTTGGTTAAGCATAAGACACTTGATTTTGGCTCAGGTCGTAATCTCAGGGTCCTGGGATCAAGCCCTGCATCAGGCTCCAACCTGAGTGTCTGCTTGGGTTTCTCTCTCCTTCTCCTCCTCCCCCTCCCCACCTCTCAAATAAATAAAGAAACCTTTAAAAAATAAATGTCAAAAAAATTAAATAAATAAAAAATAAATGTCATTCCTGAGGAATACCTTCCTCAGCCTCCCATCCTCCAGACTAGGTTAAGTTCCCCCATTATCTACAGTCATGGCAGCAAAGACCTTCTCGTCTAACTTTTTGGGTGATTTTACTGAACATATGGGATTCCTGAATGAATGCCTGTGCCTTCCTGAGAGTGTCAGTTGAATGTAGTGAAGACTCTGCCTGCCTGGTTCATTGCTGCTCAGCCCCAGTGCCAGCACAGGGTGGGTGTGTGGTAGGCACCCAAAGACTACCAAATGAATGGAAGGAAAAAAAGGAAAATCTCAAGCCAGTAACAAAGGGAGCATTTCTACTACAGAGGATCATCCATTTTTAATCTTCATGACTCCTAATCTTCCTGCCTTAATATCTGATGACTACTACAAAGGGGATTGAACATTACAGAAAGAAAGTGCTAAATTGTCAAGATGTCAGTGCTGGCTCACCACAATTAACATCCAAACAACCTAAAGAAAGCCAGATTATAGTCATCTGGAAAAAATAAAATTGGATCCGAACTACACTGAACTCCAGTAAAATCCAAAAGATCAAATATTTAACTGTATAGAATTAAACTGTAAAAGTACAGGAAGAAATCATGGGGAAACTGTTTTATAATCCTGCAGTTTTAAAGCCTTTTAAGTATTAAGTATTACATTATATCCAAAAGCCATAAAATAAAATATTGCTAAAGTCTGCCACATAAAAATAAAAATTTTATATACAACAAACACAAACACACACACAAACCTCACCAGCAAAGTCAAATGGCCAATGAACCACTGGGGAAAATATCTGCAACTCACATCATGGATATAAAGCTGATCTCCCTATCACATAAAAAGCCACTAGTTTATAAGTTTCTCTTTGTTACCATTAATAGGAAAGAAGCATCTTGGACATGAGATTGTTAAGCTGTCTCTGAGAAATGTCAGAACTTACTAGGTTGGCAGCAGAGGGGCAGAAGGAAGTATAGAGGGAGAGTTGTATACAGATGTTTTCATATTTACATTTTAATGATAACGTGTATTAGTCTCTTTGGCTGTACTATAGAAATACATTAAGTGATTCAATGGAAACATACCTCTTTGCTAATTGAATATTATAGATTGGATGATGAATTCTTTTAGAAGCATTATATTTTGTGTACTCTGTTACTTTGTCTCAGTTTTTAATTTTTTTTTAATTTTTTTAATTTTTATTTATTTATGATAGTCAGAGAGAGAGAGAGAGAAAGAGAGGCAGAGACACAGGCAGAGGGAGAAGCAGGCTCCATGCACCGGGAGCCCAATGTGGGATTTGATCCCGGGTCTCCAGGATCGCGCCCTGGGCCAAAGGCAGGCGCCAAACTGCTGCGCCACCCAGGGATCCCTCTCAGTTTTTAATTGAACATTAAGGGAATGCAGTATTTTAATTGTAACTCTGCCAATATCTTTATCTAGAGGCCTGTTGCCATTTTTGTCTTTTATATTTTTGTCGCCAAGAAAGGCAAGATTACATTTTTTTTTCAGATGGAGTTGGTGTAGTGTATTCTTGGTTATCAAAATACTCATAGTTTGGGGACTTCGACATGATAAATATTCATGGCGCGTAAAAGCATGATACATAACTGTACGACCTTACTTAAAATGCTTACTTGTGTAGATAGATACACACACGGGACATAGAAGTCAAACTGTAAACTGCTTGTGATTATGGATGACTTTGTTCTTTCCTTCTTGTGTTTTTCAGTTTCCTTTTATGCACATATTAACTTTTAAAAAATAAAATTTTAAAAAACCTTAAAAAAAGCCACTAGAAATGCATAAGGAGGAAAAAAGCAATAATAATAATTCAACAGATAAATGGGCAAAGCATATGAACAGTTCACAGAAAAGGAAATACACACAACCTTTACACACATTTTTCACATATGAAATAAAGGCCAACCTGACTTGCAATAGGGAAATGCACATTAAAACTACACAATACTATTTTTCATCTACAAAATGAGCAAAAATTCAAATGTATAATAATGTTCTCTGTTGGTGAGGCTATGAAAAAGCAGGCAAATCACATGGATTGTAAGTAGAAGATAAACTGGTTCCACCCTCAGGGAGAGCATTAAATAGTAGTAGCTGTAGACATTATAAACGCACACATCCCTGAGCTCAGCAATTCCATCTGTGGAAGTGTGCCCTTCCAGTGGACTCACCCAGTTGCAGAATTAAGTATAGTCAGGATTATTCTTTGCCATGCAAGTCATAAAGGCAAAAGACTGGCAAGAGATTCATAAACTGGGGCTGGTTAAATAGATAATGGCACAACCACACTGTGAAATATGATGGGCTTTTTTGAAATATTGAGGAAGTTCATCCTATGGCAACATGCAAAAGATCTCCAAAATGCATTGTACACTGGAGAAGCCAAGATATAGGAAAATGTGTGCAGACATTTACACACACACACACAAAAAAAAAAGGAAGAAAAAAGAATACTCAGGTATCCCTTGTTCTACTACTAACTTCAGAGTCTAAAGTTGGGAACTCAAGAGACACATGTATTACCTGGTTGCCTTGATCTTGCATAAAAACTCTCTGGATGGATACATGAGAACTGAAAGGCAATGGATATCTGTTGTGTGGGGGGAGGGGTACTAAGCTGATGGGGCTTGTGGGAGGGGCTTTCAAATGTCTTTTTTATGTTGGAACCATGATTCTAGTTCATGCTTACTTGGCACTGACTGCATGGTCAACCCAATCCTGAGAACTCTTCATATAATAGTTCAGTCGATCCTCTACATCGCCCTGATGCCATGGGGACAGTTATCATCCACATGTTACAAATTAAGAAACTGCAGCACAGAGAGGCTAGGTGACTTGCCAAAAGTCACACAGCCCATAAGAGACAGAGCCATGCATGAGCATATCTATTCCAATAGTTACTTAAAATTTTTTTTTAATTTTAAAATTTAAATTTTTTTCCTTTTAGGTCATAGGCCATTTCCACTTTCTCAGAAAGGAGCTGAGCATCTATCTGACACCTGTCTTGGGTGTGAGGCAGGCATCCCTTGCTCACTGCAGGGGACATAGCAAGCTCTCCGTTTACTTCTGTAGAAACCCCATAGCCCCATTTTGCACCCCCTCGTTGGGTTGATGGGGGACTCACAGTCCCACCTCTCCAAATAAACCCACCTCAAAACTCCCCAGCTCTATGCTCTCGCAGTATTTTTATGCTGCTGACCTGGGAGTGGTGCCCAAAATTCATGTAACTGGTGATTGGCCATTTCCCTTGAAAACGTATATGCTGATGGCCTATCCTAGAGCACAAGCTGGTAAGCATTTCTGCCTTGTTCCAGGCCCTGGTCCGGACATCTGACACATACGACTGTCCTTATACTTTCATTCAACCCCACTTTGGAAAACTGAAACAATGCCTTCTTGCTAACAGCAGGAGCATCTGCAGATCACCTCCCAAGAACTGCTTGGGTCCTCTGCCATGGAACAAGCTGAAGATTCTGTTCAAATCGCCATGTTTCACTACCGAGCAAACAACAAGGGCAAAGGAAGGCTGTTCAGCCCTCAGTAAGAGCGAGAAGCATAGAGAACAAGCCTCATTCTTCCCAGAGCCCAAGATGGAAAGTCAACCTCTGATCCTGACCTGAAAGCAGGAGTCTCTCTAACACGAGACCTGGTTGTGGGGCCCGGGGGACTGAACCCCTCCTGCAAATGAGGATGTGATGGGGAGAGCTGAGGGATTGAGGGGGTCACCGGGGAGTGGGGAGCTGTGTGTGGGGCCAGCACACAGGGGAGTGCTCCTTCCTGCCTTTAGTCTTGGTGCTACATTTACCAGTGAGCTCTATTAGGGGCACCCTAGGGTCAGACCACACAATGTGGGGAGAAAGCTCCCCGCCGGCGCCATCCCGGGCCCCTTCTCCTGGGAGGCCTCTGGTTGTGGGAGCTGCAGTCATTTCACAGATTGACTTGCCAAATGCCTGGGGCCACAATGAAGAGCCACTTTCCCCACATGCACATGGCTTGGCTTGAAGTGGATGAGAGCATCCCCTATCAGTCCTCAGAGACACAGCTGTCACAGTATTTTCAGCAGGGCGCTTGCCCCCTGCACCAGGTGCCTGGCTGGTGTTCAGGGCAGACAGTAGTGGGCTTCCTGAGGAGAGCACTGGCTTGTGAAGCCCCACCTCTCCTGCACACCCCACTCCGGAACTCAGTCCCCTTCTGTGAGACAGCCCAAGTTCAAAGGCAATAGGCCCTGCGACCTGCTGAGTGGGGGCACCTGGGGCAAGCCACCTCACCACCCTGGGCCTCACCTTCCCCATCTTCAAACAAGGATGATAACAGCAATGCCAGCACCCACCCAGGGAAGTGTTTATAGCACAGTAGTCAGCCTGCAGTATGGCTCTAGGAATGCCTATCTGCTGTGATGACAGTAGCTGCTGTCAGGAGCGACACAGGTGGCCGAGCACACTCAGAGACTGCCATCAGTTACCTAATCTCGGTCACGTCTGATCTGTCCAGCTTCTGCAGCTCCAGCTTGGCGGCCTCTAGGATGGGCATGACCTCGGCCAGGGCCATCTCAGCCTCAGCCTTCTCCACAGCAATGATCTTGTTTTGTTCTTCTATCTCGATGGCTTTTTCTTCTGCGAGCTTCTTCTTTTCCTCAGCTGTGGGGGGAGGGGCAGGTTAGGGCAGCTACTGGGCAGGGAGGGGAGAGACCACAACCATTGGGACAAAGTGGCACATAGCTCTCCCAGGTCAGTGGTGGGCTGTCAGGGGATCTAACTCACTTTGGCCAATACGATGGCCTAGGGTGTTACTACTAGAATAGAAGTCCTCACGGGGCATGGGGTCTCCAACACCAGGACCACTGATCTGACTCTGACTGGCCACCCCCATGTCCCACCACTCCATTCCACAGGCCAGCCCCCAACCCTGCTGGCCAGTGTGAGCTGAGGACACCAGGGCTGCCCTGCCTTTCTGGAGCAGATGGAGAAACAGACAGAGTTCTCTCTGCTTCTCATCACCATTTCCTAGGTTTATTCAGGCCCCACACAAAAGCCACCCCTCCTAAGGTGGCCTGTCCCTTCTATCGCTCTCGATCTCACTGCTCTTTCCTTCATGACACTGATAGAAATCTGGCATTTCACCTAATTACTGGCTCACTGATTGTCTGATTCCACTCACTAGAATGCAGACATCTCCCCAAGGGCTGGAACCCCAATGCTTAGAATAGGGCTCAGTTCACAGTAGGTGAACTGTGTTGAACAGTGTCCCCCATAATCCATGCCCACCCGCAGCCTCAGAATGTGACCTTATTTGGAAAGAGGGTCTTTGTACATCTAATTAGTCCCCATGAGGTCTTACTGGGTTAGGGTGGGTCCTAAATCCAATGGCTTGTGTCCTTATAAAAAGACTGCAGGAAGACACAAAGACATAGAGGGAAGAAGGTAATGTGCCAATGGCACCAGACATTGAGATGAACCTAAAAGCCAACGATTGCCAGCAAACCACCAGAGGCTGCAAGAGGCAAGGAGGGGTCCTCCCCTAGAACCTTTGGAGGGAACATGGCCCTGCTGACACCTTGATTTCAGACTTTGACCTCCAGACCTGTGAGAGACTAAACTTCTGTTGTTTGAAACCCCCCCTCCCACACACACACACACACACACACACACACACACAACACACACTTGGGTCATTTGTTTGCATAGCTCTAAGAAATGAATATGCTGTCACTTGTCCGAGGGCACCCGAGTAGGACTGGAGCCCATGGCCTGAGCACCCATGGCCACACTTGTAACCACTCTGGTGTCTCGCCTTCCTGTGCACTCCGGGGTGCTGCTAAAATTCATGCTGACTCTGCTTCAGGAAATGGTCCCAGAGAACTAAAACAGTGGGTGGTACTCAATAAATGTATGCCAGATGCCCTTGTGTTTTCTGATTCGGTATTCCCTAGGGAGTCATGTCCGCAGTCAAGCATTGCCTGAGCGTTTGTAGGGTGCAGAGTGTGTACAGGCCCTGCCACTATGAAGGATCCTGGCCCTGGGGGAGTTTCTTGCTGGAGCAGCAGGAAGACACACATGGGAAGGAGGAGGTGAGGTCACAACCGTGAAACCCTCAGAATTGTCAGGGTGACAAGAAGAGGGGTCTGCAGGGAAGGTAGTATCCCAGAGGAGATGGAACAGAGCAGCGCGGGTGGGAAGGAGGCTGGAATAACTGTAGGGGAGCTCACTGCGGCATGGAACCAGCAGGAGGGGCCCAAAAAGACCTGCGTGCGAGAATGGTCATCGAGCACAGAAGAACAGTGGGCTGACAAGCAGCTTCTCAGGAATGTCTCCCTGTCCTACCTGGGGGAGTCCCCGCCCCGAGAGCTGGCCCCACACTCACCAATGGTTGTGTTGGTGGCAATTTCCTCCAGCAGGGCCTCACAGGCAGCAGACTTCTCCGCCAGCACCACTTTCTGCACGGCCAGCTTCTGGTTCAGCTCATCCAACTCGATGGTGGCCTCCTTCAGCTTGTCCAGCCCACCCTCCAGACGCTTGCACTGAGCTGAGGAAAGAGAGGAGCTGTACTCATCACCAGGGTAGGCGCTATTCCCAGCGCTCCAGGGGCCTCATTGTGATTCATCCCATTGGGGCTCAATTAAGAAAGTCATCTTCATGAGATGTCAAGCAAGCATAGCTCAGTACCTCCACTGACATGCTGGGACCACATTGGCCAAAATAAATGTATTTCTGAAAACCATGCTTCCCTTGGCCAATGGCTGGAGCCACAGAATTTTTTTCTTTTTTTTTTTTTTTCACAGAATTTTTTTCAAAAGCGTTTTCCAACAGAGCATGCTGCTGCCATCAGATCATATCTCTAAGCAGTGAAGAGGTAGAGCTACAAAGTGCAAGACCCAACACTGACGAATAGAAGAGCATGCCAGGCCTCTGCCCACCCAGAAGACTCACTCTAAGATGTAATATCCAGAACATGCAGTATTTTGTCTCAATCTGGAGTGTGTCTGGTCTTGCTAATAAAACACCTACTTAAAGAGAAGGTCAGCCCTTGGATCCTCACTTGTTCACCATCCCATTCCCATGTCTTACCCGTGTTATACTGGGTTTTCTCATCCAGCAATTTTGAATATGTGTTAATAAAATCAAGGTAGTTTTTGGGTGTTACATAGTTGCTACGCCTCAATTTCTGTAGAAATTGTTTGCTGAATTCACCCACGGATTCATGGACCAAAACAACATGCTCTACCACACTGTCTATGTTTTCCATCGGAATCATCGGATTTGTCCCTGAAGAGAAAGGATGGGAAAAATGCCTCTTAGACAACAGGAAAGAGCAGGTTCCCAAAGAGTCAGATACGGAATTCCTGTACAACCCAACAATTCTGCTCCCAGGTGCAGACCCACAAAGACCTGAAAATGGACTCAAGCAGACTCCTGCGGGCCAATGCACACAGCCACACTACTCACAACAGCCAAAACTGGAAGTGACCTGTGTGTCCACCAACAAATGACCAGATAAACAGATGTGGTCCATCCATTCAATGAAGAAAGGAAACTCTGCCGCATGACACAATGTGGATGAGCCTTGAGACATGCTGAGTATAAGAAGCCACGCACGAAAGGACAAATGTTACATGACTAGACTTCACACAAAGTCTCTGGAACAGGGCAATTCAGAGACAGAAAGTAGATGAGAGGTTCCTGGGGGACTGGAATGGGAGGAATGGGAGGTTCGTGCTTCATGGGGAGCAGCTCTGGTTTTACAAGATGGAAGGAGGTCTGGAGCTGGATGGTGCTGGCAGCTGCACAATAAGAATGTACCTAATGCCACTAACTTCACTCCTCAAAATGGTTAAAATGGCAAATTTTATGTTATAGATGTTTTACCACAATACAAAAAAAAGTGGTATTAAAACTGTTTAATAGAGAAAGGAAAAGAGTAGCTGCCAGTTGGCTGGTGTTTTTTCTGGACCACAGGACCGTCCATGCTCCAGCAGTTTCTCTTTCCCTTCCTCTGGCTGTGACACTGTTCGGGGAGGGGGTCTCAGGGTCTCAGGAGGGAAATACACCCAGCGTCCTTGGTGTGTCCCTTGTCCCCAGCACAGAGTGTATGCAAAGCAGGCCTCCCTCTAAGTCTGTTAAAGCAATAAATCAATCATCTCTTCCAGGGCTAAACCCACGTCCCTTGGACTATCTGACAGATGGCAAAACACACTCACTGCAAAGCAGAATGTGCCTTCAATTAAAATGAAGGAAAAAAAGATTGGCCAAAAGTAACCATTCAGCCAGATGCTGTGGATTTGACCTTAAGTTACACCAGGGACCGGGAAACCACAGCCTACAGGCCTATTTTATGGCATCTGTGCCATAAAATAAAACTCTGCCTTACAAATATCCATACTTTGGGGCACAGTTAGCCCAATGCCAGGGACTCTCTTCCAAGAAAAAAAAATTCTTTTTTTTTCTTAAAGATTTTATTTATTCATGAGCAACAGAGAGGGGGGGGGGCGGGTGCAGAAACACAGGCAGAGGGAGAAGCAGGCCCCATGCAGGAAGCCCAACATGGGACTCGATCCCGGGTCTCCAGGATCACACCCTGGGCCGAAGGCAGCACTAAACCACTGAGTCACCCAGGCTGCCCGAAAAAAAAAAAATTCTAAGCGAATTCCATGTGGTGTTATTTATGACACAGAGCCACTGAATGCTGAAAGTAAACCTAAGTGCTGTTAACATGCAGGGATGGCTCGCGTGCCCATGGAAGCTCAGGTGCATCTATCTATACTGGGGTTGGCAGACCATGCAGGACAAATCTGTCCCACTGCCTGTTTTTGTAAACACAGTTTCATGAGAACACAGCCATGCCTGCTCCCGTACACATTATTTGTGGCTGCCGTCATGGTTCAGTGGCAGGAGTAGTTGCAATGGAGCCTGTATGACCCACAAAGCTGAAAATATTTATCATCTGCTCCTTTACAGAAAAAGTTTGCTGATTCCTAAGTTAGACTGTCAGCACAGAGCCATTCTTTAGCCCCTTTACCTTGTGTGTTAAAATTATGAGTGCTCCCTGTGTAAAGGGACAAATTATTTATTTACTAAATACAGATTTATAAGGTAGAAACTATTTACAAGGCCACCCGGTGTCATTTGCCATCAATCTGCTCAAGTTAGTTGCAGATAAAAAGCTTTTTCCCTAAAGATAAATTGACTTGCTTTCTTATTTCAAAGATTAAAATTAATAATCAAGGACTTAAGTGTTTGAAACTTCTGAGAAAATTCAGCACTGACTGATAATCAGTCCACTAAAAGGTCCTTCGGGCATCCTTTGGGGCAAGGATCAGCATAACAGTAAATATTCAAGCTACATGGGCCATGTGGTCTCTGCTCTAACTCCTCAACCTTGCAGTTTGAAGCTTAAAAGCAGCCAGAGCCACCATGTTCACTGACAAATAAGTCAGTGTTCCAATCACACTTTATTTACCAAAACAAGCTATGGGTCACAATTGGTGCACCAACCCCTGCTTTGATGGTATCTGATCAATTTTATCCTAAATTGTCCTTGTAAGTTCCCTGAAATCCCTTTATTTTTTAGAACATCCTTATATTAGAGAGAGAGAAAGAATGCAAGCATGAGTGGGGGCAGGGGCAGGAGAGAGAATCCTTAAGCAGACTCCCCACTGAGTGCAGAGCCCATTGTGGGGCTCCATCCCAGGACCCTGAGATCATGACCTGAGCTGAAATCAAGAGTTGGACGCTGAACTGAGCCACCTAGGCACCCCAGTCCTTTGAAATCCCTTTAGATCAAAACAGTGTAAACCAAAAATATGCTAACAAACTTAAAAACAATTTATGGCCTTAGGGGCGAACGGTGACAGGATCCACTGGACCAAAATTCAAAGTCAGAAAGGCGCCAACAAGTCATTTTTGTTGCACGTACCTAAAAATGACTTAGCGACTGCGTGCAGGGCTTGAGGAGGCCAGGGCATGAACCAGTCAATACCAGTGTTATTCACAAGACCTTGAAAAGAAGGAGAAACAAAAGAGATGACCAGTTGGCAACGCTGAGATGCTTGAGGACATCGACATGGTCTTCAGCACCCAGCGCATTGGTGAAAGAGCTGGACGTGTCCAGGAATAATTCACTCAAAGCAGAGTTTCTCAACCTCAGTGTGACTGGCATTGGGCTGGATGATCCTCTGGCGGGGGGCGAAGGGGCGCTATCTGTGCAGCATGGAATATTTGGCAGCAC
Organism: Canis lupus dingo; assembly: GCF_003254725.2. Taxonomy (NCBI): domain Eukaryota; kingdom Metazoa; phylum Chordata; class Mammalia; order Carnivora; family Canidae; genus Canis; species Canis lupus. The sequence goes on from NC_064268.1 coordinate 6,133,161, forward strand.
CTGGGCCTCCATCAGCTGGACTGTAGGACACTCCCTGCCCCACCCAGCATGACAACCAAAACTGTCTCCAGGCATTGACAAATGTCCTTGAGTGGGGGCCAGTAAAATCACTCCATAAATTCAGAACCTCCACTCTAGAGGTCTAGGTACTGCACCTTCCACGAGGCTGGCAAAATGTTCCAGATGGAAGAGAGCGGAGAGCTCACTAGGGGCTGGGCACTGGGGCCCATGAGCGTTCCTCGCATCAGGGGACAGCACCCACTGTGGGCAGCTCGAGAGCCTGCTGGCAGCTGTGGGGGACACAGTGGGACCCACACTACACAGCAGAGCCCACGCTTCTGCCCAGTGACCGTCTCCTGTTTTGCCCTGCGGAAGGGGGGGGGAGAGGATGTGCAGGCTCAGCTCAGGGGCACCTGGGAAATTCCTGCACCGGGTCCTCAGGGTGTCCCCCACCGGCGACATGCCCAGGACGATGTGCAGATTATTTGCACTCTTGTTCACAAAGTACTGCCACACAGACTCTTTGGCCGGGCCCGTCCCTTGCTTCAGGGCTTCTTGTCCGATCTGACTGAGGATCGTCTCTTTCTCCTCTTCTGGGAAAAGTGCAGGTACGATTCCTAGAAAACAGAGACATGATGGGTTTTTCAGCCTCGGGGTTATAGTCTCCTCTAGGCACTGAAATGACGGGAGCACAGCATTACCAGAGGAGCAGAGGACGCCAAGGTGAGGGGCCCTAACTCTGAGGCCCCAGGCTCATACACTGAGGGTGAATCCCTCTGAGCCTCAATCTCATCAGTGAAATGGGAGGAATAAGTGCCTCCCGCGTACCTTGGGGGGGGTGATCGTGAGCGGCAAAGCAGGGGTACTTGACCAGGGACAACTGTGCCCCCTAAGTGACACTTGGCAATGTCCGGAGACATTTTCGGTTGCCCCAGTTTGTGTGTGTGTTGGGGGGTGGGGATGCTAATGGAATCAGGCACGGAGAGGCCAGGGGTGCTGCCAGCCAGCCTGTAATACCCAGGACAGCCCCGCAGCAAAGACTCCCCTGCCACTGATGTCATGAGGACCAGGGATGAGAAACTGCTGCCGAGTCAGTGTAAGGGCTTCAGAAAATAAGTAACCTGGACCATCCGGGGAGCTATTAAGTGAGGCTCCCTGGAGCACTCTCAGCCTTCACAGAATATATACCCCAGCCCTGCAGCGGGGGTTGCAGGCACAGAAAAGGACAGATTGACGCTTCTAGCCCTGCTCACACGCTTGCAACCCATGTGCGGAAAGTCTGATGCCAACCCAAGGAAGCATGTGCTCAATGCCGTGTTGGGAGCTGGACTGTGGTGCCTGGGCATCCCGGACCCACGAAGCTGTCACCGTGGAGGGGGCTTCTTTTGGTGGGGAGAGGCCCTGCAGGGCACTGGAGCTAAAATTGGGAGGAAGCATGGAACCTGACGTTAGTCTGGAAAGGAGTTCTGCTGTCTGTGCCCCTCCCTCCCTGCCCATCCCCTCTTCCCGGCCACCGGTCCCTCTTCCCTTTGGAGAATCACTTCTCCTCCATTCATACACCTGCATAGGCTTTGGGTGGGCTGGCGGCCCCATCAGAGCCCCAGGCAGTTGGCTCGGGCGTGGGTGCATAAGCTGAGCCAGCTGATGGAAGCCCTTCCAGGCAGCCTGGCCCCCACATCTGGGAAAGATGGTCTCATTCACCCAGGGTAAGCCAGGACGATGCGATGGGGCTTGGTTTTTTGTTGTTGTTGTTTGTTTGTTTGTTTGAATTGCTTTGGGAAAATCCAAAAATGCAAATACAAGAGAAAAATGGTAAAGCCGAGATGGGGCACAGGAGGGATGAACCCGTAGCCACAATCTTTTGAGCACCTGGGTCCAACCAAGCCCCCTGGGCTTTCTCAGGCTTGTGAAACAGCCCTGACTCCTCCATTCCTCTTGAACTTCGCTAAGCCAACCTGACTTGCACTGCCAGCACCTGCAACCGTGGAGGCTGATGAGAGAGGGAGAGAGTGGCCGGCAGGAGCAGGGCAGGACAGGACAGCAAATAAGGAGGTGGAAAGAACACAGGCTGCAGGAACAGAAGGCAATCTGCGGAGACCAGAGCACTGGAGGCTTCAGAGAAAGGGAACCAGTGCCGTGCACGGGCGGCGGTGTTCTAGGAAGCCAAGATCAGCGCAGACGTGCGTGAAGAGTTGAGGTCAGACATGAGAAGGGTCTGGCTCTGATGGAGGCTGGAGGGCATGCCGAGGAAGGGACAGGTTCCAGAAACAGATGAGAAAGCACAATGAAATGTGGAAGAGGTCAAGAGGGGACACACTCCGCAGTTCAGGCCTAATGAAAATTCTGGAATAATGGGGTTCGCAGGAAGGCACAGAGAGAGCCCCCTGAGCACAGGAGAGCTGCCAGATTCTCGCTAGCTCAGGCCCATTGATCTCACTCTATCTACACCATTTCAAATGAGTAGCCTGCATTCTTATTAAATATCCCATGGGTTCCCGTACAGAACCAAGTTGACGCAGCAGGCCTGGGGCTGCACGCCTTACAGAGGCCTGCTTACGGGGTTGGCCCTTGGCCGGCGTCCGGGAACTTGGACTTGGGGAGGATTCCCACCACCATTCATTGATCAGAGTGCCTCATCTGCACAAAGTGTGGTTTATACTGACCACCTGCTTCCCCTCTGGGATTCTGGAATGTGGGTTGGTGCCAGGCAGCAGGTGCCCACCGTGACCAGCCCCCACTGAACACCCTTGGGTTCTGAGTTTCTAATGGGCTTTCCCAGGAGATGGCACTTCACAAAGGTTGTCAGAATCAGATGCGGGAGGAGTTAAACATGTCCTATGTGACTGCCATAGTTACTGCCATAGAAGAGAGTTCTGGAAGCCTGTGCCTGGCTCCCCAGACCTCCCCCGGCATGTGCCTCTTCCCCTTTGCTGATGGTGCTTCGTGTCCTGCTGTAATTAGATCACAGCTGTGTGTACTGCCAGAGACACAGGAACTCGCTTCTGGTTCTCCTCCTATCATCTCAGCTTCTGGCTCACTCCCCACCTTCTCCCTGAACCCAGTCCTGTACTCACCTGATTTCTCACACTCTCCCCACAGATGGTGGCTCTCCAAGCCTGTTAGTGATGCTAAAATTGAAATCTCCACCCTGGGCCCCTATTCTGAGAACCAGACCCCTACAAGTTGGCCCCCATAGTCCATCTGCTACAGGTGAAGTTGTGTTCCCCCAAAAAAGAGATGTTGAAGTCCCCAGGACCTCAGAATGTGAACTGACTTGGAAAAAGGGTCTTTACAGAAGTCATCAAGTTAAAATGAGGTCATCAGGGTAGGTCTTAAGCCAGGGCAACTGGTGTCCTTATTATATAAAAAGGGGAAATGTGGGTGCAGAGACAGATATACATGCACAGGGAGAACATGAAGGCAGACCCAGGGTGATGCATCCACAAGCCAAGGAATCCACAGAAGCCGGCAGCAAATCAGCAGAAGCTAGAGACAGGCCTGGGACAGACTCTCCCCCAGAGCCCCAGAAGGAACCACCCCTGCCAACACCTTGATGCGGGACCTCCAGATTGTGAGACAGTAAATGTTTGTGGTTTTAGGTTTTTTTAAAAGTAATCTCTACCCTCAACGTGGGCTTGAACTCATAACCCTGTAATCAAGAGTCGCACACTCCACTGACCTAGCCAGCCAGGTGCCCCAAATATTTGTGGTTTTCAGCCACCCATTTTGTGGTACTTTGTTACAGCAGCCCTAGCAAATCAATATACCACCTGACCTCCCGTTTGGATTTCTCCTAAGTATAGCACACTCCACACCCTCCTAGTGGCACAAACCCACATCTACTCTTCCCCCTCCTAGCAACGGGGCTACTCACACCAGCCAGAACTGGGAGCCACCCTGGGTGGGCTCTCCCTCCCTCACCCTCATCCAATCTGTACAAGTCCTGTAGGCTCTACCTCCAAAATATCTCAGGAATCCACTCACTTCTTTCCATTCTCACTTCCACCCCACCCCATCCAGACCCAGGTCATCTGTCACCTGCCACCCTCTCCTATTCTTATCTCCCTCTTATCTAGACTCCACAGGGCAGCCAGAGGGACCTGTGAAAACATAAGCCTGGACCACATCATTGCCCAGAAAGTGACATCTAATCTGGATGTGACGCACCAGGCCTGCACTGAGGGTCCCCTTCACCTGGTTTTGTATACAGCCGGTGCACCCCGTGTGGGAGCAGCCTCCACGGTACCTGATGTCAGCATGTTGTTGATGAGCTCCAGGAAGCCCTCCTCGGCCACGTGGGTGTCCGTGAACAGGAAGATCATCATTTTGTTCTCAGTCCCGAGTTTGAGATAAAGGTTCTTCAGATCTTCCCGGAAATTGTTCTCAGAGTAGCCTCGGCTCAGAAGGATCTCAAACACCTGCCAACACAGAGCACAACAGCGGTGAGACAACCAGCCCAGAGAGGGTCAGACTGTGCAGCTAAGGGGGATGAGTGACAGCAAAACCAGATGACCCGGGCCATTTTTCACAAACACTGTTGAGTGAGAAACCCAAGACTCAGGAAACTATGACATCCCTTGGTGTTGAGTGAGCTGTGACGGACATGCTGCACATGCACACATGTGTAGGGGGTGACAAGTATGCAGGGGACACAGGTCTGTGCAGATGGGATCACGTGAGTATGGCAGAGAAAAGGACACCTTCGGTTGTTAAATGAGTCATCTGAGTCACAGGGTAGGGGGACAGCCGGAATGGGGATGGGGGTGAGGGGAGGAAACAGAGATGGGCCAAAAACAGCACCCACACATACACAAGTACAACCATAATGTGTGTGCAAGCCCACCCCCCCCCCCGCCATTAGGAGTTCATTGAAAATGAAAGAGATTGTGGGAAGACATGTAGGGAAACTAAGTAAGAAGCCATTTTAAATTCTTAAATTTAAAAATCTCACTAAGTAGACATAAATGTAAATGAGGACACAAACTTCATTCTCATCTGTTCATTTTCTTTGGCCTCAGGGCACGAACTAAGCTACAAGCTACCGACCTCAGTTCTGAGACTGCTCAGAAAGTTTACAGTGACTTAAACATCCTGGTCCCTCTGCCTCCTCTCAACCCCAATGCATGCCCACGCATGAGGGCACATGCAACCTCTGTCCCGCTCATACCTTGCATGGCATTCTGTGCACTCTCACACTCACAAGCTCACACTCCCTTGGTTGCACAGACCTTCAAGTTCCCTCTCTCTCTCTCTCTCACACACACACACACACTCACTCACTCACTCAAGGCAACACAGATAACTTGCCACCAAATATTCGGCCTGCAGTTCCATCTGATGCCGGCAGACCCCATTCATCCTCCCTGAGTACAGCCCCCCACATCCCCTCCAAGGCTCCTGACAGCACTTAGGCATGAATGGCTCACTGTGATCCCACTACCCAACCTCCCCTCCACTCCCTGGGGCCCAGCAATAGCCCAGAACTCTTTCATTCTCCACCTCCACCCCTTGGACATCCTCTGCCATTCCTCAAGGCCAAGATGCATGACCACTACCTCACAGGAATGTCCGATTTACCAGGGCTGGTCAACAGAAAATACCAACTTGTCTAGAAAAATGTTCAATTATAAAACAATTACATTTTGATCACATATTTTTTGAGGATTTATTTATTTATTTGAGAGAGAGAGAGAACAAGCAGGAGGAAGATCAGAGGGAGAGGGAGAATCCCAAGCAGACTCCCTGCTGAGCACAGAGCTGACACAGGCTCAATCCCACCACCCTGAGATCACAACCTGAGCTGAAATTAAGTGTCAGGTGCTCAACCAACTGAGCCACCCGGGTGCCCCTTGATCACATATTTTATCAGATTTTGGGCTTTTAAAAAAAGATTTTATTTATTTATTCATGAGAGACACAGAGACAGAGAGAGGCAGAGACACAGGCAGAGGGAGAAGCAGGCTCCATGCAGGGAGCCTGATGCAGGACTCGGTCCCAGGATCCTGGGATCATGACCTTATACAAAGACAGATGCTCAACCACTGAGCCACCCAGGTATCCCTACATGTTTTATCAGATTTTAAAGGTAAATCAACCAAATTTTTTTCACTTTTTTTTATAAATACTTTAAATAAAAGGTCAATATTGGTGAAGTACTGCAAGCTAGATTCATTGGACTAGCCACAATTGCTCTTTATATAAAGAGTTCTCACAAATCAATAAGCACATAAAAAGGCAACTCACAAAAGAGAAAAGACAAATGTCCAATGAGCACGTAAGAAGATATTCAGACTTCACTATGAATTGAAGAAAGAAGTGCTTATTTAAACTACACTATTTTTCGCCTACAATATTGGCAAATATCAGATTGATAATAGCCAGTGTTGGCAAGAACAGGGAGAAATGGACATTACCAGTAGCATAAATCAGTATAATCCTTTGTTGTGGCCACTACTGGTAGTTTTAAGGCATTTAAATGAACAAACCAACCAGGATGAACAAACCAACCATAATGCCACGGTACTCAATACCTGTATTTTATATTTGCTTAAAAAAAAGAAAAGAAACCACGGGTCTTGGCAATGACTTTTTGGATGTGACAGTAAATCACAAGCAACAAAAGCAAAAATAAACAAGTGAGTTGTGGAGATGACTCTTCACAATTGGGCCTGCCTGTGTAGTATACATCTCCACCTGGAGAGGTCCCTGCAGGTGACTTGCCAATGGCCACAGCAGGGGCTCACTGTAAGGTTCTAAGAATGAGGTGGAGAAACAGGAACCTTCCCCCCGCTCCGCCCCTCCATGGTGCTGGTGGGACTATACAATGATATGGTCACTTGGGAAAACAATCTGGCAGTTCTCCAATGATTAAACATGGACTTGTGTATGACCTGGCAATTCCACCGTGAGGTGTGTCTCTAAGAGACATGAAAACACCTGTTGACACAGAGACTTATATGTAAACGTTCATAGTGGCACCATTCACAATGGCCAAAAGGTGGAAACAACCCACATGGCCATGGAGAGATGAATGGATTAACAGAATGTGGTCAATCTAGACAACAGACCATGACTCAGCACAAAAAGGAAGGAACTGCTGATACATGGATGGTACCTGAAAGCATTACGCTAAGTGAGAGAAGCTGTCAAAGAAGATCACGTACTCTATGATTCTATTCATGAGAATCCAGGATAGGGTATCCGGAGAGACAGGAAATAGATGAGTGCTTTTTTAGGGCTGGGTGAGGGGCAGAAAGCTAAAGTATGTAGGATGTCTTTTGGGGGTGACAAAATGTCCCCCAATAGACTATGGTGATCTGTGAACACACCAAAGAGCACTGAATCGCACATGGGTGAATTGTATGGCCTGTGAATTACATCTCAATAAAGCTGTTGTTTGGGTTTTTTTGTTTTGTTTTGTTTTGTTTTAAAGAGATTCTAAGAATGGCCCAGAATTGTGAGGGCTGGTTGTGCAGATACAGCATACAGCAGCTGGCAAATTGCTGACCTGAATGCTGGGTCCATGGAGGTTTGGGCCAATCCCTCCTCCATATGAGTATGTGCCACAAACCACAAGATTTGCTCTTATTTGACTTTCAAATTTGATTTCACATAGTCTCCATTCCAAAAATAATACAAAAGTTAGATTCTTCAGCCATTCAGTTAAGTAACAAGGAAAAAAAAACAATTCTACACTCTATGAAAACATCATGTCATGATCTGTTATACATGGCATGAACTACCAATGGCTGAAATTGATATAACAAACCTATTTCTAAGAAAGGAGGTTGACTTACCTCGTAGCCAGCTGTGAAGGCGGCCAACCTGGCAAGAGACTGCTTCCCTGAACCTCCAACCCCGACCAGCAGGGCGTGGCCACGGTCCATTCGGATGATGCGGTGCACACGGGTTAGGTGCTCCAGAGCATCATCAAAGAGAACCAAGTTCATTTTGGTGTTGCTTTCATTATACTCCTCAAGAATTTCCTGAATTTAAAAAAATTTAAAAGGATCACTGGATTCTAAGAGACTCTTTCCTTTTGTCCAGGAGGAATTAAGAATGGAGAAGAGATTTTCTTTTCAATAATCTATAGCAGTTGAAATAATTAAAATCATTTAGGTTTACAGGACTAATCTAGTGTTGACAGTTAAGGTTTTGATCTCTTGGCTTGTGATCGGCCTGCAGTGAGCAGGTTCAAGTCATGAGTTAAAATGAAAATAAATATCAGAGTCAGGGCAGCCCTGGTGGCGCAGCGGTTTAGCGCCGCTTGCAGCCCGGGGTGTGATCCTGGAGACCCTGGATCAAGTCCCACATCAGGCTCTCTGTATGATGCCTGCTTCTCCCTCTGCCTGTGTCTCTACCTCTCTTGCGCCCTCTCTGAATAAATAAATCTTTAAAAAAAAAAAAAATATCAGAGTCAGCTGAGTGGTTCCCAAACCTGACTGTGCTTTGGAACCCTGGGACCTGACATGGACTTGAAGGAAGGAAACTCAGAGTGGCAAGCCCAGGGGTCCATGTGTTTAACACATTCTTCAGGTCTTTCTATGCACCCCTGGACGTGATAATCACCCCTGGACACAAACCTACATTCTGAACCTTGAGACAGAGGCATGGGTATTCTTCCCAGCTCTGCCTCCTGAGCACCCTGCACTGCTTGACTCCCCTGAGAAGCACGCCCAGGAAAAGTGAGCCTATGGAGAAGGTAAACGCCATCTAAACCTGAAACAAGGCCTTGGCTGCCTCATAATCCTGGATGTCTTCATAAATGCGTGTTTCCTCTTCTTGCAGGGCCATCCGGAAGTCTCCAAACAGGATGGGATCCCTCATCACCACCTCTGCATCATCGTTAAAATGTTCCATAACCAAGTCTCTTATGTGGTCTTGTACCTTTTGACAGAAGATCATTTAAGGACCCAAACTCAACAACATATATGTGCTAAAACTCATGAGAAAAAAGAACACATGCTAAGATTATCTGAAGTAATTCTTTTTTCCAACTGCTACAAGGTATGTAATAATCCACCCTCCCTAATCTTTCAACTTCTATTAATGTATTTTTCCCCAATTGGTGAACTACATAAATAGATACAGATATATAGACACAGATAGCTATAACTATAAATATAGATAGATATAGATGGCAGGATGGGATGCCTGGGTGGCTCAGAGGTTGAGTATCTGCCTTTGGCTCAGGGCATGATCCTGGTCCAGGGATCAAGTCCTGCATTGGAGTCCCTATGGGGAGCCTGCTTCTCCCTCTGCCTTTATCTCTGCCTCTCTGGTATGTCACTCATGAATGAATAAATAAATAAATAAAATCTTAAAAAAAAAAAAGATATAGATGGTAAGGGAGGGGTTTACACTTGTGTATTTCACCCAGAGAAGAATTTTGTGGTTAGTTTTTATTTTGCTGGTATAGTTTGATGTACTGACCAGCTGTTTGTCTGTTTCGTTGATTAATCGGTCATGGAAGACTCTCAGACACTCGTTTCTCCAGACTCTCACCATCTGGGTCACTGTCTGGAACCTACATGATAGAAGGGGCAAAATCAGTCATGAAGTCATTTAGAGAGAGGGGGGCTAAATGCTACTATTTTCAGATGGATACACAGAGCATGGAAAAGGACATTTCTATAGTTCTTTTCTTCCCCCTGTTCTCACATTAATGAAATTTAATGGAAGCTAACAAATTAAGTGTAAAGACCATAAAATCATCATCTATAATTTATCCTCCATAGGGAAGAAAAAGAACATTATCTGTAAATGACATAAATGACATAAAATGAGAACCTGACACTGCTCCTACTTGCTGGAGCTCATGAATTTAAAATCGGCATCAAGGCCACTGGCAGCTTCTTTTTTTAAGAACCAGTTCCATCTGGCCCTAGTTCTTGAACTTCCTCTGGTTTTTGACAGAGAGCCCTTACTCTCCCCTGCATACTGGAGCTGTCTTCTCCTAAACTGTCATTCCAAACCCTTCATGGAGATCTGAAAATAAGTTTGGGTATATGAAAAGCCATCAACTAATTCACTTTTCAATATTTTGTGGACTCAATATGAATCCACAAAATCGGACTATGCTTGAAAATCTATATACATTAACGTAAATACATAAGCCTAGTTTCAAAAAGAAAATTTCTATACCTAGATTTAAATCCTTTTATCCTCCGTGTTTACTTCTCCTACAGACACACATAATATAACCAATTAGCAACTGCTAACAATTCAGTTGCCTGAGCAAAAGGTAACTTCATTTTTTTAATAATAAATTTATTTTTTAGTGGTGTTCAATTTACCAACATACAGAATAACACCCAGTGCTCATCCCGTCAAGTGTCCCCCTCAGTGCCCGTCACCCATTCACTCCCACCCCCTGCCCTCCTCCCCTTCCATCACCCCTAGTTCGTTTCCCAGAGTTAGGAGTCTTTATGTTCTGTCTCCCTTTCTGATATTTCCCACACATTTCTTCTCCCTTCCCTTATATTCCCTTTCACTATTATTTATATTCCCCAAATGAATGAGAACATACAATGTTTGTCCTTCTCCGACTGACTTACTTCACTCAGCATAATAAAAAGGTAACTTCAGAATGAGGAACAAATGATCAGCAGAGCAATCCCACCAAAGGGCTAAGTACACCTGTCCACATGTCCACACACCTGCCTTTCTTGGCTCTACCTGTCTTCAAGTCACAGGCTTAACAAGTCATCAGGCATTAACCATACATTTAACTCTTTCCTTCATTTAACATAAACAAAAAGACATTGGGTATATTCATTGATACACTGATTCATCAAATTAATTGACAAGTCCTCTGTCTTAAAAGAATAGGAAAAACCATCATGATACCAATGGGCCACATGTTAGTGAGACAAAACAAACTCACCGTTCTGGATTAGTGAGGACAAGACCATTAAAAACTCTGGAGAGATCCCGAAGATTAAAGATGTAGTGGAACTTAGATGGGGTAGGATGCAGGTCCTGCACAATGGTTTTGTAAAGCGCCAATGTGCAGAAGGTCAGCTTGTCACTCACAGCCATGATGCTTTCATGAAACACCTGAAAAATGAAAAGAACACCCAAATGTCTATCAGTGGATGAACAGATAAACCAATGTCATCTATCCATACAGTGGCATGTTTATTTGACCCTATCAAAGAGCAAAGTACTGAGCAGCCTGGTTGGCTCAGCGGTTTAGCGCCTCCTTCAGCCCAGGACCTGATCCTGGAGACCTGGGATTGGGTCCCATGTCGGGCTCCCTGCGTGGAGCCTGCTTCTCCCTCTGCCTGTGTCTCTGCCTCTCTCTCTCTCTCTCTCATATGAATAGATAAAATCTTTAAAAAAAAAAAAAAGAGCAAAGTACTGACACACACACTACCAATGGATGAATCTTGAAAATGTGATGCTAAAGAAAGAAGCCAGTCATAGAAGACCACATACTGTATGATTCCATTTGTCTGAAATATCCAGAAGAGGGAAATCTACAAAGGTAGAATGCAAATTAGCAATTGCCAAGGGCTGAAGGATGGGAGATTGTGATTGCTTTTGGGGTAACAAAAATATTTTGAAATTAGGTAGTGGTAATGGTTGTACAACATTGGGAATCGTACTCAATGCCAAAACTTTAAATTGGTTAAAATAACTAATGCTACACTATGTGAATTGTACCATAATTTTTAAAGAAGAGATAAAAAGGGGCACTTGGGTGGCTCAGCTGGTTGAGCATCTGACTCTTGATTTCAGCTCAGGTCATGATTTCAAGGTCATGAAATTGAGCCCTAAGTCACACTCCACACTGAGCATGGAACCTGCTTAAGATTCTCTCCCTCTCCCTCTGCCCCTTCCACCCCCATTCAAATACTCTCTCTCTCTCTCTGAGAGAAAAAAGAAGGCCAAAGAAACATCATCTGATTTGCTTTGTTTCCCTAGATTTTCACATTGACAAGTCAACATGATGTGAAACCAAAACCCAAACCAGTCCTTGGTTTGAGTTTGATTTGACCAGTGTAGACTCACAGTTTTGACACTGAATAGCTTATGATAGGGCATGAACATGCCAGGTGCCCACAGTTCCTATGGATCACACCTCACCATCCCACATCTTTACCTCTCCTGCCCCTCAAGGCTTTGTGTGCACAAATCTCATTATAGGAGGGAAATGGCAGGACCAGAAGGTCATCATTTAAGTGAATGGGTTCCATTTGTGGGGGGAGGGGTAGCCAAGTTAAATCATAATGAGAGCGGTAACTAGTATCTGATGAGTATCTTCTGTGTGCTAGACACTGTGCCACACATTTTATGTGCCCTTTTCTCCTTTCATTTTCCCAGACTCTCAGTGAGGTGGACACCATCATTATCCCTGTTCCAGATGAGAACCAGGTCTAGGAGAGCTCAAGGGACTTACCCAGGGAGCAGAATGGGACCTGACTCCAGGTCTTGGTCCCCTAGTTGATTCACTGACTCAATTCAATGTGGCACATGTAACTCAGGGCTACATCATGACTTCTGTGCACCCAAGACACTTTTGCCTTCTGGGCCCCATCCTCCATAAAAATATATGACTTTATATTTTATGACTGCACTGGTATACAGATGAATATAATCCAGGCTAGATTATATTCTCTTTTTTTCTTCTGGTTTTAAAAGAAGTCAAAGTACATTCATGGACCCCCAAAAGTACTGCGGGCCTTGTGCCTGCTGTGCCTCATGCCTAAGTCAACCATACATACACTTCTCCTCAACACAAGGTCCTCCAGGTTAGACTGGTAATTAAAAGCAAGTTACCGAAGTGTGGCCTTTCAGGATGGAGGAATAAATTAAATGCAAAGACTCCTCTGAAGGAAATGGTACATTGAAGACACTGAACAGTGAAATAAATCTCGGATCAACTTCATTGCGGCCTCCTCCAGCTTTTCCCATGGCAGCAATAAAGCCGAGGTCCCGAATGCTTTTACAATTCAGCTCCTTCCCACGGTCATACAAGTAGCCTTTTTCCAACAGCAGTTTCAGCAAGGCGATTGGCTGCTGTGTGCCATATTCATCCACCTTGATTTTGTTTTTAAAGAAAAGAGATAACGGTAGTATCATAAAGCAGAACTCAGAGATGCCTTTCCTGACCATTTAAACTAATTCCCGTCTTTCCTCTTCCTCTCTCTGAGCACTCTGGTTTTCATTCCATAGGGTTTCTGAAGGTTTGCCACTATATATTCATTTGTAATTTTTTTTAATCCATCTTCCCCCTCTGGACTATAAGCTCCATAAGGGCAGGGACTACTATGTTTTGTTCATCACTGCACAGCACCAGACCCATAGGAGGTGCTCAATAAATATATGTTAATTGGATGGATGCATGGATGGATAAAAGGGTGTGTGGGTGCATGCATATATAGGAATAGATGCACAATCGGATGAGTGTGTGGATAGAGGAATGGATGGATGGATAGAGGAATGGATGGATGGATGGATGGATGGATGGATGGATGGAAAGACACATGGAAAGATGGATGGATAGAAGGATGTGTGGGTGCATGCATGGATAGATATATACATGAATGGATGAACAGATGCATAAATGGATGCATAAGTGAGTGTGTGGATACAGGGATGAATGGTTAGATAGACAGATGGATGCGTGCATGCACGGATGGATGGGTGGATCCTGGCTTTGCAGTCTATTTGGAAGATAGGTTTTCAGAGGAAAAAAACATGGTTCTGCAGGAATTACATAAATTTACATTTCAGTACAAAGAAAACTTCACACCTCTCAGGCTCTAGCCCCAGAAACACACTCCGCATGCATGCTAAAGTTTCCCTTCATTGGTAATTCCAGAGGAACCCCGGAGAAGTGTCTAGACCCTATGCTTCCCATGTATATGGGACTGAGAACAATATTATCATCTAAGCTATAGGCTCATTGGGAAATCACTTACTCAAACCCATGCTGTAAAGAGTTTGGAGGCTGTCTGCTGCCTGCTTACTCCTTCAAGAAAGCAAGGAGAACAATCTGTAGGGAAAAGTCCCTCTGTGTAAGAACACTCCAGTAACACTGTCTCCTAAGCTGGCTCCCCATAGCCAGCACCCTGCAGGTGTTATGCAGAATGAAGACACATGTTCTCCCACTCATGAATGCCATACACATACGCAGCAACACAAACACAAGCACACAGCCTTGCCCCATCGCTCCCCACTCTGTAGCCCTGACGCTACCTTCGGCATATTCATGTCATCCATGAACACCAGGAGGCGCTTCCCCATGGGTGGGCCATATGTGTCTTTGGTTCGTTTTTCCACATTTGCTTCCAAATTTCTTTGGATATCCATAGAGGTGGTGCGGGAGGAGAAATTGGCCATTAACACAATCTGGAACAGAGAGGGATCATTCCAGAAGGCGGTTGTTTCTTCACAGTACCAGCGGGAAATGCTGGACCGTGAGCTACCATCAATTTTGCAAATTCACTGGGATCTGAACTTTTCTATAATCCACTGTGTGTCTGTACTTCATTCTTCACCTTTGGCAGGTTATATGAGGCAACAGTGAGTTGCTGCGTGTGGGCCTTGGGCGCCTGTGGACAGGGAGGGGTGTTCTTAGTTCTGCATAGTTCTGGCTAGGGGAACCTCCAGAATGAGGTTTAACCTTCTAGAGCCTCATTTTTCACATCTGTAAGACAATTTTAATAACACCTGCTTGGATTACGTCATGGGGTGATTTTATCACAGGAGATGAAGTCCACAGAGGTATTTTCAGTATGACAAGGTAATAATATTTAACCATAAGTGACTGCCATGCCTGCTGCATCTTAATAAGTAGGTCTGAGAGAGCACCTGTGGAACTGACCCCGTGAGAGAAAGTTGAGGGAGGTCCCCCAGCCCCTGTGCAGAAAGCACGTCCCAGGGCCGGCCAATTGCGCTTCTTAGCGCATTACTGAGACTTCACTGGCCAGAGGTTCTCGCACATAATTGTGTCCCTGAGTCACCTGGAGGTCTAGTGCCACACAGGTCCCAGGGCCCCATCCTCAGAGTTTCCGATTCAATAGGTCTAGAGTAGTATAAGCAAATTTTCAGGCAATACTGCTGGCTTAGGGACCACCCTTAAGAACCAGCACCGTGGCTAACACTGCCTTCTAAGGGGCTCACTGGTGCAGCTGCACAGGAGCCCAACATGTCGAAGGTGAATGTGCATCTCATTATAGCGAATATGCTCAAATGTGCCTGTTGGGGGGATAAGCACCAGCTGCTGAGTCCCAGTGGAAGGGCATCACAGTGGGGGTTTCTGAACATCACTGTTGTTTGCCTGACCCCACAAACTTGCAGGTCCGTCTGGTGGTAAACATCCCTCTGCATCCTCTGGGATGACATCCTTAAAGCTAAATATACCATGTTTCCACGCGCCAGCGTGTGAGTGGGCTCAACCACTTGCAGGCAGTCTGGCCCAGTCCTGTGTACATCCCTCACGTGATGCCTATGCCCAAGCTTGGCTGACCACTCCCTGCCTCAGAGGACCACGTGGTTTCCGGGCAACAAGCTAAGTATGAAAGCCAGGGAGGAAAGCCGCAGGAAACTTCGCTCCCCTTGGAAGTTCCAGAAGGCCAAAACAGGAACTGGAAACTTAAATGATGAATGGATATTAACAAAAACTAGCGCTGGGCCAGTGAGTGGATTTGGGTCAAGTATACATGACCTGGATATCGTGAGAACAACAGGAAGCTTCCTGGAGGAGACATGAGTCTTTTCTCAGTTATTAAAATACTAAATAAAAATTGTTTTAGGCCAGGACAGTTGAAATGATGAGCAGGTGGCCTGCGTGGGGCAACTCTGAGTACAGAGAGGAGCACTGACGTGGTCCCCCCTAATCTGGAGCCCTGGCTCACTCTGCACTGTCATGTTTCATGGGTTCATTTTCAAGTTTGCCCCACTGACTGCGAGTCCCTCCAGACCTGACTGCAGGGTCACTGCTGTCTGCCTCCATGGCACCTGGCTAGCCAGCGTCTGACCCATGTCAGACGCTCCCACATGTAACGCAGAGATGGAGGAAGGAAGGAAAAACCTTCCAGTTTTCAAAGTCACAAACCAGAGATGAGTAACATGATAGCCAGCCTCTAACACCTCCCCCAAGGTGGCAGTTCTTGGCTCCCCCTGCACTGACCCCTCCCAGGGCTGCTGGGTGACCTCTTGCGTGGCAGCTGGCATCCGCCAGAGTGAATGTCCGAGGCAGAGAGTCAATAAGATGCAACACCACCCTTGATGACTTGAGACATCCTCTGCCTTCACTTCTGCCACGTTGCATGGGTCACCCAGAAACCCCTGTGAGTCACCTCGATAGAATGTGGGGGGCCTAAACCAGTGGGCGTCTGCAAGGGACCCCCATCAGGCCTTCAGACGCCCGCAGCTCCGGCCGACTGCTGGCCAGCTGCTCCGCAGAGGGCCTAAGCTAGAGCCACCCGGCTGAGCCACTCACGGATTCCCCGCCTGCGGGAAGGGGGAGGTGTGCAGCATCTGTGGTGCTGAGCTGCTATGCCTTGGAGCCGTTTGCTACGCAGCAGCAGGCAATGGACAAGCACAGTAACTTACGGTGATGTCTTCATTCAGATTTTTGAGGAAGTTCTGGGTGGTGGCTGTCTTGGAGGTGCCAGATTCACCGACCAAGAGAATAGGTTGCCTGATCTTGACCATTTCTTCCAGCACCCAGGTAGTACGTGTCGTATCCACCGTATGAACTAAGGAACATGATAAAGCACAGGAGCATCATAGAAATGCCACAGGGTGAGCAGGTGGGAACTTGGAGCTTCACGGAATCCCAAACATCTCATAAAAAGCATCAGCAAAAACCCAAGACATGGCCTTGAAAATGCATGGATGGGTGCAGTCTTCTTAGGAGAACCTCCTTACCACAACCATTATTTTTATTTTTTTTATTTTATTTACTTATTTGAGAGAGAGAGCAGAGGGGAGGGGCAGAGGGAGAGGGAGAAGCAGACTCCCCGCTGAGCAGGGAACCCAACATGGGGCTCAACCCCAGGACCCTGGGATCACGACTTGAGCCAAAGGCAGATGCTTAACCAACTGAGCCACCGAGGCACCTCCTGTTATTTCTAATAGCTCTACAAGGTATACCTTATATGTCATGAAACTCACCCATTTTAAGGGTCTAATCTGGTGAGTCTGACACATTTCTACAGCTGTGGAATCCCTGCCATAGTCTAGATTTGGAGCACCCAAACTGTTTTTAATATCCAATTCTGATTTATAGTCAGGATATTAAAAACTCCGTTTCCCCATTGCTAACATCAGCCACATCCCTCCAGGGTTTGGTTTCCTGCCCGACGACTTCCTCTAAAGAGAGAATGAAACCACGAAGCCAGGTCCAGCTCACTCCTATACTGGTCGTTTTTAATCCTGACTGGTTCCTGAAGAAATGAGTACATCTCATCCGACCAGAACCCACACCAGCCGTGTGCCACTATTCTCTAAATAGCCAGAGGAGTACATTAAAAATATAGTTGGACACATAAACATCCAAGGGACACAGCCTTGTGAGGCAGCACCTCTCACACAATACTGCCTCGCTCATTCCTCTTTCTCTCTTCCTTGGTTCCTTCCCCTGGCCAGCCAGCTGCCAGGGGACTGTGAGGGGAGGCAGGGCAGCCCGTTCTACCACCACCCCACCTGTCAGGTGGCAGCTAAGAGTCACACACATCTGCAGATGCTCAGAGCCAGTAGCACAGAAACAGAATCAGGAATGCCAGTTTCTTGGCAAGGCCCATGGCTTGTTCTTTTCAGTTTCTCCAAAGCAGCTCTCTGGGTGGGACTCAGGGTGCCACAGAGGCCACCAGATCTGTCTTACTTCCTCATGGAACGAGAACCCTCCACTGTTAAACCAAGTACAGAGGTTCAGTTCTCACTTACCCAGGATGTCAATAAATTTACTCTTCTGGCTGTGAATATATTCAGGAACCAGTTTGTTCCACGGTATCCATTTTTTCCGTGTGGAATCAAAATGAAAGTCATACAAGGTTGGGAGGTGACCTGCAGGGAATAATGGTCTAACTTCACTTTCGTCATAGACATGGAACTACAGAATTAGCTCCAGCACATGGAGATGGACTAATGCTACTTGTTCCCTGGACAGCAACTTAACTGAGTACTTTGAATGAACACTCCTGCCCACTGGACAGAGAGGCATGGAGTCCCTTCCCTGGGAACATGAGGGGGAGGCAGATGCTAGGTGGTTCCTAGGCTTACAGGTGTTGGTGGGCCAGAGAGGAGGAAGAGGGAGGGTAGGAAAGATGGGGGCAAATTAATAGGCAATTTCAATGTGGGGTGCTACGATCTGCTACAGGGCAAGAACAGGTGCACTGGGCACCCCATGAGGGCGTCTAACTAGGATGGGGCAGAGAAGAGGTCTGAGAGGCACCAGGTGCCACAGGGAGGGCACCTTGGGCCTCCCCCGCACACATGTCCCTCTGTGGCCCATGCACACATCCCTCACCAATCACAGGGGTGATACACAAACTCAGCTCTAAGGAAGCTCCCTCATGCCCCTCCTCCCAGACAGACTGCCACCCACAGGCCTCAGCAATGCCAACCTCTGCAGCTATCACTGGGAGGAAGCCTTCCCAGAGGAAATGTCATCTCATCTGAGACCCGAAAGACTGGGCATTCCCGAGCCAGAAGTGGGGGCCTCCAGGAGACTCTGTCTGAGGGAGAAGAGAGCATGGCAGGTGGCTGGAAGAACAGGAGGGAGTAAGTGGGTCGTGCTCAGAGCAGGCAGATGAGGAAAAGCCTGAAGGGCTGTGGGACTGTTGCATGAAGAGCCCGGCAGACCATTTCAGGTGCTGGCTCTCTACCTTCCAGGTACTGGGGAGTCACCCACATTAGCCTCCAGGGGTAGATGTGGCCAGATCTGCATGTGCAAAGGACCAGTATGACCCTAGAGGAAAACGCGCAGGAGGAGGTAAGGAGAGACTGGGAGATCTGTTCTGAGGCTTCTGCCTTGCCTGATGCAGAAGTGACAGGAGCACCTCACCAGAGTGGTGGGCACGGGGTCGTCAGACTGAAATGTCAGGTTTGGGAGGAGAAAGTATCAAGGTCACTGATGTGCAAGGCAGAGAGACAGACAGACAGGTGATTGATAGAGATGATGATGATGATGGATAGATAGACAGACAGATTTCAATAGAACTGAGCTAGGGCACCAGGAGAAGGAGCAGAAGGGAAGGATACAGGCAGGCAGGAGCTGTGAGCAGGTGGCCTAGGCTCTACGAGGACTCAAAGCACAAAAGGAGGCTCGAAGATGTGAGGAAGGGGCAGAGGAGGGGATGGGGCAGGAGCAGCCACGGGGCAGAGGAAGAACATTTCAGGAGGACAGGGAGTGGTCAGCCGCATTGGACGCTGGGCAAGGCCAGGACAGTGAGGACAAGAAGGCCTGTGGGTTCCGGCGGGGAGGCCAGGGGGTGTGCTTGCTGGAGGCACCTTCCAGCTGTTGGGCAGGGAGCCTGTGCGTGGCTGCAGGCTGAGGAGTGGGTGGGATGTGAGGACACAGCTGGCAGCCAACCTTTCAAGGATGTGTGGCCTTAAAAGGAAAGAGGCAGAGAGACACCTCTGGAAGGAGACAAAATTGAGAAGATTTCACCCAAGCAGGTCCAAAAGCTGCTGGTATGGGGTCAGCAGGGGAGAGACAGGAGAGCCCGCCCAAGAGGAGCCCAGCAAGGAAGTGGGCACCTGAGCAACGGGCGGGCCCGTCTGTGGGCAGGAAAACCCTGTATGATGCCTTCTATTCTTCCTGTTGAATCAAGAAGGATCTTCTGCAGAGGGTCGGGTGGAGGTCTTGGGAGGAAAATGATACGCTGCCTGTGAGGAGCCAGTAGCTCATTAAAAATACAGCTGGACACATAAACATCCAAGGGACACAGCCTGGTGAGGCAGCACCTCTCACACAACACTGCCTCGCTCATTCCTCTTTCTCTCTTCCATATCTGTATTCACGAAGTCGCGGTCTGAATTCGTGGTTTTCTCAGTGTCACTCAGCCCCAGACAGGCGCAGAAGACAGACTCAGAGCCCCTCACAGGCATTTAACAAAGGACAACAGGGCAAGGGGGCCGCGGGTTGGAGCAAGAGAGGGTGAAGTGACAAGCCAACAGCAAAGGAAAGCAAGGAGCACAGGGTCCGGTTACAGAGGAGACAGGAAGAGAGGTGGGTGGTGGTCCCCACAAGGCCAGTACAAACAGGTACAGCCAGAGTCACAGAGGCTGACCAGCAGCACATTGATGATGCTGACATAAAACAGCACTGGGTGTTCAGAGCTAACCTGAGGTCAAGGGACCCATTGCTGGAGTTGAGTGCAGAAGGCATCTGGAAATAAGATGTTTACTGAGCCATTCGAGTCCCCAGAACTAGAGCACACCAGGGGCCCCGAGGTGGGGGGGGGTCACTGATGACAGCCAAACAAAGCCAGCATGGCATGCACAGCTGGGAAGCACTCACCCAAAGGAGGCATGCCGCGCTGGAAAAGCATAAGCCAACTGCCACCCAAAAGAGCAGGGACTTGTAAAACATCTTTTACTTGCTCAACATGCTCCATTAGAAAGACCTGAGGCCATTTTACTTTGCACTCTGAAAAGAACACCCCAGGTAATGATGATAGAATATGACTTAGAAAGATGTCTACTCGCCAAGTCATATTCAAACATCATCAGGAAACAAAGACAGATCCTGCTGTTACATTGAGTTCTTGAAAAAAGGCACATTTTCACTGAATATAGCTCTTGGAGCATGCGTTTTTTCACACACAAACTTAAAACCTTAATATGATGATCTCCTAAGAATGACCACAGATCCACACTTGATCGCCTACTGTGCAAATACTCAGGAATACTGCAGGTGAATTAAATTGTGGAAATTTAGAGAGGTGGTTTAAAAAAATAGGTGGAGAAGAAACTCAAAATCATGCACAGTGTGAAAAATTTTATATTCCTGTGCTCTACCAACTGAGCTATCAAAGGAATCGTGTGAAAAAATATAAAAACTTAAACAGAGGGAAGAAATCAAATGCCTAAGTCTCAGGGGGATAATGGTTTAGACTCAACATGAAAAGCCACTGGGGCTTCTGCTACAGCAGTTCACACACTGGAACTTCTGAGGACACACCAGGGGCACTGCCCATTGTCTACAGAAACAAAGGAGCTGGAAAACCCACACAGGCATACACGTGGAAAAGCAAGATCACGTCTTCTAAAATCCTCCGCAAAAGCACTCTGAGTGGGAAAAGCAGGTGACACTCAGTTCTTACCTGGCAATTCCCCAGGGTTGGCCCATTCCCCTTCCGTATCAGCAGAAGGCAAAGAAGCAAGGCGTTTAATACATTCATCAAATTTAATCCTTCCATCCTCGAGCAGAGAAGCACCCAAAGAACAGTACAGAGCCTCTAAGAAATAGCACTCCAAAAGGTCAGGATCTTCTATTTCTCCTTCTAGTAGTGCATCCAACATCTTGGTTAACTGGGTTACCTAGTGCACAGGAAAATCTCTGATGAGCCCATATATTCCACTCCCCTGCCAGCCCAGGGTCAGTTCTGGTCATACATCTTGGGATAGCAGGTCCCAGAGTGATGGAAGCTTACAAACCCACCATATTGGTTCAGTCAGATGGAGCCTGTCATCTTGTCCTGCACAGGGTCATTACGGGAAGTGCTGTGTCTTTATTGTCAGTAACCTACAATGTTACAACTTATCCCTCTGGCATCTCTGTTTCCCTTGGACTGTGGGTCCACCTTTAAGGAAGACTTTCTCATTGCTGACAGAGATAATTTCTCACCATATTTAGATCTGTCTGAGGGACAACTGTCTTCAGCTTCTCGCCTTGTCTTCCATCCACTATCCCTTCCACTATCATATCCATGAGATAGGGCACATATTTCTCAAAGAGAGTCTCCAAATTGCCATGCTCTGCCTATAAAAGAGCAGAATTCCAATGCATTTTCAAGGATTCCTTTATTTAAATAGAAGTTAGTGGAAAGCTTACCTTGACAAAAAAAGGGATGAGTAAGGTCTTCTGATGAATAAATCTGGCAGGCAAATAAACCCTGATAACAGTGTCATATATTTGTAGAGATTGGTCCTCTACAGTGCACTTTTGTCATGAAGCATTTTATTTCACTGCCATAGAGTCTACCCTACCACCCGGGAGGGAGGGAGGATAGCAGGTCCCATTTGACAGAAATGGGGCTGATTATCTTTGAGGTCAAGTTACATGGTCACAGTCATCTTGCAAAGAGTCCAAAGCCATGGAAGGCCTCTATCCCTATCAAGGCATTGAGGACCACCAGAGATTGGGTGGGCCTTAGACAGCTCTCTCTCCCTTACAACAATGGCTCCAAAGGTCCTATCATGTTTCCCTTGGTCTTCTCTTCTCTGGGATAATTATGTCCCAATTTCCAATTTACCATCAGCCTCGTGGTCCTTCTGGTGATACGCCCAAACCACTTGTGTCACTTTGAGAATGTGGTCATGGTATCCTGGGTGTGGTCAAGCCACAGCTTTCACATGACTATCATACCTATCTCTGCACTTTTTAATGAAGCCTTTTTGTTATGACAATACATACTTTAGCAGCCATGTGACACATGACATGGTTTGAGATCAACTAAAACCATCAGAACTCAATTACATGACAAGCTAAGTCCTTCACACACAGCATTCATCCAATTAAGCAAAAGCTGAGCCCCTCTAAAGACAAATCTCTCAGTAGCTGGGCTTGCCTGGACCAGGAGTTGCCAACAACAACCCGCAAGCCAAATCTGACCCATCACCAGATTTTTTTTTTTGGTAAAGTTTTATTGGTACATAGATATGTCCAATCACATACAGTGGCTGCTTTACTGCCACAATGGCATAGTTGAGTAGTTACAAAAGAAACCATATGGCCCACAAAGCTTAAAATGTTTACTCTCTATCTCTTTACAGAAGAAATTCTGATCTAAACTATCGAAATCATTACCTATCCTACGAGTTATGGAATTTTCTAGAAATCTAGCAAATGTGTCTTCCATGTTTTCATCCAATTTATTGATAACATTAAGTACTTAAGATCATAGGTAGATCAAGGTCAAGGTCATGGCTTTAACTACAAACAACCCTTTGGATTATGTTTATCCAACTAGCCACAAGTACTAATAACTTTTAAGTTCATTTTAGAAATAATTTTCACCTTGTTTTGTATTTCATTAACCCATTTTTTCCAGAATGGTTGATATTTCAAGTTTTTAGGATCCACATACACCATTCCACATCGAGACACAGTTGCAGGAGAGGCATACTGTAAATCACCAACCTGGAGAAATAAAAAAAAAAAAATCAGTCATGTCTATGGCTACAGACAACTGGACTACGTGTTTAAAAGCCTTTGCTTTGTGCAAATTTTTATAACTGCATAAAATCCAAGTCATTCCTAGATTAACAGCCTTCATGAGGCTTCTGATTGAACACAGGTTTATTATGGAAAGATAATACATTTCTGATATAGTACCTTTTAAAGTTTTCTTTTACTATAAATTAATGTGAAAATTAATATGATTTAGAATATTTGACAAAAATAGAAAACTCTAGGGGAGAAAATAACTTATTCAAAATTCCAACACCAAGAAATAAACATTGTTCTGGAGTATGTATGCATCTAAACCAACAATATTAACACATCCATCTCCCTATGAAAAGAAAAGACAGTTCAGTCAGCCAATAACATAATGATATGCACAAATACCCATGCATCAACAAAGTTTGCAGGCCAAGTTAGAAACAGCATTGACATCAAGCCAAAGTGAAAGCAAATCTCATGGCCACTTCTGTGAAACAAGTTCAGAGGATACGATAAAAAGTTTGAAAAAAACAAAGAAAAGTTCAAGGCAAATAGTGTGAAAGAAAAAAGAAGGCAACTACAAACTTCAGGCCAAAAAGAAAAAAAGGCTCTAAAAGAAAGTAAACATAATAGCAGTATACTAGCTGGCCCTACAGTAAATATTTCCATATTCATAATAATGCAAATACGGTTTTACTGATTCAACTGATTTAGCAATATATTATTCTGAGGAGGGGAGTGAACTAGTGGTATGAGATGAACTCTCACTTTCATAGCAGTTATAGCATAGATACTGTGTAAACTTGATAGGAAGGAATAGCATGCTAAGTGTGTTGTTTACAGACACCAGGATAATAATCAGAAGAATAACTCAAGAGTGAAAAATAGTTACCTCTGGAATTCAGTAAAGAGGGATAAGAGGAGTAGGGGGAATACTGAGTTGTGGTCATCATAAAAACTCTTCTGCACTGTTTGGGTTTTCTTTAGTCATCTATATTTATTATCAATTTAATGAAAATTTAAACTTTTACTGAAAAGAAAGACATATTAAAACTATTTTTCATTACTACTTGCCTCAAAGAGCAGAGCACAGTGTGCTTGAAGCCGAATGCGCTCCCCATTGGCCAATGTCAACAGCTTGTTGTCATCCATCACAGAATTCATGTTTTCTACCCACAGAGCATCCACATCCCCATCAAATAAAATATACCTATAGCAAGTAAAAATAACCCAAGCTTTCATAGGGAATCATGTTGATGTCTTGTTCTCAGAGTTTCATAGCAAGGACCTGAGACTGAGCACCCAACTTGTTCCAGAAGTTTGACCCATAAAATCAAATGGGAAAAAAAGCAAACATAAAAACTGAGTCTGGGCACCCAGGTGGTTTGGTCAGTTAAATGTCCAACTCTGGGTTTCTGCCCAGTCATGATCTCATGGGTCATGGGATCAGGCCACACTTCAGGCTCAGTGCTCATTGGGGAATCTGCTTGGGGATTCTCTTCCTCTGCTCCTCCCCCTACTCACACTCTCTCTCCCTCAAATAAATAAATAAATCTTTTAAAAAATTGTTTGAGTCAGTCACCATCATTGAAGAATTTAAAAACAACACAAAAGGGATCCCTGGGTGGCGCAGCGGTTTGGCGCCTGCCTTTGGCCCAGGGCGCGATCCTGGAGACCCGGGATCGAATCCCACGTCGGGCTCCCGGTGCATGGAGCCTGCTTCTCCCTCTGCCTGTGTCTCTGCCTCTCTCTCTCTCTCTCTCTCTGTGTGACTATCATAAATAAATTAAAAAAAAAAACACAAAAATCTGGATGTCTTGCTTCTCTTGCAAACTGGAATCCTCCCAACACAGACCTGCATTCCTGCACGGGAACAATCTGCTGAAGCTCAGTAGCAGCTGTCCATGGGGATGGACAGTATCACAGTCTATCTCATTCTTTTCTTAAAACTGAGACTGAATATCAACAACTATTTATCACTTGTTTTGACACCAAGTTTTCTTATGGTAAAGTCAGGAGAAAAGGAAAGTATTTCATATGCCCATGTGTAACAGATTGAAATGGTGGCCCCCAAAAGATATGTTCATCCAGAAACTGTGACTATGACCATATTGGGGGGTGGGGGAGGGTTTTGCTGATGTACTTAAGGACCTTAAGATGACAGCATCTTTAATTGTCCAGGTGGGCCCTTCTCCAATGACAAGTGCCCTTACAGAGGGGAGAATTTCCTCCCAGTTGAGCAGACAGAGATAACACATAGAGAACTAAGATTGCACCTGGCACTTTGTGAACAGGGCCCTTGACATCTGTCTCTAATTCTGTGGGCATCCATTAATGAAACTTCAATACTATACATTGTCTTTTTCATCCATAACATTTAAATAATGAACATGAACTAACCCAGGCTCCCTCCTAACTCAAAAAGGTACTCACTTTCGCTCCTTCTTATCCGTTGGCTTGTTGATCTCCCTGAAAATGTTTGACAGCACTCCATCTGTCCAGTCTCGGGTGGTGGGGTCTAGGATGCCATAGAGCTCTATGACACTCACAGCTTTGGGATTCAAGATGTACAGCTTTGTCATCAGCCCAAGCCTAAATCAAATGAGAGGCTGCAGTTGTGGTCCAGGTGGCCTAAATGCATTAGGAAAACAGTCTGCACCACCTATGTGAGGATTCGATGTTTTGGATCCAATCCAGAATTTAAAATGCAACCCACACAAACTCTCCTGTGGGCTTCCTGCTTACTGTTAATGGTTTACACTAAATGCAAGGAAACCATGTTTCACCAAAAATGTGGCCCCAACACAAGTG
This sequence comes from Canis lupus dingo, assembly GCF_003254725.2. Taxonomy (NCBI): domain Eukaryota; kingdom Metazoa; phylum Chordata; class Mammalia; order Carnivora; family Canidae; genus Canis; species Canis lupus. The sequence continues at coordinate 6,159,319 of NC_064268.1, forward strand.
TGCTTTCAGCTGAACTGAAAGCACAGCTTTGCCTTTTGAGGGCATCGAGAAACTAAGCTACATATTCATGCCTACAACAATTTATGTAAATATTTCATAACTAGTATATAAGAGATCATAGTTATCCAAGAAAACATAACACACTTGGACTACTAATATTCAATCCTCATATTTACAGGATATCCACTTTGTGTTGCTGACTTTATAAATTGTGTACACAGGGCATTTGCCACCCTTCATGCCTGCAAACTCCTGCAACACTATGGAATTAATTCATCTGCAGAAAACCAGACTTCACACAAACAGCAGTTCATGATTAACTGAATAAGTAAATAAAAATAATGGTGCATGCATATATATGCATATGTATATAATAGTTCTATCAATTATTTAACAATAAATTAATTAAAGAATAAAAGGCAAGATGGCCAAGGCATAACCCACTTAAAATCAGTAAGCCACTGTCCATTGGTTTTCTCATAAGAAACATAAGAAATAAGAAAAAGTGACAGTCACTTACTCAGCAGATTTTATAGACTATCTAGAAATATTAAAGTCACAAAGATTATAAAGCTTGATTTAGATTTTTGTTAACATGCAGTAAAGTCTTTCTGGAATCTAGTTCTTGCTTAAGAGAAAAGTGAGAAGTCAGAAAATCCATTTCAGTTTAAGGATAGGCACTACAATTCACAAGTCTCCAGAATATCCTGTATTCTGGAGTGTGAGATTCCTTTCCCTTGGAGCAGCATTGCTCCCACTGGGCTGCTGATAACAAAGTCTTTGGTGAGATAACACTCTGTTTCTGGCCACTCTGATACTATAACAGTGTTGCATAATGATGAGTGTCCTGACTTACTTTGAAGGAGCAACCTGAACACCAAGAAAATACAACTTAACAAATTAATTTTCAAAATATCCTTATAAGGTTGTTTGTGATATACTCCTCTCACAGATAAACCTAGTCACAGTCTAATGCACGAAAGGGTCATTGTTTTGCCTTCTAAAATAGCAAATCAGCAATGAAACAAGTAGAGATGCTCTGAGTCTACCGTAGGACACTGATGTGTTCATATTTCAGTATTTAGGACTGAATATTTCACCCTGAATAATGGGTCCCCTCCCTTCTTTCTTTTTGTATTGTATGCAATTCTGAAAATGACTGGGTCATGAAAATAATTGATGGCCATGCATCTAACATATTAAAAACGTTTTGTGTTCCTTTCTAACTGGATTCCACCCTGAATTGAAATGTCTTCTTTGTGGTAGCTATATGTCAGTTCAAACATGAATGAACTTTTTGCCTTCACAAATTTAAAAAAAAATGCAGTTCTGGGGTACTTGAGTGGCTCAGTCGGTTAAGCATCTGACTTGATTTCTGCAAGGGTCATGATCTCAGGGTCGCGAGATTGAGCCCCATGTCAGGGTCCATGCTCAGCACAAGTCTTCATGAGATTGTCTCTCCCCTTCTCCCTCTGCCCCTCCTCCACTCTCTCTCTAAATAAATACATAAAATCTTTTAAAAACAAAGCAGTGTTTTAAAACAAATTTAACTTCCTAAGAACTGAGAAACCAAGGGGGACTTGGTGATACCACCAACAACCATACCAGGAAACCACCCTGGCAACCAGGCCCTACCTCAGGGTCATACTTACTTGGTCTGGGCCTGACACAGAGCATTAATGACCACAGACTTGCCCCCTCCTGTGGGCCCCACCACCATGGTCGTGTGGCGGGTTAACATGGTCTCAAACATCTGAACCACTTTATCCACCTGTGGGGCAAAGATTAGCAGCTAGGGTAAACACACCTTTTTTTTTTTTTTTAAACAGCTTTGTTGAGCTGTAATTCATATTCCACACATTTCACTCATTTCAAGTGTGCAATTCAGTGGGTTTTTAGTATGTGCACCAATTACTCCATTCAATTTTAGAGCATTTTCATGACCCATATCCTCCCCAAAAAACTCTGTATTCATTAATCACCTCTTCCCAACCCTGCCTCCAGACACTGGCACTGCCCATCAGCTTTCTATCTCCATGGTTTTCCCCATTCTCCACACAGAAACAGAGTGACGTAAATGGAATTACACAGTCTATGCAGGCCTTTGTGTCTGGCTACTCTCACTCGCATGTTTTCAGGGTTCATCCACATTGCAGCGTGGGTCAGGACTGCATGCTTTTTTGCGGCCAAATACTATTCTGTGTGGCAAGATCTCATCTGGTTTTTTCATCCATGGATGAATATTTGTATTGATTCTATTTTGGGCTCTTATGAATAACAGTGCTATGAACATTTGTGTATAAGTTCTTGCATGGACATATATTCTCACTTCTCTCAGGTAGATACATAGTAGTGGAATTGCTGGGGCATGTGGTAACTGTATGATTAACTACTTGGGGAACTGCCGGACTGTTTTTTCATAGCTGCTATGCCATTTTACATTCCCTTTTTAAACAACCACCTCCAGAGGAAAATGTCAGAGTCAGGAAAAGCGCAGAGAGCACTCTCATCTGCGGCCAGTACCTGCTGCCCCAGCTCGAGGCTTCTGGGTAGCCTGATACCCTGAGATACCCCAACCAAAGGTGGCCACCCTGGTTGTGCAGCTTTAGGCATTTATACACTCAGCAGAACACTTTGGCCATAATTTATGGCTTTCTGGCAACATATACAACCTTACAGACTTCAGATGATCAACACTTTATCAATAACATCTAATTTAATTTTCCTTGTAAGTGTGACTCTGGAAAAAGAAAAAGGTGGGGTGGGGAGAGAATATTAGATAGCTGGACCCCAAAACAAAATACTGGAGTTATCACATGATGCCAAAAACAGGGATCCCTGGGTGGCGCAGCGGTTTGGCGCCTGCCTTTGGCCCAGGGCGCCATCCTGGAGACCCGGGATCGAATCCCACGTAGGGCTCCCTGCATGGAGTCTGCTTCTCCCTCTGCCTGTGTCTCTGCCTCTCTCTCTCTCTCTCTCTCTCTCTCTGATTATCATGAATAAATAAATAAATAAAATCTTTAAAAAAAAAAAAAACAACTGGAGGGTAGTATGTATGTACAGTGGAATATTATTCAGCCTTAACAAGGAAGGTGATTCTGACACCTGCTATGACATGGATAAACTATGAAACACACTAAATGAAAAAAGCCAGTCACAAAAGGACAAACACCGCAAGATTCCACTTACATAATGTCCCCAGAGGAGCCAGATTTATAGAACAGAAAGCAGAAGGGTAGGTACCAGGTGGGCATCAGGCCTCAGGATGGGGAGGGGGGAGGGAGGAAGTGGGGGAGGGGTGAGACGGGTGGGGGTGTTGGTTAATGGAGATAGAGTGTCAGTTTTGCAAGATGGAAAGGTTCTGGAGATGTGTTTCACAACAATATAGATAAACGTAACAATATATAATAAACTATACTAAACATGAGTAAGATGAGGGAAAATTTGTTATGTGTACCTTACCACAATAAAAAAAATCAGGGAAAAATGGTTAAGATGGTAAATGTTATGTGTATTTTTCCACATTTAGTTTTTTCAGATGGAAAGACCAAAAACCCAGAAGAAGCCTATGAACTCATTTTCACATTTTGCACCATTCTTACCTGGACAGGTAAGACAATGTAGCCATTCTCCTCCAGCACCTGTTCCACGGCATCATTAAAATTGGGGTAGCGAACACGCGAGCAGTCTAGTCCAGGAAACAGATCAGAAATCAAACCAAGGAAAAGAGGGACATCCTCAAATACGAACTTGGGCAGATTCATGTCTCGAAGGGCCCTCATCAGCACCACATCCTGGGGCAGAACGAAACAGATGTCTTTAAGGATTATTTCCAAAAAGCCCAGGGACTAGTATAGAAATCCTCTAATGAAATATAAAATGAAATTTCATATAAAATGTAAGACATAAAACATTGAAAGTACAGTCTCTAGACATGTGAGCCTGTTGCCCACAGAGCAGCACTGAGAAGTCTGCTTTGGAGTGAGTTCTGTACTTTTATTGCAAAGCAGAAAAACAAAAACAAAAAAAATCATTCTCATGCTTTCTTGAGAACTGGGTTTATCCCCACCCCTCCACCCCACCATCCTGCAATTATGGATTGATTATTACCACTGAAGCATCAGAGTTGTGAAGACATTCAACTTGACCTATGGTAATTAGTCAAATTAGGGGAAAAAAGCATATACTACTAATAAATAATAAGAGATCCAATTAAGGCCAGCAACCAAATGAAGTAAATGAAGTGACAGCTAAAACTAAAACTTTCTTGTGAGCACTATGCTGTAGTCCATCATCATGTCCCAGTGTTTGTTAGGTACACATGAACCAGATAAAGACCTGGAGAACATCGGTGTCCATGGCCCCTACCTCTCTGAGATCAGAAGAGCCTCTCTTCAGTTCTCCAGCCATTACCAATACGGATTTCAGGGCTCTCAGTCCAAAATCATAGTGATGTTGCTTGGAGAGCTGCTCCCGGGCCAACTTATACAGAACAGTCATCTTTTTGGACAGCGTCTTTTGTGATCAAAGATAATGAAAAACAAGGAAAGAGAATGACCTAAAAGCAACAGGACATCATTCTACAAAGAAAATGGACATAAAATTGTTCAATGGAACTGCTCTATAAACAAGCAGACCCTTGCCTCTAAGAGAAACACCAGGATGGGTCCTTTGTTTTCAATGATGACAAATTAGGAACTAATTTCAAAGAATGCCAGTCTTGCTAAAATTTGAGGACTGTCTTTGAAAGCTGAGGATGATCTTCACTGCCTTAGCTTAAGAATAAAACGCATCCAACTTTTTAAATCATAGCACCCACACTCCAAAAATATGCCTCCTTCTTATTTAGACCTGAACATGTTAAATCTTCTCCTGGAGGAATCTGGATGGCTCAGTAGGGGAAGCATCGGCCTTTGGCTCAGGTCATGATCTCAGGGTCCTGGGATAGAGGAGAGAGTTTGCTTCTCCTTTTCCCTCTGCCCTGCCCCTGCAACTCCTGCTCGCGCTCGCTCTACCTCTCTCTCTCTCTCCCTCTCTCTTGCTCTCTCATTCTCAATCTCTGTCTCTCTCAAATAAATAAATAAAATCTTTAAATTAAAAAAGCTTCTCCTGTAACTCATTTTTCAAGATGAGTCAGCCACTCACAGACTACTGATGTAGCTACTGATCTTGACTACTACATCAATGATTCAAAGCCTGCTGCTCCCTAAGGATGGCATGAGGACTAAGAACCAGAGATCCCACCACTCCTGTTTAAAATCCAGACAACATGCAAGCAGCAAAAGCCTTTTTAAAAAATTACAGAAAAGAGACCTCACAACCCTTTGTGTTGAAAGCACTTGCTATTTAATACATTTTTCACAACCTTCTGGGAAAACATAGGTGCATACTTTTTACACATATTTTAAAATATGATAAAGGAGATTTTGTGTGTGTCTGTGTGTGTTTTAAAGCCACATATTCTCAAGGTATGAGGCTAAGTGAAAGAAGTCCATTTCAGAGGGTTACATATGTATGGATTCCAAGTACAGAACATTCTCGAAGTGACCAACTGTCATGTTAGAGAATGAGAGGTGGTTGCTGGGAGTTAGGGCCAAGGAGAGGGTGTGTTACCAGGGGATGACAGGAAGGAGTTTCTTTGTGGTGATGGCCCAGTTCTGTATCCTGATTGTGGCACTGGCTATGCCACACATACAACAAAATGTTCTAGAACTATATACAAACAAACATACCACAGAGACAGGGAGATGTAAAAACTAATGGAATCCAGATAAAGCTTGTGCCTGAGATAATAGCACCATGCCCATCTCCCGGTCCCGGTTTTGACAACCTGCCTTGGGGGTATAAATTGTCATCACCAGGGGAGGCAGGGGGTACATGGAACTCTGTTCTATTGTTCCCACTTCTTGTTGAGTCTGATTACTTGAAAATAAAACTAACAATTTTAAAAAGAGACAGGAGGAGGGAGAGACAAAGCGCGCGCACACACACACACACACACACACACACACACACACACAATTAAGCCACACAGAATGCAAACTTCCCAAGTCCCAGCCTGAAAGCAGAGGCAGGGTGGGGTCCCAGGACGGCTGAGCAGGGCTCCAACAAGACATCACCTTGGCCCAGAGGAAGCCCTCGGAGAAGAGCATGATCTCACAGATCTGCTGCAGGTCAGGCACGATCACCACCACGGGCCTGAAGAGAGCCTTCACTGACTCAGGCAGCTCCGTGCGGCCCGCGTAGCCCGGGTTCATGGTGATGAAGATGCCCATCCTCGAGTCCAGGGCGATCTCCTGCCCTTCAAACTGGAGGGCGACAGGAAAGAATGGGGTATGAGGCCAGCAGGCCCACCACCAGGGAAAGGGACAGAGAGAGCCACGGGGCTGTTCATCTTCATGGTACAAGGAAGACACCACCCTTTGACTCCCGTCTGTTTCCAGGCCTCAAATGTTGTCCTTGTGGTTCTCGCCTAAGGGTCCTAGGTGATGAGCTTTGCCCCTGCCAAACTGTGATCCAAATCCAGAGTCTGCACACCTCGAGAAGCAGCAGGTGCTGGGAAGGAGTGCAGCGTGGGGAGTATGCGGGCACTCTGTGAGCCTGGACAGGCTCCCTACCCTCTCTGAGTGAGTCTCCTTCTCTGCAAGGTTGTGGTGATTGAATGAGGCAATCGATCTGTGCCCCAGCACCCAGTCTGACGCTCCGCACAAAGTGGATTCTCATTCATGTCACTGGTCCCTGCCCCCATTCTAGCTCCACCACCCCCACCCGAGCACCAACTCTTCCCACAGAAACCCACCCCAGCATCCTTCCAGAAACCAGCCTCCATTCCTCCAGGCACCTCAGGGACCCACAAACTACCCTGTTTTGAATTTCTTTAGCCTACAGCCAACTTTCACCTGTCTCAACTTTTTTTCCTCTAAGATTTCACCATTTTATTTCTTTTACCGGTCCACTGGACAGATAAAAGATAGAAAACAGTATTTTTATGAGGCACAGCCTGCCTCAGGAACAAAAGGGCCATCCAGCAGATAGCTGATGCTCCCTGAGGAAGGAGGCCACTATGTTGTCTCCCAAGCCTGCTCACTTGCTCACCGTCACCCACTCCCTTATATCCATGTGGGGCCCAGGAGAACCAATTAAAAGAAAATCCATCCAAAGCCTTTATGGGAATCCTGAAAATGTTTAACAGTATCTAGTTTCCACAATCTCTTGACAATGAACTGCACTGTGGTCTAAGAGAAAAAGTGGTGGGGTGCCAGGGGCACAGAGGGACCCACGAGCGAATCCTCACTAGCCCTCTCGATGAGGCTCTATAGGGCCTTGGAGGATATAGAGGAGTTTTTCAGGCACAAGGGAAGGAAGGACAATCCTAGGCAGACAGGGACAAAAATGTTGTGACAGGGCCCAGTGTGCCCTCAAGGCAAGTGGCATAAGGTGACAAGAATGTGGGGCACACAGGGGGTAGGGAGTACATCAGAGCACGCCAGGATCCCAGGGGACCCCGGTGCAGGGACATGGCCCAGGCACTCTGGTCCCCTTTGTCACAGAACCAACTTTGGGACTATCTAAATCATGTAATAAGATCGTTTTTTTCCAAATTCTGATCCAGCATCATCAGCTATAACTTACTGCAGACTTACCAGCTCGGGTCTGCAAATATAATCTTGGATGGGCAGAAATCAGTGATGCTCAAAATTTTTTTTCTAATTTGCCTTTTCATTTTGATGACAACCTTAAAAATCCAGCTCGTTTTAATGCCCTAACTTCACGAGGCAGAAGGCAAAATTTTCTGTCTGTGTAATACTATCTATTGAAAGACATTTCAATTGAATGGAACATTCATCTTTAAGGTTGCTTTTTTTTTCCCCCTCAAACTTGGGAAGTGACCAAGAATTTTGTTTTTTTCTTTAAAGGGGGCTCTGGACATTACTTACTTGAGAACACTGCCTTACTTGTCTATAGCTACTACTACTTCTATGTCTGGAATTAGTTTGAAGTTCTAGAATACTGCAGTCTCTAATTCTCAAAGATGCTGATAATTTTGGGAAACCCAACTACCTCAATTCAAAAGCAAAAATCTGTCAAGCCTTCATCTGATGTTTCAAAAGGAACACAGCAAAGTTTCCACCCTGAAGAGTGTGATCAGGCCCAGCTTCACACTCATGCTCACCCGGAACGTGGTTAGCTGATGAATCAGAGCATTTCGGATCGTCTGAATCTGAGATGAGATGACAGATAGCACAGAGGCATCGATTCGATTGAACTCATCAAAGCAGCCCCAAGCCCCACACTGGGCAAGGCCAGAGAAAATCTTCCCAATGGCCTAGAGTGAAAGAAATGTCAGGACAAGGGCAATTTTTAACTTTAAAATCACAAGTGACATATTTACAGATATGTTCCCTAAGTTAAAACAGAGAGTGTGGATCCGGTTGCCAGAGAGGCAGCCAGCCAATCACCCCACTGGTGGATCTTTCTGGCAAGACTTCCAGGACCCTCCTGGGCCAGTTCCCATTCACAGGACTTTACAAATTACGGAATTTTATGAAAAACTCCAGAATCCTGGCTTCTCTTGAAATACTGGAACATCAGGGATCCCTGGGTGGCTCAGCGGTTCGGCGCCTGCCTTTGGCCCAGGGCGCAATCCTGGAGTCCCGGGATCGAGTACCGCGTCAGGCTCCCGGCATGGAGCCTGCTTCTTCCTCCTCCTGTGTCTCTGCCTCTCTCTCTCTCTCTCTCTCTCTCTCTCTCTCTGTCTATCATAAATAAATAAATAAATAAATAAATAAATAAATAAATAAATAAATAAATAAATAAATATAATCTTTTTTTTAAAAAAAGAAATACTGGAACATCAAGCAACACTGGGTTCATTTTCCCAAGTAGTAACAGCGAACCGCAGCTAGGCAATGGCTCTCCCTCTGGCCCACCAGCTGGCCATGGCCCTCACCACTCTCTATGGTCTCCACCTGCTACTTTCTTATTTATATTACATGGCTCTGGTGGGACTTCAGTTTTCGATGTTTAGCCTACATGTTGCTAACAAGCAGACACACACAAGCTCTGAGACCGAGGGTGAAAGATTTATCTGCTCTCTTCCTCCAGCTGTCTCCATGTCTTTTCATGGAAGAGTATGGGGTGAAATGCCTTCCTACCATGTCCCATGTTCTGCTCTCTGTCCAGTAGCAGTACCAGGAGTGACACTGAGGTCATACCTTATAATCCATGCCTTCACCACAATTGGTCACAACACAGAGCAAGCCCAGGGCTTTGGCCAGATCCTTGGTGGTCTCGGTTTTGCCAGTACCTGCTGGGCCAGCGGGGGCCCCTCCCAGATACATGGACAGCGCCTGTTAAGGAGCCAAACCACAAAGCCCATGTTGTCTGATTCACACAAGGAAACAGGTGCCATTTCCCAAAGCACTGTGACAATATATGTGGAATATACATGTGGCAATGGACAGGTTAATGCTCACCTTTTCTGACAGTCACATTTTTAACATTTCTTTTCTGTGTTTTTCCTTTGACTTCTACTGACCACCTCCATGCCATGATATAGGAACCAGGGTATCAGATTCTAGCAACATGCTGGAATCTGCCTACCCTGAAGACAATGTACCAGGAGTTCCCAGAAATGAGGCTCATGGACACATGTACATCTGTTTAGTAAAGGATTAGTCCTCCCCAAGGAAAGGTTTGATGACCCTTTGTCTCCAAATTCTAGGAGTTGACTTCAAAGCCCTTGGAATGTCCTGAGAACAGTGATTTTGGGCCACATGGTATTAGCTTGATTTCTGGAGTGGCTAGGAACTAAAGTCAGCAATCCAAGCATGACCAGTCATTTCTACATGACCAGTCCCCAGCTGAAACCCTAGACACCAAGCATCTCTGGTGAGCTTCTCTGGATGGCAATACATCCTGCCTGCAGCCATGTGTAGTTGCTACAAGAGATAATGCCATCTGCACAACGATGCTCCCAGCCTGGTCTCTCCCAGACCCCATCCTCAGCCATCTCCCACTGCGAATTTTGATCCATCTCCTTTTGCTATAATAAACCACAACTATGACCATAATGGCTTTTCTGAGTTCTGTGAGTCACTTTCAGCAAATTGTTAAGCCTGAGAGTGGTTTTAGGAGATGCCTGAACCTGCAATAGCACAATTCCAAAAGGTGGCAAGTAGGTCATGTTCTGAGTTGAAACTCATTTACGAATTTTAAACAATGTCCCTTAATATTGGCACTGGTTTCCTGGGGCTGCCCTGGCAAATTACCACCAAGTTGGGGTTTAAAACAATAGAAATGTAATCATTCACAGCAACGTGGGCCAGAAGCCTGAAATGGAGGTGTTGGTAGGGCTGTGCTCTCTCTGAAGCTTCCAGGGGGGGCTCTCTTTGGTCTGGTGGCTCCAAGCATTCCTTGGCTTTGGCCACATCACTCCAATCCCCACCTCTGTCTTAGCATCACCTTTCCTGCCTCTCTGTCCTCTCCTCTTCTTCCAAGGACACTAGTCATCGGACTTATGGCCCTAATCCAGGATGTTCTCAATCCTTCACTTATTAAATCCAAAAAGACCCGACTTCTAAATAAGGTCACATCGGAGGTTCCTAGTGTGGACATGAATTGGAAGGGAGGGACACTGGTCAACCCAGTAGAGATATCCCCAGTCACCCTAATCATGCTTAGAGAACAACCCATAACCACAGGCGGCGAATGACCACAGCCCATCACCTGGGTGAGAGTCAGGTAAATCCGGTCTGTGAGCGGCGTGATGACCAACCTCCCATTCAGGCCCATGTACTCATAGCCGTAGCTGAATGTGCCCGTGCACTGACGGATGTTCAGCTCATCCGGTTCCCGGTCCCAGTAAAACCGCAGCTGACTTTCCCATTCAAACTCCCGGGCCTCGAGAATGCTGGAAGGAGGAGACGTGGGAGAAGACGTCGAGGAAAACAAGCAAGGTGGTGGACGCCCTGGGACAGTGCTGCCCCCCGCCCCGTTCCCCACAGGTCCCGACCTGTCTCTTATGAAAGAATCGACTATATCTCTGGCATGCACGTCAATGATGAGAACCGTGTTGTATTTCTTTCTGTCATTTTTGTTTAAGGGCATGGTGATCCGAGTGACCAACTCATCAATCTGCTGGTGCATTTTCTTGCCGTACTCCTTCATGGCCTGCTTCTCCCCCTTCTGCACTTTGTGGAAGACGTCCTCCACCTCCCAGGTCCACCACACCTGGCTGGCGGCCAGCACCACCATCCCTTGATATAGGAGCATCCAGTCGACTCTAAAGGAAAAAGCACGCCTGTTTGAGATCTTGTACCAGGGACCGACACCAGATACCGGTTGCCGTCAGAATGTGTTTCTTTGATCTATAATGGAGAAGGCAACATACGGGCTCTAGGTAAGCAAATAACAGTAACTCTTCCACTGGACAGGAAAATACAAGCCCGGCGACATGCACACACAACAGAGGTAGAGGTGACTGTGCAGAAAGATGCTAGATGACTTCTAAAATATGCCTGTACAGATGTTCAGAGTGACTTAGTATTATGAGCATATTATAAGAATTTTTACATTTTTTTAAAATTCCAACAAAAAGGGAAGCCCGGGTGGCTCAGCAGTTTAGTGCTGCCTTCAGCCCAGGGTGTGATCTTGGAGACCCAGAATCGAGTTCCACATCAGGCACCCTGCATGGAGCCTGTTTCTCCCTCTGCCTGTGTCTCTGCCTCTCTCTCTGTCTCTGTGTCTCTCATGAATAAATAAATAAAATCTTTTTAAAAAATTCCAACAAAAAACTAAATAATCTCTGACCACACCACCCATGTTGCTTTATTATAGCTTCCTGGGTATTACTCACTACTCTCTTCTACTCTTTTCGATCCCATGGTAATTTGGGGAGGAACAGGGTGGCACAGACACTTCGCAGTGCTTTCTCTTACTCTGTCTCCTGCCAACCACACCCTGTGACACACAGCAATGCCTTGGCAAGGTGGTAGTTATGATGTAGATAAAACTAATGTTGGTGCAAAATTCACCTAATCTGGAAGCATGAAGGAGACTTCAAAATACTCAGTGATCACTACTTCCAGAGGCTGGTGATTTCTGTCTAGTTCAGCTTTGGGGTTTTTTTGTTTGTTGTTTTTTCTTTTGTTTTGGTTTTTTAGATTTTATTTATTTATTCATGAGAGACACAGAGAGAGAGGCAGAGACATAGGGAGAGGGAGAAGCAGACTCCCCACGGGGAGCCCGATGTGGGACTCGATCCCGGGACCCCAGGATCATGACCTGAGCCAAAGGCAGATGCTCACCCAGGTGCCCCTATCTAGTTCAGCTTTATAAGGGCATATACCACAGTGATAAGCTCATAGCAGGAATCCGATAAATATTAGTTCAATCAATAAATATAGCTGATAATGTGCTAGAGCCACCTCCTATCAGTTCTCAAGAGTTCACTTTCAAATTGTCAAGAATTTTGCAGTCTGATGTTCAAGCCACTTATCATTATTCTACTTAACTTTGAAAACAGCCATGGTGGGAATATTTACACCACGAATATTGATGAATTCTCTAAATCAAAGCTTTTTTTTTTCCTTTTTTCAGAAATCCACTTTACCTGCACACCACTGAACAGATCTATATATACCTGATTACATAAGGTATTACAATTCTTACAGTACCTAAAAATAGAAGGATCATAATCCTACCAATCCTACCAACTTATTCTCTAATAAGTTATTAAATAGATGTTTTCAGTTTATAAAACCAAAAAGGTAGTGTATAAAATCAAGAGGATAGTATTCTTGATAATAATAGAGGTTTAAATCTGCATAAAGGCCTGCCAAATATAATCCCATCTAAATCTAACAGAACACATTATCCAAAGATGCTTTATGTATTTGGTGCTCAACCACACATTAAAACCTGCCCTCTTGGGATCCCTGGGTGGCTCAGTGGTTTGGCACCTGCCTTTGGCCCAGAGCGCGATCCTGGAGTCCCGGGATCGAGTCCCGCGTCAGGCTCCTGGCATGGGGCCTGCTTCTCCCTCTGCCTGTGTCTCTGTCTCTCTCTCTCTCTCTCTCTCATGAATAAATAAATAAATAAATAAATAAATAAATAAATAAATAAATAAATAAATAAATAACAAATAATAAAACCTGCCCTCTTGGCAATAAAGAAGCAGGTGCCTAGATTCTTTTCAGGCCACAAAAATCAAGGTGTGATTGAGATCGCTAAATATTTTAGAAACAACTCTACTCCTTAACACAGATTAACCCTCCTGAACACCTGGTTCTTGTCCAGTCACCAGGTCAGTGGCTCTCACACTTGAGTGTACTCAGAATCCCTGGGGAGGGGCTTATAAAATACATGGGCAGCCCCACCCCCAGAGTTTCTGGTGAGGCAGGTTTGGGGGAGGGCCCAGGCATCTGGATTTCTAACAAGCCCCCCAGAGGCCCTCATACTGCTGGTCCAGATGCCACCACACTTTGAGAAGTTCTGGACTAGGTGATCTTTTAAAGACAGACAATGCACAGGCTAGCTTAGCTATTGCAAGAAAAGAAAACTTCATTCGGAATGTCATTTGATCTATTCCAAGCCCTTAATATTAACCCATCATGACTATGATGATATGATGTCATACATGATATGATACAGTGACACGTGTTCACATTCGCCACCCTACCTGCTTCTGTCTTCACAGTATCTAAAAATAGCCTCTTTGGTGATCAGCCGGTTGGTCCTCCGCATCTCGTTCAAAACGGCCGTCATCCAGTCCTCCACACGCCCCTCAGCCCGGATGATCTTGCGGAACTCCATGACTTCCCCTTCTGCTGAAATCATGGCAGACACCAGCTTCTCTCCATTCTCACCGTCGTTAAACCTCAGCAGAGCTATGTTGTCATACATCTGCAATACAGTGGGACAGTCCACCCTGTGACAACACAGGATAGTGGCCCACAGAAGGGCCTGTGGCCAGCGCTCTGTCACACACAGGAGCCACAGGGACACAGCACGAAACAGGGACACACAGTGGCTGCTTGCGTCTATCCGCAGTGCATAAACGTCTGTTTGGGGTTCAAAAGGAAGGAAGGAAAAGAAGATATGCTCCCTCCCTACACTTGAGATTCTGGAGCGTATGCGGCTATGGAGAGGTATCTGGACCCAGGAGACACAGACCGGCGGTGAGATTCAACACCCCAGGGGCAGAGGAGTTAGATGTGCACTTGAAGCCCCCCACGTCCCAACCAGGTGACCTGGGGCAAGCTGCTTCTCTTCTCTCATCCTGGATCAGACATAATTACAGCACTTACAAGAAGAGGTTGGGAGGGTCAAAGCAGACACCGTGTGGGAAAGGTCGCTGGCATGGCAAACACATGCCCATCGTTTCTGTTATTCATCAGGATGATACTCAGAAAAATGAGTCTTTTAGGACCCAGGATAGAAGACAAAGCACTCTGCAAGTCAGAGAAGGCGAAGGCAACAGGCTTCCAAGGAGAAAACCAGAAGTTTGCACCAGGGGCTACCAGTAAACGAAGTGCTCCTAATACATGATTTTCTAAAGCAGTGAAATATTTGCTTGTTACAAAAGTAGAAACAAAATATAAAACTTCACTTTGAGAAAGGAACACATATGACCAAAAACAAGAATTTTAGTATAATAAGGACATCAGTATTAACAAGGGAAAGTAATGGAGCTATGTCCTTGATCCCAAATGCTTTGTTTATTTAGAATAAAGGGATTCTTCTACAATGCTGATTCATAACCACAGTGGTTCTGCCCCCACAGGGTGGGGTGGGGGGGACACTAGGGCAATGTCAGTGTCAGCAATGACACTTCTGGTTGTTGTGACTAGAGAGCAATGCTCCTGGCTTCCTGAGGGTAGAAGCCAGGATACAGCGCACAGGGTGGCCCCCCACCACCCCCACACATCCACACACAGTGCTGAGCAATATCTGACCCAACCACCAACATGGCCAAGGTGGAGAACACCTAGCCCAGGCTGACACTAAATATAGAGCTTTGACCGGCAGATCGAAGGTTCGTTCTGGCCATGCTCTGGCTGGTATCACCAGAGACAGTTTTGTCTATTGTTTCCCGCCAGGCAGTACTGTTTGTGGATACACATACATTTGTGTCCAAGTATGCAAATCACGGGCTGGAAGGAACCATAACACATTCATGCTAGTGGCTGCCTCTTGAAAGGGGAGGGAGAGTTGTGATGGGGAGAAGGACCAGAGAGTATAGCAACTTTTTCTCTACAGCCTTGTTTCACAAAGACAGGGGGGGTGGGGGGAAGCAAACAGGACTAACTGGTAACAAGCTGGTTACCAGTGAGTTCTGGGTGGTGGATAAGGTAATTTAGCCAACATCCTAGGACTGGTACTAAGTAGTTTACAAACACAAACTCATTTAATCTTAATAACAACTCCACTGAAGCAGGTAACTATTGGAGTTACCCCCATACAGATATAAGAAACCAATGGGCACCTGGGTGGTTCAGTCAGTGAAGCATCTGCCTTTGGCTCAGGTCATGATCTCAGGGTGCTGGGATCAAGCCCCATGTCAGGCTCCCTGCTCAGTGGGGAGCCTGCTTTTCCCTCTCCCTCTGTGTAGTCACTCTCTCTCAAATAATAAATAAAATCTTGAAAGGAAGGAAGGACAGATGGATGGAAGGAAAGAAGGAAGGGAGGGAGGGAGGGAGGAAAGGAAAGGAAAGGAAAGGAAAGGAAAGGAAAGGAAAGGAAAGGAAAGGAAAGGAAAGGAAAGGAAAGGAAAGGAAAGGAAAGGAAAGGAAAGGAAAGGAAAGGAAAGGAAAGGAAAGGAAAGGAAAGGAAAGGAAAGGAAAGGAAGGAAGGAAGGAAGGAAGGAAGGAAGAAGGAAGGAAGGAAGGAAGGAAGGAAGAAAGAAAGAAAGAAAGAAAGAAAGAAGAAAAGAAAGAAAAGAAAGAAAAGAAAGAAAAGAAAGAAAAGAAAGAAAAGAAAGAAAGAAAGAAAGAAAGAAAGAAAGAAAAGAAAGAAAGAAAGAAAGAAAGAAAGAAAAACTGCCCAGAGAAGTTAAGTAACTTGCCAAAAGTCACATAGCAAATCTGTGTGGGGTCCAGATTTGAACCCAGGCAGTCTGGCTCCAGAGTCCACATGCTGAAGCCCTATACTATATCACCTCCCAGCTTATTATATTAGTCTTTGTATATTGCTATCTTCTTTTTAGTTTCTAAAAAAAATGTTTTTGGACTACAGAAAAATAAATGGCAACAAATAACAGTGGAATCTTTGTGTGATTTCAGACTAAGTGGATTTCATGACATTTAAGTTTCTGATAAAAGCCCAGCAGCATTTCCCGGTGCCAAGCCAACTGCGCAGAGACGTGGAATGGAACAGATCACGTGACACAGTGACAGCATCTGCAGCTGCTCCCTGAGGTGGGGGTAGGGGTGGGGGTGGGGGCGGGACAGGAGGCGCCTACCTTGATCATGTGTTCCTGGACGCACAGTGGGTCGCTATTCCCCAGGATGCTGAGCAGCTCATCGTCAGAAATGAAGAAGAACCTCGGGAAAGCGTTTCTCTTGCTATCTAAGTAGTCGTTCAAGCTCTTCTGGCATTTCTCGAGGCCCTCACTGATGTGCTGCAAGTCGGCCAGGCGGTTCGGGGCCTCGCAGCATCTCTTGATCACGGGGTCCTTTAAGGTCTCGCCCATGATCTGGAGGAGGGTGAGAGGGGAGCTGTCAGGCCAGGCTGGGGAAGTGGGGGTGGGGTGGGCAACTGCTCTGGCCCCTGGGGTAAGCAGTGGCCAGAGCCCCCAGCACAACAGAAAACAACCAACAAGCCCCTGAACCACAGCTTTTGGAGGGCCAATGCGGCATAAAGGTCCCTATCACCTGCTAGAGAACTTTAGATCATTTACTCATCTCTGGTGTTAATTTTTTCCATCCTCCCACTAGAAGGTCAGCTGTCTGAGGCAGGGATTTATAATCTCTCTTGCTCACTGGTGTGCCCTATGGGCCAACAACAGTGTCTGCACATAGAAGGCCCTCCGTCAACATTCAGGGATGAATGAAGCCTACAACACCACTTAGGGCCACCTGCATGTCCTGGAATATTCACTCCAGCCCTCTTTACAGGGGCACAAGGAGGCAGGTGATGGGAAGGGAAATACCCCAAACATCCAATAGGAAACTGGGTCAGTCGTTGGCTGAAAGTGATAATTTAGATGTTTATGTCAAATATAATAATTTTTTTATTTGCAAGGCACAAGCCCACAAGTTATTTATGAAAGCAAAGAATTCCTTTTCGAATAAGGTGTCTCCTTACAACAATCAACTAATGTAATGTCAAAGATGTATATGTCAGGGGCCCCTGGGTGGCTCAGTGGTTGAGTGTCTGCCTTTGGCTCAAGTTGTGATCCTGGGGTCCTGGGATAGAGTCCCACATCGGGCTCCCCACAGGGAGCCTGTCTCTCCCTCTGCCTATGTTTCTGCCTCTCTCTGTGTGTCTCTCATGAATAAATAAATAACATCTTTTTAAAAAGATGTATATTTTTTAAATGATCATATTGGTAAGAATGATATTATTTTATGGAATATTTATTTATATGTTGACACAGGAATAAACAAATTCTGGAAATATATATGTTAACCTGTCAAAACGGTTATCTTGGGTGTGGGATTATAGGTAATTTTTTTGCTTTTTTTTATAGTTTCTAAATCCTTCTATAATAAATATCCACTGTGTGATTTTTTTCTTAAGTTTCAAAAAAAAGCTTATGCAAATGAATAAGGAAATATTATCAACTCTAATGGATAAAGGAGACCCAAATGAGGGCAGGCAGCTCTGGGTTAAGACCTTCATCCCACTAATGGCTTAAGGGCAGCGATGACGGGCACAACCCTTTCCAAAAAGGACTTTAAAATGGGCAATACTTCTTCACAGGCAATTTACTTTCCAACAATCTCCCATAAGATATTCATCCTAAATGAAAAGACACAAGGCACAAGCCCATAAATTATTTATGAAAGCAAAGAATTCCTCTTCAAACAAGATGCCTCGTTATAACAATCAACTAAAGTAATGTCAAGCCACTCACTGGAACATTATATAAAGGCATTAAAATCTTTTCTCAGTTTCATAATATCAAATACCTTTCTCATAATATTAAAAGAAAATTAGAAAAAATTATACAAAATACTATTAACATTGTGTGTTTAAACCCATGTACACAGAAAAAAAAGACAAAAGAAATATACGGCATATTGAAGTGGTCACATCGAGATGATGGAAGTCTAGAAGACACATTTTTTTCCTACCTTTTTACATTTTCCAAGCTTTTAAGCAAGTATTTCTTTTATAATAAAAAATAAGTATAAAAAAGTTAAAGTGTCATATGCCAGTGGCTTGAAACCAAACAGAAATTTCTACTGAACAGATTAAAGTCATATGTAATGATTTTTAAAAATTCAGGATTTGGGTGTCTGGCTGGCTCAGTTAGAAGAGCATGTAACTCAATCTCAGAGTCATGAGTTCAAGTCCCATGTTGGGTGTAGAGATTACTTAAAAAAAAAAAAAAAAACTAAAAAAAATCCAGAAGCTACTTAACAGACAAAATACTACATGCAGAAACATAAGTAAAAGTATCTCAAATAACTGTGCTTTCGTGACTAAAATAGAAGCCAATCACTTGCCCTTTTAAATATCCTATCGATGTTGTCAAACTTCTTTGCCTCATCTGGAAGTTGTGACCTGATATCTCCACCGATAAAAATGCTTTCAAGATACATCCATTTCCTCTGAACCAACATCCATATCTGGAAATGCACAACATTAATGTTAGCACAGGTACCTCAAACTACGTATGGTAAAATCCCACTCTAACAGGGGACGGAGTCACATTAACACAGGTCAAAAGTCTTCCCAGGCAAGATGGCAGAGTGAGTGCATACACTCCTTTCCAAATATATAAGAACAATAGAGAAATCATAGCTAAATATTTTAAGATACAAAGCAAAAGAAAACTCAAAAGCAAAAGAAAACTCTCCACACTAGCCCAGGACAAGGAAGAAGCTTCTAGTTATAAGCAGGGTTGGAGCCCTATAACCCAGAGGAACAAAGGACAAATCATAAAAAAAAAAAAAAGCCCAGACAGGGGCACCTGGGTGGCTCAGTTGGTTAAGCGTCTGACTTTTGGTTTCGGCTCAGGTCACAGTCTCAGGGTCATGAGACTGAGCCCCACATCAGGCTCTGTGCTCAGGAGGGAGTCTGTTTGAGGATTCTCTCTCTCCCTCTGCCTCTCCCATCCTCTCTAAAATAAATAAATCTTTTTAAAAATAAATAAAATATGGCACCTGGGTGGCTCAGTCTGTTAAGCATCTGCCTTCAGCTCAGGTCATGATCCCAGTGAGTCCCATATTAGACTCCCTGCTAAGTGAGGAGTCTGCTTCTCTCTCTCCATCTACCACTCTCCATTGCTTGTGTTCTCTCTCTCACACACACACTCTCTCTCAAATAAATAAAATCTTTAAATAAATAAAATGATTAATTTTGTTATGTAAATTTCACATCTATTTTTTTAATTTTAATGAAGAAAAGAGAAGAAAAAAGAAAAATAATGAAGAAAAATTAAAATATTTTTAAGTAATGGAGAAAAATTTAAACAGTGAAGAAAAATCAAATAAAAAATAATGAAGGAAAATCAAAGATAAAATAAAAAGCAAAACCTAATTTAAAGTAATAGACAAAAAAAAAAGCAAGCAAAGGAAGCCCATGCTTGAGAGCAGTGAGGGCTTGGACCACATCCCTAGCCAGTGAACCAGTGTTGGTATCATCCCACCCAAAACTCAAGTTGTGGCCTAGAACAACCCCTGTGGTCTGGGGAGGGAAAAGAGGCAGCCACACAAAAATGGTGAGATGAGCCTGGGTTGCTCACAGAAGTCTGGACTAGTATTTCCCACAAGAAGAGGGCACCTGGGTGGCTTAGTGGTTGAGCATCTGCCTTTAACTCAGGTCCTGATCTCAGGGTCCTGGGATCAAGTCCTGCGTTGGCCTCCGCATTGAACCTACTTCTCCTTCTGCCTATGTCTCTGCCTCTCTCTGTGTATCTCTCATAAATAAATAAAATCTTTTAAAAAAAAGAAGAAGAAAGCCCAAGCCACCTAATATAAGACCTGGTTTGGTGTTGTCCACTATGACAGGCCAACTTGGAAAAACTACAGAAACACATGATGAAGTGAAGCAAGCACAGGCAAAAAAATTTATGTAAGATTAATTTTAAAAATAATAGATCAGAGAAAAACCCACTATCATGAAAGATAGTCACATACACATAGATTTTAAAAGAAAAGGAAAATTTTGGCCTGGGAAAAGAATAAATATGGAGAAATCTGAAAAAGCTTTAAATATGTTTAAATTTGTCAATGAGATAAAGGAGGTGAAAGTATCCTGGCAACAAGAACAGGATAGTATTAAACAAGAATAGGGACATACAAGAAAGAACCAATTAAGAATCATGGAAGTTAAAAATGCATTCATTGAAATTAAACCTCAGATTGACTCTTCTAATCATGCACATACAACCCCAAAATAAATCAAGCCAGAAAAAGTACATTGGAGGATCACCAGGGACTGAGCACAAAATATTCTCCTATGAAAGTGCTATCCTACTTTTCTCTCACCTCAATGACTTCCCCTATCAGAGAAAGCGTTTTTTCCCATTTGTGAACAGTTTGAAGAAAAGGCCCCACAAATCTGCTTCCCGAGATGCTTTGCAGGTTGACAGTGTTGTCATCAAGACACTGGATGATTTCATCGACAGACCCCAAAATGTAGCCTCGCTCCTGTGTGCCTTTGAAATACTTGACCACAGCAAACTTCATACTTTCCCACGTGTCCAGGATTTCCTTCACAGCCTGGTCAGGAATATAAAAAAGAGAAGTTTGGGCACAGACATTGGAAAAACAAAATCCCAACCCAATAGCAACTCCCTGAGCTTGCCTTTGGTCAGTTGCTCAACCCAGAGTCAGGGTCAGTTTTCCGGTAAGTAGAAACTCTGTCATGGTGACCCCAACATCACTTACCAAGCACTTGCTGTGTGCCAGGTAAGCACATTGCATTTGGATTGCCTTCTGTCAAAGCAGCTTAGTGAAATAAGGATTATTACCCACATTTTATAGAGATGGGTACTGGGTTCTCAGAGAGCTTGGTCAGGTCACTCAGCACCAGAACCAAGGTCTAAATTTCCTAGTCCACCTCCCTGCCCCCTGTGCGATCCTACCCCTATGTTTACCATTAAGCAAAGAAAATCAGATCACAAAGTAATATGCCTATTAATGATTGTATTTTCAAAAAACAGCTGTATCAATATTTATGTGTATGTGATCCATATATGTGTATATTGCATACATATGTATATGTGGTATATGCATTTATATACATGTATATATATACATGTATGTGTGTTTATACATGTTTGTGCATGACTATGTATAGTTTGTGTAGGTGTGTAGAGGTATATGTAAGCATGTGTCTACACACTTTTAAGTATTCAAGGAGATACATTGAAATGTTACTAATAATTATCTTTAGGTGGTAGAATTATAAGTGATTTATTTTCTCAGTTTTCTACCATGAACATCCATTGATACATTTAATAAATACATTGGAAGTGAGAAACCATAATTTAGAATAAAAAATTTAACCAAGCAGAAATCCTATTTCTAGAGCAAACAATTCTTTATTACTTGAATACAATGAGTACCAAAACAAACATTTTCTCTTTGCCCCCCCCAAAAAAAAATAATTCTCTAGGG
This sequence comes from Canis lupus dingo, assembly GCF_003254725.2. NCBI lineage: Eukaryota > Metazoa > Chordata > Mammalia > Carnivora > Canidae > Canis > Canis lupus. Next base: position 6,181,113 of record NC_064268.1, read on the forward strand.
GACCTGGGTGGCCTAGTTGAGTAAGCACCTGCCTTCAGCTCAGGTCATGAGCTCAGGGTCCTGGAAATGAGCCCCAAGTCTGGCTCCCTGCTCAATGGAGAGTCTGCTTCTCCCTCTCTCTCTGCCCCTCCCTCTGCTCATTCTCTCTTTCTCAAATAAATCTTTAAAAATAATAATAATAATAATTCTCTGAAACAAATACGACACTGTGTATTAACTGTACTGAAATTTAAATGAAATAAAAATAATTCTCTTTTTTCTAAACTGTTTTTATTTATTTTTATTTTTTTTAAAAAGATTTATTTATGTATTCATAGAGAGCGAGAGAGAGGCAGAGACACGAGCAGAGGGAGAAGCAGGCTCCATGCAGGAAGCCTGATGTGGGACTCAATCCCAGGTCTCCAGGATCACGCCCCGGGCTGCAGGCGGCGCCAAACCGCTGCGCCACCAGGGCTGCCCCTAAACTGTTTTTATATCTAAAAAGAGTCTTACTTTCTCAATGGCAATCTCTTTGACAGCAGCCATTACAATCTCATTGAGAACATCCGTGTGTTTGTGAAGTTCCATAGCAAACATGTTTTCCAAGGTGAACGTCTCTGTCATCTCAAAAAATACACCTGTTTTTTCCATAAGCTCTTTCCAATGCCTGAAAGTGCATCCAAAATAAAAACTTCATGCTTCCTGGATTTAGTGATGAATTTAATTATTCCTGCTTAAATCACAAGGCAAATCCCATTATAAATGAGGACATCATTGGAATTACATTTCCAAAGTTTTCCAAAATCCCATTGGTTTCCAGAACCAAACCCAGGAAACAATATCTAGCAAGATATGCTCTTAGATGGCTAGTCTTCATGGCCACCCAAGAGAATATGAAGCTTTTAACTTTTTGGAACCTACTTCTGTCACATAGACCAGAGATCTCGACCTCTATCACTTCACTCAGCCTGTTGGAGACCCCGGTGTAAGTTGTGAGCTGTCGTGTGTTCAGTAAATATTTATTGTGCTCCTAGCTCTGCGCTATGATTTGTATATTGGGTTAGTTTGCATATTGGGTTAGGTAAAATATATTGCTAAATATATATTATACTAAATATATATATATTACTAAATATAAATAAAATATATTACTAAAATTATTTTTACCTGTTTTACTTTTTCAAAACAGCTAATGGAAACATTTTAAATTACATATCTGGGTCATGTACTTCTGTTGGATGGCACTGACCTAGATCCCCTGCTATAATATTTTAAACATTAGAATGAAGCAACCACAAATGCCCGTTTACATCTGGCAGGATTTGTTTAAAAAAAAAAAAAAAAACAGGAGAATCCTTGTGGTTGATAATTGTATAGAAACTTCACACAGAGGGGCATCTGGGTGGCTCAGTGGTTGAGCATCTGCCTTTGGCTCAGGTCATGATCCTGGGGTCCTGGGATCGAGTCCCACATCAGGTTCCCCACAGGGAGCCTGCTTCTCCTTCTGCCTGTGTCTCTGCCTCTCTCTCTCTCTCTCTCTCTCTCTGTCTCTCATGAATAAATAAATAAAATCTAAAAAGAAACAAACAAACTTCACACGGAAACAATTTCATAGAAATGTGACCTTTGGATTTTGTCATCAGATCTAAGCAAAGACATGTTTTAGACTAAAACTCCTCCCCCTTACACAACAGGTAACAGGATGAAACAAACCTGTCTCTTAGTGCTTCATGCTTTAAGTCAAGAAGTAGAGGAATCGAGTCTTTGAATGCCTTCATTTTTGCTTCTAAATGGTAGGCCACTGAAAGGTTTCGGACCTGCCGGGGTAGCTTTCTAAGAGACCTGAGAAAACCTTCAATTCCTTCCTGGAGGAACTGAATATTCAGGTTGATCCAGAGGGTCTGAGACCATTCTTCTTTTGCAACCTGGAAATGGATGAGAAATAGTCCTGTCAATAAGACCCTCTGACCAGGGGAGCCAGCGCTTAACCCCTGGTCGTGCTCCCTTCTTTGCAAATATTATCACCCATCTATCTACAAAAACCTCAAATTCACAAAAGGAAGTATGGATTACTGGTTCCAAAACTACAAACAAAAGAATTCCAACTTTTTCAAGGCCCTGACAAAATAAGGCTGTCTCCTGAGGAGGTGCAGAATCCAAAATTATGTCTTCCTTTCCACAGATGAAAAGCGAGAAGTATAGAATCAGTTAACAGCCTTCTCTCTTAAATCACAGAGCCACTTGGTACTTAAGGCATATACTTCATTCAGGTTCCGTCTTAATGTGCTTCTCTTTCCCAACAAAAGCAGCTAAGATTACAAAATACTTACAGTGTGGATAATCCTGCCCAATTATCATACAGAAAAGACTTTTTGTGCTGTAGTTTCCTGAGATTTAACATAAAAAATACAATCTTGCATAAAATTTACCATCTTGGATACTTTGCATTTATTTGCAACCTGTGACATCTGGGCTCAATGGGGTTGCTTCCAGTCACAAAACATATTTAACAGAATATTATGTTAATTGATGAAATATACATATGGTAATTTTGACTCAGATGAAAATGACATTAAGATGTATTTACAATTTTTCATTTGTCTTCTAAAAAGATATTAAAAGCTCAAATAACTTTTTAGATTATGTTGAAATGACATCCATGATTCACTACTGTATTTTTTGGTAAAAATTTAATGAGATGAATCAGAAAGAAACTAAAAGTATTTCTTGGGAGTTCCTACACCTAAACTTACAGCCTGTCTGTGATTAAAGGGCCTTTCCTCCCTCCACCCTTTTCCCCTCCCCTCTCTCACTGATTAGTTTATAAAACCACAACTGTGGTTAAATCCACTCCTTGACATTCATCAGTGCTCAACACCTACACCTGGGCAACCAACCACGATGGCTGAGGACACTCAACCTCATTCACAGGCCTCAGTCTAAATCCAGGGCCCTAAGGCTGCTTTCCCTTCGGGCCCAGCTGCTGCGACATTCTTTCCCACACCACCACCTCACCCCTGCTCCACTATCCTCAACCAGCCAACCTCCCTGCTCATCATCCTCTCCACTGACGACCTTGCTGTGCACCTCCCTGAAGCAATCAGAATAGAACGTTCAACATCTCCCACTAGAAGCATCTCTACGCATATGCTCTGCCTTCCCCATATGATCCTATTGCCTCCTACCCGGGCCATATGCTGACACCATTCTTTCCCTCTTGCTTAGGGACATCAGACATCCCTCAAGCAAGCCTCCCCTCTGTCTCCGATCACAGAATGTTTCCTCCTTACTGGATCATTCCCATCACTATACAAACTCCTGCTGTAATTTCTCCCATCCCCACATCCCTTCCACCCACCACTCCTCATCTCTCTGCTTCCCTTTGCAACAAAACACATTTGGAAAGCTGTCTAGATTTGGTGTTTCTGATTCCTCTCTTCCCATTCTCTTTGTCTATTTTAATCTTTATTGAGAATTAACTGGCATATACAACTGGATATATTTAAAGTGCCAAATTTGCTAGGTACTGGCATGTGTGCACACCCACAAGACCATCGCCACAGTTGAGATTGTGAAGTCATTCATAGCTCTCAAAAGTCTCCTCCTGACTCTGTTACACCCCGTCCCATCCTTAGACAAATACTGCCCTGCTTTCCACCATGATAAATTCATTGGCATGTTCTAGAACTTTATGCAAATGGAATCATACAAGATGTACTCTTTGGTATCTCAACAAGATGATCTTGAGACCCATCCATGTTGCTGCCCTAGTACATCAATAGTTTGACCCTTTCTACTACTTTCTAGCAGTCCATGGGATAGATGTAACACAGTTTCCTTATTTGTTCACTTGGTGGATATTTGGGTTGTTTCTAGTTTTGGCTATTACAAATAAAATATCTGTGAACATTCAAGTAAAAGTCTTTGTAGGGATCTATGCTTTCTTTTCTTTTGGGGCAAATACCTTGGACTCACTCTAATTAGGCTTCCACAGCTACCACTGCATCAAAATGTTTCTTTCCAAGGTCACAGTGGCCTCCATGATGTGAAATTCGGTGGTTATTCCACACTCCCTCTCTTACTTGATCTGATGCATTTGGTGTGGTTGGATCACGCCCCCCCAGAAACGCTTTTTCCACTTGGCTTCCAAGACATCTTCCTACCACCTAGGCCACTCCTTGTTCTCTTTTCTTCTTAGGGGGCATCGTCTTGGGGTATTTGATGTTGGAGGGCTCCAGGCTCAGCCCTTTGTTCTCCTCCTCCATGTACCCCAGTCCCAGGTGTACTGGACTGAAGAGTGCCCCTCCTCATGAACTCATATCCCCCTGGAACCTCAGAATGTGACCTTATATGGACATCAGGTCTTTGCAGATGTAATTAATCATAATGAGGTTGTGCTGGAGTAGGGGGGCCCTAAATCCAATGACTGCACCAGGAAAAAAACCTGCTCCTGGTTCAAGGCCTTGCTCAAATGTCCCTCCCTAGGCCACATCCTTTCTCCTCTGGGCCCCATGGTTCTCTAGCTACTGTATTCCTATTACAAATCACAGCAGGATGATGATTTGTTTGTGGCTCAATGTAATCATCAATTTTATGTGTCAACCTGACTGAGCCACATATGCCCAGATATTTGGCTAAACATGATTCTGGACAATGCTTCCCAGGGTGTTTCTGGGTGAGGTTAACATTTGAATCAGTAGCCTAAGCAAAGCAGATTTCCCTCCCCACTGTGGGTGGGAAGAACTAGAGAGAAGAAATCTGAGTTAGACAGAACTGTCTCTCTGCCAGACTATCTTCAAGCCGGGACAGCAGTCTTCTCCTGCCTTCTAGCTCGGGCCTGAATGTGCACTCCACCATCAGCTCTCCAGGGTCTCCAGCTTGCCAACCCCAGATCTTGGGTCTTCTAGTCTCCATAACTATATGAGTCAATTCCTTATAACAAATCTTTTTGGTGGGGCACCTGGCTGGCTCAGTCAGTAGAGCATGCAACTCTTGATTTGGGGGTCCTGAGTTCAAGCCCCATGTTGGGGAGAGAGATTACTTTAGGGAAAGAAAAGTCTATTTGGTACCTATTGGTTCTGTTTCTCAGGAGAACCAGACTACAACAGTCAATCTCTCCTGGGACCTCAAGAGGGCAGGAATGGAATCGGGCAGATGCAACTCCTTTCCAGACCCTATTCTCCAAGCAGCATGGTGCTGGGCTGTACAGAACAGAGTGAATGGATGAGTAATAAAGAAATGAATGGTGTGAATTTGCATGGGGAACATATATACTCAAGAGAGGCATCCAAATGCCATGATATTTGCTACTTCTAATTTCCACTTCCAGCTAAATGGTTTACCCCACTCCCTAACCAAGCCTCAACCACCAAGGAGAGTTTTCTTTTTTATTATTGTGGTAAAATACATTCATTTGTCATTTTAACCAGTTTTACATGTACGATTCGGTGTTATCAAGTATATTTACTATGTAGTACAATCATCACCACCATCTAGTTCCAAAACTTTCTCATCACCCCAAATGGAAACCATAGATCCATTGGCAATTGCTCCCCATTACTTCTTCCCAAGAGCCACCGTGAGATGGGACACCCAGGTGGCTCAGTCTATTAAGTGTCTGCCTCCAGACAGACACTTGTGAAAATTGTGAAAATGTCAGGTCATGATCCCGGGGTCCTGGGTTTGAGCCCCACATCAGACTCTCTGCTCAGTAGGGAGCCTGCTTCTCCCTCTGCCTCTGCCTGCTCCCCACTCTGCTTGTGCTCTCACTCTTTCTCTCTGTCAAATAAATAAATACAATCTTAAAAAAAAAAAAAAGAACCAAAGAGAGAGCTTCTATGAAAATTTCTCCAGGCCTATTATTATGGCAGCCTCACAATCCACTGGGCCTAGGTCTCACACTGCCCCCAGTGAGTGGAGTCTGTGGCTGGACACTTACCTTTAGTCCTTCATAAAGCTCATAAATGGTCCTCAGTTCGTTCATTTCCTTCTGCACTTTGAGCAGCTCTGGGTACATTGTAATTGGAAGATCAAAAAGTTTCTCAGCATTAGCCAATTCCTGACGGTTCTTCTCGTGTTTCGTGAGCTCCTTTTCAAAAGTGGCTAAAAGTTCTACTCCTGGGGAATAAGTAAATAAATAGATCAATGAGTGCCTAAAAATATAAGGTACACAAAATGGAGTAAGAAATCACAGGCAATGCACATAAACTATCTTTTCATCCACAGAAATCGCCTGGGAAGTCACATTTGGAATTACCACAACTTCATCTCTCCATCACTCCAACAGAAACCAGAGGGCCAGGTACATAAACAAAATTCTCAGGTTAGAAAATTCTGTCTCAACAAAAAGAAATAAAAGGCATTCAAATTGGCAAAGAAGAAGTCAAACTCTCCCTCTTTGCAGATGACATGATACTGTACATAGAAAACCCAAAAGACTCCACCCCAAAATTGTTAGAACTCACAGCAATTCAGCACTGTGGTAGGATACAAAATTAATCCACAGAAATCAGTTACATTTCTATACACTAACAATGAAGCTTCAGAGAGAGAAATTAAGGAATCAATCCCATTTACAGTTGCACCCAAAACCATAAAATATCTAGGAATAAACCTAACCAAAGAAGTAAAGGATCTATACTCTAAAAACTACAGAACACTTATGAAAGCAATTGAGGAAGACACAAAGAGAAGGGAAAACATTCCATGCTCATAGATTGCAAGAATAAATATTGTGAAAATGTCTATGCCACCCAGAGCAATATACACATTCAATGTGATCCCTACCAAAATATCATGGACTTTCTTCACAGAGATGGAACAAATAATCCTAAGATCTGTATGGAACCAGAAAAGACCCCGAATAGCCAGAGGAATGTTGAAAGAGAAAACCAAAGCTGGAGGCATCACAATGCCTGATGACAAGCTATACTACAAAGCTGTGATTATCTAGACAGTATGGTACTGGCACAAAAATAGACACATAGATCAATGGAACAGAATAGAGAACCCAGAAATGGGCCCTCAACTTATGGTCAACTCCTCTTCCACAAAGCAGGAAATACTCAATGGAAAAAAAGACAGTTTCTTTAACAAATGGTGTTGGGAAACCTTGACAGCCACACGCAGAAGAATGAAACTGGACCATCCTCTTACACCATACACAAAGATAAACTCAAAATGGTTGGAAGATCTAAACATGAGACAAGAATTCATCAAAATCCTAGAGGAGAACAGCAACCTTTTTTAACTTGGCCACAGCAACTTCTTGCAAAACATGTCTAAAAAGGCAAGGGAACAAAAGCGATAATGAACTATTGTGACTTCATAGAGATAAAAAGCTTCTGCACAGCAAGGAAACAGTCAACAAAACCAGAAGGCAGCCTACAGAATGGGAGAAGATATTTGCAAATGACATGGCATATAAAGGGCTAGTATCCAATATCTATAAAGAACTTAACAAACTCAACACCCCAAAACCAAATAACCCAGTCAAGAAATGAGCAGAAGACATGAACAGATATTTCTCCAAAGAAGACATACATATAGCCAACAAGCACATGGAAAAATGCTCCACATCACTTGTCATCAGGGAAATACAAATCAAAACCACAGTGAGATACCACTTTACACCAGTGAGAATGGCTAAAATTAATAAGACAGGAAACAACAAATGTCGGTGAGGATGTGGAGAAAGGGGAACCCTCTTGCACTCTTGGTGGGAATGAAACCTGATACAGTCACTCTGGAAACCAGTGTGGAGGTTCCTCAAGAAGTTAAAAATAGAGCTACTCTACAACCCAGGAATTATACTACTGGGTATTTACCCCAAATATACAGATGTAGTGAAACAATGGGACACCTGCACCCCAATGTTCATAACAGCTATGTCCACGATAGCCAAACTGTGGAAGGGGCCACGATGTCCTTCGACAGATGAATGGATAAAGAAGATGTGGTGTATATATATACAATGGAATATAACTCAGCTATCAGAAAGGACGAATATCTACCATTTACGTAGACATGGATGGAATTGGAGGGTGTTATACTGAGTGAAATAAGTCATTCAGAGAAAGACAATTTTCATATGGTTTCACTCATATGTGGAATATAAGAAATAATGAAAGGGACCATAAGGGAAGGTGGGAAACTGAGTAGAAAAGACACCTAACTCTGGGAAATAAACAAAGGGTTGCAGAAGGGAAGGTGGCGGGCGGGGGGGGGGGTGGGGACAGGGTAACTGGGTGACGGGTATTAAGGAGGGCACATGATGAAATGAGCACTGGGTGTTATATGTTGGCAAATTGAATTTAAATTAAAAAGAAATGGGATCCCTGGGTGGCACAGTGGTTTAGCGCCTGCCTTTGGCCCAGGGCGCGATCCTGGAGACCCGGGATCGAATCCCACGTCGGGCTCCCGGTGCATGGAGCCTGCTTCTCTCTCTGCCTGTGTCTCTGCCTCTCTCTCTCTCTCTCTCTGTGTGTGACTATCATAAATAAATAAAAATTTAAAAAATAAATTAATTAATTAATTAAAAAGAAAAAGAAAATTCTGTCTCTTTCACATTATCCCTCTAAGTGGGCTCAATCTGGGCTGCACATTAGAATCTCATAGGAGCTTTAAAAATCTTGGGATCAGACTTTTCAGATCTGGGATCCTCAGGTGAACCCAGTGTATAGGCAAGGTTAGACCACTGCTCTATTCCATCATCCCATAAAATTCTTAAGCAAAACATACTCAAGTATCTCAGTAAGTCCAATGGGAATAGTCTTACCTTTATCAAGATCATCACCAACAGAACCAGGGCCTTCACGATAAAAACGCTTTGCAAAATCCTCTATCTGCTGTCTGTAGTTTGATATTTCACCTCGAGTAATCTGAGAAGGGCAGGGTTACATTCACTTATCCCAATAGATATTTGTCAATGTCTTTACTCAGAAAGTACGAAATTTAAAAGGTACCTCTGTGAAAGTTCTCTTTATGCCCCCAAGAGCATGCTCCACATTCACTGATTCATTAAACAGATTTGACCACATGCTTTCAATCTTGTCAACCAGTTCTTTCTCTGCATCAGAAGGCTAATAAAAAAACAAACAAACAAACAAACAAACAATAAATGATCTGCAATTTGAAACTGAAATTCTGGTCAAAACTACTTCTCAGGGATTTCTGCTTCTGAAAATAGCAGGCTAGGTCATTTGAACCCACAAAAAATAACTGCTTGAATTAGAAAAAAATTATATATTTATAATGAAAAGAAAATCAGGATAAAATCATTTTTAAAAATAAGTAGATAGGGGCGACTGGGTGGCTCAGATAGTTAAGCTTCTGCCTTTGTCCTGATTGGAATTCAGCCTGCTGGGCTCCCTGCTCAGCAGGGAGTCTGCTTCTCCCTCACACTTGCTCTCTCCCTCTCAAATAAATAAATTATTTTTAAAAAATAAGTAAAAAATATAGAGAGATAACCTAGAGAGATAAGCCCTTCATAAACTAAAACTCAGCTTCATATACACTTAATCTCTAAGTAAAATAAGGTTATCTTAGCTTGCTGATACATCCAGCTGTGCTGTCAGAAGCAGCAACAAATCTCCTCTGATGAAATATAACATCTGGAGCCTCCTATCCTCTCTACAAATTTGTTATGTATGGTATCCAGAACTCAATCAGAAATAAGAGGTGGGTAAGGATCAAAATGACTTGAAGGAAACCAAGAGACACACAGACACTATAAGCAGACCATAAGGGAGTTTTAAGACACAGAATTTTAAATAATTTTACTTAATAAAGGAAACTAAAGACAACATTGAAAACTTTTATTTTAATCATAAATATAGAAATTTTGCATACTGTGCATTTTTCCGAGGAGAGGATCTCTAACTTTATGGGCTACTGCTCAATGAAGGTATCCAAAGCAGTCAAGCAACATAAATGCAGAAACACAAGTTTTATGCAAATGCAGACTTACAATAGCTATTTGCTTCTTTCTTCTAGTCTGTTTTTCCAGCTGATTCTGAGTGTATGTGATGCACAGTATGCAAAATTTTGCATGCAGTTTCATGGAGATCCCAGACCCCCTAAAATTCTTTCATGGACCTCTAAAGGTCCTTGAAACCACCCTGAATGACCCCAAATAAAGACAATTGAACTATTTATCTTCTACTCATTTCTTTTATCACACTATCTCTCTCCCTCTCTCTCTGCCTCTCCCTCCCTCACTTATTATTTTTGCAAAAGCCTGTTTATTAAAGGGAGTTAACATCAAGTGAAAATAAAAGAAGAGAATTGACATGGTGTGCCGTTACAGATCAAGCTACAAAAAAATACTACTTGAGTCATGCCAGATCAAGAAATAATCTGTTTTCATTAACCTAAATAACTGTGGGATTGCTTTACACTTAAGTCTTATTACTTAAGTTCATATTTGAGAAGTATTTCTGAAAAGGGTCTTAGAATTCAACCCAACTGTAAAATGCTTAAGAAAATCATTCACTCACAAAGACATTATACATTGCCATGGTGCGGTATCGCTCCTGGACATCCCTGTACCTCAGTTCCATGACCAGAGATTTACTTCTAATTTCTGCAATGGTTGCAAGGACAAACTTGAGATCTTCAAGGGTACTGGGGCTCTTCTTCAGGTTTTTGGCCAGAGTCTATAAAAGAGAGGTCAAGGAACACTAAGTAAACCTAGAAAAAACAGTCCCAAATAAAGACCTAACTTTTGTGAGAAGCAGTTTCATTAAATCCGGTGATCTGCTACCTTCATCTCTTCATTGAGATTAAGGAGCTCCTCCTTTGCTGACTCATTGAGAAGCTTTCCAAGTGAGGTCACCCAGGACTTGGCAATTTCTTGCACTGTATTTGCCAGCGGCCCTAGCTGGAGCCTGATGCAGTGCTCATCCTTAATTAAAGGGTGCCGCAGGACTTCATAGGCTATCTTGGAATAGAACTGCAACTTTTCATCATACGCTACACAAGGAGGTCTCTTGGAGGCGAACTTCTCCATCACAATGGCTTTGTCCAATTTCCACAGATGTCGATACCCCTTCCATTTTTGGAGGTACTTCATAAGACTGATCAGAATCCTGTGGACGTTTTGAGGGATCATAACAGCTTGTTCAATTATCTGAGGGTTCATGGAAATATCATTATAAAAGCTAATAATAACAAGTTCTTCTTCCTCCCCCTTCTGAGGAGGGCATTCTATGCAGCTGCCATTCATCCATCGAACAAAATGCTGGCAAAAGAAGAATCAGAGGAAAAAGACAGCACTTCAGTATTTATTTTGCTTCCTATATTCATATTCAGGAATAAGTCTTGCTAGTAACAGAAATCACTATTATTTCTCCCTTTTGCATTTTTACTGTGGTAAAAAAAATACATAACATAAAATTTACCATTTTAGTAATTTAAAATACTTACAATTCAGTTACACTAAGTACATTCATGATGCTGTACAACCCTTATGGTGATCTTATTCTACAAGTTTTTCATTACCACTAAATTACCTATTAGTAGTTACTCCTCATTTCTCCCACTCCCCCACCCCTGGCAACCACTATTCTACTCTCTGTCTCTATGAGTTTGACTTTTTAAAATTTTTACTTAAATTTTAGTTATTAACATATAGTGCAATATTGATTTCCCTATGGAATGGGAGAAGATATTTGCAAAGAACATGTCTAACAAAGGGTTAGTATCCAAAATCCTCTTAAAATCCTACAACCACCAGATAAATGCACTTCAGCTAGCTTAGAAGATGATGGTAAATCACGCACAGGAGAACCATGGTGCCCCAGCCAACAGCCAGCTGATCATCAGACATGTGACTGAGCACAGCCAGGATCAGAAGAACCTCTCAGCAGAACCCAACCCACAGAACCATGAGCTAAATAGATAGCTATTGTTTCAAGCCATTAGGACTTAAAGTAGCTTATTATGAAAGGGGGGAAAAAGCTAACTTTTAAAATAACAATAGAAGGTGCCTGGGTGGCTCAGTCTGTTAAGCATCTGCCTTCAGCTCAGGTCATGATCTTGGGGTCCTGGCATTGAGTCCCCTCATGGGGCTCCCTGTTCAGTGAGGAGCCTACTTTTCCCTCTCTCTCTGCTGCTCCCCCTGCTTGTGCTCTCTCTCTCGCTCATACTCTGTCAAAATAAATAAAATCTGTAAAAAATAAAATAACAATAGCCACCCACCTCCTGTAGCAGGGATGAATAAAACAACATAAGTTTCTATATTTACAGGTGGAGAAGACACAGAAAGTCAGGAAAATGAACTCCCCAGTGCCCCAGAACAAATCCATGAATTGGATACCCCCTGCCACACAGTCAAGACTCCCTCTTCCTTTAACCAATTGTGGCTCATAGCAGCAAAGCCTGGGTGTGTCACTCACAACTCCTTCCCATCTGTGAAATGGGAACCACATGAAGTACCAGGAGCATTCCTAGCACTGGCCCTTGTAGGCAAGGTTTGTTTGGAACCACGAACTGCCAAGCACCATGCCAACCTCTCCATACACATTGCAAAAGTTAATCCCATTAACAGCCCTAGAGGGCAGACTGCATCATCATGTCCATGTAATAAATGAGGTTGCTAACATCCTGGTTAAAAACTTTTACTTGGGCAGCCCAGGTGGCTCAGTGGTTGAGCACCTGCCTTTAGCCCAGGGTGTGATCCTGGAGACCTGGATTGAGTCCCATGTCGGGCTCCCTACATGGAGCCTATTTCTCCCTCTGCCTGTCTCTCTGTCTCTCCGTCTCTTTGTCTCTCTGTCTCTGTGTGTGTGTGTCTCATGAATAAATAAATAAGTAAAATCTTTTAAAAAAAGGAAAAAACTTTTGCTTATTTTGCTTTCAGTTTTGAGATGGGAAACCCTGGAGCTCAAAGAGAGGGGTCATGAAGACACAGTGAGTCACCAAGGCATAAATGTTGATTTGCAGAGATTTTTGTTAAGCATTTTACAAAAGGATCGCCAAAATTATTTTTATTTGAAAGAAAGCATTGATGAAAGTTAAGATAATGCAGGCTTCACTGAAAGCCTCAGATCCATCTGTTGGTGGAGACCAGGTTGGGGGGCGGGGAGGCGGGGCATTAAGCTTGCATAAAATGTCATAACTCACTTTCACAATGTTTCACAGAGCGTCTTTCCTATTGATTTACCCCTTGGAAATTGTTTCCCTGTTTAAAGATGCAGTGATATAACACCTATAACTTAAGAGAATTTTTAAAAACAGAGGTTTAATGAATAATTTCACTTGTATAGATTCTAAAAATATAAGCAGCTGATCATTAATTTCCAAATACAGAGAATAAAATTCCTGATTTGTAATATCTATACTGAGTTTTATGCTTTATAAAATGCCTAAATCAAATGTCTGAAACACATCTAGACTTTCCAAGGAAACCAAGTAAAAAGGAAACATTAGTGTCTCGAGGGGATGTGATTCAGATGGCTCTCTTTTACCATTGTGGGTGAGACATAAACTATGGGTTATTTGCCCATAGACACTCATCTGAAAAGCATTTACATGGTTGAGAGCCAAGTATGTGCCAGATGCTGCTGGGGGTGCTAAGGACTCAAAAGTGGAGAGACACACAAGGTCCATGGTCCCATGCAACTTGCATTCTAGTGGCACCAGAAAGTCGTAGATAGATGAGCAAGTAAACACATAAGAAAAGGTCAAATAGTGGGGTGCCTGGGTGGCTCAGGCGGTTAAGTGTCTGCCTTCGGCCTAGGCCATGATCTCAGGGTCCTGCAATTGAGCCCTTTGTGGGGCTCCTTGCTCAATGGGGGTCTGCTTCTCGCTCTCCATCTGTCCCTCCCCTTGATTGTGCTTTCTCTCTTTCTCAAATAAATAAATAGAATTTAAAAAAAGAAAGAAAGAAAAGGTCAGATAGTGATAAATGACAGGAAGAAGGAATTGGGTGACAGGATAGAGAACAATAAGGAGCCACTAAGTAAAAGTTTGGGGGCAGAAGTTTCCAGGCAGAGGGAACAGTTAACTGTAATCATGTCAAGGAGGATCTATCTAGTGCTACTGCTGGAGGTACGTTAGGCTGGAGCATGACAGAGCATGACAGGTAGCAATGGAGATCAGAAAGGCAGGCAGGTGGGGTACCTGGGTGGCTCAGTAGATTGAACATCTGATGCCTGATTTCTACTCAGATCGTGATCTTGGGGTCATGAGATTGAGCTTGGTGGGAAGTCTGCCTAGATCCTCTCTCTTTCTCTCTCTCTGCCTCTGCCCTTCCCTTTGCTTGCATGTTTTCTCCCTCCCTCTCTCTCTAAAAATAAATATATCTTCAAAAAAATAAAAAAAGGAAGGCATGCAGGTGCTGGATTATGACCATGGTAAGGAGTTCAGATTATGTTCTAATGCATTGTGAAGTCATCAGGAGTTTTTGTACAAGAGATCTGGCGAGAAGTGATGCATATTTTTTAAATAGCTCTGACCCCCTGTGGTGGAGAACGGATTATGGAAGCTACAGCTATAGTCCAGCTGTGGGATGATGCATGGGAGTCAACCAGGCCTCCAAGGGGCAAGATATGGGTGGATGGGAAGACACAGAGGAATCAAAGCTGGCTTCTAGGTTTCTGGCTCACACGATTGGAAAACCTGGGGCAGGATCAGGTTGCAAGATGGGAAGTCAAGAATTCCACCTTGGACATGCCAAGACTAAGGTCAGATGGGACATATCAAGGACGCAGGTGACTCAAAGTAGAGAGGTCTGGACTGGAGATGGACATGGGTGATCATCTCCAGAGAGGAGGCATTAAGAGCCATGGGATTGGTCATGATTACACAGAGAGGAGATAAGGGAGCTGGAATCAAGCCGTGAGGCAACCTGAGCTCTAAAGATCTAGAGAAGGCACCAGGAAGGAGTGCAATGGTCTGGACAAGGGGCAGAGCAGAGCCTATGTTCTCCAGAGCCTCAGCAACTTGCTTCCCAAAGCTTATCAGCCAGCCATCAGTGGTGAGAAGTCCCCAGTGAGTCCACAAAGACATGTCTGCCCTTACCTTGGTGATCTCCACGCAATTTTGGACACAATGGACGCACATTTTATCGATTTCATTTGCGTTGGGATGAAGGATGATCTCAGGAGCTGTCAGAATGGTGTCCGTTTGAAACAAAGGAACATTTCCAAGGATTAAAGAATTGAAAGATTGCAAATTCCTAAGGGGGTTAACAAAAGAGACCCAGAGTTCACTGGAGGGAAGTACATCCAACACTCGATGGAAACAGCTAGCATCACAAAAGTCACATGTGGGGATCCCTGGGTGGCGCAGCGGTTTGGTGCTTGCCTTTGGCCCAGGGCGCGATCCTGGAGACCCGGGATCGAATCCCACATCAGGCTCCCGGTGCATGGAGCCTGCTTCTCCCTCTGCCTATGTCTCTGCCTCTCTCTCTCTCTCTCTCTCTGTGACTATCATAAATAAATAAAAATTAAAAAAAAAAAAAAAAAAAGTCACATGTGAAAACCTGCTGTGAGGAAGAACACATGCAGCGTCATAACAGACAGTGTGAATTGAGTTTTATTATGTACTCCTGTTTGGGCCCATATTTTTAAATAGCTCACTTCTACTTTGGGGAAGTGAATATCTATTAGTTGGAAGACATTTAAATAACAGTGATGACTTCCAGAAGCTGTTCCACTTGGTTCAGGAAAAATGGTCTTCACACTGGCTCTGTCATTCCTTGTCCTCAGGATTCAGCTCAAATGTGGCCTCTGGAGGCCTTTCTTGACCACCTAATTACAACAGCTGCTCCATTTTCTCCACCAGAACACTATTCTGTGTTATTTCTTTCACAGAAATCATCTTGGTTATGTTTGCTTCCTTGTGTTTTGTATCTCTCCTATGAGGATGGAGAAGCTCCAGAAGCACAGGGGCCCTGTCTGGTCCAGTGTCTGCCTCATGCAGGCTCTAAAAGACCTGTGAATGAATGAATGAGTGGATAGATGGATAGATGGCTGGATGGATATATGGATGGATGAATGACTGGATGGATGGATGGATGACTGGATGGATGGATGACTGGATGGATATATGGATGGATGACTGGATGGATATATGGATGCAGAGAAAACACTGCATTTTAGAAAGGGAAATACTACAGGAGGTGCCATATTTAAGGGGATGCTGCAGGAATCTAACTTAGAAGCAATAATTAAAAAATCAAATGTGTAGAGTGCCTGGATGGCTCAGTGGCTGAGCATCTGCCTTTGGCTCAGGTTATGATCCTGGGGACTTGGTATCGAGTCCCACATCAGGCTCCCCACCGAGAGGCTGCTTCTCTCTCTCTGTCTATGTCTCTGTCTCTCTCTGTGTGTCTCTTATGAATAAATAAATAAAATCTTTTGTAGAAGACAGATTTTTGTAAAGGATAAGCTTAGTAAAATTTGTCAAATTGGGTCCAGGAAGCAAGACAACTGAAGGTATTTATTTTATTTATTAATGTCTTATTCCTAAGTGAATTTTAGCAGCTCACAAGAATAATTGCAATAAGAAACCCTAAAATTAAGTGGGATAAAATAAGAAAGGAAATAGACACTAATCAGGGATATTTAGTTAAGTGATTGAGGCCCAGGTTCATATCCTAGCCCTTCTTCTTACTAGATGTATGTGTGGCATTAGGCAAGTCACCTATCCTCTCAACAGTCTGTGTCTGAAAAATGCAGATGAAACTGCAAAGGGTGTAACATGAACCTGGTGGAGAGTAAGCTGTCATACATGTTAGCTTTAAATATACGTATATATGAGAGAGAATGTCAAGAAGGAGACAATGCAAACAAAAATACCTATACACTTGCTGCATTTAGGCTACAAATTTGGTTCTGAGTTTCCCAGCAACCAGGAGAAAAGGGAAGCCATGAAGTCAACAGTTCAAAGTATCCACAGAGTTTAAAAACAAAACAGTAAAAAAATGATAGACAAAAATAAAAATACTTTTTCAAGAGGCTAAAATCAGAAGGGACGATAGAGAAATTTCTTCTGGGGTTCATTATCAAGAAGATGTTGTGTGACGAAATGAACACCACCCTTGACAACATGAAGGTATGAAGTTCCTAGGCTGGTTTCCTAGAATGATCCTAAGTCCATGCAATGAAGCCCAGGCATTCAGCTCTCGGCTGATCTAGCTGAGGTGCTTGGCTGTGGTCTAGAACTCTAGGAGGGATGGGAGAGCCTTGTCTATTGTGAGGCATTACAGGCATTAAACAGGCATTACAGGCATTAAACACATATATGATGCCCATGGTAGTCAGGGATTTACTGTGGACCACTGGGGAGAACAAATGGGTCATAGGTCCTTCAAATCAGCCTCTCTCAATACAGGGGAGGGCATCACCTAGGATTCTCTGTTGCCAGTTGAACACAGATGCATGTATGTCTTTCAGATAGTTGAAGTGGAAAGAGGCATAATTTCCTTTTCTGAACGTTGAGGGGCCTAACAAGAATGTGAGCCAAATTGGAAAGGCATCCTTGCATCCTGTGAGCACCCTTCAACCAGAAAGCAGACTTACTGTCCAAATGATTTCTATTCTGCACTTTGTGAACCCCTTCCTTTAACGATTCATATATGTAGACTATTTTAATCTATGCACACTGTCTTTAAAACAGGCAAAAAGGTTAACTTACTTCAGGATGAGCTTTGTCAAGACCTCATAAATTTTATATTCCCAGTATTCATAATAGGAGGCCAGCTTGGGAGCCTTGCCCGTATTGGTGTGGATGACCAGACCCTCGACTTTGGTCAGCAGAGGCCCAATGGCAAGATACCACCTGACCATGTGGTCCACATCCTTGACTCTTTCTCGTTCAATGTGCTCAAAGAATTCCTTTACGCCTGTAGAGGAAGACATCTGTTACAATTCTTTATGGATGCAGGAAAGGACATTACTCACAAGCAATCCAAACATGAGCTATATATCTTAGAAATACAAGAACAACCTCTATTGTAGATTGAAAGAAGAAAATAAGTCAATACCAAAAGCCAAGACATGCCCTAGGCAAATAAATAAATAAATAAATAAATAAATAAATAAATAGCAACATGGGAATGCCCATTGTGTATGCCAAAGCATACCGCATACAAAAGTTGACTTTTATATCTTTGGGCATTCTTGCTTTTCTTAAATTGCTTTTTGACTAGTCTAAGACCACTTAAAATACCCTATTTAAATAAGTAAATGTGAGCCCATAAAAACACAATCTACTGTTACAAAGGTATTGACAAAAGTACTACTGTTTTCACAGATTTGGGAATTTGTAAAACAGTCTAAGCAATCATAAAAATGGCAAAAAGCAAAAATTACTCATGATGGTTTCAAGTAAATGACGGAGACCTTTAGCAATGATTTTATTCCATTCATGGAATAAATGTCTCTGTGTTTGCGTTTGCATACATGCAATCACAACCAACAGGTTTTTTCATTTCTTCTGTAATCAGAGAAACAAGAAATTGTATCTACCTGGGAGATCGTCCTCACTTTTAGGTGCTGGATATTTAAAGAGATTTATAGAATCTATTAATGTAAGCCTGGAAGAAATATCATCTGCATTCTTATGAATCTGGTGGACAAGGGACTCAAATTTCCCAATGGCCTGTTTGCACCGAGTTATGTAGTCAGCAATACCTTTGAAGGGGCGGAATGAAAGAAAAAAACAGAGAATGAATGAAAAAAAAAAGAAAGATATTTAGCTTTCAACTCTTTCTTTCCATACCCTGCCCATCAACATCTGGAATGTTAATACTGGCATCCCTTCATAGGAAAGACCCTGCTTACTGGGTGTTATACTATACTGTTGGCAAATCAAACTCCAATAAATATATATATATAAAGAATGTGACCGATCAGGATACGAAAGCACAGTCACTTCATTACAAACAGGAATAAAATTATTAACCATGAGAAAATGTGAAAAAAAGGACTTCATTTGTGCAGCCACTCTTTTTAAAAAAAAAAAAAACACTTTATTTATTTATTCACGAGAGACACAGAGAATGAGGCAGAGACAGAGGCAGAGGGAGAAGCAGGGTCCATGCAGGGAGCCCGGTGTGGGACTCGATCCCGGGTCTCCAGGATCATACCCTGGGCCGAAGGCGGCGCTAAACCACTGAGCCACCAGGGCTGCCCAACCACTCTTATTACCTGTAAAATATTGTGGAATCACCTGGAAATAGTAAAATACTTAAACATGCAAAAAAAAAAAGGAAAGACCCTGCTCATCTAATCTTGGGTCTTTGCAGTGGCAAACATCCACTTAGCACCCTTAAGGACTAGGACAAGGAGCCCTGTTCTCAGAATCAACCAAATGATACATTTTCTCGATTCAGATTTTAGCAAACCATCATCTAAAGCACTGTGAGGAGAAAGAGAAGGTCCAACTCTGTTGTCTTCTCATTGCCACGGCAACTTGAACCCTCCACTCTACCCTACCCTGCCGCCAGTCTCCTTCGACCTGTTGCTTAGAAACATAGCCAGCAATAACTTGAATAGTAAACCTGAATTAAGCACCTATGATTGGTCAAGTAGTAGTCTAAGCATGTTATTATGTCGTTAAATTTTTACAACAATCTTGTGAATTGGGTACTAAGCTTATGCTGACTTTACAGATGAGGACACTGAGCCTCCACAAGGTTGAGTCACATGGGTAGAGCTGGACTTTTCACTCAAGGATTTAACTCTGGAGCCAAAGTCTGAATAGACATGTTCTCCATATAAAGGAGAAGGGAAGAAGAGAAGGAAAGACAAGGAAAAGAGGGGAGAAGATTTGAAAAGAAAGGAAAAAAAAAGCAAAAAGGCCTTGTTTATTTAAAAGAGTAAAGGGAACTTCTACTTCCAGGAAGAGGGAGTAGGCATGCTTTTCCTTTTTCCTCCTGCCAAACACAGTTAAGAACCCTGCACATAATCTATAAAACAAATATAAGACTCTAAAAAGTGAAGAGAAGCAAATTGGCTAGGACTTTGGGATCTGAAGAATGAGTTCCCTGGGTTCCTTTTCCTTCTATATCTCAGACTTAGAGCTTAAGAAGCCGGTGATCTATAAATGCCAAAGCCCCCCAGAAGTCTGCACTCTCTTGCCAAAGGACCAGGGAAGGGACATTCTGGAAAGACAGAAAATTTTACACAGAAAATACTCTACTCTAGTAAAACACCATAGACAAAAACTATGACCTCACTCAAACCCTTGCCAGTAAGGGTTAGCTGGGGCAGCCTAGACTTCCACCTTCATAATACTGTGATGAGGCAACCCAACCCCTCTGCCTCTCATGCCTGCCATGGTAGTATCAGAAAAGGCCTGGAGGTAGATGGGACTACATAAAAAGAATTAACTGTATCTATATATATATTTTTTAAGATTTACTTATTTATTTATGATAGACATATATAGAGAGAGGCAGAGACACAGGAGGAGGGAGAAGCAGGCTCCATGCCAGGAGCCTGACGTGGGACTCAATCCCAGAACCCCAGGATCATGCCCCGGGCCAAAGGCAGGCGCTAAACCACTGAGCCACCCAGGGATCCCCTTGTATCTCTATAGACGAGCAACAAACATGTAGGCCAAAATTAAAAACACAGTATCATCTACAACCTTTCAACAAAAGGCTAAATACTTCAGCATAAATCTAACAAAACATGTACAAAACTTGTATGTTGAAAACTACACAGTGCTAATGAAAAAAAATCAAAGATCTGGGATCCCTGGGTAGCTCGGTGGTTTGGTGCCTGCCTTTGGCCCAGGGCGTGATCCTGGAGTCCCAGGATCGAGTCCCGCATCCAGCTCCCAGCATGGAGCCTGCTTCTCCCTCTGCCTGTGTCTCTGCCTCTCTCTCTCTCTCTCTCTCTCTCATAAATAAATAAATCTTTAAAAAAAATCAAAGATCTGAATAAGTGTAAAGATATACCATGTTCATGGACTACAAAGCTCAACATAGTACACATATCAATTTCCCTAAATTTGATATATAGATAACATAATTCCCATCAAAATCCCAGAAAGCATATTTTGGTAGATATAGACAAGATTATTCTAAAGTTTATATGGAAAAGCAAAGGAACTGGAATAGCCAAAACAACTGCTTAAGGAAAAAAATGGGAAGAATCAGTCTACTAATTTCAAAACTTACCATATAACTACAGTAATCAAGACTGTGATAGTGGCAGCGGAACAGACACATAGATTAATGGAACAGAATAAAGAATCCAGAAATGACCCATACAAATATGCCCAGCTAGTTTTTTACAAAGATGCAAACTCAGGGGCGCCTGGGTAGCTCAGTCAGTTAAGTGTCTGCCTTTGGCTCGGGTCATGATCCCAGGGTCCTGGGATTGAGCCCCACCTTGGGCTCCCTGCTCAATGGGGAGTCTGCTTCTCCCTCTGCTTCCCCCACCCCGTTCATGCTCTCTCGCTCTCTCTCTCTCTTTCTCTCTTTCAAATAAATAAATAAAAGCTTTTTTAAAAAAGATGCAAACTCAATTTAATGGAAAAAGCCTTTTCAACAAATGATGCTGAAGAAATTGGATTTCCATTGTCAAGAAGAAGAAGGAAGAGGAGGAAGAAGTACAAGATGAGGGAGAAATAAATTTCAAGTCTCACACTTTGTACAAAAAATTAACTCAAGATTGATCACAAACTTAACTGCAAAATATAAAATTATAACATATTTAGAAAAAATAAGAGAAAGTCTTTGGGATGTAGGTCAAGGAAAAAAAATCCTTACACTTGACACCAAAAGCATGATCCATAAAAGGAAAATTTGATAAATTGGGTTCTCAAAATTTTAAACTTTCACTCTGCAAAAGATGCTATTAGGACAATGAAAACACAAGTTACAGAGTGGGAGAAAATATTTGCAAACCACATATCCAACAAGGGGCCAGTATCCAAAGTATAGAAAGAACTCTCAAAACTCAAAGTAAAAAAAGCAAACAGTATAATTAGAAGATGGGCAAAAGACATAGAAAGACATTTTACCAAGGAATATATAGAGCCAGCAAAGAAGCAATGAAACAATGCTCAATATCATTAGCCAATACAAAAATGCAAATCAAAACCACAATAAGACCATTACATAGCTATGCAATGACTACAACTTTAAAAACATGTGACAATGCCAAAATGCTGGCCAAGACCTAGAAAAAATAGGACATACATTGCTGATGGAAATGCATAATAGCACAGCCACTCTGGAAAACACAATGGCAATTAATAATTTTTTAAAAAGACTAAACATGCAAATAGCATAGGATCCAGAAATTGCACCCCTGAGCATTTATCCCAAAGAAATGAAACTCGTGTTCACATAAAGCCCCAAACACAAATATTTTTCTAGCACAAACATTTATTCATCTTAGCCAAATCTGGAAATGACCCAGGTATCCTTTAGCAGGTGAATGGCTAAATGAGGGCATATTGATGCCATGCGATTCTAACCACCAAAGGAACACACTACGGATACATGCAACAACTTGGAAAACCTTCCAGAGAATTATGCAAACAGAGAAAACCCAACCCAAAAAGGTTACATATGATTTCACTTATATAACACTCTTGAAATGACAAAATTATAGAAAAGGAGAACAGATTCATGGCTGTAGAGGTTGGGGCTACGAAAGGAAGTGAAGTAGATATGACTTTAAAATGGCAATATGAGCTATCACTGTGGCATGGAAACGCTCTGCATCTTGACTATACCTATGTCAATATGTCTGGTGTGTGAGCTATACTATAGTTTTGCAGAAGTTACCATGGGGTGGGAGGCCACTGAGTAAAGCATACAGTAGGACCTCTCTGTATTAATTCTTCACTGGGTGTGAATCTATAAATGATTTCAAAATTAAATTTTTAATATTAGAAAAAAAATAGAAAAATATTAGGAAAAAAAGTAAAAGATACTTTATTTTTGGAAGAGAAAGGGTAGGGCCAGCAGAGTGTCAAAATGGCATCCCATCTGGTCTTCAGTCCCAACTAAAGCCTTGAGGTTAGTGCTAAGTTCCATCAAGTATAAATGGTTAATGTTCAAAACTCAGGTGTTAGTGACATCTACACATATAAAAATTATAATTCAGCTAAAACAATCTAAAAAATTTATTTTGCAACGCAGTCTAAAAGGCAATAAATAGGTAGATGAATCATATTACCTAGTGAGTTCCAGTTTAGCCTCTTATATCCAGACCTAAACACTCTTATTAATTCCTGAGAATGATCATCGAGAAGAAGAGACTCTGCCTCGTTTAACGTTCCTATGAGCATGTGATAATGATCCAACATACGCTGTATTCCTTCTGTGTACCTGTGCAAAACAGGAAAGTCACTGATATGAGGATGTCAATGCAGCTCATAAAAAGCTTGACCGTTTAGATAGGTTACAAAAGACCATTAACCAGACTAAAGCTTTGTCTTTCTTTTCTTTTTCTTCTTCTTTTTTTTTTTTTTTTTTTTTTTAGAAAGCTTCCCACCCAGCATGGAACACAATGGAGACTTGAACTCACAACTGTGAGATCAAGACCTGAGCTGCGATTGAGAGTCGGATGCTTAACCGACTGAGCAACCCAACCCAGGTGCCTCCAGGCTAAAGCGTTGATTGAAAGATATGCAGAAATTGAAAACAATGCTGAGTCTTCCCACTAAGTTTCTCTTTGGGAAAATATTGGTTATTTTCATTAGAAAGCGTTACTTATGTTAACATGTAATAGGTTTGTTATCACTACTTTTAGATAAATAGATAAATACACAGTTTAAACATTGCTTAGTTTTAATTTCTAAGGTGGCAAATACTGGTAGTTAAAGAGAAAACAGGAGAGGGTGGGGTTCACATTAATTTTTAAGAATGGAAAGGGGTCCCGAGATCAAAAATTTTACTGTTGATTTAAGAGAAGAATCTTTTTACCTAAGGAATTTGTCCTCCTGGAGAGCAACATTCCTTGCTAATTCGGGGACAGAGAATCCTAGCTGTTCCAAGTACTTTGTTTCACTAATAATCTCCTTGAGAGCAGGTGAAAAATTGACTGCAAATATAGCTCCCTTGTCAGAGTTAGCAGCCTCATCAGCAACGGTAGAAGTCTGTGGAAGAGATGTCTCATGAGCATGGCAAGGTGGGTCCAAGAAGCAGCCCGTACAGCCCCAGTTAAACGTAAATTGGAAAACAATCAGTATAGGGCCCTGGATGCTCTGACAGACTGGACAGCTGCCTAGCTACCTTGAATACATATTTTGTTTAGTGAATGGTTTTTAAAGAATTCGATTGCCGCTCATGTTCAAAAACTGGTCAATTGCATGTCAAACTCCAGAATTATGGCTTCTTCTCAAACACTTAGAAAGGCTGAGAAGGTAGGGCAGGCACAGACTAGGGAAGACGGCAGCTGCCCCTTCTGATAGGACACGTGTGGTCCAGTTCCCATGCAGCCCTCTGAGCTCATTTTGGTGCCCACTGCAGGATTTCGAGACCACGGTTCTGAAGCCACCTCAGCCAGGTCTCTCCTCCCTCACAGGGGTACGCTCAGCAATTCACTGAGCGTTTGCTGTGGATCAGGCTCTATGTGGCTAAGTGCTATGGCTAAGGGTGAATTGTAGGAAATGGCATTTTTCTGGAGGTCGACTGCCAACAATTTCACACATAGCTCAACCAATACTTTGTGTGTTGATGTCATTAGACCTGATTCACTTTTCAAATGGGCAAGCTGAGGCTGAACCTGCTTGCTCATGGAGTCAGTAGGGCTGCCTGACTCTGCCACATTTCCTAACCATGACATTATGCTGCCTCCATCTCCCCCTTCTTTGTGCCTCTCCTCTCCTCCCTGAAGGGCTGTCAACCTGGCCCTTCTTAGCCTTTGATTTTGGAAATACCCATTAGCTGCAAGCATGTCAATGCATCGAACCTCGGGAAAACAGCAGACGCCATCATCGACCCTGAGCGCCCTGGTCTGGGCAAGGATCTGCAGATACACACCTTGGTAAGCAGACTCTTCTTCATAAGAGCTGGCAGGACCAGCTCCGTGGCCTCTCTCCACTGCTCGTACTTTCTGTCCTCAAAGTCTTTCATTGTCCTGCCCACTTCCAAGTACTTCTGTTTCACCTGTCAAAGAACCCAGGCAACTGTCAGTTTGTCCTTGGAAATAACACTTCTCTCTCTCTCTCTCTCTCTCTCTCTCTCTCTCTCTCTCAAAAAGAAAAAAAAAATCTGTTAGCACATTTTGCAAAAGGAAGCATCCAGATTTTCACGAATTTTAGACGGCGTGTTTGAGATGCTATGGCTTGAAATCCACACCAACTGGCAGAGATCAGCAGACCTCAGCCCGTGGGCCGCATCTGATATCACCCAAGAGCTAACAACAGCTTTTACATCTTTAAATGATTAGCAGGAAATCAAAAAGAATGACAGTGCTTTGCGACATGTGAAAAGTATATGAAATGAGAATTTAAGCATTGGAAAAGGAAGTTTTATGAGAATGCAGCCCCTGCATGTTCATCATCACACTATCTAGGGCTACCTTCTTCTCTACCACAGCAGAGTTGAGTAGTTGGGACAGAGACTGTATGACCTGCAAACGCCTAAAGCGTCTACTCTCTGAGCCTTTTAAACAAAAGGTTTGTCAACCCCTGCCCTATAACATACAAAAACCCATGGGTGGGGGAGGGACAGTATTATCAGAAAGAGGGTCACCTTCCAGAGAAGCAGAAGAACAAGGTCAGGAAAAAGCCTACATGGCTTGCGACCTGGAAGATGTCATATGCATTAAGACACCAAAGATAAGTGACACAAAAGGTGGTTTTAAACCTGAGCCTGAAATCAGGGACCACGGGAAAGACGTTATAAGTTACAGGCATGAATGTGCTCCTCACATAGTCGTGAGATGTACAAGGGGACAACTCCAGCAAAAGCAACATACTTCTCTTCCTCGGTCACTGTCCAGTATCTCCTCCACCTCCTGAAATCTGAGGATGGTGTGCTTGATCCGAAAGAACAGGGACCGTTCCCAGTAGATTGCACCTGCTACCGGAGGGTGATTCTTATACAGGGGTGGGTTGTCCAGGTTCTGAACAAAGAGTTTATTAACTATGTCGATCTGAAAAGCAATCAAAGGCACTCTGTAAGTGGTACACACCAACCTGTGAGCCAGAAAAGACTAAAGCTGGGATTTGTGTCTTTAAAGCAATGAACACTGGAATGTCAGAGAGTGAATGAGATACAGAATTGTGCTTTGACCACTTACTCATTTTTTACCACTTTTTCTTATACTCCAGCAGTTCTTTTCTTTGGTTTAACATATGCAGTGCTCCAAATGCTTTATTACTACACACTGTGTAGAATCATTTCACTGACTTATTAGAAATTCTGAAATCAGGACGCTTGGGTGGCTCAGTGGTTGAGCATCTGCCTTTGGCTCAGGGTGTGATCCTGGGGTCCTGGGATCGAGTCCCACATAGGGCTCCCCACAGGGAGCCTGCCTCTCCCTCTGCCTATATGTTTGCCTCTCTCTGTGTGTTTCTCTTGAATAAATAAAATAAAATCTTAAGAAAAAAAGAAATTCTGAAATCTGTTCTAGGCATGACTAGTGACCAGGCTTGCATTGTGTGTGCACATGCGTGCATGTGTGCGTCTGTGTGGCATGCAGGGACAACATACCACTGAAATATTATAATTATTTATGTAATTTTTTTAAATTATTGTAAAAAATACATAATATTTACCATCATTAAGTGCATCTCGGTGGCAAGCATATTCACACTGTCATACAACTGCCACCACCATCATCTCCAGAACTGTTTCATCCTTCCCAAACTGAGACTGTCCCCATGAAACACTAGCTCCCCACCTTCCTGCCCCGGCCCCTAGCACTCACCACTCTACTTTCTGAATCCATGAATCTGACTCCTCTAAGTACCTCACGTAAATGGAATCATAGAGTAGTTGACTTTTTTTTTTAAGATTTTATTTATTTATTCATCAGAGATACACAGAGAGAGAGAGAGGCAGAGACACAGGCAGGGGGAGAAGCAGGCTCTATGCAGGGAGCCCCATGCGGGACTTGATCCTGGGACTCTAGGATCATGCCCTGGGCTGAAGGCAGGCACTAAACCGCTGAGCCACCCAGGGATCCCAAGTAGTTGACTTTTTTTGACTGGCTTATCTCACTTAACATAATGCCTTCAGGTTCATCCATGCTGTAGCATGTGTCAGGAGGTCCTTCCTTTTTAAGGCTGAATCATATTCCATTGTATGAATAAACCACATCTTGTTTATCTACTCATCTACCAATAGACATTTGGGTTGTTTCCACATTTTGGCTATTGTGAATAGTGCTGCTGTGAACATAGGTGTGCAAATATCTCTTCCAGGCTCTGTTTTCACTTCTTTAGGGTCTATGCCCAAAAGTGGAATTGCTGGACCATGTGGCCTGGACCTTCATTTTAAAAGAAGCATCTCCACGCCCGCATGTGGGTAATCAGATGTGGGAGACAGAATTCCAGTGCCCCAGTAACAGTCCTGATCCCTAGAGCCTGTGAATAGCTACCTTACATGACAAAGGGGAATCAAGGTTGCCAAGCAGCTGACCTTAAATAATAGGGTGATGGCCCTGGATTATCTGGGTGGGCCCAATGTATTCCAGGGGCCCTTATAAGAGGAAGAAGGAGGCAGAGGACAGGGTCAGAGTGATGGACACAGGACTAGATGTTGCTGGCTTTGAAGATGGAAGGAATCTAAAAGCTGGGGAAAATATAAAAAAATCAATTCTCCCCTAGAGACTCCAGAAAGAGCTAGAGCCCTGAGAACACCTTGATTTCAACCCAATCAGACCATGGCAGACTTCTGACCTTCCGAACAGTATGTAGGATAACAAGTCTGTGTGGTTTTAAGTCACAAAGTTTGCAGTACCTTGTTACAACAGCAGCAAGGAAACTATACATTTGGAGATCACTTTATCCCTTTATGTCACACCAACTGATGCTGACCAAATTATGTCACATATTCTCATTTTATCCTCTAAATAAAATGATAAGCATTTTTTTGGTCTGTTTCTCCCACTAGATACTGACTTCTCTGAAGGCATATTCTGTGTTTTGTTCATCTCTCTATCTCTGTGCTTAACATCATACTTGGAATATGTGAGCACCAGGAACATTTTTCTGAACATATCAATACATATATGGTTAGCTAGGACTTCTGCAATGATTAATGTGATTATTTCTACTCCTAACTCATACAGAGCCCAACACAATGTGAGCTATATAACATTGGACTTGATAAATTCTTACTGAATTTCTTCACTTAAATAAACACATTTTGTTTGGCTACCTGTGGCATGTGACATGCTTATCTGTGAAAATTCCACAGTTTCTCTGGATTTGGATGGGAAAGACAGATAATAACATGATTCCATTCTTCACATACTGCCAAGTGTCTTTTACTGCTCCGGCACCTATAGATTTATCAATTACCTCTTTGCAATACTGTGCAAGAATATCATTAAACTTCATCATCATTTGTCGATTGATAGCTTCTCGTGAACGAATATGCTTAAATTTTAAAAGCATATCAAATGCTGCTTCAGCTGATCGAAGTGTCTTAAAAGATTCATCAATAAAACTTTTTGCCTTTTTCTCAATAACCTGCAAAAACAAAAAGTAAAAAAAAAAAAAAAAAAAAAGAAAGAAAGAAAGAAGGAAAACAGCCCTCGTGTCTCTATAACTAACTATCCTGGCAAAACAAAGTGGAAAGAAACAAGCAAAAAACATATTCATGACTTGAGATGGATTTCCATTGTTCTTTAGAGGAAGCTGGTGTCCAGTTAAAAATGGCAGATTAGATGCACTGGCTTTCTCCTATCTCCTCTCATTCAGTTCAAAAAGGTCAAAGGAAATTTTTTTTAAGTGTTAACTCATATAAACAAAGAAAATGAAAGACAACACAAAAGCAGAAGAGATAGTTCAGAAGTTTTAGGCAGACGGAAAGTAAATAACTTCATAGAAAGCAGAGAATTACAACCTGCTGGCAATGGGGGAGCAGGTGGGTACTCATTTCCTCCCCTGTGAAACCTCCAAGAGGCTGAACATTTGGAGACACCAGGAGGGTGAGAAGCAAACACAGGATCCCTTCTCCACCCTGCACAGCCAGACTACTATGCATCCTCTATACCCTCATCCCACCCCACTCTACAAAGAGTAAATGGTTGGTTCTAGAAAAAATAAATCAGAAAGACATCAGAGTTCAAGGATGCCTGGGTGGCTCCATCAGTTAAGCATCTGACCCTTGATTTTGGCTCAGGACAAGATCTCAGGGTCATGAGATCGAGTCCTATGTTGGGCTCCATATTGGACATGAAGCCTCCTTAAGATTCTCTTTCTCCCTCTCCCTCTGCCCCCCACTTCATGCACACACTATGTCTCTCTTTAAAAAAAATGACAACAGAGTTCTAATAATACTGGAAGCTAGAAATCAATGATCAAATATCTAAATAAAAGTTCAAATATCTAAAAAAAAAGTTATTTCAACCTTAAATTCTGTAACTAACTTCATTTCAGAATTCATGCATACAAGACTCAAAAAATATATGTCCCATGAAACCTTTCTTCGGAAGCTACTAAAAAATGTGCTCCAGCAAAACAAGAGCTAAATAAGGAAAGAGGAAGATATGAAATCTAGAAAACAGGATCCAACACAGATTAGAAAAGATGAGAAGTCCTAGGGTGACTATTTTGCAATAAGTCTAAAGAGCAAATAATCTACACTGGAGCAGAATGGGATAAAGGCCTTCAGGAAAATAAGAGTACTGATATTTTTGAGCATATTGAACCCATTATTGATAGATATGTAGCAGAGATGTTAGAGCAGATGGGAAAAAACAACAAGTATGTAAAAAACCAGGCAAATAAAAATAAAAGCAATGATTAACTTCAAGAAAAATAAAGGGTTGTACAAGAAAGGTGGTGTGGTTATGATGGGCTTCTTGGCTCACCAGTGAACAAATTTGCACAGATATAATGAGTAAACACTAACCATTAATTTAACCAAAAGTTATGATAAACTATGTTAGATGACAAAGAGACAAAGGGGGATAGGGGTAGGAATAGGACAGGCAAGTCTATATCTACTCTGAAAAGCTAATAGGTATCTAAAACTGATTACATTAGATAAATCACAAAGTAATCACATTGGCATGTTTTTTAGGAAATAGGAGGGTAAACAAAAAAAACTGAAAATTATGAAAAATGATAGCAAGAATGGAAATGAAAAGGGGTTAGCATGGGGTGGCTTTTTCTTATTATTAACCTTTTAGCATTACTTAGCAAAGTGACTTTAATGAAAAGTTCAATTTAAAAATTAATAACACAAATAAAACAGAAGCTGAGAATAAACTGGATACAATTAAAATGGAAATCCTTAGGGGCCCCTGGGGGCTCAGTCAGTTACGCAGCCAACACTCTATTTCATGCAGGTCTTGATGTAAGAGTCCTGAGATCAAGCTCTGCATCAGCTCCATACTCACCTGGGAGTCTGGCTGAGGATTCTCTATCCCTCTCCCTCTGCCCCTCCCTGTGCTCGTGTGCTCACTCACTCTTTCTACAACAAATAAATATTTTTTAAGAAATGGAAGTGTTTAGATAACCCAAGAAGAATTCTCTGGTGTTGTCCATACAAAAAGATGCTCTGGATTATAAAAACATTTCCTCAAGACCTAAAATGGGGATGCTACTGGTGTGCTTCCCACATGAAGCTGAAAAGGTATGCATGATGAACCATACACCATCCTATCATGCTGTATGGAGTGAAACTATATTCTCAGCTACAGTCTCTCTTTGACAGCTCTGCCTCCCCTACACCCCAAGCCACACCCTCCTGTATCATCTCCCCATCTCCTGTAATTCCCCAGCCTAAATCAGCCTAGGCTGTGACCAGAAGAACTTTCCTCAACAATAATTCTGATTATCTCACCCCCTTGGTCAACAACCTTCAGTGGCTCTCTATTGCCTACTAAGTCAAGTCTCATACATCACCCTCCCATGTCCTCTCCAATTATACACCCAACCCATCTTTGTAGAAATGCTACTGTGTCCAGCTTGATTTAACCTTTTTATACCTAGGGATAGGAATGGGGACAAGGAAGATTAAAGAATGTTTACTTCTACCTTATATTCCTCTATATTGTTTCTGATTTCTTTTTTACAAAAAAGCAGGTATTACTTTTTATGACTTAAAAAAAATTCCAAGCATAACTAAAAAACTAACTTAACATGGGGAAAATGTGGTAGCTGCTTCTGAGATTAAATTGATAGATGTGTTACTTGCCAGAACTTCAATCTTGAAGTCATCCATCACGTATTTCCAGTACTGGGAAGACTTAATACTGAAAGGGTCAAAGGCCAGGTTTTCCATGGGGGTGACCAGGCTGTCCACCCTGCATAGGACATCGTCGATACGCTTGGGATCCCCTGTCACTGCCTTTAGTTCTGGACCAAATATATTGTAAAATTCCTCCATAACCTGTCCAAAAAAAAACAAAACACAAGGAAGTTGCCTTTCAGTTTTCTCATGAATGTTCTAACTACAAATGGATTGCATGTCTAGATTTGCCTGAAGGCAAGAATCATGTTACACAGGGGCACCGAGGTGGCTTAGTTGGTTGAGCATCTTGACTCTTGATTTTGACTCAGGTCATGATCTCAGGGTGGTAGGATGGGATCAAGCCCTAACTCAGGCTCTGCTGCAGTAGGGAGTCTGCTGATGATTCTCTCCTTCTGCCCCTCCTCCACTCACAAGCATGCACATGCACTCTCTCTCTCCCTTTCTCTCACTCTAAAATAATAAATCCTTTTTTTTTAATCATGTCATATAGATAACATTCTCCTAGTCTAAGACCTCTGGTACTATGCCCATTGCATGTAAGACAAGATCCAGATGTCCTGACATAGTTTGCAAAATTTGTATGTTCAGACCCATACATTCTCCCTTCAACCCCTTCCAATGCTGCTCCCCCCATCCTGCCTCCTTGCAGCCACCCCCACCCTCTTTCAGTTCCACATTCCTTTCTGTCACAGGACCTTTGTTTGCAGTTCAAATTGCCTAGCTAGCTACTACTCATCATTGACTATGACTATGTCACATCCAACCCCTTAGAAAAGATCAGGCCCTGGTACACACTCTAGAGCCCCCTCGACTGTGCTTTTCAGAGCACTCACTTCAGCCATAGCTACATATTTGTGTGATTATTATATCTACCATCTTTCTGCTATCAGACTGTAAGCTCCATGAAGCCATAGGCTACACATGTGTTTACCAGGGCCAGCTTCAGAGGCGTTGCGACCCAGGCAAGTGCACAGGGCTCCAGGTGTGGAAGGGCCCTGTGCTGGGTTTAAGGCTCTGCTATCACCTTCTTGAAATTCTTAATAATTTTATCTTTGAGGACGCCTGGGTGGCTCAGTGGTTGAGCATCTGCCTTCGGCTCAGGGCGTGATCCCAGGGTCCTGGGATCGAGTCCTACATTGGGCTCCTTGCAGGGAGCCTGCTTTCTCCCTCTGCCTGTGTCTTTGCCTCTCTCTGTGTCTCTCATAAATAAATAAATAATCTTTTTAAAAAATTTTATCTTTTCCACATGTGTTTTGTAAAGGAAGGCTTATGGGACAGCTGTGCACACACATAAACAAGTCACTGAGATTTGCGTGTCCCCTGCTCCTCACCACATAGAGTATGTGACGCAGCACAAGCACAGGATTCCAGTGGGCCCACCACGCACAGCAGTTCTGGGACATTCTCATGTCACATCAACAAGCACAAGGACAGCAGCTGCTCTGAGACACCACGTTCTCCCTTCAAACCACACTTTGCTTCAAACACAGGAGGCTGGGAACCGTTCTGAGAAACATGCCTGAATAGGAAACCTACCATATGCCTTCTTACTCCTGTACCTTAGCCCACTGCACACCCTGAAATGATGACAGAAGACAGGCGGCAGAGATAGCACCTCCTTCCCCACTCTTCCTCACTTGTCACCAAGCAGGGAGTAGAGAAGCCAGGAGTAGAGAAGCCTGGAAGAATGTGCCACACCGAGAAGCAAGAGCAAACCAGCTGAGCTTGTTGTGTGCAGCGCTGCCACTGATCTGGCAACAGTGACATATGTCTGTGCCCACGGGTGACAAAGTACAAACTGTATCCTCTCAGTGATTCCAGATATGCGCTAAATGCCCTGTATTTGCATTTTAAGCCAACATTGCACAATTTAAAGATGAACAGTTATTCCAATTCATGGAATAATATAAATGTTTAATTTCCCTTTACTCTCTTTTCTTTGCCACAACCATGGCAAACAAACAAAAACTAAAGCCTGCTGAGGCGAGAGACATCAGAAGAAAGGGAAAAACTTTATATTTTAATGTTTTTTTTAAAAAAGATTTTATTTATTTATTTGACACAGATAGAGAGAGAGAGTGCACAATCAGGCAGAGCCAACATGGGGCTCGATCTCAGGACCCTGAGATCATGATCTGAGCCAAAGGCAGATGCTTAACTGACTGAGCCACCCAGGCGTCCCTATTTTAATGCTTTTAATAGCATTTTTTCCTGCATTTTGAACCAGGGGGTCCCACATCTGTTTGCGCTGGGCGCTGCGGGTTATGTGGCTGGCTCTGGATTTGCTCCTGTTGTTTCTCTAGTGGGTAAGCACAGGCGCCTGGCACAAATGAGTTCTCAACAAATATTGAGAATGAATGGATGGGTGGAATTCATCCAATCAGCCGGTAAGCCCTTTTACAATCACTTCGGAGAGGGAGGGATCAAGTAA
Organism: Canis lupus dingo; assembly: GCF_003254725.2. NCBI lineage: Eukaryota > Metazoa > Chordata > Mammalia > Carnivora > Canidae > Canis > Canis lupus. Next base: position 6,214,874 of record NC_064268.1, read on the forward strand.
ACGGGGAGTCCCTGGCAGATGGTCAGCAGCTGATGCAGTGAGCAAGCATGAGGTGCCTTCAGGAGAGAAACAAGAGAGAAGCCTTGGACCGGACTTTGAGAAGTTCCAACACTTATGGGAGGACTGAGGAGGGGGATCTTGCAAAAGACACTGAGAAAGAATGGCTGGAGGCCAAGGGACAGTCAAAAGCAGGGTGAAAAGGAGGGGTGTCACGGAAAACAAGGAAAAGGCACAATAGGCCTGGTGTGGCTCTGGTATATTCTGGTACATTTTATGGGCTCTCAACTGCTTCCGTCTTCCAGACCCTGTCTCCTGCCCTCCCCCTTACATGGAAGGTGTGCCGTCAAAGAGCCAAACTTCTTTCCATCAGGCAAGTCCCCACCCCAGCCAGCTGCATGTGCAACAGAGAAAAGCTGTGCCAGCCTTCCCACCTGCAAAATGTCACAGAGGTCCTGGCAGATGGAGGCCATGTAATCCGTTCTCTCAAACAGCCGCTTTTGGTCAAACTCCCACCGAGCTTCTCTCCCTGAAGCTTCAATCTTGGCCCGGGTATCAAAATAGGCCTTTTTCCACATGTGCAGGACATTCCTGGCCTCCAAGGTTTTGTGCTGGGCGCTGGCTCGATTTTCTCTGTGAAGAAAAGGAGAGGCAGCGATGGGGACAGGTGGAGCTTCAGTGTGTCCCAGCCGCACACCACAAGGTGAGGTGGACTCCTCAACAAGGAGCAGGGCTTGCCTGGTCTCACAACCTCAGGGACAGCTTACCGGGCGGGCTGCTGCTCTGCCCCACTTTGCAAGGGCACAACACCCCTGTGCATCTGCAAGGCCAGGGATTGCAAATCACCCCTCAGGCTGACCTCCGCCGCAGCTGCCCACTCAACCCGTGAGCTGAGGCTCCCCAAGAAGCTGTCTGCCTGAGCTGGAAAGGGAACAGGCGGCCCTAGGCTCCAGGCCAGAAGGCCAAAGAGTGAAGAGATAATACCAAGGTTTCGGTACCTATTTCACTTGTATAGAATTTTTTTTTTAAGATTTTATTTATTTATTCATGAGACACACACACAGAGAAGCAGAGACACAGGCAGAGGGAGAAGCAGGCTCCCCACAGGGAGCCCGAAGCAGGACTTGATCCCAGGACCCCAGGATCACGACCTGAGCTGAAGGCAGACGCTCAACCACTGAGCCACCCAGGTGCCCGATTTTTTTTTTTTTTTTAAGAAAGTGAAGATCTACAACTCCTTTCACATTTGATCCCAGAGGCTCTCCCACCTCAGGGGACCAGGGTCCAGACCTGGGACTTGGTCTCTCCCAGGATAACTAAGGAAAACAGTCCTGATTAAAATAAAATAACCTACAGGGCACCTGAGTGTCTCAGTCAGTTGAATATCAGATTCTTGGTTTTGGCTCAGGTCATGATCTCAGGGTCCTGGGATTGAGCCCCACTTCAGGGTTCCTACTCAGCAGGGAGTCTGCTTCTCCCTCTACCCTTCCTCCCCCACTCACACACACTCTCTCTCACTCTCTCTAAAATAAATAATATTTTAAATTAAATTAAATAAAATAACCTATAAATCCACACAACAGGGTATTACTTGGCCATAAAGAGGAAGGAAGCACTGACCCTTGCTCCAACACCATTGAACTTTGAAAACATGATGCTGAGTGAAAGAAGCCCATCATAAAAGACCCCATGTTGGATGACTCCATGGCATAGGCAAATCCACAGAGGTAGAAAGTAGATCTGTGGTTGCCCAGGGCCAGGTGAGTCGGAAAGACCAGAGATGACAGCTAAAGAGTATAGGGTTTCTTTTTGAATTGAAGAAGATATTCTACAATCGATTATGGTGATGGACACATGACTCTGAATACCATCAAGGAGTCACTGAATTGTACATCATAAATGGGTGAATTGTATGGTGCCTGAATCATGTTTCAATAAAGCTGTTTAAGATCTTTTTTTTTAAGTAGGTGCCACACCCATTATAGAGCCCAGTGTGGGGCTCAAACAACCCTGAGACCAAAACCTGAGCTGAGATCAAGACCTAGATGCTTCACTGACTGAACCACTCCGGCGCCCCAAAAGCTATTTAAGATCTTAAAGAAAAAAACATAAAGTGTCGTTACTTCTTACTTGAACAAAGTGCGCAGATTGACCACTTTGCAGACTCTTTCAGCAATTTCCCAGGCAATCCGCTCCATGAGTGGGATCATTCTTTCATCTTTATTGTAGTGTCGGGAGATAATCCACACCATCCTCAGTGCACTCATCATGGAGGGGATTGTCTCCAAGACGACGTGAAAGCTGGATCCATGGGTTATATTCTAACAGAAGAGAGCAAGTGACCTTAGCCTTGGGGTCAAGAAGTTTCATAAAAGCAACACATACACAGGAAATTTCACTCTCCCTAAGTCAAAAAAAAAAAAAAAACATATATGCTTCTTATGGGAGGAAGTGTTTCACCACCAAAAGACATTTGAAAAAAAAAAAAGACATTTGAAATAGGTCTGGAGGCATGGATGTGGAAAGACAGATAAGATTTACAAATGAAAGTAAATAAAGCCATTTGCACAAGTATGGGTGTGTGTGAGTATACATATAGGTAAAGAGAGAGTAAGAAAAAGAAATATACAGAAAAAGAATACATATGTGTATCTATGAGTATACACATACATGCCCAGTACACATTATATGCAGCAGATTGTATTTTCCAAACGCAGCCACAACAACATCTTGACTGTGTCCCCTCACCATTAAGAGATGGCATCATCTTCTCCACCCCCTCAAATCTACACAGACTGTCAACTTCCTTAGTCAGTAAAATATGGCAGAGGTAATGCTGTACCACTTCTGAGCACAGCCCTTAGCTAGTCTGCTTCTGGTCTCTTGGAAGCCAGCCACCAGGTAAGAAGTGTGACTGTCCTGTTACCCTAAAGCCACCAGACTTGAGACATCCAAACCACATGAAGAAATCCTGGGGGATGAGATACCACATGGAGAGAAAGAGGCCAAGGAGCAAGCAGGTACCAGCTATGTGGCCAAAAAAGCCATTTGGAAGCGGGTCTTAAAGCCCGGTCACCCAAGCTGTTGTACCTGGAGCCAAGATGAACTGCCTGGCTAAGTTCTCCCCAAATTCCTGACCCACAAAACGGGAAAACAAAGAAAATATTTGTCATCAAGAAAGTGAGAAAGCCCACAGGCTAGGATAGTGCAAATCACATATCTGATAAGGATCTTGTATTCAAACAAAAAATTTTATCTAACTCCTGAATCAACAAGACAAATCAAAAATGGGGAAAAGATTAAAACAGACATTTTATCAAAAATATGTGAATGGCCCAAGAAGCACATGAAAAAAGTGTTCAGCCTCATTAGTTATTGGGGAATGTAAGTCAAAATCCCAATGAGATAGTTTATTATGCATAAAAGATGAATGCTTGCACTTTACAGAAAATACCTAGAATGGGCAAAATCATAGAGACAGAGAATGGAATAGAAGTCACCAGGGGTACCAGGAGAGGGGAATACTTAGGTCAGGGGTTCATAATTTATGTTAGAGGTGACGAAATGCTTACTTACAGGTGTTGAGGATGGGTGCCCAACATCGTGTGTGTGTGTGTGTGTGTGCGCGCGCGCGCGTGTATAGTGCAACTAAACTACCCACTTACACACAGTTAAAATAATCCATGTCACATGCATGCTACCACAGTTGCTTAAATGCTGAATTAAAAAAGGGAACTGGGCAGCCCAGGTGGCGCAGCGGTTTAGCACCTCCTTCAGCCCAGGGCGTGATCCTGGAGACCCGGGATTGAGTCCCACGTCGGGCTCCCTGCATGGATCCTGCTTCTCCCTCTGCCTGTGTCTCTGCCTCTCTGTGTGTGTCTCTCTCATGAATAAATAAATAAAATCTTTAAAAAAAAAAAAAGGAAACTAAATCCATGTGAGATCTAAGTCACGGAGCTGACTTTCCAAAGTGCAGTATGCCCACAGTACCTTGAAATGGCGCTCCACGGTGGACAGGAACCGCACATTGTCTGAGGCCTCCATGTGGAGCTTGAATAACTCTGTTAAGACCGGCTGCAGGTTAGCCACAAGCATAGAATCAGACTCCCTGATCACATCCAAGACTTTCCTGACTATTGGAAGTTTTGTTTGCTCGTGGAGTGCACTCAGGGTTGCGTTTCTTTCCCGCCAGAACTCAATTTCGGCCAGAGGACCATTACCCTGAGAGGAGGTGACATGAACATACAAACTGTCACCATTGGCATGGCATGAACACCTGTGGTTGCTTCTACAGCATCCCTCCCTCTCTTCCCAGCTGCTCCAAATAGGAACCAATCCATGCACTTGACCCAGAATGGTCCAATCAGAGTGAATCTCAGGACTCTGGCTCAGAATATTGAACAAACCTGCACCCCAATGTTTATAGCAGCAATGGCCACAATAGCCAAACTGTGGAAGGAGCCTCGGTGTCCATCGAAAGATGAATGGATAGAGAAGATGTGATTTATGTATACAATGGAATATTACTCAGCCATTAGAAATGACAAATACCCACCATTTGCTTCAACGTGGATGGACCTGGAGGGTATTATGCTGAGTGAAGTAAGTCAATCAGAGAAGGACAAACATTATATGTTCTCATTCATTTGGGGAATATAAATAATGGTGAAAGGGAATAGAAGGGAAGGGAGAAGAAATGTGTGGGAAATATCAGAAAGAGAGACAGAACGTAAAGACTGCTAACTCTGGGAAACGAACTAGGGGTGGTAGAAGGGGAGAAGGGCGGGGGGTGGGAGTGAATGGGTGACGGGCACTGGGGGTTATTCTGTTTGTTAGTAAATTGAACACCAATAAAAAATAAATTAAAATAAATAAAAATAAATAAAAAAAAAGAATATTGAACAAAGACACTCTGCCTTTCTCAAGACAATGTGATGTGGAGATGAACAAGTTGCCACCATGAAGGACAGCAGCCTGAGGAGGAAGCCCCCACAGAGAGGAGGGTGGAAATGAGATGAGGGATTCCGAGAGAAACACAGCAGAAACAAACCATACCTGAAATCAGCCCCACCTCTGGACTTTTCAGTTATGTGAACCAGCAAATTGTCTCTTGTTTAAGCCAGCTGAATTAGGTTTCCTGTTTTGGGCAGCCCCAGCATCCTGACTGACATACAGTATTATTTTTGTCAATCCAGGGTATGACCTGGCAACATGCTAACGTCAGAAAGCCCAAGAATGACAGCTTGGATATGTTTGCTTTGATCTTTTAAGGAGGTCACAAAACAGTAAGAAAAGAAGTTGGATCAAAGAGATTCCCAGACTCCTGGCTCTTTCTCCAGTGGCCAGCGTGAACTGTCAGGGAATCTGCAAAGGCATCGCCTGAGTTACCTGAGGAGTCTTTTTCAGCTGGCCCTCGACAGTGGCAGATATCAGATTTAACCAGTTTATCACACACTGCTCTAAGATTTCAACGACTTCCGGGTTAACGGCCAGTTCAGACACCTCTCTCTTTAAGCTGATGCTTGGCATTTCTAACTTGATCTCACCTAGTAGAACAGAAATGGTCAGTTAGCCACTAGTTTGGAGGAAATGATTACAGACAATAGTGTTCAAGTGAATCATATGGTTCTTTTCTCCAGACATCAGTACAGTGAGATCTAATACATCCCCCATCCTGATCTATCTATATTTCATTTCCTCCCATTAGAATGCAACTAAACATTGTCATGTTCAAGAATGATTACACAGGGATCCCTGGGTGGCGCAGCGGTTTGGCGCCTGCCTTTGGCCCAGGGCGCGATCCTGGAGACCCGGGATCAAATCCCACATCGAGCTCCCGGTGCATGGAGCCTGCTTCTCCCTCTGCCTATGTCTCTGCCTCTCTCTCTCTCTCTCTCTCTCTCTCTGTGACTATCATAAATAAATAAAAGTTAAAAAAAATTACCTGCAAAAAAAAAAAAAAAGAATGATTACACATTAAAACAAAAGACTCCTGGACTCTTAACTTTCCTTCTTAAAGGAAATGCATCATGCTTCACTAAATGGGAGCAAAAGGAAGGCTTACCTTCAAGTTGCTGCATTGTTCCTTGAATACTGTTTGCAAACTTCTGAATGTTCATTAAAAATTCATCTCGTATTAACTGAATGCTGTGATATGCTTCCCCGGGCATGTTGGGTAGATCCATTTCATGCTCAAAAGACTCAGAGATTTCCGCAGATGTAAATCCCATGGACGCGTCCTTGTGCTGATTGAAGGACAGACCTGGCAGGAAAACCTGAAACAAATCCCACAGTGTTCAAGGTCACGCACTTACACTGCCTCTGGCTTCGAATATTCTGTCAGAGGAGGCACAGATATAACTACAAAGTGGAAACTACTCAAGCCCGAAGCACAGACCTGAAGACAGATCAACTGACCTAAAATGATCCCAGGATAAGAACTGAGCCAAGCCTGAGGAGACTACCCAGGAAATAATACTGTGTTTCTGTGGCCGCCATCGGCCCCCAGGCTGCTGGGTCTGTTACTATGGCACCAACAAGAGGAGAACCAGGTGTTATCGACTTGGCTCAGCACCAGGCTAGTTCATGTGAGGGATAAAATAAAGAAAGGGATGGGGCACCTGGTTGGCTCAGTCCATAGAGCATGCGACTCTTGATCTCGGGGTTGTGAGTTCAAGCCCCACGCTGGGCATAGAGATTACTTAAATAAATAAAAATCTAGGGGCACCTAGGTGGCTCAGTGGTTGAGCATCTGCCTTTTGCTCAGGTCATGATCCTGAGGTCCTGGGATCGAGTCCTGCATCGGGCTCCCCTCTGCCTGTGTCTCTGCCTCTCTCTCTGTGTCTCTCATGAATAAATAAATAAAATCTTTAAGAAAAAGAACCCACAATATTTGACCCCTGGTTTCACAGCCTGGATTCTGCTGACCACACACTCACAGTGACATCCAACATGTCCTCTCCCCAGCAGAACATCTTGGCTCCACCTACCTCCCATTCCCTCCCCTGATTGAACTCCAGTCTCAACAACCATTCCCCCTCCAGACTCTTCCACAGCCTCCTATTGGTCTATTCTTCCCTTCAGCTTTTTGCCTCCCTCCCCAACTCCCATGGTACAATTTTCACACAACAGCCAGAGGAACGATGCAAACTAGCTCATGTTATTCCCCTACCAAAAACCTACCCTCCTTTCTAACCTTCTCCACTCTTCTCCAGCTGCACTGACCCTCCTTCTGCTCCTGGACCAAGCTATGTCTGCTCCTGCCTCAGGACTCTTGGGCATGCTATCTTTTCTGCCCAGGATGTTCTCCACCCCCTGCACCCCAGATCTTCACATGTCTGATTCAGGTCTCGGCTCAATGTCACAACCTCAGAGGGGTCTCTCTTGACTACCTCAGCCTCACCCTGTGACACTTCCCTAGTAACTTATCATTAGCAGAATTAATATGTTCATGAATGGGTTTTTTTAATTGTTTGTCTATCAGACATCACCTCCTCAGTGAGGCCATCCCTTACCACCACTTCCTGCACACACAAACACACACACATGTGCACGCACACAGTCCATTTCTATCACATTACTAGGGTCTATATAATCTATGCCACTTGCTGCCACCTGATTATTTTCCAGCTTACGAACCTGTGTTTCACGTCTTTCCCCCTAGAGCACAGAGATCAGCTCCTAGAGCACAGAAATCTAGTCCATGTCAATTGCTGCTCTACCCTCAGGGTACCCAGTGGCACCTGGGACCTAAGAGCTGTTGGACACTCCTTCTTTGTGGAATAAATGAATCAGATGGCCTGAATCTTACAAAATCCACAGTTACCTGACACATGATATTCTTCAGAAAATGAAGCATATTCGCATTGATAATTCCATACTCCAGAGTCTTAGGCATGATCTCCATGGCTTCCTTCATGTCTGTAGCTTCAGAGATCATCTCTGCATGGGAAAATATTCAGAGGATGAGTCACATGGGGAGGTGGCAGGCACTGAACTCTTCCAAGTGTCCAGGAATCTGCTCCTTCTTCCCGAGTAGCTACCCAGGAACGTTTCAGGCACAGACTCAAAATTATGCTGATGTTGGGGCACCTGGATGGTTTAGTGGTTGAGCTTCTGCCTTTGGCTCAGGTCATGGGATCAAGTCCCACATCAGGCTCCCTGCAGGGAGTCTGCTTCTCCCTTTGCCTATGTCTCTGCCTCTCTCTCCCTGTCTGTGTCTTTCATGAATAAATAAGTAAAATCTTGGAGGATCCCTGGGTGGCTCAGCGGTTTGGCACCTGCCTTTGGCCCAGGGTGTGATCCTGAAGACCTAGGATGGAGTCCCACCTCAGGCTCCCTACATGGAGACTGCTTCTCCCTTCTCTGTTACTATGGCACCAACAAGAGGAGAACCAGGTGTTATCGACTTGGCTCAGCACCAGGCTAGTTCATGTGAGGGATAAAATAAAGAAAGGGATGGGGCACCTGGCTGGCTCAGTCCATAGAGCATGTGACTCTTGATCTCGGGGTTGTTAGTTCAAGCCCCACGCTGGGCATAGAGATTACTTAAATAAATAAAAATCTAGGGGCACCTAGGTGGCTCAGTGGTTGAGCATCTGCCTTTTGCTCAGGTCGTGATCCTGAGGTCCTGGGATCGAGTCCTGCATCGGGCTCCCCTCTGCCTGTGTCTCTGCCTCTCTCTCTGTGTCTCTCATGAATAAATAAATAAAATCTTTAAGAAAAAGAACCCACAATATTTGACCCCTGGTTTCACAGCCTGCTTGTGTGTCTCTCTCTATGTCTATCATGAATAAATAAAAAATCTTTTAAAAAAATAAGTAAAATCTTTTTAAAAAATTATGCTGATATCTATACAGACGAATCCTTTGGCCCGAGTGATGTAAGCCAAGTGCTGTGGTCCCCGGGGCCCCCACAAACAGCGCTACATAGCTGCACCGCCCAGCAGACTTGGCCTCAGCGTTTACAGCCAGACAAGGATAGACACAGTGGTGTTTTCTAGAAATGTTTGCTGGGTTCCTTGCTTTGCCTGAGTCCCCACTCCCGGCAACACCTGCCCAATTCATTGCCAGAGTCCCTTCTGAGTCAGGAATATTTTTAAAGACAGATTTGGTAACAGCCTACTCTGTGGCCGGGTTTCATTTTACATGTCTTTATTCCACCCGACCAAACATTGATGAGCACAGTAGACATTTTGAAGGTCACTTGGGCTCTTCCCTTAGCCTCCTTGGGAAATAAAATAGAAATGCCACAAATATATCAACCAAGGCAGTTATTTCACTGGCTTTGGACCCACCTCTGTGTCAACCTTATTCTGTCTTCAGTATGCTTCTGTGTATCAAACTCTTCTTTACTCAAATAAATTTGTTTCAAAGGGAAAGTACATAAGAACCCAGAATGCAAAAGAAAGAGCCTGATCTCCAAATGCCTGGATGGCTCAGGGGTTGAGCGTCTGCCTTCAGCTCAGGGTGTGATCCGGGAATCCGGGATCAAGTCCCACAGTCGGGCTCCCTGCATGGAGCCTTCTTCTCATCCCTCTGCCTGTGTCTCTGCCTCTCTGTGTCTCTCATGAATTAATAAAATCTTTTAAAAATAAAGACAACTTATCTAACATATATCGTTGATTTGTTAACTCTGAACTCAGCTGGCACAATAACTCACACCTGAACTAAGTTCATCTAATACGTCTGCGTCATCTGTGAGAAAAGTCACAGCCTCCTTGTGCTCAGGAACGCTAGACAGTGCTTCAGTACTATGCTGGAGGCCATTTTAGTGGAATCACCAACAAAAAGCACAAAAAATGTGAAAATCATGGCACTGAAGAGACCACATTAAGGACAGTTGTTTACAGTACAAGAGTTAAAATGCATCCCTGTGACTCAAATGTTTCCCCATTAAGAGGCAGGCACCCGGCACCCCGGCTGGCTCAGTTGGTAGAGTATGCAATGCTTGATCCCCAGGTCATGAGTTCAAGCCCCATGTTGGGTGTGAAGATTACTTAAAAATAAAATCTTATTTGAAGGGGCACCTGCACCCAATGTTTATAGCAACAGTGTCCAAAAGAGCCAAAATACAGAAAGAGCCCAAGTGTCCATTGACAGATGAATGGATACAGAAGATGTGGTATATATACAATGAAACACTACTCAGCCATCAAAAAGAACGAAATCTTGCAATGAAATCCCTCTAACTAGAGGGTATTATGCTAAGTGGAATAAGTCAATCAGAGAAAGACAATTATATGGTTCACTCATATGTGGAATTTAAGAAACAAAACAGATGAACATAAGGAAGGGGAAGAAAAATAAAATAAGATGAAAAACTGAGAGGCAGGCAAACCATGAGAGATGCTGAACTCTAGGAAGTAAACTGAGGATTGCTGGAGGGGATGAGAATGGGGGGATGGGGTAACTGGGTGATGGGCATTAAGGAGGGCATGGGATATAATGAGCACTGGGTGTTATATGCAACTGATGAGTCACTAAATTCTACCCTTGAAACTAAATAAATAAATAGATAAATAAAATCTTTAAAAAGTCCAATGTTTCCCCATCCTATGCATATCCACAAATGACCTCAAGGCATTGCAAGCATTGATTTGGGGGTTATGAAAATATGTGAGTAGGTGCATTTGGAAATATGGAACCCCCAAATAATGAGGATTGCCTGTCCTGAAAAAAAAAATTGTATTCTCAAGAAAGTGTAAAAATTATGAATCACACAGATGCACAGCCATGTGCATATACAGCCACCCTCATGCACACACACAGAATATACCTTTTGTGTTTCTGAGAAAATATACCACATTCTGGTCCAGAAACTCCTCAGGAACAGGAGTACATAGCACATTGAGATAGGTCTTTTCCACAATGTGCCTCACGGTTCTCTGAAATGTGGGGACAAGAAACTGTTAGGCTGAGAGATGCCCACTCACCCAGATGACCTAACGTTCAAGCACACCTGAGCCCTCCTCTCTGCGCCTTCTCATCTCCCTGGCTGACAACGGGCCCTAGCAGACCACACACACACACACACACACACACACACACACACACACGTGCACGCAACAACACACCCAGACTTGAGTGCTCAGCCCGACTCCTATTAACTGGCCAATGCAGCCACATTTGAATCAGCAGACCTGGGAAAAGTCTAGATGGAGCTTTCCTAGGCTGTACATTGCAACAAATAGGCTTGAATTTGCTTTCAGGAGTGGGGTATATCCATGAAGCAGTTCAAAGGAATTTCATTTAGCACAGGCCAGGCTAGTTGCTTATGTCCTGGCTTTAAACTCCACCACTGGGATTTGTGAAGTAGAAGGTTACCTCAGCAGGCCTAGGTTGCCCAAACCTTGCCTGTTCCAAAGGCTTTCAAGCTGGTCCTTAGCCAGCTCCTGGGTGATAACTTCTGTTTTTGGAACAGCTTGTGCTTGTCCTGATGTGTCTCTGTATGCCTGGGGCCTTGGGTCATGCCAGGTCTTACACTAGCAATGTGATCAATGGTCAATGCTTGTTTTTGTTGGCCTGGGACCCTGGTCACATGATATCAGTTTGGCTTCCAAAAGGCTAGAGACTGAACCCAGGAGAAACTCTGGAAAGCAAGGCTTGGGTGAGATTCCCGGACTGAGAAAACTTCCTGTGTGTTCTCACACACAGTCACCAAGAGAACCAACATGTCCACGCCAGCCTCGGAGATCTTGGGTCCCTCCTTCCCCCAGACTCTGCCATATGTACTTTTTTCTTTGTTGAATCCACTCTGCATCCTCTGATGGCAATAAACTATAACCACAAGTATAAAAGTTCTTCTGGGTCCTGTGAGTCATTCTAGCAAATCACTACATCCAAGGGTAGCTGTGGGGACTCCCAACATAGGATCCTTCCATCTCTCTGCCTTGCATGAACTATCAGTTATCCAGACTCAGCGGAGGGGAGGAAATTCCCATTATCCCATCAAGGGGGAGACAGAGCCCAGCGTACCTTGACAGGGAGGTCTTCAAAAGTCTCTTTGTCCACTTCTTCATTCTCTATGCCAAGTATAGGCGGATACGTGGAATTGTTTCTCAGCTGCATATTCTTAGCTGCAAAGCATTATTCAGTGTGCAAAATGAAATGATCAGAAAAGTAGATTTCTTACCATCAAGAGCAGGCCTGCATCTTGTACAACAGCATATTTCATCCTATAGGCATGTTATCAAAAAGCAACACATACGTTTTCCACAAATGAATCCTGTCATAGCCTTGATGTACATTATAATGATGGGAGTCTTTGTATTTCTGATGGGTGGGTTCAGTTGGAAGTTTAATGTGTATGTGTGCATGTGTGCATGTCCCAGCTACCACATGCAATGAGTGACTTTCCTGAGATTTTTACCTAAGAGGGAGTTTTATCACAAGAACACGAATTATAGCTCACATATTAGCATTTATTCTATTTTCTCTATAAAACTCAAAACTTGTGGGGGATTAAAAGAAAAGTAACCTAAGTAAAATGAATACATATATCTCTCAAGTCTCCTGTTACCGATACAGATCTGTAAACTTCAGAACCTGCTGGTCCTAGGCCCAAGAGTTACTGACAAATCCAGTGATCACAGAGAAGAGAGAGCTTTCCCAAAAACAGTTCGGCTTTTACTGCAAAAGGTGCCATACAAAGCCAGTGTGGCTTTGGAATCAAATCAGTGTGTGGGGTCTACTGGTCTACTCCTGGTTTTCTCACCCATAAAATGGAGACAATAACATCTAGTGGTCAGACTCCAGATGATTTGATTATGGTGTGGTTCGGTGCCTGGCACACACACTGACTGGCAGAGGAAATAGTCTGTAGCCAGCAGTACCAACATCATTAGAGCACCCCCAACAGCCTGTTGCCAAAAACACACTTAGAAATGCACCAAGTGAATGCAGCACCACTAAACTGTCCACCTAGAAGTCGTTCCAATTGTTAAGTTTTATGTTATGCATATTTTACCACAATAAGAAGAAAAAATACACTTAAATATAGACTTGGAAGTAACATTAATTTGCTTTGCCCAGAAGACTTCCCTGATCTTTTTCTCCAAGCAGTCTCCTTCCACGGAAGTCTTTCTTGTCTAGAGGTGTTAATCACTGTGTCTTCATGAAGCCCCACAGTTAAGTATGGCTGTGGCCCATACCCACCATCCGTCTTATCAAAACCCAACTTGGCTGTTTGGCTCAGGTCATGATCCCAGAGTCCTGGGATCAAGTTCCACATCAGGCTCCCTATAGGGAGCCTACTTCTCCCTCTGCCTATCTCTTCCTCTGTGTGTCTCTTATGAATAAATAAAATATTTTTAAAAAAACTTAACTAGCCTTCCTGAGAACAGGCAGCCTGTGTTTCTGATCTCAGCATCCTGGCCCTGCAATCTGTACTACAGAGGGGAGGACATTTTGGTTAAAAACAAATACTTCTGAGAAGATAAGGATGACTAGCAGAGACACAGCCCATTGCCAAAGCCCCTTTCCCTCTGATTTTCAAATATTCAGTATCTTGTGAAAGTGATATGTCTAACCTACAGGTTTCATTCCTGTAAGGGCAGAAGTATCATGGGATAAGTGTGGCACAGGGGGCCGTTTAGCTCTGCTGGGTATGTGCATGATCTGGAGCACCATTTTCTCAGTCTCAGCCCTACTGGCTTTTTTTTTTTTTAAGATTTATTTATTAGAGACGCAGAGAGAGAGGCAGAGACACAGACAGAGGAAGAAGCAGGCTCCATGCAGGGAGCCCGACATGGGACTCGATCCCAGGACCCCAGGATCACGCCCTGGGCTGAAGGTGGCGCGAAACCGCTGAGCCACCCGGGCTGCCCAGCCCTACTGGCTTTTGAGGCCAAATCATTCTTTGTGGTGGGCACTGTCCTGTGCATTTTAGGATGTTCAGTAGAATCCTTGACCTCTACCTCCTAGATGCCAGCAGCACCCATCCACCAATGGTAACAACCAAAATGTCTCCAGACTTCACCAAATGCCCCATGGGGGACCCAAGTCACCCCTGGTTAACAACCCTTGCCCCAGATACAGATGGCCAACACATGGAAAGACGCTCAACATCACTCATCAGGGAAATGCAAATCAAAACCACAATGAGATATCACCCACACCTGTCAGAATGGCTAAAATAAAAAAACACAAGAAACAACAAGTGTTGGTGAAGATATGGAGAAAAAAAGAACCCCCATGCACTGTTGGGGGGGATGCAAACGGGTGCAGCCACTCTGGCAAACAGTATGGAGGGCCCTCAGAAAGTTAAAAATAGAGAGAGAGAGACAAACCATAAGAGATTCTTACCTCTAGAAAACAAACTGTGGGTTACTGGAGGGGAGGTGGGGGGAGAGGATAACTAGGGAAAGGGCATTTAGGAGGGCATGCGATGGAATGAGCATTGGGTGTGATATGCAACTGATGAATCATTAAATTCTACCCTTGAAACTAATATACACTATAGGTTAATTAATTGATGAAAAAAAAAAGAGCTACCCTCCAATCTAGCAATTGCACTACTGGGTATTTATCCAAAGAATGCAAGAACACTAACTCAGAAAGATACATGCATCCCTATGTTCATTGCAGCATTATTTACAGTAATAAAATTATGAAAGCAGCTCAAGTATCTATGAATAGACAAATAGATAAAGATGTGGTGTATCTACATGCACAATGGAATATTATCAGCCATAGGAAAGAATGAAACTTTGCCATTTGCAACAATACGGATGGAGGCAGAGAATATTATGCTAAGTGAAATACATGTTAAGAGACAAATACCACATGATTTCACTCATATGTGGAATTTAAGAGACAAAATAAAGGGAAAAAAGAAAGAAAGATAAAATCCGAAACAGATTCTTAACTACAGAGAACACAGTGACAGTCACCAGATGGAAGGGGGTGGGCAGATGGGGGAAATAGGTGATGGGGATGAAGGAGGGCCTTTGGCCTGATGAGCACCGGGTGATGCTGAATCACAATATTGTACACCTGAAACTAATATAACACTGTTTACTGAAATTCAAATTCTAAAAACTTAATAAAATTTTAAAAAATATGTGCAACTGCCCAAAAAGAGATAAAATAAACAGTTTCAGGAATGAGGACAAAAAGACAATTCAGTTAGGTCAATAGTAGGAATACACCAGAAATAAGGGGCACCTGGGTGGTTCAGTGGTTGAGCATTTGCCTTTGGCTCAGAGTGTGATCCTGGGGTCCTGGGATCGAGTCCTGCATCAGGCTTCCTGCAGGGAGCCTGCTTCTCCCTCTGCCTATGACTCTGCCTCTCTATGTCTCTCGTGAATAAATAAATAAATAATCTTAAAAAAAATGAAATCACTCAACAACAGAAAAGAGAAGAGAAGGGATGCCTGGGTGGCTCATTGGTTGAGCATCTGCATTTGGCTCAGGGCGCGATCCTGGGGTCCAGGATCAAGTCTCACATCGGGCTCCCTGCATGGAGCCTGCTTCTTCCTCTGCCTATGTTTCTGCCTCTCTCTCATGAAAAAAATAATAAATAAATAAATAAGAAATCTAAAAGAGCGAGAGAGAGAGAGAAAAGGAAGGAAAAAGAAAAAGAAAATTGCCAGCAGGAGAACTGGGACAAAGCATGAAGCTAAAGCCACTCCATCACTCCAGGAGAACCAGAGCCTGCAGAGACTCAGCAGGTGTCAGGTACACTCAGGTGTATTTACAGCAACTTCTCCAGCTCAGGCATTTCCACTGATTAGGAGTAAAAATCCTCCACTGGTGCCTCACACTGGCCAAAAGAAATGGTGCAAGTGGTTTGCACAAGGGGAAGGAAGCTGTGGCTACAAAACAGAATGTCCACCACATGACTGCCTGACCCCAACACTACTTGCACAGCAACGGGGGTTTCCTGTCCTGTGCTATATGGGCGCCTGCACAGCGATGGGGGGGTCCGCGTCCTGTGCTATATGGGCGCCTCCACAGCGATGGGGGGTCCGCGTCCTGCGCTATATGGGCGCCTCCACAGCGATGGGGGGTCCGCGTCCTGCGCTATACCGGGTGCAACAGTGCACCCCCAGAATTCGCGCAGCCCAGACCCTCGGAACGGGACTCTACTTGGGAAGAGGGTCTTGCGTGTGTAAAAGCAGAGGTCATGGGGAGGCTGGCCCCTATTCCCGGTGGCCGTCCTACACAAGAGAAAGGGCTGGAAGGCTGACCCACAGAGGCAGAGAGGGAGGGATGCGCGTGCAGGCCACGCGAGGCCCGGGCGGGAGGGGCAGGGCAGATGCTCTACGGGCACCCGCTCCGCGGACCCCGGGGCTGAGGGCGGGGGGCTGGCAGCGGCAGTGTGCGGAAAACGCCCCCGGCCGCAGGCACCCCGCTCCGCCCCGCTCGCCCAGCCCCCCCCCCCTCACCGGGAGCCCGCCCCTGCCTGACTCACCCCCGGTCTCGTCTCTCCGAGCGTCCTCCGCTTGCTCCGCGCCGCCCTCCGCTGCCGCCGCCGGCGAGTCGCCCTCTTGACCGCCGCGAGCAGGGAAGAAAAAAATGACACGTGGCCATCCATCCCACCGCGCGAGACCCCGGAGGCCCCTGCGCCCCCGACGCCCCGGGGGAGGTCGCGGGGAGACGCGGGAGCCCCGCCCTTGCGTGGAGCACCGGCGGTTCACTGACCCCGCGACCCTGAGGACCCTGAGATGCTGGCGGGCGGGGGAGGGAGAAGGGGCGCCTGCTCCTCAGGTGCGAGTTCCCGGGCTTGTTAGGGCTTGTTACACCTGCCACCTGCCGGTCTGGAGCCTTCTGCCTCCCTGCTCACCCCTCCCTGCCCTCGTGGACTGGCGCCAACTTCTGAACCAACACAGTCATCTCGAAATGTTCCAGGTACCAAAGACAGCTTTAAGCGGCACCAAGTTCCCCAGGAGATGAAGGTCAAGGTCCCAGAGTGATCAGATGGTTCCACCAGCCCCCCTGGAAATATAAGTGACCAACAAGCTTAAGAAAGAGGCTCAACTCCACTAATTATTATTAAACATGTAATATAGATCAGGCAAGTGCAGCCCCCTTTCATTTGTGGGATCACCAGATATTAAAAAGATTGACAGTATCCAGTGTTGGCAAGACCCTTGGCTAACAGGAGCCTGGCCACTGCTGGGTGGGGACTGGCAGGGCCTTTCTAGAGAGCAGTTTGGCAGCCTATCTGTAGTGTAAATGCACACCTAGGAAACCAGCAACTCTGCTTTTATAAACCTATACCACAGAGATACACAGTGTGAAGACAGGTGTGCATTGTTACTTTGTGGGAAAAAAATACTATGGAAAGGTAAATAGGGAATAGATAAATAAAATATGGTCTATCAATATACTTAAAACCTATAAAGTTATGTAGATCTATAGGTATTGACATGAAAATTTCTCAAGATGTATTTGAGGGAGACAAATCACAAAATAATACATATATAGATAGTATGATTGATTTTAGAAACTATGTATTAGCGTTATATATATGTAGGGAGAGATGATAGATCGACTGATTGATTCAAAGATCTGGCAAGATAGACAACAAACTAACAATAGTGGTTACCTATTGGAAAGGGTAATGGAATGGGAGGAGGACTTAAGGAATGGTGAAGGCTTGCTTTTCCACTTTTTACTTTATATCATTCTATGTCATGTGAATTTTTAGAAGAATGCCCTTCAGTAATACTTGTCATTTTTTAAAATTTAAAGTCATGGGGCACTGGTGACTCACTGGTTGAGTGTCTACCTTTGGCTCAGGTCGGGATCCCTGGGCCCTGGGATCAGTCGCGCATCGGGTTCCCCAAGGGGTGCCTGCTTCTCCCTCTGCCTATGTCTGTCTCTGCCTCTGTGTGTCTCTCATGAATACATAAATTAAAACTTTTAAAAATAAATACAATTTAAAGTCATGACATAAGATGTAATGAGTCATGATTACATAATACATACACATGATTCCATTTTCTTATTTCAAAAAATATGCGCTTACCTATTAGGACAGCATCTTGGGCTTGCCGCTGCTAGTTGCGGACACTAGCACCCTCTTTCCTACCACCACCCTCGCCAGCATCTATTTGTCTGCATTCGTATAATTTTTAACTGGGAGGAGAGAAGTCCTGCCTGGGGCAGGGACAGAAATAGAAACTGGCCCCATTCCAGGTCCTGCGACAGACCAGGGCCCTATGCAAAGGATCTAATACTGCTCAAGTGTCTTCATAAGCAGAAAGGGACAGTGTGGGCCACGGCGCTGCGGGGGGAGGCGCCAGAACCCTACACCGTATCCTGGTGCCTCCGGGATCGGGATGGGCGGCGTTGAGTCTCTAGGGACAGCTCAGCAGCAGGGAGGCGCTGGCACTCTGGCGGCGTGGGGACGGTGGAGAAGAGCCACAGGAGAGAGAAGGGGAAGCGCGTCAGACAGCGCAGAAGCAGGCCGCGGTCCAAGGCGCACTTCCGAGCACCCTTTCGAGGGTCCGGGAGCGGCCCCGGGGCCCCTGGCAAGGGAGACGGCGACCCGCTTCCGCCCAGAACGCGGCACCCCCGGGCGGCACAAGGCCGAGCCGCGCGGGGAGGCTCACCGATCTCCACCTCCACCTCCACCTCCACCTCCACCTCCTCGGGCTGCACCCTGCGGTAGAAGAAGAGCGTCGAGGCGCCCTCCTCCTCGCTGGTCTGATTGAGGAAGTGCAGGATGAGGTCCTCGACCTTGCCGTCGTCGCGGCTCAGCAGCTCCTCGAAGAGCTCGGGGTCTGTGAGGCCAAAGGCCGCGTACACGCGGTCGCGCATCCACAGCACCCGCAGGTCGTCCATGGCGCCGCGCACGGCCCACGGCGCCCCAGGAGCCCGGCGACCGGCGGCGTCCCAGCCAACGACGCCCCTGCCGACCGGCGCCGGGCCAACGGCCGCCGGGCCCCGCCTCCCGCCTGCCCTCCCCTCCCTCCCTCCCCTCCCCGCGCTCGCAGCGGCGCGGACCGGGACCCCGGGGAGGGGCCGGCCCTGCTCTCGGCAGCGCGCTCGCTTCCGGGGCGCCCGGGCCGCCGACTGCGGACCTCGGGAGCGCCTCCCGGGAGCCCCTCCACCCGGGCGACAGTCGCGCCCATGTTGCCCCGGAGGAGGCCGAGGCGCGGGCGAGGAGACGGACGAGGCGGGGCCGACGGCCAGAGCCCCCAGGCACATGGATCTCAGGGCCTCCGAAGAGCAAGAGCGAAGAGCTCGCCGAGAGTTCCAAGGGGCAGGTTCCTCCTCGCACACGGCATCACACGGCATCAGGAAGGAGGGAGACCCAAGAAGACACGAGTGACTTCTGGCGTTTGGGATCGGGAAAGGGGCCAAGTGCGTTGGCTTTCCAGCCAAAACCAGGGCGTAATAGAGCAAGCACCCATGTTTTAAAAAATATATTTATTTTTCATTAGTAAAAGAAGTCCAGTACTGATAGGAAGATGCAAAATTGTCCTTTTGTGCATTTGTGGCACTTTTAACTTAGCGACTGTGGTTTCCCCCTCACAGAGTTGAGTCTTTAGACAAAGGCTGACCCTAAGAACCTAGCCTTCCCACTGGATTTTCCCATCAAGGAACAAGTGGAATGTCCGAAGTATTACAATTCTAAACCAAAGCTCAGCATCAATGACCTAGCTGTTGGAAAACTATTACTTAGAACTGCCTCATTTTCATCATCTTGAATTAAGATTTCTTCATAACGTTACGGGAGATACACTAGATGGCATGCAAGCAAATTTGGCTTTAAAATTTTAATGAAGAAATTTACTATTTTTAAATGCAGACTGCAGAACAGTTATAGAAGTTTTGTTTTTGTTTTCCAAAATGAATCAGGCCCTAAAATGTCTGAATATTTAATTCATAAACATCCTGAGTTACCTATGCTATATTCTATGGCTTATTAAACTACAGCAGAATGAAAACAAAACAGAATGTTTTTATAAAAATACCTACTCCACAAACGAGGGCAGAGTGACATTCAGTGAAAGGTGATTCATTTCAAGGTCCTATCCACAATGAATGGAAAGCTCACCATGATCCTCACCAGAACACCCTCTTGAGTTCCTTATCACAGTTATGTCACCACAAGGATACTCCTTAGCCTTGCAGGATGAAATCAAATTGTTTCCTGAAGAAATCCCTTGGATTTTTATTTTAGGATTCCACATGGAGTGAACACCTGAATGAAAACTAGAAAATGTGGCCATCATGCCATTTATCATGAACGTTCTCTGCAGGAAAATAAGCAGATATGTAACATCACCATGATAACTGACCATTTTGCCTCTGGATATTTGCTATTAAGGGAATGAAGTCTGTCTTAAAAATTTTATGTATAATAGTTCTACCAAACAGCTTAAAAACAAAGCACAGCAACTGCTCTGGTAACATAACACTGGAACCTATAGCTTTAGAAAAAAATAAAATTTCCCCTGGTGCCTAAAAGACACCATCGAACTCTATTTCTACAGAGTTCTTTCATAAAAGTTAGGACCACTAAGACATTTTTTTATATAATTACATAGGATACATAACTACTGCATAGGTTTCAATTAAAAAATGACTCTTCCCTCTCTGTTCTATATCCTGATAAGAGGTGTTACTTAGAATTACAAACTGGACCATAACAAGTCACCAAAGGGGACCCTAAAAACTTTCAGCAGATACCGCATGCCTCTTGTTTACTAATCAGTTAATAGTACTCTGAAATCAGGGTTTTCCTAGGGATGAATCAGTTACCCTTTTATTACCACAGATACTTGAAGTAAAGTAATAAAGATGCCAACTTTTCAGGGACAAGTCTACAACCTCAGCAGCATTATTGAGATTTTGCATTTCTCCCAACAGAAGTGTCCAACCAACATTACACTTTCCCAGGGAAAATGAACCCTGAGAGCAGAATCACATCCCAGAGTCTCATCAGCATAGTTTAGGCTTGATACTGTAATATGAGGGACAAAACCTAGTAACTCCAGGCTGGCTTTCAGGAACAGCTCACAGAAGAGCAGCATGGAATATTTCCTACACTTAGAAAGGTGTAATGGGAGAGTCCCAATTATGTCGGGGTGCTTAGCTCGTGCCTCTCAGCAAACAGGTCTTGACATTCTGAAAAGATACACTTAGACTCAATGCTACCATAAGTTCAGCTAGAATGAAAATTCCAAACATTACCACCAGTCAGGTGAAAGAGTACACGGACAGACCTTTTCGGAAGTTTCTCAAAATGTTAAGAAAGTGAGAACACAGCAGATTTCTTTTTGAAAATAATTATCTACAGTTACAGTAAAATATGAAAAATGAACATAATTTACAAGACAATAGATCTTCCTCGACTTACGATGGGGTCTCATCATAAGTTAAAAATATTCGAAGTTGAAAATGCATTTACCACACCTGACCTATGGGACAACACAGCTTAGCCTGGCCCACCTTAATCGTGCTCAGAGCACCAACGTGAGCTCTACCACAAAGCCTATTTTATAATGAAGTGTTGGGTGCAGGTGGTGGTCAGTGACCCTCGTGACCATGTGGCTGATGGGAGTGCTGCGGCCACTGCCCAGCATCAGGGGAGAGGATGGGGCCACAGATCGCGAGCCCGGGACAAGTCAAATTCAAAATTCCAACTACAGTTTCTACTGAATGCAGTATCGCTTTCACACCATCATTAATTCAAAATTCATTAAACTAAACCATTGAAGTCAAGGACTGTCTGCACAGATTAAAATATTCCCTAGGACGGACCGACATTTATTCAAAACTACATTTCAAGTGAATAGATGGATTTAAACTAAAGATTCTAAGAATTAATTTTCAATTGATCCAGTGTTTGAAAGTTTAAATTAACTCTAAATACCTTTATGAGACCTTTATTTAGAATTAGTCTGAAAGTAAAAAATTATACTGTTCTCAAGGACAGCTGCAATCTCTTTAGGGTAAAATACTCAATTTATATTTTGTTATAAAAATACACAAAATACTACTTTTTATCTTCCTTTCACTCGGTATAAACCCCTTCTGGTTCAGTTACATTAGCCAAGCTGGTCTCTAAGTTCAAATCACATCCATATTGTATCTTCTCCAGTCATATTGGGTTTTAAGGCTCAGTATACAGTTTACCTCTCAAACATACAATTATCATAATCGGTTTTACATAAGGATAACAGGATAAGAACAGTTTTAAAAATATACAAGTGGGATAACCATCTGTTGTACGTTATTTCATCCCATTTTCCCCAATTATTAAAACAAGACAAAATTGTAGAAACAATCCCTTACTTGCAGTTCTAGATAGCATACAATAAAAAAGTTTACATACTTTTAATCAAGCAGAATGTGAATCTTTTTGATTATCCGTCATTAAATTTTTTTAAAAAAACTATACTTAACTTCAGCAGTTGGAAAATATTATCTGACAACGTCAAGCGACAGACTACCTCTTTGTTGTTTTAATAAGGTGAAAAGGAACTGAATATCTAAGACCATTCAAAACCGCTTCTCTCCCCCAAGCCTCTATTTTTAAAAATAACTTTAACATAACTTTTGGCATTAACATCTATTTGCTCATCATAAAAACTGAAAGAAATTTATATATCTGAAATTGATAAACTTTACAAAATATTTAACATGTGGAAGAGGTATATCTTACAGAATTATTTGGCTATATCATAAGGCAATCAATGAAGACGGAATTTTTCCTATTGTAAATCTGACGTAAGTGAAATTCTGTAACATGATAATTCTCCATAAATTTGACAGCTTGTCAGATACAGCAATGCGATCATGCCATGTCGTCAACGAACTTGGACGAGAGTAGTCTGAATGAGAAAGGAACAAATTTGGTGCCTGCACCAACATAGAACTTGTTCTGAAATTCTACCCTAAAAAAAAAAAAAAAAAAAAAGATTTCAGTTTATTAATGAAAGATTGTGAAGAACATTTCCTACGTTTCTTCAAACAACACGTATAAGTTTTAAAAAAGCGGGGGAGGTGGCTTGCTGTGCTAAAGTTGCTTCCATTCCATACATGCTCTCTTGGCACAAATGTTTTTACTTAAATAAAATCTACACATGCACACACTCTATCCCAGGTTGCCTTTCTCGATGTGTAATGGAAACACGAAGCGTCACACCACCTCACACACTACAGACACATGAATATTCAGAATCTCTCTCCCCACATTGGTATCTTCACACACAGACAAGTAATCTGACATATACTATAAACCATTAAGAAACATGTAAGAATTTTATTTTATTTTACAGTAAGATAAAGTAATCTGTCAGACCCCAAATGAATTAAAATTATTAAATATACTGTTATTCAACAACCATAAACTTGCTTTTACTTGTCAGTGATAATACTTCAGAAACAAAATACAATTTTAATTGAAGGGATCTGAATATAGATCCCAGCGTTGGGAAGGGAAGAACCAGCCTAAATTAAGTGCCAGATTTTTGTGGGGTTATATATACATGTGGGGAAGGGGTTCTTTTTTTTATTTAAATAACAGTTCCAAAGTTAACTTTCAAACTCACCAGTGGAGGCGTATGGCGTGAAGAAATGCGGAAAGGCCTTCCATGATCAAAAGGATGAAAATTGTCAGAACTGCAAACAGAGCAATAACTGGCAGCAGCAACAAGACTCCATAAGTGGTGTCTACTCGGAGGCCCACGCGCACCAGCATGGTCCACAGGACATCAGACAACTCTGCAGGTGAAGCATTCAGCAGATTTCACTTCTGTTAATGCTCACTGAGTCACCACAATTAGCTAGTGGAACTGGGTCTCCTTCTGATGACTCTGAATTATTATCCACAAAATAATATACACACCTACATAATTCAAATGTAATCTGCTTCTTGTGTAAAAGCTAACCTGCCCTTGATCATCTCAAACCCTGAGGAAGATGCGGCATGCCAGAAAAATCAGAGGCCTGCCTCCTAGGGAGAGAGCTTGACCCAAACCAAGGTCAGGCTGGCTCTGTCCCCAGCACGATACTAGTTGGCACAGTATCTGAAAGATAGTACCGTGCTTCCCTTGGAAATGTGAAAATGTCCCAGAGCAGCTCCCTGGAGGTTCACTGTGGCACTATGGGGTGTCTCAGCATAGAGTTTGGGAATTGCAGGTCTAAGTGAAAACTTACGTGCGTGAGCCAAACTGAGAGCCCAGAGCCTCAGATACGAGGCGGTGTTGGAGATGCATCCCAGACAGTACTCGATGGAATGAATCACTTGGGTCATTAATATTTCTCCAAAATTAAACTGGGAGAGAGGACACAATATGTGTTAGATTCTGTATATTGCCTACATGCTCTCACAGGTTACACATCTCGTCCACAGTCACTCCATCGCTCTCAGTCAGAGACCTGGCCTCTGAGACGCTGGGGAGAACATGCTGGAGTGTGAGAACAGTGAGTCAAAGATCTGAGCTCTGCTCACAGCTCCACCACAGCCAGCTCTATGACCTACAGAGCACACCATCCCAGTTCCTTGGCCTCAGATTCCTGTTTGGCACCTGGCCTGGAACTGTCCCTCACAGACAGCACAATGTGACTCAGGAGCTCATCTCTGCAACCACAAAACACCAGTTGAAAACAGATGCTTCCCAGACACGAGCCTGGAGACCCTGGCTAAATGTGTGTATCCAACAGGTAAATGCAAGCCCACCACAATGAAGTTGTGAAACGGGGCCCCTGCCAGCAAAGAGGCTGTACAACACTGGAAAAGACTCTAACACTCTTTCCAGCTCTGCTTCTTGATCTTTTTTATGATCCTATGAATTATTAATAGTCCCAAATTAAAACATTAAATTACATAATTATAAAATGCAGATTATAAGAAATTTTGTTTAGTCCTTATTGGAAGACCAAATAAAGTTTCAAGAAAATAAAGCAAACCAGAGTAGCAGAAATGGCTCAGTTGTGTCTGCCCAGAACTGTGCCGCCCTTCAGAAAGGGGGATCTGCTTCTCCTGCCATTCACCCCATACTCCCAGCCACAGCTGTCATGGGCTAAACTGCATCCCCCTCCAAATCCATGTGTTGAAGCTCTAACCCCCAGTGTGACCGTGTTTGGAGACAGGGCCTTTAAGGGAGTAATTACAGTGAAGGGAGGTCGTAAGGGTAAGTGTCCTTAGAAGAGAGGACAAGGCCCGGTAAGGACACACATAGAAGGCAGCCACTCACAAGCCAAGAAAGAAGGCCTTGGGAGAAACCAGTGCTTCCACCTGCTCAAACCTGGACCTCTAGCAGTCAGTATCTGTCATTTAAGACCCAGTCTGTGGTTATGGCGTCCACGCAGGCTACTAAGCAGATGCTGGTCTGGGAATGGCAAGTGACCCTAGCCAGGCAATCACAGTGCTTCGTGAGGATTCTTCCTAATAGAACAATCAGCCAATAGTGCTTTTCTCTCTGACCAAAAGATTGGAGAAAATAAGCTCAGGGCTATCTGTGGCCAAGGTTCCAAAATCATGGGGCCGCCTGGCTTCAAAACATAAAACAAACCAACTAAGAAAAACCAACCCATACTTCTTGAAATTGGAGACCTAGAAAGCAATCACTCTGAGGCCAACACTGTTCCTGCCTGAAATGAGCCAGTGGTATGAATCAGGTCTCCTCCTGCAAATATGACAAAGTTCTGACTGAGAGAAGAATCTTCTGAAAGCAATGTTCATGGCACCTTAAGTCACTTCATAGGACAGCAGGTCATGTTAACACTATAAATCCCACTATGAAATTGAAAAAACAAAATGACAGCCCTTATGACAGATGACCATAGAGCAGCATCTGGGAAGCTTTGTGTGACAGGTCTTTCGGGGTTTGTTTTATTTTTTAAAGATGATTATTATTGTTCTCACAGTGATTACCTCTATGAAAGCTTGGTTTCTTTTCTTTTTTTTTTTTTTTTTTTTTTTAAGTAAACTCTACACCAATGTGGAGCTCGAACTCACTCCTGAGAGCTACCAACTGAGCCAGTCAAGCACCCCGAGAGCTTGGCTTCTTATCTAATGTAAATTGTTAGTAACAGAGAAGATTACCTCTTCACATGTCATTTCTCTACATCCATCTTCTACTTGGTTATTTCCCTCTTCTATGTCTTGGCTTCCCAGCAGAGAAACTTCTTCTTCACTATCTTTCCTTATAAGCGTGTAACCACTCTAACAATAACCAAAAGAACAGAGAGTCATTGTCTTTAAAATCACAAGGACATGACAAATACAAAGTCAGAGCCCCTCCTTTCTCTTAATGATTCAGCTCTTTGAGAATACATAAATAATGAGACACTCCTAACGGCAGAGAACTGAAGGTTGACAGAGGGAAGTGGATGGGGGATGGATATTAAGGAGCATACCTGTTGTGATGAGTACTAGGTGTTGTATGAAAGTGATGCATCACTGAATTCTACTCCTGAAACCAATTTTACCATATGTGTTAACTAACTAAAATTTAAATAAACACTTGAAATCAAAAAAATTAAATTAAAAAGTTGTTTGTAAGAACATAAACATACCATATCTAAGATGGCTATTATTTAAAAAAAAAAAAGTAAGTATCGATTAGGATATGGAGGAACTGGAACCTCTATGCACTGCTGGTAGGAATGTAAAATGGTGTGGCCATTTTGGAGAACAGAGTGGGGGGGCCTCAAAAAATTAAACACAGACTTATTATGTAATCCAATAATTCCATTTCTGAGTACATATCCAAAAGTATTGAAAGCAAGAACCTGAACAGATTTTTATATAACCGTGTTCACAGTAGCATTCATTATTCACAATAACTAAAAGGACCAACCCAAGCATCTGTTGATGGATGAACTGCTAAGAAGAATGTGGTCAGGCTATACAATAGAATATTACTGAGCCTTAAAATGGAAGAAAATTCTGACACCTGCTGCAACATGGCTGAACCTGGAAGGCATGGTGCTCAGTGAAACAAGCCCATCACAAAAGGACAAATACTGTATGAGTCCACATATAGGAGGTGCCTAGAGGAGTCGAACAAGAACAACAAAAAATAAAATGGTGGTTGCAAGTGTCTGGGGGAGGAGGATGGGGAGTCTGTGTTTCTTGGGGACAGAGTCTCAGTCTGGGAGGATGAAACAGTTCCAGAGACAGATGCTGGTGGCGGCTGCACAGCTGTGGGGATGTATTCCAGGCCACTGAATTATACACTCAAAAAGTTACAATGGAAATGCTGTAGCACTCCACACAGCTCACGTACGGTTTATCACAATTATTTTTAAAGAAATTAAATGAGAAAGCTGGCACACTGGCAAACAGTATAGAGAGCAATCTAACAAAATGGAACCCTGGTTATAACGGACGGATATAAGAGGGCACCGTTTTCTCTACGTACCGTGTTTTCTATCATTCAGTTATATTATTTAAACTAAAAACAGAAATCCTTTAATGATGACAGCAGTGCTGAAGGACTGTTCAAGCTCCCAGCAGCTTTGTGGCTCACTGGGCGGGAGCCACGCCCACACGCCCACATATAGCAGGCCAACTGCGGTAAAGCTTCTGCAGCACAAGCAATACCAGAGGCTGAATAAAGGAGGCTCTGGCTTTAAATCAAGACACTGAGACCCTCTAAAAGGTGTTTTCTGGACTCCTCT
The DNA here is from genome assembly GCF_003254725.2 of Canis lupus dingo. Taxonomy (NCBI): domain Eukaryota; kingdom Metazoa; phylum Chordata; class Mammalia; order Carnivora; family Canidae; genus Canis; species Canis lupus. The sequence continues at coordinate 6,242,461 of NC_064268.1, forward strand.
TTTTTTTTTTTTTTTTTTAATTTTTTTTATTTATTTATGATAGTCACAGAGAGAGAGAGAGGCAGAGACACAGGCAGAGGGAGAAGCAGGCTCCATGCACCAGGAGCCCGACGTGGGATTCGATCCCGGGTCTCCAGGATCGCGCCCTGGGCCAAAGGCAGGTGCCAAACCGCTGCGCCACCCAGGGATCCCTGGACTCCTCTTTTTAAACCAAAACCAGACTCTGCTCACCACCTACAAATACACATCCAAGCTCACGCTTACCCTGCTTACTCCGAAGCAACTGCGCCCATTGTGCAGCCACAACAAGAAGAGCGGTTTTCCCAGGAAGAGAACAGGCACAGACAAAGCTGTGACGACCAGCAGCAATCTCTGGACATGCTCCTGTGGGCGCAGAAGGGAAGGAAGTCAAGGAAGACACAAGACCTGCAAAAAGGGTCGCTGGTGCACTCAGTGAGTGAAAACCAAACACCAGGTCTCCTTCTTCACGATAACAAGGAACAGAAGATAGACACAAGTCAAATGATATCTGCCAGCAGAGCTTTCCCTAAACTCCTAGTGGAATTCTGGAATGATGAATAACACTACTGACAGAGTGGGGAAAGTGTCATTTTGTTCAGATCTGTAAGGAAAGAATAAGAAAATTCTCAACAGAGTTAAATTCTAGCTAATACTTTTCTGAAAACACTGTACAAGGGCGAATACAAACACAAGCTCTTCATTTTTTTTATATTCTTGTTCTGTTTTTTTTTTTATTATCATCATTATAAAGACTACTTGAGGAAAGTGAGCACATAGTAGTAGATTCACTTCTACAAGAGAAAAATCCCAAAGGAGGATTCAAAACAAAACTAAAAGAATTTTCTTAAAAAAGAGAGATATCTAGTTACCTAAAAACAAATAGAGAGCAAAGCATGTTCACGCTAACATAATCACTGTGGCCTGCATGGTTTTAAGGGATCTGTAAGTGGCTATGAAAACAAATGACCAGGCATCACACTGTCCATGGCTTATCCCTCCTCTGTGGCCATCCCCGTGTAACACACAGATTCCCGGGGCTGTGCACACTACATGGGTATGAGCTAGTAGTACCTATGTGTTAGTATCTCATACCACACCACCAACATGAATCAGCCCCCAAAATGCTAAGACAAGTGGGGTTCACAGGCAGAGTCCTATCAGAAGTCAAGAGCTATGAAGTCAATCAGACTGGGTTAAAATCTGGACTCCCCTGGCAGCTGAGTGACCAGGTCTGCACTGAGCCACTGGGATGATGCCATCTACCTCAAGGGCTATTTTGAGTTCAGAAAGAATAATCATGGAAGCATATATTCAGGCATGCAGGAGATGTATAAAGGTAGTTCCCCTCGCTGATCTTTGACCAGGCCACCTGTGCCCCACTGACCTCCCTGCTATGCCTTTATCTATTCCATTCTATAAAGGTTCAACAAAATAACAACTAAATACAACTTAAAAACCACAAACAGGAGAAACATAAATAAGAGTTGAAAACTCAAATAATTAAAAAAGGAAGTATGCATGTAACTCACCACGAAGCCCTAGTGCTTCAAGATGCACTTCAAATCTGACTTAAAACTTAGCTGTCCACGGAATGTGGAAAACAAAACCAGATGCTCCATTTGCAGAATCAACAAGGTTTTTAAAAAAATAAAAGCAAAATCTACAGCTCAAGAGAATATAGGCTGTGACACACTGACTGGGAGGATTTCTCCACTACCTCACAGATGCTGGGAACGGGGCACCAGTATCTACAGCAGCATCTTTCAGGAGGGATGCTGTAGCATTCCACACAGCTCAGAGACCCTCAACATAATCACAATACAAGCTCACATTTAGTGAACACCGGCAGGGGCCAGGTACTTTTCTAAGGATTTGATAGGATTAACTCTATGCTCTAAATTGGGTCTTATTTTTACTCCCATTTTACAGATGAGGGAACTGAGGCATGAAGGAGTTAGTCATGTGTTTGCAGTTCCATTTTGGGGAAGTGACAGCACTGGGATCACAAGCAGGTCACCTGAGCCCCCATTCTGCCACCATGCCACAGTGTGGATCAGGTGGCATTACACAAACACACAATTCTAGAAAAGCCAGTTTTGGAGAGAGGCCAATGTGCTCTGGTCCAGATGCTGATTCCATGATGTCCTGACTTAGGGATTCATTTCAAAGTAATTAAAAAAGCAGGGGAATTCGCCAACCCTCAGAAACCCTCCAGAAATACTTTCTTCCCAGCAGTTCTGATGGCTACCAAGGGGCAACAAGTTCAGGTTATAATGTCCAATCGGAGTCCCCCCAGCACAGCGTTCAGAGCAGGTGGCACAGTCTTCTAACATAGAAACAGAAAGCCCCTACATGCTGGGGAAGCCTGTGGAAAGCACCTCCAATCATCAATACAACAAGGATCTTAGAAGGACTTCCTTTAAGTTCCTAAGAGCAGAAGAGAGCATTACCTACCTGCCCTGAGTAAAGACCATTTGTTTCACTAGCCGGAAATAAAAACATGTTAATAAATTCAATCAGAATGCTGGGAGCAACTCGGGAGGTTTCTGCTGAATAAACCAGCCACTTATAGACAATCATAAATATAAGGTATCCAAAGATGCACAGCATGAAGAGAAGTTCTGGGACGGAAACCAAATAAATATTGAACTTCTTCCGGAAATGCCTAAGAAAAAAAAAAGGAATCGATCAAACCATGAGCAAGTTTGGACTGAGATAAAAAGTAAATTACTCTTTGGGACACCTGGGTGGCTTAGCAGTTAAGCGTCTGCCTTCGGCTCAGGGGGTGATCCCGGAGTCCTGGGATGGAGTCCCATATTAGACTCCCTGCATAGAGCCTGCTTCTCCCTCTGCCTGTGTCTCTCTGCCTCTCTCTCTCTCTCTCTCTCTCTCTTTCATGAATAAATAAATAAATAAAATCTTTTAAAAAAATTACTCTTCAATTCTTTGTGACAAGGCCTATCTCATCAGAACATCCTTCGTATTCTGATACTTGTACAGGATTCAGATACGTCCGTGAAGAAAAGAGATGTGAGCACAGTGAAAATGCTCGTGTTTTACCATCAGGCCCAGTGATAGGAAGAAAATATACCTCTTCCTCTTCACACACTAGTTCTAGTGAACAAACAAAAAGTTCTCTAATTTATAAAATGCAAAAAGAGTATAATAAAAATTAGTTCCAGAAATAGATCTGAATGAACATGTTGGATGCTTCCCTCCCTTGAATGTTAAACTCCATGAGGGCAAAACCTGTTCTCTGTCTTCAGTACCACTCGATCCCGGAGCCTAGACCAGGGCCTGGCATATACTATACACTCAATAAATATCTGCTAAATAAATGAAATCACTGAAACAGTCACAAACCTGTATCATCAAAACAGAATCAAACCAACACATCACCACCCACACCAGCTGCCTTTAAGACCCATACAGCCTACCCTCAAGAAGCAAAGTTTAAGAAACACCAAACTTGGCTTATAAATACTGCTTTAGAAAAAAATCTGTACTTACAGGTGGTTAAATATTCCCAGAATGACTCCAAAAGTCATGTGAATAATTCCTAAAATCACAGACATTTTCATTTTAAAAGAGTTTAGAAAAGTGAGACGATTTGTGGCCAGGTTCCAAATCTGAAGACAAAAACAAAACATCTTTAACTTCCTTAAACTGCTTTAGGACACACAGATGACACTCGACAAATTTCCTACTTTAAATAGAAACGCAGCTATAGATTTAAAAAGAAAGCAACATTCAGACTTTCTTCCTGACACTTCTGATCTGAGAACCACTGATTTTCTTAAACCAGGGCCACAGACTATTACAAACAACTCTTTCACATAAAGTTCAAAGGACGTCAAATGAAACAATCATGTCTAGGGATCTGTGCCTCTGAGGCAATGCTAAAAGAAAGGGCAAGAGAAAGAGTAACACAGAGTAGGGGAGTGGAAACTTCGCTCTGGGGAGAGCTGATGCCAGCAGGGCACGTTCCAGGTCCTGGGGTCTCTTACCCTGGGCGGGGGCCATACAAATATGCACATTATAGCAGTACATACATGTTTTATACATTCTTGTGTATGTGCATTTTATGATAAAGTTTAATAGAAACGAAGGGAAGAAGAGAGGAGGAAGAGAAGAGAGGAGGAGAGAGAGAAGAAAAGAGGGAAGGAGAGAGGAAGGAAGGAAAAAGTGCAACAAATGGCCAAAGCGTACTGATGATAAAGCCCAGGGCACTCTAGCTGAACTTCTAGGGGCTCCCTGCCCCAGTCTCTCCGGGTCCTGCTGCCGACTGCTTCTCTCACTCTCGAAAAAATAATTCTTACAGTCACTCACTCAGGGAGATTAGGAAAAGGGAAAAGGGCCTATTTGGACAGAAAGATTTGTTTTTTTTAAGTGAAAATAAGAGTTTAGAGAGAAATATTAAGGCTAACTTAAGCTTGACTGTCTTGGTCCACGGGAATAGCCTGCTGGCAGTGGCCACTCCAGGGACGTGGCATGTAGGAAAACTAGCAACAGCATAACATAGCCAAGCATGACATGGAAGTCCCTCTTTGATCACTAAGCTAAAAGCAACTGGGTACAGAAAGATCTTTTAAACAAAAAAGAGGAAGAGAAAGATGTATTTGTACGTTCATAAAGAAATTTGGAGGGATGCCTGGGTGGTTGAGCATCTGCCTTTGTCTCAGGTCAGATCTTAGGGCCAGGGACAGAGTTCAGCATCAGGCTCCCCACAAGGAGGTTTCTCCCTCTGTCTATGTGTCTGCCTCTCTTTCTGTGTCTCTCGTGAATAAATAAATAAATTTTTAAAAAAGAAACAAACAAACAAGCGAACTTGGAAGGAGACACTAGAAACTGACCTCAGCGGTTGCCAGGTGGAAGGCAAGGGGACTGAGGAAGTAAGGATGGGGTGGAGGAGACCTTTCAAAAGAGCTGGATCTCGGACACATGCAAAGTACATGCGTGGGTCTATATTTGAGCTTTATGAACATAATGCCCATTTTTAAAATTAAATTGTAGCAAAAAGAAGCAGTACCATGCCCCAGTCTCCTCCTCCCCCTCAAAACGCCCACTTGAACTTTCTTCCTTGGTGCCTTTATTCAGAAACATTTCTTCTTTAAAGTAAGGCCACATTTACTAGGAATCGGGCTTCAAAATGCTATGCCTTAAGAGAATTGTTATAAAACTTTTTTCACATTTCCAATTATATGAAGATGAAAGACAATACCACTGATTTACACAAATGATGTGTAGAGGTGAGGGCCTGGTGGGAGGAGCCCGTTGGGGGAAGGGCCCAGTGGGCAGAAGGTCCAGGGGAAGGAGTCTGGTGAAGGCCAGAGGGTGGGGCTGGCCCGCTGTGCAGCCTGCCCGCTCTGGGGCTGGGGGGCAGCAGGCCTGGCCCCCTGCAGCTGCGTCTTCCTTTCCCTTCTCCTATCACTTCCCATTTCAAACAACTATCTCCACAAGCACCCTGATCACCTTGAGTTCCCTTTCAAGCTCTAAAACTCCATACAATTTCTTTCTAGATCGAAAGGTAAAAAAATAATCATAATCCCCATATACAAAGAAGAAATGTAGGAAGCAGCTACATTTCATGGCTCTTGAAGGGCCTGGCTCCACCTGCCCACCCATCCTGTCTGGGCACAGACCCTGGCTTCCCAAATGGACAGCTCAGCTTCATCTCTAAACCAACTTCACTTGGGATGCACATGGGCCAGGACTGCTCAGGCAGACACCCCCTAGGGAACAACCCTCCCAATCATGTGCAACCACGGGAACCATGCCCAGCAGTCTGAGAAAGCACTGTGACAGTGAAATCGGGGGGGGGGGGGGGGGGGGGGGGGGGGGGTACCACAGAGGAAGCTGGGATAACAGTGAGGGAAGAGTGCACTCACAGGATCGATGCCTAGAGGATAAGGACCCTGGAACACTCCGGGAACACTGGGGTCTAACTGCAATACTCTGCTGCGCCTGACAATGGTGTCACTGCAACAAGAAACAGAGTGAGCAGGCTTAGGGACAGAAGGACAGGGATCTCAGAGAAATGCTCTTCCCCCTAAACACTGCTGGGCGGCACACACTTACTTCCAGAGCACCATGTTCCTGTGCTCAGCTAGGGCATGGCTGGAACTGTACATGGCAGACACATTCCACCCAGAGCCAAACAGGTTCACAGATTTGGAAAAGCAGTCGTTGTAGATGAGGCCCGTGTACACAGAGAACAGCCCCATCAGCAGGAGGATGTATCGGCCATTGAAAAACATTCGCATGATCTGTGTGGAAAGCAGAGCGCAATGAGCAGGAGAACCACCACGAAAATGCTGGAAGAGAGCCCACATCTGTCTGGGCCTGCTCTGAACCGCTCCTCCCAGGGGATGTCTCTGAGGGCCAATGAGAGGGTCTACCTCACATAGAGACCACAGGCCCATACCTCTTACAGCTCAGTCAGTGATGCATACTGTCAAAAACCAACGTTTAAGAAATGTTTCTTTTCTGGTCAAAAAGAAGGTAATTACTACTAATTACCCAAGATGTTAACAAGCTGAAGGGTTTATGCTCTTACCTCTTGTGACTGATTTAGTCTGGGATGGTTTTCATTTATCACGAGCAAGAGGGCAAATAAGAACATCACAAAGCCATGGCCGAAGTCTCCAAACATCACAGCAAACAAAAAGGGGAAAGTGATGATGGTGAAGAGAGCTACAGGGAGAGCAAGAGACTTGATTCACCAGAGGCAGAAAACTCTGGTTAAGTCAAACACTTGACCTGCCCCAGAAGTCCCGGAAGAAAACAGACAGGTTAAAATGAGCGTTTTACACTAAGCAAGATGACACAACAGGAGCCATGAGCCTACTTTCCTGAACGTCTACTACATCCTTGCAGGGAGAAACAGCAGCAACCATACAGAAGAGGATTAATAAATTCAGACTTCCGACCTGGGTTCACTTCCCTGTAGCTCCCAACTCCGTAGGCATCCACAATGTTCTGAAACCCCTCGGTGAACTTGTTGGTGCGGATTAGAGTTGGGGGTGTTTCTTTTGTTGGGATTGTGTTCATAAATGAGGGTATCGTAGCACCGCTCTCTCTCTTTCACATAAAAAGAAAGAAAAAACAAATCACTATCCAAGAGCTCGTTCAATAAACACTGACTCCCTGTGATGGCAAGGCTCCGCATGGCCCGTGGGGACATGAGAGTCACCACCAGGAAGGGAAGAGTTGGCGGGGCAGCACATGGGGGTCCAGTCTTGCAGAAGGAACTATGTTATCCAGGCTGCGAGGACGGGAAAGCAAATAGCGGGGCTGAGAATGATGGGGATATATATATATATGCCTATGGCAGCCTCAGAATTACCAACATAAAACTGAAATTTAATCTTTCATCTCTTAAAAACATTCAAAAGGAATCTGGAAACAACTGCAATGTTAGCTAATAAAACCAAAAAATAGATGAGAATAAATCAAAATGTCAACATTAGTATGACAAAGTCATATATACAGCTTTTTCCTTCAGAGCTTATAATTCCTCAGAAATGCATTATACTGATTTATAATGGAGGAAATACCTTTTTAAATGCATAAAATAAAACAGGCTATTCCCAGAAAAGTAGATTTTCCAGTCAAATTATATTTCTTAAAACACTTGCAAGGAAGGGGATTCTGGGAAAATTTCACATGGCAGCATGGTTTTGAACTCAACTCCCCGAATCCCCTGAAGAGCAGAAAGGGCAACCAGAAAGCAAAACCAAAATCCACAGACTGTATTTCTCACAAAATCATGTCCCCACAGGCCACAAAATGCAAATGGGTGGGGACAAACCACATTGACGAGACGAGACCAGCACAGTAACAGCCTCCAGACCAGAGGAAGCAAGGGAAGCAATGTGGTTGGTGTCTGAGTCACTGGGGGAGAAACATCCCAAAGAAGTGAAAAGCATTCCCTGGGAAGCACAGGAGGCCAACCCAAGAAAAGCAGCTGGAACTGGGAAGGTTCTGGTTCTGTGCAGTCCCAAAGTGAGTGAGTGCAAGGGGCCCAGGGGAAGAGAGGTCTGTGGGGCCACAGCAGTCCAGCCCCCATGCCCCGAACTCGCCGAACAGTCTGGCCAGGGCTCCTTCCCACCACAGGGGCCCTCCACTGATGAGAGACCCGAGAATGAGATCAAAACCGAGCATGACAGGAACAGAAGAGATAAGGAAAGAGAAGGCCAAGGTAAAAGAGGGAGAGAGGAAGCCTCAAGTCCAGGAGCTAACACATTTTTGATCCCTGCTCAAAAGTATTAAAGGAAAAAATTCTGTGAAGTTAAGGAAAGTGATCCTGAATCTGCCCCCTTTTAAAAGTCCCTTGAGTATCATTTTTTTTTTTTTAAAGATTTTATTTATTTATTCATGATAGTCACACAGAGAGAGACAGAGAGGCAGAGACACAGGCAGAGGGAGAAGCAGGCTCCATGCACCGGGAACCCGATGTGGGATTCGATTCCGGGTCTCCAGGATCACGCCCCGGGCCAAAGGCAGGCGCCAAACCGCTGCGCCACCCAGGGATCCCCCTTGAGTATCATTTTTAAGATCTTATTTACTTATTCATGGAGAGACAGAGAGAGAGAGAGAGGCAGAGACACAGGCAGAAGGAGAAGCAGGCTCTATGCAGGAAGCCCGATATAGGACTCCATCCCAGAACCCCAGGACCACGCCCTGAGCCAAAGGCAAACACTCAACCACTGAGCCACCCAGGTGCCCCAAATCCCTTGAGTATCTTAAGCGTGTTCTGTAAAGCTAAGGTAGAAATAGATTATGTACTTACATTATATATATGATTCCCTTTAGTATATTAAATATATATGCATAAATATGAATATATATTATGTTTAATATAGAATTTCCTTGAGCATTTAAACATGTTTTGTTTTCAGAAAACTAATTACAGGGCAGTTTAGTGCTGGGTGGCTCAGCAGTTTAGTGCCACCTTTAGCCCAGGGCCTGATCCTGGAGACCTGGGATCGGGTCCCACGTCGCGCTCCCTTCATGGAGCCTGCTTCTCCCTCTGCCTGTGTCTCTGCACCCACCCCCACCCCCCCCCGTGTGTGTCTCTTACGAATAAATAAAACCTTTAAAAAAAAAGGAAAAAAAAAGAAAACGAATTACATTTTGAAGTGATCAAAAGGATGGAGGTCAAACCTTATATAAAGTTATAGTAAGAAAAGACTGAGCAGACAACATCCCTATGGACAATGAAAGCATGCCAGAAAGACACATCCACAAAATAGATAAGAATTTAACTTATTTCAAAATAAGCAAAAAAATTACAAAAAATATAGTGAGAAAAAGCAACACAAAGCAGGCTTAGAAAGTCAGAAATGAGGTAAGAGAACTCAGAAAGGAATTAGAAATGAAAGAAAATATTCAGCAACAAAACTAGAAGGAACTCCCAAGGAAAAGAAACCTTAAGAGAATAGATGAAAGAATGGAAATTCTTAAAAATCAAAAAAGAAGTAAAGAAAGACAAAAAGGACTCAAGAAAAAGTGACAAACACTGAGGATAAGCAAAGAAGGTGCAGCTGAAACTAACAGCAGATCCCGAAGGAGGAAGCTAGAGTAAGAAAACAGAATAAATACTAAAAATCACAGTTCAAAACTCTCTTGTGAAACCTTTCTTAAAACTACATATTAAAAAAAAAAAAAAACTACATATTAAAAGAACACACTGTATATCTGCGTATGGCCATATCAAGACATATTCTAATAAAACTATTGGTCTCTAAAGGAAAAAAAATTCTTCAGCACATAGGCAAAAAAAAAAAAAAAAATTACAAAACTTCTAAGGAAAATTCAGTTATCAGGCTTTTTGTTAGCAACACCATGCCAGAACAAAATGGATTCACATGTTTGAGATACCCATGGAAAACAAAAACAAAAATTTTAAAAACATGAGCCAAGGATTTTATTTCCAAAAAATGAACCTCCAATTATAAAGGCAGGAGACACACTATTATTGACATGTGAGAACCCAGGGAGTGCTGTTCCCATGGGCCCTGCTGAGGACTCCTGGAGAACATGGTTCGGACAGCCACAACGACAGGGAGAGACGCTGGCATCAATCTGGTGGTCTGTAGGCTACAAGCTCCAAAATGCCCCAACGGAAGCATGGTACTGCTAAGGGCTCTGCACACCAGGACTGCTGTGTGTTCCCATCAACGCATTGGCAGCAAAAAGGCATGTAGACATCAGTCAACCCACAGGTTCTTGTGATGCAGTGATTTGCTGGTTTTCAGCAACACTCGGAAAGGTTATAATTGGCTGGTTATGTATGCCTACGAAAGCCAGCCCTTTTTCAAGAAAACTAGAAGTCCATTTGCCCCATCAAACAATTATGTAATGGGGGGATTCCTGGATGGCTCAGTGGTTTAGCGCCTGCCTTCGCCCCAGGCATGGTCCTGGAATCTCAGGATCGAGTCCCACATCAGGCTCCCTACATGGAGCCTGCTTCTCTCTGCCTGTGTCTCTGCCTCTCATTCTGTGTCTCTATGAATAAATAAATAAATAAATCTTTAAAAAAAAAAAAAAGAATTATATAATGAAACAAGGAGGCTAACAACAACAATAAAAAAGCCCATATGAAAACTTGTTTCCACGGGTGCCTGGCTGGCTCAGTGAGTAGAGCATGCGACTCTTGATCTCAGGGTCATGTGTTTAAGCCCCATGTTGGGTGTGGAGATTACTTAAAAAACAAACTTAGGGGGCAGCCCGGGTGGCTTAGCGGTTTAGCGCTGCCTTCAGTCCAGGGCCTGGTCCTGGAGACCCGGGATGGAGTCCCATATCCAGCTCTCTGCATGGAGCCTGCTTCTCCCTCTGCCTGTGTCTCTGCCTCTCTCTCTCTCTCTCTCTCTCTCTCTGTGTGTGTGTGTCTCTCATGAATAAATGAATAAAATTTAAAAATAAATAAATAAATAAATAAAACAAACTTAGGGGCAAGCCTAGGTGGCTCACATGGTTGGGCATTTGCCTTCAGCTCCTGGGATCAAGTCCTACATCAGACTCCCTGCTCAGCGTGGGGGTCGGCTTCTACCTCTCCTGTCTTGTACTCTCTGTCTCTATCAAATAAATAAATAAATTTTTAAAATGAATTTAATTTTAAAAGAGAAAACCTGTCTCCTTAACTGTCACTTGAAATATGTAAACCTGTTATTTCAAACGAAGAATTGAGTTTTGATGTAGAAAAGCCCTCCCAGAAACAAGAGAAACTGACCCTGTAGCCCTGGAGGGGGAAAAGCCTAGTCTTCAAAGTTACACCAAAGTTCAATTTGCTGCAAGAACAAACTGATAAGCTCAACTCTACTTCACAAAAAACTTCCACATGACCAAAACAAGCCAGCAAACAGAAACATCAGAAGACGAATACAAATTGGGGAAAATATTTTTGCTCGTATCACAGATAAAGAGTCAATAGAAATGAATAATAAAAAGACCAATAACCCAGCATAAAATGCACAAAGCATAAGAACATAGAGCTCACAAAAAAAGGAAAATTCAAATGGCTCCTAAACAGAAAAGATTTTCAACCTCACTCAAAATAAGAGAAGGACAGTAGCTGGTACTATCTACTGAACTGATCCAGCAAATCCACATCTGGGACTTTCTCCTGTTGACAGATCTGTGCATATGAAGTGTCATGGGTCACGTGCCAGGTAGCATGGCAGTGTTGGTGACACTGCAGACCACCACCGAGCAGGGAACCAATGAACTAAGCCATGGTACATCCACACAGTGGAATATTCAATAGTTATAAAAAGTAGATGAGTTTTATTAATGAAGAGAATAGTATGAATAGCATGCAACCTTTTGTAAAGAAAAGGAATTCATACTTATTAAAAGGAATTCATACTTGTGCTTATCTACAATTAAGAAACTCCAAGACCTGACAGAAAATAAGTGATCTCTGAGGCAACAGGGCAAGAGGAAGCCACTTTGCTGTATCTTTTACTTTCTATATGTGTATGTTTTACTTTTAACAACGACCCTCCATCCCTCACTCAAAGTACAAATGAAAAATGTACGAGCACAGTGCAGATGGCTGACTCTCCAGAACCTGGGTTCAAGACAATAGTCACTCCCGCTCTTTCTGTGGGTCCGTGGGCTTCCCCATAGCAGCTCCAGTCCTCCCATCTGGTCCCAGCCACCTTACCGACCCCTCCTCGAGCGCCCGGCGTAGCTCGTGCAGGTCAGCTTCGGGACACCAGACTTCAGCGATGAGGCACTTGTTGGTCACATCGAAGCTGCACATGTTCAGCATGTGGTAAATGGCTTTCATCTTCTTCACCTGGATGACATGGCTATAGACAGACTCAGCGGCTTTACACAGCACTTGCCTTAAATAATCCTCGGTCTTGTGAAGCACCTGGGGAGGAACAAACATGGGCTTCAACACTGTGGGCACTTTTCAGTGGCTGTCCACCGGGCACCTGCCTCTCCCCATCCCTTCTCATCCTGACCCCCAGGATCAACAGGAAGTAGGCAGAAACCTAAGTCCTGTCAATCTGGTGCTCTCCAGGACACAGCCCTGAGGAGACAGAAAGTGGTGAGATGTCACCATCACCAGCTGGGTGGCAGCAGAGAGGCCTGGTGGGGCCCATAGAGCTCCCCTATTCTTGCCATTCCCAGCCCTAGCCCATCTCTGTCAACCCTGAGAGCTACTATCACAGTTGACCTGAAACCCCCTTTTGCTTAAGTGGGTCAGAGTCTACCTCTTGCCACCAAGAACTCTCGCCACTATGAGCAGAAACATTCATTACAGGGGATCCCTGGGTGGCTCAGCGGTTTGGCGCCTGCCTTTGGCCCAGGGCGTGATCCTGGAGTCCAAGGATCGAGTCCCGCATTGGGCTCCCGGCATGGAGCCTGCTTCTCCCTCTGCCTGTGTCTCTGTCTCTCTCTCTCTCTCTCTATCATAAATAAACAATTAATTAATTAATTAATTAATTTAAAAAGAAAAGAAACATTCATTACAGTAGTGAAGGCAAAATAGTAGCCACCACTTTAAACAGGATGCTTATGTCTTGTGACGACCCAAGAATCTGCTCTAAAGTCCCACCGACACCACCTAGATTTCTAAAAGGCTGCTAAATAAAACTCTCATGAAGAGAAGCCAGGTAGGTGACGTGCCAATCTCCCTAAAATATCTTCATTTGCCTACAACCAAAATTTTCCATATTAAGAAATAAAGTAATCAGATGTGTGTTTCACACCTTGGATATGGTGACTATGGCTTCCAGTCTACTCACAGTGTAAAGATCTTGAATTCGGGTATTGAGCCCCTCCTGGATTTCCTTTCGTTCCTCAGCAGTATTTGGGTAGGGGTAAACATGGCAGTGGTAACTAGAAAACAAAATCCAACAGTCTCCCATCCATTGGGACCAGAAAAGGCTAACCCAAACACCAAAACTATTCAGTGTGCCACGTGGGAACAGCTCCCTCCAAAATGGAATAATAGCAGCCCTCTGGAAGAAAAAGGTGCAAAAGCAAACACTAGCCCCTGGTGTTTAGCAAAAACAAAAAAGTTTTGCAAATTTAGCAAACTCTCTTTTCCAGCTTCCATTCCTGTCCTCCATTGCCCCCAATTTCAACTTTCTGAAATTCACCACCATCCTCAGGCTGGTAACCATTAAACAAGTTTGAAACACAAAAGCAAAAAACACACAGCAGTAATTACCTTTAAAAGAAAGAAAATAAAGGAAGGGGATGAAAAAAGCTCTGGTTTCCTAGCAACCGCTTTTGCAGCCTGGCAGAGTAAACCTCTCCCTGGCCGACCAGGGCCCATCTTCTCGGGGGTGCAAGGCACCCCAACATAGGGGGAGCAGAAACTGTGCCCTCTCTGTTGCAATCTCCCATCCACCTTGACATTTGTATGCCATACTTCACATTTCAAGTTCTGACTATTAAAGTTACTTACTCTAGCTTTATCCGAAGCAACAAAATCATGGGTTTATGTACTGGTTACAGTTTTGCTCACGTACATTGAAATAAATATGTATTTATAAAAATAACAGCAGGTTCATCCATGTAATACCTAAAGTTGCTTCCCAGACCACCAATAACTAAGTATCAGCCTCTGGGAAACACTTCCTGAAAGGAATACCTCAGCCCCACCCTCACCCCCACATGGAAGCTAGGCCATCTAAAAAAGTGTTCTTTTTTGTTTGACTTTTGCTTATTTTTCCACTGTTGATGAGAACAAGGCACAGTGAGAGTCTCATGGCGACACTCCTCAGAATGGACTGGTGGCTATTGGTGGCAGTGGAAGGTCAGCTTGGGAGCTGAGAGCTGTTTGCCTGTGTTGCCTCAGCCCTGAAGCCCAATGAGAGAGGGAGCCTGGACATGGTGGCTTGCTGTTGGCTCACCACCTAGCCCAGTGAGTGAGTGGCAAGGTCAGGCTCTCAATCAGGGCCATCAGGGCCCTCACTGCTCACCACTCTCTAAGCCTCCTCCCAGGGCCCCAGATGAACCACATGCTCCATGATGACAGTCCTCTGGAGCTCAGAGCAATGGGAAGGTACAAAATACTAAAATTGGATTCCTTCTCCAATTATTTTTAAGCCCTGATTCCCAAGGAGAAAACAAAACCTGAGAATGTTATTAAAAATAGTCTCTACTTCGGGATCCCTGGGTGGCGCAGCGGTTTGGCGCCTGCCTTTGGCCTAGGCGCGATCCTGGAGACCCAGGATCGATTCCCACGTCGGGCTCCCGGTGCATGGAGCCTGCTTCTCTCTGCCTGTGTCTCTGCCTCTCTTTCTCCCTCTGTGACTATCATAAATAAATAAAAAAATTAAAAAAAAAAAAATAGTCTCTACTTCTACACTGTTTTAAGCAGAACGTTAGCAAGAGAGGTGACTAATTAAATGTTTAAAAACATGGTAATACAGCAAAGATATATAACAAAAGGCAGCAACCTTCACGCATACTGCATTTTCCCCTCAAACGCAGAGGATATTTAGGGAAAACTAGAGGCCACTGAATACAAGCAAAGAGATGAAATGTTTCTTGTTCTTACCAATCACATATCTTCTTAACCTTGTGGCCGATCTGCTCTCCCCAAAAGGATATTAAAAACACATACCATTTTATGACTTCTCCCTAGAAGAATAAATGAGGATCATTGTTAGTCCTGTGCTCAGAACCCTGAGAAGTCTGGCAGCTCTATCACAAAGTCAGCCCCTTCATTCTCCCAAAAGTTGCGGCCACCCACAGGCCCCACAGACTCTGTAACCACACCTCGCCCATCCCAGCCACAAAATACTCAGCACCCTACCATCAATCCTGGCAGTGGTGTGGGGTCATTTACAGACACGCAGAGCAGCACCAAATCTGAGTCCCCAGACATGCATATTCCAGCTGAGGTCAAACAGGGTGGTTCTCTGCCTTTTGGTTCCATCTTGTATTGTAAACAACGGGACTTTTCATGGTTTGGTCGTGTTTTTCACACTTTTGTGCTTCATATTGGTGGTTTCACTATTTATTTTTCTATTATTTTTTTAAAGATTTTATTTATTTATTCATGAGAGACAGAGAGAGAGGCAGAGACACAGGCAGAAGGGGTAGCAGACTCCCTGCAGGGAGCCTGATGCAGGACTCGATTCCAGGACCCCAGGATCATGCCCTGAGCCAAAGGCAGACACCCAACCACTGAGCCACACAGGCATCCCGGTGGTTTCACTATTTAAAATGGTCCTCAAAAAAAAATAAAAAATAAAAATAAATAAATAAAATGGTCCTCAGGTATAATGCTGAAGTGCTAACCAGTGATCCTGAGCCCAAGAAGACACTGATGCGCCTTAAAGAAAATGCATGTGTCAATAAGCTTCCTTCAGGCATGAGTCATAGCGCTGCTGGCAAAGTTCAGTGTTAATGAATCAGTAATACGTATTAAATAGAAACACACATGAAACAAGGTTATTATCAATTGGTGGACAAAAATGTGAGCAGAGGCTCACAAATACCTAGCCCTTTATTTCCCCTACGACATTGGTTCAGTATCACTAAATTCAAGTAGTTCACAGAACTACCATAAATTCAGAGAAATATTCTACAAATAACACTTAATAGGTTTTTGGGCAATGTGCCAGGCACTGTTCTTGGTACTAGGAATACAGAACCGAATGAAAGAGACAAAAACCCCTGGCCTGGGAGAGGTGGGGAGCCTGTATCCAAGCTGGCAGCAAGAGACACAAAGAAAACACATGGTCTACCACATGGAGAAAAGTGTGAAGTGCTCTAAAGGAAACAAAGTTGGAGGAGCTGAAGGGGGAGGGGACTCAGGCTGTGATTTTAAACAGGGTGACCAGGGAAGGCCGCCTTGAGAAGGGGACACAGGAGCTTAAAGGAGTGAAGGAGGGGAGGAAGCCATATGGCTGCTGCGAGAAGGGCCTTCTGAGGGACAAGGAGCTTGCAGAGAAGCAGGTCCAGGGAAAGCAGGCCAGTGCACAGAAGGGGTGCGGGCAGGGCAGAGTAGCAACACAGGTCAGTCATGTGACAAGGCCCACGAGAGGTGACAGTATAAGGCTCTGGGCGTTTTGCCAAGTGAGACAGGAAGCTACTGGATGGTTTTAAGAGGAGAAGTGACATGATCTGACTGAAGTCTTATAGGGATCATTCTAGATGCTGGGAGGAGAGAGCACAACTGGGCAGCGGTCGGGGCAGGAACTCAGAACAGAGACTCCTATAGTATGGAGGTACCTGAAGCGTGGGTACTCATTTCCTGGAGCATGGTTGACAGCGGAGGTGATAAGACAGACCAGAGTCTCTTCCTATTTAGAAGACATGGCAAATCACCCTGCTATCAGTAAATGTGAGGTATGAGGAAGAAGAGTAGAGTCAGGATGATCCCCAGGGTTTCGGACCTGAGCAGTCAGGACAGAGGTGCCACTTACCCAGATGAGTGTAAACCTCACAGGGCAGGTTTGGAAGGAAAGATCAAGAGTCCAGTTTTAGGCATCAGGTGGAAATGTCTTCCAGGTATTTAAAAGAAGATCTGGAGTAGCCAGTTAAATAACAAAAGTCTGTTTTTGTGGGGAGAGATCCAAGCTAGAGATAAACATTTGGGAGGCAGTATTTAAAGCTGTGAAATTATACAGGATCCCTAAGGGCAGAGAAAGGGGAGAAGCAGTCCAAGAATTGAGCCCTGGGCCACAGGAAATGGGGAATAGGTGGGGGAGCCTCAGGCAAGCACTGGCAGGTGGGTCCTCAAGGCAGGACACAGAGCAGTGGCAAGGGAGAAGGGGAATGGAAGTGTGGAGGAGATGGCCTATGTGGTTGGGAGATCAGTCACATTGAGTAAATAAGCAAACTAACTGCACAATTCATGAAGCATATTCAGGATAACGGAAGCCAGATTCCTCACTGTCAGAAAAGAGACTGAAAAAACATAGAGGAAGGTTAAATCTAGAAAGAACTGAATTTTAAGTTACAGTTTGAGCACATAGTTTTATAATCTATAAGTACAGGCAGCCACAGAAGTGATTACGTGCATGTACACACATGCTCCAACTGCTCAGAAGGCCCAGAAGCAATGACGCTCCAGGACACAATTAGCACTTGAGCACCCAGATCTTTGTAAACACCGTCTGCCACTAAAAGGAACCAGGGGTCCTTGGAGAAATGGCTGATTCCAGGCTGAGGGGGGGAAAGCCCAAGATGAAGCTGGAGCATCTTAGGGTGCTGGAAAATATGGGAATGCTCGGTGAATGCTGACAACAGGCCAAAGGACATAGGACCATGCGTGAAGGGACCCTCGTGGCCAAATCAGCGACAATTTGGGTGTCCAAATAAACAAGGAGCATAGTAAATTACAGGTCATTAAATACAGTGGAAATCTATGAGTCCATGGATGTGAGAGGGGGAGAAGCACTGACTTCTGTGGAATCGCTAGGAAGCACAGAATGAATGACAGACGTAAGAATCACCACGTGGCAATGATGACAGAGGTCATGGATTCAGGAGAGTCATCAATGTACACTCAGCCTAGTGGGCAGGTTGGTAAGGAACAGGACACCAGCACAACTTGGAATACCACCTTACAAGTTACCAGTCCATTGCAAAGAGCAATATGGTGACATGAAGGTGGAGACACCTGGCAGATACCACCGTGACCAAGTGGACATCACGTGTCACCTGGTAGAAAGTGCCAAGGTAGCCAGTGCCACACTTCCAAGGTGTTCCTGCCAAGAATGTGTGGCCCAAGTCTGGTCATGAAGAAACACCAAATGGCCCAGTGGGGTGGGGGTGAGCCCACAGGATGGGCTGCCTATTCCAGACGCCATTACAAGCCCAGGGAGGGAGCTGGACCAGGAAGGAAGGAAGGAAGGAGAACTGCTCGGAGATGGGAAGAGTATGTTTGGGTTGGACAAAGGTGTCACATCCACACTGGTTTCTCTCATGGGGAGGTAGGGGGAAGGCTGTGGTGGTTGTATAAGAGTGTCCTTGCCTGGGGGCACACAAACACAGGAATAAACTCAGGGGTCATTACCACATCATGGCTTCCTCTCACCAGGTGTGCAAAGAGCCTAGTGGAAATAGGGACAGAGTCACGGAGAGAACACATGGGTGACAAAGTAAATGTGGGAACATGTTAACGACCAGGAAATCTGGGTGAAGGGACACAAGGCTCTGGTCTCTTCTGGCAACTTTTCTACAAACTGAAATTATTTCAAAATCAGTTACTGAAGAAAGTGAATTGGGGGAAGAAAGAAATGGCATTTACAGTGAACCTGACCAGACTCCAGAACAATTTTAAAAAGAGTACTGTGTCAAGGAACACAACCACCTCCAGCATAAGAGGGAAAAGAGACAGCACACAACATACAATACATGCCAGAAAACCAAGTGAAATGGCCTGAGTGTAGCTTCCATACAGGGTGGTCAGTAGCTAGAAACAAGACCAGCGGGGGAAATAGCGAAAAATATGCTCTGGCGTCTGTAATGACGGTAAGGGATCAAATGTTCAGCACAAAAGGCACTAAACCTGACACTATAAATAAATCCTAGAACCTGAGTAGAAGCTGCTAAATCAAATACCCGTATCTTCTCCAGAACAAGCACTAGAAGACACATGCTGAAATGTTAACAGTGGCTCTCACTGGGGATTGATTTTCTCCTTCATTGTTTTCAATACTATGCCTAATTTTCTTCAGCAAGCATACATTGCATTTGTAATTAGGGGCTAGCTGTCATGTTTTCAAGATGTATCTCTCTAGACTGTTTCTCTGTATTTCTTCAGACATTTAGTGCCCTTTCACATACGTGGTAGAAACTGCACAAAAGAGCTTAGAAATATATAGAAAAAAAATTTTAACTTGAGTAAATGTTCTGTATAAGAATGACTGATAGGTTTTCTTGATAAAGACAAAGCTCAGAATAGGTAAATGCTACTGCAGAACAGTTTCTATCTTCATCTGTACATAAAGAGGTCATAAGGGTCACAGTTGAAGGACAATTAACAGATGGCTCCTGGCACTTACAGAAGCCATAAAAGAGTAGAAAATATAATAGGTATATGGTTAATGAACAGCTTGACTGATTCAATTTTCACATATTAAACACGTGTGGTTTATTCAGGCTGAAACCTTATGAAAATCCACTTCACAGCCAAGCTCCTCTTTACGTGTCAAAACTACTATGGGATATATATATTCATCTTGCAGCAAAATTCCTGAGGCAAATTTAGAAAAAAACAAACAAACACAAACACCTTCCTCAAAATTAAGAAGCCTAAGTTCCTTTTTTCTACCTTTAATAGATCAGCTCATCCTCAGTTAAAACAATATAGTTATTTTTATGATAAAGTCTAAAAAAAAAAAAAAATCACAGGTTTACAAAGGTGATATGGCTCTCTCTCTCCTGTCCCTCTGCCTCCCTTCCTGAATAGTCCTAAAGCCTTATGGGTAGGTGCAAGGATGAACCCAGAAGAAAGGGAAGACCCACAGTGGCCCTTGGCAAAGTCAGAACTCAAGCAAGGTGAGGACAGCATCCCTGCAGGGGAGCAGCCCAGGTGGGGTAAGGAGGGCATGCACACCAGGGGTTCACCTCCAATGGGGAATGCAGGGCTCCAGGCAAGAAGAGGAGGAGGCAGAGATGGGAAACTGACAGGAGACTGGTTACATGCAAAAAGATTAAAAATAAAAAATAATAAAAAAAATTTTAAAAAGAAGATTAAAAATAAGTAAAAATAGGGCAGTCCGGGTGGCTCAGTGGTTTGGCACCTGCCTTCAGCCCAGGGCATGATCCTGGAGGCCTGGGATCAAGTCCCATGTCGGTCTCCCTGCATGGAGCCTGCTCCTCCCTTTGCCTGTGTTTCCGCCTTTCTCTCTCTCTGTGTGTGTCTCTCATGAATAAATAAATAAAATCTTTAAAAAAAAATAAGTAAAAATATTAACAACAAGGAACGGAGTGTCTCATCATCAAAGAAAAAAGCTAGAAAAACAGAAATGGAGAAAGTGAGACTGACATCTATGATACTAGACTGGAATTGGATGTGAATTCACAGTTTTCAATATATATGCATAGGTACAGAATTAAGGTTTTGTGTGTGTGTGTGTGTGTGTGTTCCAGAGCTGTCCAGTGACATAGCCAGGGAAGAGCGACACCTCAGGGAACAATGGGCACCCCCAGAAATACCTTGGCTTTTTTTTAAAGATTTTATTTATTTATTCATGAGAGACACACAGAGAGAGGCAGAGACACAGGCAGAGGGAGAAGCAGGCTCCCTGCAGGGAGCCCGATGCATGACTCAATCCCAGAACCCCGGGATGACAACTTGAGCCCAAGGCAGACGCTCAACCACTGAGCAACCCAGGCATTACGAGATACCTTGGCTTCTAAATACCATTCTCCAATAAAGTGAACTAGGTTGATTCCAGGGCTGTGTGAGGGAAATTACAATATGAATCTGGACATCTTGTTATGCAAGCATATAAATGGATGGCACAAAAAATGATGGCAGCATATTAAAGGATGTAAAAGCCAGCTTGAATGGACTCCAACTGGCCAAATCTAGAGAATCTGAATATCAAAATAATTATAGTAACAGAGTATAACTCACTGAATCAAACAGGAAATAGTGAACTGAAAAATCTGATGAAGGAGCACCTGCGTGGCTAAATAGGTTGAGTGGCTAACTCTAGAATTTGGCTCAGGTCATTATCTCACAGGTCATGAGACAGAGCCCTGCACTCAGGGCAGAGTCTGCTTGAGGATTCTCTCCCTCCTCTCTGTCTCTCCCCACCTCCACCTCTTCCATTTTCTTTCTAGGAAGGGAGGGAGGGAGGGAGGGAAACAAAAGAAGAAACAAAATCTGATGAGGAGGAATGACACAGCTAGTTTCAAAGTGCTTCCCACAACACTTACTAATTACAAAGGAAAAGGATGACTTCCCAGTGGAGAAGCCTAAGCATCACCACCTCAACCAAATCATCAAAATGAATGTTACCAGCAATGGGACAAACTGAATTGAGTGCTTGACAGAATGCAGTGAGGAGACTTCTGCCAAAGACACATGACTTGAATCTAATCATGAGAAAACATCAGACAAACCCAAATGCAGGGACAGTCTACCAAAAAAACTGACCTGTAAGAATTTTCAAATGTCAAGGTCATGAAAGTCAAGGAAGTCTGAGAAATTGTCCCAGAATGAAGGAGACCAAAGAGATCCGACAATTAGGGACGCCTGGGTGGCTCAAGTGGTTTAGCGCTGCCTTCAGCCCAGGGCCTGATCCTGGAGACTCGGGATCGAGTCCCATGTCAGGCTCCCTGCATGGAGCCTGCTTCTCCCTCTGCCTGTGTCTCTGCCTTTCTCTCTCTCTGTTTCTCATGAATAAATACGTTTTAAAAAAAAAGGCTATTGAGATCTGACAATTAGATCCAAACTGTGATTCCAAACTGGACCCTCCACTATAAAAGGTAGTACAGGATGACCAGTGAAACCTGGATGGAGTCTGAGGCTCGGAGAGTAGCGATGTATCTACCTTAATCTCCTGGCTGTGATCCAGGGGAGAGCACTTGACTTTAGGAGCTACACCCAAATGTACTGGAGGATGGTAAGGCATCAGGTGAACACTCTCAAGTGGCTCCCTGCGCAGCACACCTCCAAATCTACTGTCAGTTTATCATTGCTGAAAGGTGATCGTGACATTGACTCACTGTTTCAGGGTCCTCAAGGGGCTCATCCAGTTCTGCATAGGTCACAATGGTGTACCCTTTGCAGACCCTCCACAGCATTTTCTCAAATGCTTCAACTTTTCCTTGGTTAATTAGGCCAGATACAAATCTATGAGACAATGAAGATAAGTGGAAGTCAATTGAAAGCAATGAATTATCTGATTACATTAAAGGAGAAATGAAGACTTTCATTTCTGGCAAAATGATAAAGATATCCTAAAAGTCCTCCAACTGCAAAATATATAAAATGCTAGATAAAAAGTTTGGGGGATGCACCTGTGTAACTCATTTGGTTGAGCATCCAACCCTTTGTTTTGGTTCAGGCAGTGATCTCGAGTCATGGGATCGAGCCCTGTGTCAGGTTCCACACTCAGTGGGGATTCTGCTTGAAGGTTTTTCTCTCTCCCTCTGCCCCTACCCCTGCTCATGCATACCAGCTCTCTCTCAGATAAATAAATCTTTAAAAAAAATTATTTTTGAAACATCCTTTTAAATGTATAGAGCTGAGCCTATAATTAAGAGGAATTCTTAGAATCCAAAAGTAAATCAGGACTTTATAGCTGCCTTGATGTATTCTACTGACCCAGTATCTTAAGACCCTTAATTTCAAGGTCAGCATGGGAGACAGGAGATGGGCACTAGGTCTATATAAGGTGAGGAGATGAAACTGAATCTCTCCTAATCCCCCCTAAAGTAGGGACTCCCACCTTCTCACCCCAAAGACTTCAAGCAGCTTGAAGAACTAATTCCCCCTTAGGGAATGGGCATAGAAAAAAAACCTACCTTACAAAGGAGCCCTCGAATAAACTTATTTATTTCAGTTTTGGTTCTAGATAGAAAAGAAAAAGTCTTCCTTGAGAATTTATTTATTTTTTAAAGATTTTTTTATTTATTTGAGAGAGTGAGAAAGCGAGCACTAGCAGGATGACACGGGGCTTGATCCCAGGACCCTCAGATCATGACCTGAGCCAAAGACAAATGCTTAACCAACTGAGCCACCCAGGCTCCCCTGCCTTGAGAATTTATAACTACAGGTTAAAATTCACTCAGATTTGTGGCTTAAATTCACATTATTTTCATAGTTAAAAAAAAATCAAAATAGGAAAACAAAAGACTCAAGCTGAGAAAATTAATTTAAAATGATTCCAGGTTGATAGAATGCTCCCTGGTATTTGACAAATGTAAAAACAGATTCTCTCTGAAGGAATACATCCCGAAACTAAATATCATTGGATTCCTACAGATAAGGAACACAGGAACAGATGTCCATAATAAAAAGAAGTCACAAATCACATGAGGAAATAAGTTACTATTGGTTCAAGTAAACAAAAAGGATTAACAGCAGAAAGAGATCCTTAAAATACAATTAATAAATTAACCAACTCAGTTTAGCCCCTGTGCTTCTACTAAACAAAACACGACTTGGCACTTCACTGACCAATTATTTTAGGCTTATTGGAATAACACTGAATGGCATAAGTGTTCCTTCTTTCCAGCTCATTATACCAGAAGAAGAAATTCCCATGGTATTTAGCTAAAAAGTCAATACAGCTGAAT
The DNA here is from genome assembly GCF_003254725.2 of Canis lupus dingo. NCBI lineage: Eukaryota > Metazoa > Chordata > Mammalia > Carnivora > Canidae > Canis > Canis lupus. The sequence goes on from NC_064268.1 coordinate 6,266,224, forward strand.
AACTCCACTCAGCAAATACAGGAGTACAGTGTTTTCTCAAACAGATATTGACTTTCTTTCATTCCGTCACAGGCTTTCAAATGGTAGCATTCATCCCTCCTCTGACGACAAGGACAATGTGATGCTCAGCCCCCCAGCAGTTGTCACCTACCCCAGTTTTGCTCCCAGCCTCTGCATACAGCTGTAGTCCAACAAGGAATCATTCTCTAAGGGAGGGAATTCTTCATAAGTGGGTTCAAACTACAAAGAAATATGAAACCAAGTGTGTCTCATTACAAGTTGGGCATGTTATATCCCAAGTCATATTTCCAAACAAGTTTGTAGGGCCTCTTAACTGGGTGTCAAAGCTGGGTGCCAAAGCCCCAACATAACTTAGACATAGGACACAGCTCTGATAAATAAAAAAGATCACTTCCCCATCCCTTATTTATAAGCTGCTTGAAGTCAGTTACCAGAGGTAGAGTTAGAATTTGTTACCGCCTCAGTGGGACACAGGGCGCTCAGACAGAGAGGACACCACCAAGGAATGGCTCCAGCAGGAGGGACTTCTCCCCTCCAGGCTCAGCTGAGGGCAGAGCTATTGCACAAATGCTTTCTACTCTGATAAACTAGAGGGTTTTTTGTTAATTCCTTTACTCTTAGCAATTTGATGGGGGGGAGGGGAGAAACAACACCTAAATTTTGGAGCTCAAACTCCACTTTTCGCATTTCTTTCCCATGATCCTAAAAAGCTATTTTTCAACTACAAACTAAAGCATTTTACAAATAGGGAGTACTGTTCTTGCTAAAAAGGCTCGTGCTTTGTTTAATGTTATATAATCCGACTGAAAAATAAAGCTAAGATCAAAATGTACCTCTCCTTGATCATCGATAAGCAAACTGGAAACCTTATGGGAGCGAGTTTTTCGAAAGAAATGCACCTCCCCAAGGGTGTGGTCAGTACCTCCACGTTCCGTTTCAGGAAGGTTTTTGTCACTCTCAGCATGTGAGTGTACTCGATCAGCTCAAGCAAGTTTTTCCTCAGTTTCTCCTTGTTCTTGGTGACTTCTCTCAGCTCCACCTCGAGCTTCTGCAGCTGCTCCTAAAACAAACGGCCAGTTACTTAAGAGGACAGGCTCATGTAAAGTATAGTTCTAAAAATTCTTTTACAACACATTAAAGTCCCGGGAGGGTTTCACAAGCCAGAACGACAGTCCGACAGGGACATGAGAACATACAGAGATCTTCCAGGTCCATCATTCACAGTTTCTATTGACTCTGGGAACTCCTATGAAGCTCAAGGCATGCACGATGGGAGGCATTCCGACGAATGGAGGTACCCTAGGCTGCCGGAGCCTAATCTCCACTCCTACCACTGTTCTGGGCTTTCCTTCATCTGTTTATCCACTGTCACATATCAAAGAGTCTTCCTCTACCAAGTCTACATTTCCTTTTATTTGCAACACAATAATGTAGGGAATCTTTGCTAAGCATATATACCCCAGGCCTCTACCTTAAGAGTCTGCTTACAGTTGCACTTATACAATTAATTGGGCTGAAGAATCCTTGAGGACAAGTCTTCTTTAATAAGCAATTACATAGCAAGCGTCTTTGTCTTTACAATACTTATGTATTCAAACAGCAGAAACGGAGATGTGTAAAACAAAGCATTCAATGAAAACTTATATGCAAACAAATCCCTTGACACATTACATTCATTACTTATGCTCCACCCTATAAAAACTATAAACACTCAGTAATCACTAGGGTTATCATTCTATCACAATCAACCCAAACAGGCCAAACCAGATGACTGCGTTCTACTCATCTGATTGCACAATTCTCTCTCAAGTCCACTCATACAACAAATGTTAAGTGACTTCCTACCAGATAAACACACAGAGCAGTGAGCCAGGGAATGGTCCTGGCTCTAGTCTAGATTGTTTCAGAGTCAGGAGCTCTAGTCTATTTCTCAGTGCAATGAACTATCCGAGAATCAGACCCAAGCCTCAGTGGATGATTCCCGGGGGTGCTAATGAACACCAACCAGGGTTCTCACAGGGGGAACGTTGTAGCCCCAACAACCAAGATGCCAAACTGGGGGATGAGGAATTGTATTTGCTGTCCACCCGGATCACCTCATCACCTTCACACTAAATTCTGAGGATGAGAAAGGAGGCCAGTGAGTTTGGGAGAATGCAAATGGCATTGGCCTACAGCCTCTCTTACTTGTACCAGGAGAGGCAGGCTACGGCAATGGATAAGCCCAGAAAGAACGTTCAGAAACATTACATGACAAAGCACCAGATTTCTCAACCTGATTTTCATTAGCCCCAGTTCACCACCACCCGGAAAGGGAGCATGCATCTTACATCCCAGGTAATCTAATACTGAGGGCTAACCATAGCGTTGTTCTTCAGTTTTCATTCCATGGTGTTTTTTTTTTTTTTAATTAATTAATTAATTAATTAATTAATTATTTTTTTAAATTTTTATTTATTTATGATAGTCACACAGAGAGAGAGAGAGAGAGGCAGAGACATAGGCAGAGGGAGAAGCAGGCTCCACGCACCGGGAGCCCGACATGGGACTCAATCCCGGGTCTCCAGGATCACGCCCCGGGCCAAAGGCAGGCGCTAAACCACTGCGCCACCCAGGGATCCCAATTAATTATTTATTAATGAGAAACAGAGAGAGAGAGAGAGGCAGAGACACAGGCAGAGGGAGAAGCAGGCTCCATGCAGGGAGCCCGACGTGGGATTCGATCCCGGGACTCCAGGATCATGGCCTGGGCCTAAGGCAGGCGCCAAACCGCTGAGCCACCTGGGCTGCCCCATTCCATGGTTTTGAGAGGAAAACCCGAAAAGCCCTAGACAACATAAAGTAAACAAGCAGCATCTAAGATCAATGACTTTAAACAGCATCCTCAGAAATAAGTTACCTGCATTTCCAGGACTTGTTTAAGAGGTGGTGCAGGAGGACTGGTCTCTCCCTCAGGGAGGGGAATGTCAGCTCTATTAATTTCCTGCACCAAATATGCTGTGGGAGGAAAAGGTAAACAAATTAGACACAAAAACTCACTCTAAGACATTTCCATCAGGACATTTTCCATCCCAACCTTTCCTGCGTCGCCTAAAAATTAACATCCTAACGCACAAAAGTCTTGCTTGTTCTAACGGACTTAGAAAAAGCCTCTTGCAACCTCATTTCCGAAGATTTCTACAAAGTAACTGCACCTAGAGAGGTTGGCATGTGGTGGCAAAATAAACAATAACCGGATAAATGCTTTTGGAAATTCCTCAAGTTTTCTTTATTTCTGAAACTCTCACTAAAGAACTTTGGAGTCACACCTGTTTCTGCTCCTATAGCTGAAGCAGAAGGTTAAAAAAGGAGACACTTGGAAGTCCAGGAATAACCCAATGGTAGACCACCTCCACCAGCAGCCTGCCTTCCCTGCAGATGCCCTTAGGCGGAAAGAAGTATCCATCTAGAAGAGCAAAACCTCTATCAGCACATGGCATCCTGAGAGACACAGGGCAGAAAGCCAGGCTTTCCTGACCATTCCCAGTCAGCCAGGCTGTTCTGTCTTGTAACAACCAGATCTCCCATCAAAAACCAGATCCATAAAACGGGTAATGAGCCAGGTCAAATTAACTGAATTACTTTAGTTTATATTTTCAGTCCATGAAGCATCCTTGTCCTTAGGACTGGTGAAGTCATTACTAGATATAACATTTTGGAGAAGTGTTACTAGTTATTTTATTAAGAAAGAATGACAAGGGGCACCTGGATGGCTCAGCTGTTGAGTGTCTGCCTTTGGCTCAGGTGGTGATCCCGGGGTCCTGGGATCGAGTCCCACATCGGGCTTCCTGCATGGAGCCTGCTTTTCCCTCTGCCTATGTCCCTGCCTCTCTCTCTGTCTCTCATGAAAAAATAAGTAAAATCTTTAAAAAATAATAATAATAATAAAGAATGATGAAGAAAAGTGAGGATGTCTTTAGCAATAGGATAGCAAAGGAAGCATGGGGTTATAAGAGGTTTCTGGAGGGACGCCTGGGTGGCTCAGTGGTTAAGCATCTGCCTTTGGCTCAGGTCGTGATCCAGAGATCAAGTCCCGCATCTCACTCCCTGCATGGAGCCTGCCTCTCCCTCTGCCTGTGTCTCTGCCCCTCTCTCTCTCTGTGTCTCTCATGAATAAATAAATTAAATCTTAAAAAAAATAAAATAAAAGAGGTTTCTGGAAATGATACAAATCATTTCACCAATTAAACCTCATTTATTTGAGAGATTCTTCTTTTTTTGTAATTCTGTATGCTTTTTGAAACAATTCAAGCTACAGAAAGTCCTGCACATGTCTAAAGTGTTGTCACTGCCTTTAAAAACCTCATTCCTTCAGATCTCAGGACAGCCCCAGTGGCTTAGCAGTTTCATGCTGTCTTCAGCCCGGGGCCTGATGCTGGAGTCCTGGGATCAAGTCCCACGTCAGGCTTCCTGCATGTAGCCTGCTTCTCTCTCTGCCTATGTCACTGGCTCGCTCTCTCTCTGTCTGTTTCTCTCATGAATAAATAAATAAAATCTTTTAAAAAAATCAAAAAAAAAATAAAAACCTCATTCCAAAAAAATAAAAATAAAAAATAAAAAATAAAAACCTCATTCTAGGGACACCGGGTGGCTCAGTGGTTTAGCGTCTGCTTTGGGCGAGGGGAGTGATCCCGGAATCCTGGGATCAAGTCCCACATCAGGCTCCCTGCATGGAACCTGCTTCTCCCTCTGCCTATGTCTGCCATTCTCTCTCTCTCTGTGTCTCTCATAAATAAATAAATAAATAAATAAATAAATAAATAAATAAATAAATAAATAAATAAATGTTTTGAAATTTAAAATTAAATAAAAATAAAAACCTCATTCCTAATACACGACCTGTCCAATGACCCATTACGTTACAAAGACAGGAATATGATGTTACTCTATAGCACATTATCCACACAAGTAACTAGGACTTCAAACAATATGCAAAGGAATAGATGGTTAAAAGGGTCTTTGGGGGAGCACCTGGGTGGCTCAGTGTTTGAGCATCTGCCTTTGGCTCAGGTCGTGATCCCAGGGTCCTGGGACTGAGTCCCGCATCAGGCTTCCTGCAGGGAGCCTGCTTCTCCCTCTACCTAATATTAGCTATGAGAAATCATTCCAAAAGTCATATTCAGGCCCCTCCTTGGCTCTCTCATCCCGTTGTTTTTCCATTTATCCTATTAAGTTTTGTACTTCAGTCAGTTGTCTGAGATCATCCCTTCCCTCCCCTATTTCAGTCATAACTTCCAGGCTTGACCTAAAAACGATGACTATCACAGGCTAAAGATGTTAAAAATTTTACAGATAAAACAAGTAGTCTTGAGCTACTGAGTTTTGATGGTAAATAACCCGATCTAAAACCTTCAAGAACAAAGCCAATCAATCTATCTGCCATTTCCTACCTTCCCTGTTCTTGTTCATAATTTTAAGTAAGATGTTAATATGTATATAATGTTTTTAAGTTATAAACTACAAGGGACTGGCTAGATAAACTACAGCTCATTAGTTTCACAAAATACTGAGCAGCTATTAAAAATGATGCTGGGTCCATCTGTTTACTGATGTGAGAAGATGCCGCAGGAAGTACCAGAGTGAGAAACAGAGCTGACAACTACATAACCTGATCGTTATGTATGTGAATTCTTCCTTTAAAGGTGAACAGTAAAAAAAGATGAGGAACAGTGAGTTCTTTTTTTTTCTAATGTTTCTAAAAATGTTACTAAAATAAACTTATCCCCCTAAAACTAACAAAACAAAATGAAATAAAATAAAACTTACCTAATATTCGTTCTAGTTCTTCACACCTCTTCACCTCACCAACAAATTTTCTTTGGAAGGAACTTACATTCTGGTTGAGCTGAGAAAAGGATGAAAAGTTTGCTGTGAAACTTCCAAAATTTAAATGTAAATGTAATTTTAAAAATAAAGTATTATTGGCAAGGATTTAGGGAAAAGCACATCCTCACATGCTACTGGATGGGAATAAAAACAGATGAAACTTTTCTGGAAAGCAACTTGGCAACTGTTATCAAAAAATATCATTTGTCCCAGAAATATCCCATGAAGAAAATTAACTTAAGGAAAAAACTGGATACAGACAAAACTTAGAAGAACATCCACCTCAGGGATACAGGAAAAACTAACAATAGAAAACTGATTTAAGAACAAATAGTCTCCATCCAGAGAACACTACCCAGAAATAAAGAACAAACCCCTGACACACTCAACACTGTGGAGGACTCTTGGAAACACAATGCAAGTGTGTCTTTCAAGAAGACACAAAAAGCCACATATTGCGTGGTTCCATTTCCATGAACTGCCCAAAAAAGGCAAATCTAGAGGCAGAAAGTAGAGTAGTGATGGCCTGGGGCTGGAGCAGGCATGGCGATTAACTGTAAGCACAAGGGAACTTACTAGGGGGATATGATGTTCTAACACTGGACTGTGGTGGTGGATGCATAACTCAGTGAATTTTCTAAAAATCAATGAATGGGTGAATTTTATAATACATATAATAAATATAATAAAGTTGCATAAAAATTATGGTTCAGTCACATATCTGATTATTATTCCTTTATTAAGACTCATATTTTAAAATGACTAAGGTATTAGATTAAGAAATCATTAAAAATTTTAGGTATGATAATGATATTGTGGTTTCAATTTTTAAGCGTCCTTACATTTTAGAGATACTTGTTGAAATATTTATGAAAGAAATTATACATCTGGGATTTGCTTCAAAATGATCTTATCTGAGAGAGGGGAGGGACAGATTCTGTCTGGAGATGAAAGGTTGGAATGAGGGGCCATGAATCTATATTATGGGTACAAGGGAGTTTACTGTTCCCACACACAACTCTCTCTACTTCAAATACAAAGCTTAAAACAATAAAAAAAAAATTGTAAAAAACATTTAATAAAATGAGGAAATTAGTTATGATTTGTGCCTGGAAAAAATTAAAGACACTTTCAGTGTGGTTTCAATTATATGAAAACATACACGTACATTTTAAAACATTATTAGAAAAATAATGTCAGATATTAACCAAAATGTTAACAGTGTTTATTTCTGGGGCACCTGGGTGGCTCAGTCAGTTAAGTGTCTGCCTTCAGCTCAGGTCATGAGCCCAGGGTCCTGGGATCAAACCCCACATCAGACTCCTTGCTCAGTAGAGGCTGCTTCTCCCTCTCCCTCCACAGCTACCCCTGCTTGTGTGCACACACGTGCACTCTTTCTGTCAAATAAATAATAAATTCTTAAAAAAAAAAAAAAAGCTTATTTCTAGGTAATAGGATTGTGGAGTTTATCTTATTATTACGTTTTCCAAATTCCCTACAATAGCCAAATATTATTTTATAACAAAAAAAGATTACAGTAATCACTCATGTTGAGAGGCACTTAAGGCAAGAAGGTTATCTTTCCTCCACCCCATCACTTGATAGTGGGCTGTTTCAGAAACCACAATCAGACAAGACGTTGTCACGCAGCTGCCCAACCTGAGAAGCATCCACCCCAAGGTCTCAGTTCTTGTTCAGGTTTTCGATTTTTTTTTAAAGATTAACCAGAAATAAGACTGAAATTCTAATTTCACTTCTGTTTGTCACATTCACATTCATTTCTGGGATCAAATTAATCTCAAGTAACCACTTTCAAGCTCATGATGACATAGGTATGATCCACAGAACAATAAGAAGGAAGCGATGCATCACAAGCGGTCTACACACGACACTACTGCCCAGTTTCAGGGTTTGTTCTTCAACATCAAACACTGGTGAACACTACGTGGACATCGTGGTTCTTCACACAGCAGGAGCCAAATTTCTGCGGCAGTGATACAAACACCGTTGGGTGTGACATAGGCCACCATCACCGCCTCACAGCTATTAGCTGCTTTTTTTCTGTCCTGTGGTTTCTTTTACAAAATTTTGTTTTTCTTTTTCGGGAGGCTACGTCACCCTATTTCTAGGCTGATGACATGAAAACACAGTAGTGCCCCCTGTCCCCAGTTTCAGGCATGCCGCGGTCCACCAAGGTTAGGAAGCAGACAATCCCCCTTCCAGCACATCACCAAGTCAACAGCAGCCCAGCACCATGGCACAGTGCCTACATCAAGCACCTCACTTCATCTCACATCATCAAAAGCCGAAGGGTGAATACAGGATAATACAACACACTTAGAGACAAGTAACTCACATATAGCCTCACAAAGGTATTCACGTAATCTTCATTAGAGTATACCATTAGAGCTGTTCTACTGTTAATCTCTTACTGTGCCTAACTTGTAAATTATACTCTACCACAGGCATGCATGTACAGGAAAACACATAATACCTCTAGTGTTCAGTACTATCTGTCATTTCAGGCATCCACTGGGGATCTTGAATACATCCCAGAAAATAGAGGGAACCACAGTGCGTTTTATTGTAGACTCGTTTTAAGACTAATCTTGAAGCTAGAAAAGCCAGCAGAGGCTACCTGGTGCTCGTTTTACTGATCCCCACACCAGTCATCTTCCCACACCAGCCGCTGAAGGGCTAATGGTTATATTGTCCTTAGACTGTAGACCCTCACAACAGTGAGACGCACTTGCCCTTCTCTGGGCCCCATCGTGTAGGTCAGCTGAACAACCCTCTTCTCCAGGTCTTCTCCTTGGATGTCACTACAGAAACCCTGGGCCTGCCTGCCTGCTTTCCCGCATAAGGAGTGCTAAAAGGGACAAAATCATCTGGTCTATGCAAACTAGAAAAGACTAATGTTAGTAAAGCCCAGCCTGTGAATGCAAAGTCAGTAAGGAACTCCAGAAGAGAGCAGAAAAAAGTGTCAGATGCTATGGAGCTTTCTGCACTGGCACCCATGCTGCTGGAGTGTGAACCCAAAAACACACAGCTGAGATCTTTATCTGCATTTTCTTTCTCTTTCACTGGTTTTCAGCTACGAAGGATCCCAAGTATACCCTACTACCTAATGTAATAGCCCTCAGTGAAACGCAAATATGTGGTGATCAGAGCCTTCGTTCAAACCTCTATGATTTAAGCTCGTTAGGTCTCTCACTTGGAGTACAAACAAGATGGAACAAATCTGCCAGTTACAAAGAAGGCAGTCTGTTTCTCTCCTGTTTCCTGAATCTCCCGGGTGCTCCCAGAGCTGATCAAAGCACCTACCAGGTAAGTGGGTACCAGGAGCTGAAGCCCAAGTGGCTCCAGGAAACAGGAAGAGAGGTGGGCCTTCCCCGCAGCCTCAGCTGTCACTCAGGAGTTTCTCCCTGACTTTACAATCCCTTTGGAGTTCACCCAAGGAACACTGATATCAGATCTTGGGGAGGGGTGTTTCCTTTCAAAATTAAGGGACCCCTCAAAGTGATGAAGGGAAACAGCCAGGAAATGAAAGCTGGGGCCCAGGAAATAAAACATTCCCCTGAAGTGACTTTCAGTTCAATCTGCTGAACACTCCCCTTTCACATTTTGTTCTTTCCCTTCACAGCACTTCAGGATTCCGGGCCACAGAGTGTGTTTTTCTGTCTCCTCCAAGGCTGCACACAGCAAGAGCATAAGGACCCTGTCCACCTTCTTTAACACTGAGTCACCAGCACTAAAAACACTATCTGGAGAGCAAGTAGTCAATAGAGGCCCATTCCTTCACTCAACAAATGCCTACTAATCCCCACAAACCACAAACGGCAGGGACCGTCCTAAGTCCTGGGGAATCAGGAGTGAGAAGGCCCGAGCCCTGGGGGTTGACAGTCCGTGGTGTAAACAGATAATAAGCAAGTAAACAGATATATAAACAGGTGTTTATCATTCCTTGCTAGTAAGACAGGCCCCTAGTAGGCGACGGGACGCACATCATACATCAGTGAACAAGGCCGACAAAAGCCCCTTCGCCTCAAGGCGCTCACTCCAAGCTCCTTCTCGATTCGGGTTGGGGGCTCCTCCTGTTCCCTCCGTCCCAGACCTTGTCCCCCAGATCTTCCAGGGCCAGCTCTTTCCCATTCGGGCCTCATCCCGGCTCACACGTCACCTCCTCAGAGGTACCTTCCTTGACCACTCCGACTCGAGTCACCATCACATCATCCTCCTTTCTTATTACCCTCACGGCGAACACATTATGTTTACGTATTTACTTGCGGATATTTGTCCCCGCCACCCCCGTAAGTTCCAAAAGGTCTCCAAAAGGCCTCATCAGATTCGTCCTCCCGCCAGCCAGCCCAGCGGCCGGCACGGGGTGGGCGCTGCGGAGCATCCGATGGCACTCCCCGAAGTTGGTGAAGACTACACGGGGCGTTTCTAACTCATCTGGCCAAAGACGCCGCGGACCAGACGCCGCGGGGCTCGGGCCCGCTCTGCGGAAGTTCCGGCCGATAAGCCGGTCCCCAGCTTTCCCGCATGCGAAACGGGGGCAGCGGCGCGCCCCTGCCCGGGAGCCCGCGGAAGGGAGGCCCGGGCGAAAGGCGGGATGCGGCGCCGGGCTGACAGGTGCGGCCCGCGTCTCCCGGGCGACACTCACGTCTCTGAACTGGACCAGGCCCTTCTCGCCCAGGGCGCTGAGGCACTCGTAGGCCGTGCCGGACTGCAGAAACAGCTGCGCCAGGCACATGGCCTCGCTCCGGAACAGGGACCCCATGGCGGGCCAGCCCGCGCCCCGGCGGGGCCCGACGGGCGGCGGCGGCGGCGGCGGCTCCGGGCCGCTCGGGTCCGCGCGGTCAGCCGGGGCGGCCGGGGCCTCGGGGTCCTCCTACGGCCTGGCCGCCGCCGCGCACCATGGGGCTCCAGGCTGCAGCGGCCGCCCCCGGTCCTGCCACCGCGGCCCCGCTCCAGCCGCGGCCGCCACAGCGCGCGCGAGGCCCCGCCCCCCGGCTACAGCCGGTTCCGGTTCCGCCCCCCCGCGTGTGCCCGCCCCCACCCCCGCCGCCCGACCAATGGCCGCCCGGAGCTGCGGCCGGCGCCGGCGGGGCCAACGGCAGGAACCCGGAGGCAGACGGCCGGCGGAGGCCCCCGGCGGAAAGCGGCCGCTCCCTCAGCTCTTTAGAGCTTTCGAAGATGAGCTTTATTGAGTTTGTGCCATCAAGTTCACCCGGTTAGGGTATTCGAGTCTGTGAATTTTTTAGTCAACTTACAGAGAGGTGCGCAGCCCTCGTCACGATCCGCTTTTAGAACCCGTCAGCCCGAAAAGGACCGCCCCTGCCGGCGCCGGCGACCGGAACAGCGCCGACTCGCAGGCCTGCCTGCTCCTCCGCAGATCCCCGCACGGCACCTACAGTCCTGACGAGACGGAGAGCTCACGTGGCCCACTCCAGATCCTCTGGCTTCTCCCACTGCTTCCCCAGCAAGATCCAAACTCGCTGCCGTAGCCAGCGGGAGCCCCAGGATCCGGCCCCCTTGGCCTCCGTCGCCTGCCGGGACTTGGTTGCTCCAGCCGCCCCCCCGCCCCCCCTCCCGGCTTCTCTTCTCAGGTCGCTGCGCTTGAACCTCGAGTCCTGCCTCGGCCCGGAACTCCCGTCTAGACCTCCAAGCTCAGCCCAGATGCCCCTGCCCCTGAAGCTGTCCCAGACCCCTGGCTAAGGTAATCTCCCACCCCAGCCCTGTTTTGTTTTCTTCTCCACACCTACCGCTGTCTGAAATTATCTTGTCTGTATTTATGGCAAGCCTTCCCCTCTGCTAGAATGTAAGCTCCACTAGACAAAGGACATTGACGTGGCATCTCCAGGGCTCAGCATGTAGTAGCCACTCAGTAAATATCTCTCAGATGCATATATGAATGTATAAACCTAGAAGGGTTAAAACCGGAGAGCAGATCCCTCAGATCCCATTCTTCTGCCAAGGTGAATGGCAATTCCCCCTTCAACTACAAAAGTCATCCTAACACAGTCCACAAAATCAGGCTCAGTTACCTGTCATTTGAAAATTTTAAGTGAATTTTCCAGTAATATTAACTGCCACAGAAAAACTTTCTGAATCACTACAATTAATTGGTCAGCAGGTATTTCCTTTTCCTTGACAAAAGACAATTATTTTACTCCTTCCTAGAGGGTGTAATCACTTGGACCACAGAGATCCAAATCAAAGAGAAGCAGAAGGGGAAGAATCTAGTATTTCTCAATGCGGTGCATGTAGTGGTACTCGAGGAAAAAACTATGTCATTAGTTACATGTTTAATATGAATCAGTAAAAAATAGAACTAGGCTTACAGATTTACCCTAGAAAATACAACATCACATTTGATCTGTCTGGGAAGTCAGGAGGGACCATGAGGAATTCCATCAGAGTGTGAAGACAGTCACTTTTCAAAATTAGGCTTACTGACAGTGTAAAAAGTTCATCTGAAACATGACTAAATTTGTCTGGTCCACAAAGAAAACGCAGAGGTTTACCATGTGGCCATGATCGGGTTTGTGGTTGAAGACATCCATTCATCCAGACCCACCCCTGCATCATGCTATCTGTCCTCTAGTAAGGAGCCACAGGAGGAATTTCTCTCAAGCCTCAACTAGGAAAAACTGTCCTTCATTGAAAACCAGTTTATTTTAAATCCATGGACCTATGATTCCTGTATGTAATCACACTTGGGTTTTTTTGTAAACTGAAAACTAAATTAGGAGTCTACCCTAGCTATATGCAAGGTCTTTGGTATGTGCTTCTTTTCTCTCCTGGTTTTGTTTTACTCTCCTCCCAATATTACTTCCCCTCCCTCGGCCTCCACATCTTTCCTCATCCATTTATTTTGTGTGTGTGTGTGTATATATATATACACAAAATAATACATACATTTTATAGCATATACATTTTGAAGGCTTTATGAATTTTTAATTCTTTCTTTGGAATAGGGGAAATTAACCAACGAGTTCAACAAAAATATATAAAAATTTGAAGAAAATACTAACTTTCTAAGGTAAGAATAACATGTGGACCAAAACTCCTGTGACTTCAGTTACTTGTGATACAGTAAAGCTTCTAATAACATTTATTTACACAGTTGACCCTCTTGTGCATTTTGCTCAGTCTGGTCCAGCAATGAGAATGTCTCTTCTGCATTGCCCTGCACATCTGAATAGTTACATATGTGAATTAAAGTCACAGTGCACTTGATAAAAAAAAAAAAAGAATTCTACAAAAATAAAGCACTGCATTTATTATAACTTTATAGAGAGGCACACAGGAGTAGGACAAATCACTGAAGTGAAAATCTGTGGTGTCTGTAAGAAGCCAGGTAATAAATTTCAAGCTCTACATGTTCTGGTCCAGGGATTACTGAGGAATGCAGCTAGGTATGAAGAAGGATACCAGTAGTAAGCCCTTGGCCACACACTGAGAATAAGGCTCCCCTGCAAGAAAATGAAGCAAAAATTCTTATTTCTTAACTTTTTGGGCAATTATTTAGGTAGAAATAAACCAAACCATAATAGTGATAATTTCTAAGTGACAACCTTATCAGTAAATCATTGAAAACCCTTTCTATGTGTTTTAAGTTTCTGTGACATGTATGTATTTTTAAAAAATATTTTAGTTGGCAAAACATAATGATAACCCTTCCAGAAATCAGCTTTACCCTACCTTGATAATACCGGGTCAGTGGATATAGAAGTTGCGGCCAACACACCTCATTTCTGTTGCAGTCATACTCTGTAAAATTGATCTGGAATCTATGAAACATTTTAGAAGATTATAGTCAGAACAAAACACGTTTTCCGAGTACATATTTTTCTGTTTCCTAAAAACATCAATTAAGGTTGTCAACTGGATTACCTTGACAGTGGGCGGGGTACCTGTGCAGGTATCTTAATAAACTGGACAGAAGCACTGACAGGGAGAAGGTCAGCCTTATCCTCACAGGTGAGCCCGCAGTGGAACTGCCAATTCACTGAGGAAAACCTGGGAGGACAGATCACATAGCTAACACATCCAGCCTTCATTTCTAGTCTGGTAAGGGCATCAGGTGTAATTGCCCAAAACAGTATAAACTGGGGTTCTCGTAAAGAAGGTTCAAATTCTACTAGTGCTTTTGCCCCCATTGACAATGTAAACTTCCCACTGTGTGCACAAGGAGAGAGAGTAGCATGGTGAACCTCACAGGCCAATCACCCCACTACAACAGTAAACAGTAGTATAAGAACAACAAGAGCTAGCCATGCACACCATGTACACACACACATCATCACTCTCAGAAGAGTCCTATCTTCTGTGTTTGCCGGTTAACATCTGCCGTTTCTGCCTACCTAGACTGCCATCCCCTTTCTTCCTCCCCTTCGGGAAGTCCCCTCCCCACAATATTCCCTGCTCAGCATCCATGGAGCATTATATTCCTGGATTTCATCTTTGCACCCCCTGAAGACTGTGCAGAATCCCTTACACATGGCTTCATAGATACCTGTGGGAACAAGTCACCATTATATCCACACAGATGATAACACAGTTCATTTATACGTACAGTCATGTGGCTGATAATTAGAGTTTGTAAATATACAATCAGATTGTAAATTTGCATCTCCTTATTCTTTGGAGTACCTACAAGTTTGCTGACTCTCTAATCTACACTTATCCAAGATGCATTCCTACCTTGTCTGTACGCCAAGTATCTCCTGCTGAGTAATGCCTTCTACCGCACCAGCATCTGAGATGAGGATGCGGATGTGCAGTTGGGTGGGAATGTCCATGCAGCTGCCGTTCGCACCAGCAGACGGATCTACTACTGTATCAGGGGCATCCACACCTACAGAAATGTCAAGTGCATTTTGGAAAGAATAATAACAGTTTACCTACAGTGCCATGATATGGGGGGAAAGTGGGAAATGTTATTAGGATAGGAATCACAGGAACACGTCTTTCAACCCTAATAGGCTCTCGCTGTTGTCACTCCAAAACTATGTTACCACCCCTCATGTTCAGAATGTTTCCTTGTATGGTAAGTCAGTCACTGGAATTTTAAAATCCCTGACCCACATCATGAAACCATAAATCCTAATTCAGTTCCCAAGTTCCAAGCTCACTCGAGGGTTTTAGCAGAAATACTACACAGTTGCAGTAAAACGCCACGAGACTGAGTCCATGCGGTCACTGTTCTAGTACAAGCCTTAAGACATTTAAGGGCCCTGCTAACAACTTCAGTGAGTACGGATTAAATAGTGAAGAAGAATTTTCCTATTGTGTTGCCATAGGGTAACCCAATGGAAGATAATGAAAGTGAGTAAGAAATTAATTTTCATTCATCTTGAAAACTGGCTCTTCAAGGGAAAAACAGTGATGCCAACTACAGGAGGTAGGGGCAAGTTGTAAGGGGCTGCTGGAGGGACTTGGAAGTCGGTGACAGTTTCTTTGTGACTCCCAACTTCCTGTTCCTCAATGCACGTGTTCAACATCTCTTCTATTTATCAACCAGGATCAGGGTTGATTTTGGCTTAGACACGACATAGAAGACAACTGCGTCCACTTTGAAGGCATTGAGGTGTCAAATGTCATCACCTCAGCCTTCTTACCTAACCACCTTGGGTTCTCCATCTTCAAACCCCCCATTCTTTCTACTTAGGTACTTTACTGACTCCTTCCCTCCATCCCTTGGGCATTCCACAGCCATCCAGCTGGTCTGTGTGGCAAAGCCCAGGGACTGACAGGCCCCAACCTCTGGATTCTGTTTCCAAATGAAGATCTAACTCTGGGCCTAGTGACTTGAGCATGGGGCACAGGAGGATCAGTAAATCACAGCCTGAGAACCCCATGGCCTCCAGGACTCATCTCAAAGTCAGAGAGTGATATGGGGCACTTCTGGCCCACAGATATATTACATGATCCCTCACCCCCTAAAGAGG
Source organism: Canis lupus dingo (assembly GCF_003254725.2). Taxonomy (NCBI): domain Eukaryota; kingdom Metazoa; phylum Chordata; class Mammalia; order Carnivora; family Canidae; genus Canis; species Canis lupus. The sequence continues at coordinate 6,282,069 of NC_064268.1, forward strand.
GCAGGGGACCAGGGTGTCATAATGATCCAAACCAAATCACAAGGGGTGAGGAGAGCACAGGTAACGTGTCTGGATGGTCCTCTGTTTGAACTCCAGGCTGCTGAGTGGAAGTGACCTAAGGTGGTATGGAAAGCAGGATCCAAAAAGCCGCATACCACCAGCTGGGCAGAGTTGAGGGGCACAGCAGTATCCTCAGTGACAGGAAGGGACTAGGAAAGCAGATACTGCAGAACCAATTCACTCTTTCTGGCCCCACAAGGCAATGAAGCAGTTTTTCTTCCGTTAGCACATTTACACAATCAAGATTCCCCTGGTTTGCCAGCTGGGAAGACAGCAAAGAGACTGGAATGCTGGGTTTGGCTCCAGCTCTACCATGACAAACCATGCCCTGGAGCTTCTGCACTGACAAGCTGAGTGAGCTGGAGCTCAATGGCCAGACAGATGTTTTAGATCGGAAGGTGAACTCGAGCCTGCTGTGGCAAGGCACGGCCACTGCCTACGCCACACACACTCTACCTCCTCGCACTCTATCCCCTGCCAGCCCAAAGCTGCAAATGCCTCAGCCCAAAGGCACAGGACTCCAGTCTTTCAATCTGGCCTAGGTGGTGCTTGCTGTCCTTAACAGCAAGCTCTGCTACACCTTAACTTCTTTCTATTTTAACAGCTGTGCTGAGAGACAATTCACACACTATACAATTCACCCAGTTAAAGTGTATAATTCAACAGTTTTCAGTATATTCACAGAGTTGCACAGCCATCACCAAATTCCATTTTTATTGCCTCATAAAAAAACCCTCTACTCATTAGCAGTCACTCCTCACTTGCTCCCAAGTGCACCAGCCACTGGAGACCACCAATCTGCTTTCCATCTCTACAGGTCGGCCTGTTCTGGGCATTTTGTATCCATGGCAATGTGTCGTTAGTGATCATTTCTGTAGCTTCTTTCACTCACCATCATGTTTTCAATCACCTTATTTTCTTTTGTTTAAGATTTTATGTACTTATTTGAGAGAGAGAGAGAGAGAGAGAGAGAGAGCACAGAGGGAGAATGAGAAGGAGAAGCAAACTCCCCACTGAACGGAGAACCTGGCACGGGGCTCAATCTCAGGATGCTGAGATCAGATGCTTAACTAACTGAGCCACCCAGGTGCCCCTAAACACCTTTAAAAAAAAAAAGATTCTATTTATTTATTCATGAGAGACACAGGGAGCGAGGCAGAAACACAGGCAGAGGGAGAAGCAGACTCCATGTAGGGAGCCCAATGCAGGACTGGATCTTGGGACTCCAGGATCACACCCCGGGCCGAAGGCAGGCGCTAAACTGCTGAACCACCCAGGCGTCCCAATCACCTTATTTTATATTAACAACACTGCTTTTATAAATTACAAACTCCGGTCTCAATTGCTCATATTCCTAGCAATCAAAATCAGCAATGCAAACTGAAATGCACTGAAAATCTTCAATCTTCATTTAGACTTTTACAAAGACTGTTAGCTCATAAAACAACCGGGTAATTTGAACTTCATGTGGATTTCCTCTCAAAAAACAAAAAAGGAAAAAAAATACAGAAAAAAAAAAAGCATAATGAATAAGAGGTAAAAGATGAGAAGAGCCTACTGCCTGGACGGTTAACCTCTAAACAAATGTCAGTTGAGCCACAGTGAAGGAAAAAGACCCATTGCATGGGCTCCCACATATAGCCAGCACCATATACTCTCAGCAACAAGTTAGCTGCACTTCTCTACAGCTTTGACTTACGTATTATTTCAAGCCAGCCGTCACTAGGATCATTGTAATCAGAGTTGCCTCTCATTGCAACATGAGTTGCTTGTATTAATGAATCAAGTAGTTCAACAGCATTCTCCCTATAAGAGAGTAAGACATTTCTCAGCATGTGACCAGCAGGTCTTATCCTGAAGTCCTTGCCAGGGAGTATTCAGGTTATGCTTGCGTGCCCAAATAAAAACTGCCAGAGAAAGTGGCATTAAAAGCTGGTGGGGCATCTGCATTCTCTTCGATGGCCTTTCCAGGATGAACCTAAGCCACTAGGGGAAGACCTATGGAACCAATCTTTTAGGACTTTAAATGTTAGTAACCTATAGTGGTATCATATAGTTCACAGACTCCATTGAGTTTTTTAAAACTTGGGAGGTAGATAAATCACATACCAAGTTACTAGGATAACTTTATGGGCCAGAGTTATCCAAGAGCAAAAGAACCTAACTATTCAGCTAGAATTTTGAGCCATAAAGATTAAGTGAAGATTAAGAATTGGAACTTAGCAACCACCTAGGTGGCTCAGTCAGTTGAGCATGAGGCTCTTGATTTTTGGCTCAGGTCATGATCTCAGGATCATGGGATCAAGCCCTACAGCTGGGTGTGAAGCCTCCTGAGGATTCTCTCTCTCCTTCTCCCACCTTCTCTCCCACTCTTAAAAAAAGAATTGGTATTTACCATCCCTCCTTTCCAATAATGTCATTGGCAGGTACAAACCTTATAAACTGCAGGGGAGACTCTGTGGACTCCAGCATTATTCCCCATGATCAGGAGCCTTGCTGGTAACTTACACCTGCAGTCTACTTCCCTGCTTACTACCTCCCCCATCTTTTCCCAAAGGACTACACTACTCAGGATATGTTATAGATGAAATGGGTGTAAGAATGTATATACTTAAAAACCACAAGATACCACTTCAGGCCTACTGGGATGACTCCTATCAAAAACAACAGAAAGAAAAAAAAAAAAAAAAACACAACAGAAAGCAATAAGGGTTGGGGAGGATGTGGACAAAGTGGAACCCTCTCACGCTCCTGATAGGAATATAAAATGGTGCAGCCAATGAAAACAATGTGGTGATTCCTTGAAAAATTAAATACCTAATTACTATATGACCCAGCAATTCCACTGTTGGGTGTATGCCCCAAATAACTAAAAGCAGGGACTCAAACAGAAAGTGGTATGGGAACATTCACAGCAGCACTATTCAACAGCCAAAGGTGGCAACAGCTCAAATGTTCACTAACGGATGAGTGGATAAACAAAGTGTAGTACAGTCGCACTACAGAGCAGGATTCAGCCATAAAAGGGAGCAAAGCACGGACACCTGCGACAACACAGATGAGCCTCAAAAACATGAAGTGAAGTGGAAGCAGCCAAACACAGAAAGTCACCTATCCTATGATTCCGTGTACATGAAATGCCAGAACAGGTAAATCCCTAGAGACAGAGCACAGACTGCTGGTTGCCAGGGGCTGGGGGAGGGGAGGGGGGAATAGTTAATGGGTACAGGCTTTCTTCTGCAGAGATGAGAATGTTTTGGAACTAAATAGGGGTGGTGGTTGTACAACATTATGAATGCTCTAAATGCCACTGAACTGTTTAACTTTATTGTTTTTTTTATATAAAATCTTTTTTTTTGTAATTTTTATTTATTTATGATAGTCACAGAAAGAGAGAGGCAGAGGGAGAAGTAGGCTCCATGCACCGGAAGTCCGACGTGGGATTCAATCCTGGGTCTCCAGGATCGCGCCCTGGGCCAAAGGCAGGCACTAAACTGCTACACCACCCAAGGATCCCTGTTTGTTTGTTTTTTTTAAGATTTTATTTATTTGAAAGAGAGAAAGCACTCACAAGCAGGGGCAGAGGGAGAGAGAGAAGCAGACTCCTCACTGAGCAGGGAGTCCAACATGGGGGCTCAATCCCAGGACTCTGAGATCATGACCTGAGCTGACTGACTGAGCCACCCAGGTCCCCCATGAACTATTTACTTTAAAATTATTAATTATGTCATATGAATTTCAGCTCAATTTTTAAAACAAATGCATATGCATATCCATAAAAACTTTCCAAATGCCATCCAAACAATTAAGTGCAAAATTCTTTATACACTATATAACAAGGCTTATGTATTCTTTACATATTAATCATACTAATTATATCTGCCTCATGACTTTTTCATTTTTCTAGGAGTATTGGGTTCCAACAATGAATAGACTTCAGCTGAACAACCGCATAAATATGGATGGAAGGGCTTTAGTCCCAAGAAAGAATTCTATTTTCCCTTATACCGATGTTTGAATCAATTCTTTTTTTTTTTTTTTTTTTTTTTTTTAAATAGGGTCCACACTCAGCATAGAGCCCCACACTGGACTTAAACTCACAACCCTGAGATCAAAACCTGAGCTCAGGGATCCCTGGGTGGCTCAGCGGTTTGGCGCCTGCCTTTGGCCCAGGGCGCGATCCTGGAGTCCCGGGATCAAGTCCCACGTCAGGTTCCCGGCATGGAGCCTGCTTCTCTCTCCTCCTGTGTCTCTGCCTCTTTCTCACTCTCTGTCTATCACAAATAAAAATAAATAAATAAATCTTTAAAAAAACAAAAAACAAAAAAACAAAACCTGGGCTGAGATCAAGATTCAGACACTCAACCAACGGAACAATCTAGGTGCCCTTGAATCAGTTCTAAAGAAACTGTCCTTTGGGGACCTGTGTGGCTCAATGGTTTGGCACCTGTCTTGGGCTCAGGGAGTGATCCCAGGGTCCTGGGATCCCACACTGGGCTCCCCGCAGGGAGCCTGCCTCTGCTCCTGCCTACGTCTCTGCCTTTCTCTGTGTGTCTCTCATGAATAAATAAAGAAGAAAGAAAGAAACTGTCCTTCCTGTCCACTACCACTTTTACACAAGATTTTTATTCAGACTATAGTTTTTCACATTCATGTTGTCTTTAGTATTCATGCGGTGAATTCATTTTAAGCAAACCACTCAGAATGCAGGGAGATTCACCAAAGCAATGCTCACCTGAGTCGAGTACAGTTTTCATGGATCCCAACTTCTAAAAGACATCCAGATAGTGCATTTTCTCCAAATAAAATGGGTTTGAAAGTTGCTGATGTACACAAACCCCTTCCGGCTAGAAAATGAAAAGATTATCCTCTTACTATTTTTGGTAAATTAAAGTTAAGGATTACTTCAAAGTTTTTCTTGGAAAACAGAAAACAATCAGCAGAAATAAAGTTCCCAGTTTTCTAGAGAACTGAGGTCATTGTTACTCTAATCCTTTCAAAGCTGAACAAAGGTGCCTCTCTGTATCAGAATACCTGGACCAGGATCAATGGTTTATTCTGAGCAAGAAAGTTAATGCCTGTGGCAGATGCAGGTAATCACCACCAGTGCAAAGATTTTCCATAGTCTGGAACAATTGGTCATATCTCCAATTAGTGCCATCTTGGGCTACAGGCAACAATGACAAGAGACTCTCCACCCAACTATATATATATTTATAAATTTATATATATATATAAATTTGAAAGAGAGAGTGAGCATGAGCGGGAGGAGGGGCAGAGGGGGAGAGAATCTCCAGCAGACTTCCTGATCGCAGAGCAGAACTCAGGGCTTGATCTCACAACCTTAAGATCATGACCCTGAGATCATGACCTGAGCCAAAATCAATAAGTCAGATGCTCAACCGACTAAGCCACCCAAGTGCCCCAGCCAACTCCATATTTAAATCTCTCTTACAAATAACCAGCACTTCAGGAGCAAACAATGTCAAATTTAAAAACAAACCTGAAAAAAAAGCTGTAGAAGCATGATCTCCTCCACCCTCCCTGCCACCCCCACTCCAGCTAAATAAACCAACTGGAATTTAAAGTGATTAACTACTTGATTAGATTCAAAATAAGGCCATATTTTCAATTCTAGCTTATCAAAGAGCAAATCATATTACCAAACCAGATTACCTGATTGCCAAAGGTATAAAGTTGTCACATTATTCATCTTGTTGGTATTTAGAGCTCGAACAGGCTTGCCAAGTTGGTATCCTAGACAAAGGCAATGAGAAGTAGCTAAAGTTAACCTAACACAGCAGATAGTATAAGAGAGGAATATACAACGAAAGGAAACACACAGGAAAAGCGAAGTCAGAATACACTTGAGAGAAGATACCATCTTCATTCATTTTCTTTTGTTTTTTTTAACAAAGATATTTGTGTGACTTTTTAAGAAATATTTAAAAAATAAAATCTGAAAAGGAAGGAGCAGGCAGGAGTCAGTCCTAGGCCGCTCACACCAGGGAATCAGCTGCAGAGCAGGCCAGGGTACCCCCCTGAGTGATCACTACTACTGGACACAGGCGCTTTGAAAGGAGACTTAGACCAAAGCAACCTTTCGGTGGTTCACTGGCAAATCAGTTCCACTCCTGGTGTGATTCAGGTCCTATTCCCATTGTCTCCTATTTACCTGCCTTATTGCTTCCACCTTTTTGTTATGAAAATGTTCACATGTACACTAAAGTTGAAAGGAATACCACCCACAATCAACAACCATGAATATCTAGCCATATTTGTCTTCTCTATATTACAGAAGCATCTATATACATATTTATTTTTAGCAAGACCTTTTAAAAATAAGTTGTAGACTTAACACTTCACCTCTAAAAGCTCCTGAAATTAAGCAACACATAGTCTCCTGAAATTAAGGCTATTCTTCTAAATAACCATCATACCAGTATTTCTCCTGAGAAAATTAATAATTCCTTATAATCAAATCATATCTAGCTCATACTTTTATTTCCTCATGTCCCCAAAACCTGTTTTAGAGCTATTTCTACAAACCAAGATGCAATCAGGGTTCATGCATGGTGTTCATGTTCCCCACGTTACCTCTCAGCATTCCTGGACAAGCGGCCTCCCCCACAGGCTGCTCCTCTGCCCCTGCCCACCTCCGCCTGGGACTCATTCCTACCTCCTTGGCCGCCCCCGGGTTATTTCTGTTCCCAGCCCACACTATCTACTTCCCGAGGTACAATCTCCTCCACACAGCCCAAAATAGAAACTTGCCGAGGGCAGAACTCTGCTTTTTCTCCAGCACTTCTGAGATCAGAACCAGCAGTACTAGATACTTAACACAGGTCCTTAAGAATGGGAAGCTTAGGTGGATGGTCAACATTCCACTTCTCTGAAGTTCTAGAGTATCCATCCTTTGCCCAGCACTCATTTATTATCTTGTATTGTTCTATGTTGCTTCTATGACCTGATGCTGTCTTTCCAATTAAGAGAGTTAATTCCTTGAGAATAAGCCCCACATTGTATACTCCTCCTAAAACCCTTCCTGCCTCAGAAGGTGCTAGAGAATGAATAGCTGTATATACACACAAACTATTTCACAAGCTCATCAGTTCTGGCTTGTAATCAACTTATTCTTTTTTGACAAGGGCATCAACATTTTTCACATATTCTGATGGTGTTTCTCAGAAATCCTGTAGAATTAAATCATGAAATGAAAACTCTTACATCCCAGAAGACTGCTTTGAAATCCAACAATAAAACCCAAAACTCCACATTAACAAATACACTAAAATCTTATTTAAAAGTTATATATATATATATATATATATATAAAATGGATCATGCATTATTATATCAATTTATACAAAGACTGAAAAATCATGCAAACAAAAAATTTAAAGTTATTCCTTTGTGGTTACTTACTACCTGATTAAGAATAGTAAAAAGGAAGGGACAAGGGAAGCCTGGGTGGCTCAGCGGTTGAGCGTCTGCCTTTGGCCCAGAGGGTGATCCTGGGGTCCTGGGATCAAGTCCCATATCAGGCTCCCTGCATGGAACCTGCCTTTCCCTATGCCTAAGTCTCTGACTCTCTCTCTGTGTCTCTCATTAATAAATAAAGTGTTTGAAAAAAAATGATTAAAAAAAAAAAACAGGAAGGGACAAGTTTGTAACAAACAATGATACTTTATCCAACATATATTTACTGAACACCTACTATGGTCTAAGTCAGTGCTGCCCAACAGGAATATAACCCAAACCACATATGCGATTTTAAAATATGACACATTTTTAGAATTTTTTAGACATTAAAAAAATGTTTCTATTAGCCCCATTAAAAAAGAGAAAAAGGGGATCCCTGGGTGGCACAGCGGTTTAGCGCCTGCCTTTGGCCCAGGGCGCGATCCTGGAGACCCGGGATCGAATCCCACGTCGGGCTCCCGGTGCATGGAGCCTGCTTCTCCCTCTGCCTATGTCTCTGCCTCTCTCTCTCTCTGTGACTATCATAAATAAACAAAAATTTAAAAAAATAAAATAAAATAAAATAAAAATAAAAAAATAAAAAAAAAATAAAAAAAGAGAAAAAGTAGATGAAGTTAATCTGAATAATATATTTTATTCAACTCAATATATCTAAGTATCATTTCCATATATGCCACTGGTCACATTGCATGGTTAGCAGCTGGCATGTTGGATATGAAGTTCTCCCTACTGTTTTAGGTGCTGAGGAGGCAACAGTGAATTAAAGGAGCAAACAAACATACAACAAATCCGGTGATGCTATATTTGTACATAATTACAAAAAGTGCAGCATGACTGTTCACAGTCCCAGTGAAGTCTTTCCATGGATCCCAGGTTAGGAATTCATCTTCCATAGCTTCTTATTCCTTAAAAAAGCTAATTTTACCAACACTTCAAAAGAATTATTTTTTTTTCCCCAAAAGACTAGTACCTAATGAGAAAGAATGTTTTGCATTTACAACAACTTGTAACTATCTAGGACACTTCATGTAAAACAACAACACAAAGGGATGCCTGGGTGGCTCAGGGGTTGAGTGTCTGCCTTCGGCTCAGGGCGTGATCCCAGAATCCCAGGATCGAGTCCCACACTGGGCTTCCTGCATGGAGCCTGCTTCTCCCTCTGCCTATGTCTCTGCCTCTCTCTCTGGTTCTCTCTTGAATAAATAAATAAAATCCTAAAAATAAAAAAATAAAATAAAATAACCCATGGGATGCCTGGGTGGCTCAGCAGTTGAGTGTCTGCCTTTGACTCAGGGCATGATCCTGGAGTCCCGGGATTGAGTCCCACATCTGGCTTCCTGCATGGAGCCTGCTTCTACCTCTGCCTATGTTTCTGCCTCTCTGTCTTTATGTCTCTCACGAATAAATAAGTAACATCTTAAAAAAAAAAAAAAAGTTGTTGTCAGAAAAAGAATACAGTGTCACAAAAAACAAAGAGAAAGGATAGAGTCACAAACTAAAATTGTAGAGAGTTACTTAACAATCATCATAGTAGTACAAGAGTATTGAATCGAAATATGTTTGTAGGATCAGCAGTTGACATATACTGTCTTACCTGGATTTCCAGAAAATTCCTCTTCATTATCACTATTATAGCTTAAAAATTTTACTGTAAATCTCTGTGTCATGATCCCTAGAAATAAAACAAAATAAAAATATAATGTGCACCATTTCACTAGGAAGAGAAATTATCCCCCACAGTGTTATTTTCTTTACCATATAATTACATTTTGACATGCAAAAGAAAAAAAGTGTTCTCTTAAATCACAAATACAAATAAGAAACAAGTCTGACTTAGTTTTACATGTAATAATTATGAGAAACTTAAAGAAAGAATAAAATGTTTTAAACTGAATACATTCCCACTGCCCTCAACAAAGTTACCTTTTTGGTGGGCATTAATTTCTGCCCTAATAATTTTGACATTTATTTCGCTGATTGTATTATTATTCCATCTGAAAATATAATGTTCTTCCACGTTCACGTTTCTGGAGGTTGATTCATTGCTGAAAAGTATTTCTACAAATAAAAAATGCTTTCATAAATTAATGACCCTCTTTGGGTTCAAGTCTATTACTGGCCCCATCAAATCAGCATTGGCCACCTCCTCTACAACATCACAATATCCTGGGTGAGGTCTGCCCTTCCTTTCTATTTCTGTAACCCCAGAATGCGGCTCATAGCTCAATACAGAGCACACACTCAAAAGAATGTCAAAAATGAAAGACTACAGAATGTCAGGCCCTTAAGAGCAGAGGTCTGCTATGTAGCTCACTACTATATTGTAGGTACTTTTTTTTTTATTGTAGGTACTTTGCTAAGGTTTGATAAATGAATAAATTTGAGAATTATGACACATTGTAAAGAAACACAAATATCTTTCATTAACAACAAAAATCTTGGTAATATTAGTCAAACTCTGAATAACTTGTTTAGCTGCATCAGAATGCAAAGTTTAGGGTGCCTGGGTAGCTCAGTTGGTTGAGCATCTGCTTTCAGCTCATGATTCCAGGGTCCTGGGATCAAGTCCCACATTGGGCATCCCACTCAGTGGAGAGTCTGCCTCTCTCTCTCTCTCCCCCCTGCTTGTGCTCTCTCAATCTCTCTCAAGTAAATAAATAAAATCTTTAAAAAAAAAAAAAAAACTGCAAAGTTTAGTTATTAAAAAAAAGGGGGTGGGGGATGCTGGGTGGCCCAGTGGTTTGGAGCCGCCTTCAGTCCAGGGCGTGATCCTAGAGACCTGGGATTGAGTCCCACGTCGGGCTCCCTGCGTAGAGCCTGCTTCTCCCTCTGCCTGTGTCTCTGCCTCTCTGCCTCTCTGCCTCTCTCTCTGGCTCTCATGAATAAATAATAAATAAAATTTTAAATAAATAAACAAGAAAAAGAAGAAAAGAGAGCAAGAAGCATAAATGTTGGCTCCCTGAAAAATATTTCAGAAAATGTTCACAGGCCCTGAAAACTAGCAGAGACCCTGGAGTCCACATTAACTCACAGCTGTGAGGAGCTGGCTCCAGGGCACAGATATTGCTCTGAAACAAGGCAAAATGGAACACGGAAGAAATAAAATGTGTATTAGACAAAATTCTAACTGTTGTGAACCTCTGTAAATTCCTAATAAAAATGTATTTTCCCTCTAGGACTACATACTACTTATAAGAAATGAACTACATATTTCTTTAGAAGTAATGTAAAAGCATGAATTCAAATACCTGTACTGGTGATGAATTTGTCTGGGTCAGCTGCTTCCTCATAGATTACTTTTGGTTGAACGATGCCTAAAAAGATAAAGAGGTTAGCCTCCAGAAGACAACATGGCCCAACACGATCATATTTACTTATTCAAGTGAAAGCTTACCAGGAAAATACAGTAATTGTGTCTGACCTATGTGCCAGCTACAAAACTCTCTCGCAAAAAAAAAAAAATAAATAAATAAATAAATAAATAAAAATAAATAAATAAAAAAAAAAAAAAAAAAACTCTCTCGCTCCCAAAATGCCAATCATGGGAATCCCACTGTTCTTGGCATCCGGTAATGACTGAGGAAGAGATTCCAAAGTCAGTGACAGTGACCCGGAGAGCTACTCTCCTACAGGAACAAATATGCAGTCCACTGCCAGCGGGAACGGAAGATGGTGTGCTTGCTTTAGGAACGGTCTGGAGTTTCCTCACCACATGACTTGGCAATCCCACTACTGGGGATACAACCAAGAGAGATGCAAATGGGTGCCCACACAGACACTTGTACATGGGCATTCATAGCAGTACAACCACAACTACCAAAAGCAGGAAACAACCCAAATGCCCAACAAAGGATGAACAGATGACGTATGTGGCCCATATATTCACAGGATGGAGCAGGACTTAGCCATAAAAAGGAATGGAGTTCTGATCCATGCCACAGTAAGAATGAGCCTTGCAAACATGATGCTAAGTGAAAAAAGCCAAACACAAAAGACCACATATTATAGGATTCCTTTTATATGGAAAGTCCAGAACAAGCCAATCCATAGAGACAGAAAGGGGATGAGTGGTCACTAGGGGTTAGGGTACAGGGTCTCCTTTAGGGGGAGGAAAATGTTTTGGAACTAAACAGAGGTGGTAGTTGCACAGCACTGTGAAGGTACTAAATGCCACTATCTATACACTTTAACATGGTTAATTTTATGTTATATGAAGCTTATCTCCATTTTTAAAGAACTAATATGCAATGTGTTGCCCTAAGGAACTGGACTTTTTCTGAAGAAAACATTTTCCTCAATTGACAGCTGAAATATTTAAAGTTGATCCAGCAGAAGTGATTCATATCCTCATGAGATCAGTTTATGTAGACAGACACTCGGGTCTGTGTTCTTTTCTTTTCTTTTTTTTTTTTTTTTGTTTTTGTTTTTTGTAAAGCATTATTCATTATTCATTTGAGAGAGAAAGAGAACACTCAAGGAGAGGGGCAGAGGCAGAGGCAGAGAAGCAGACTTCCTGCTGAGCAGGGAACCTGATGCAGGGATCTATCACGGGACCGTGAGATCACGACATGAGCCAAAATCAAGACTCAGTCACTTAACCAAATGAGGCGCCCTGTGTTCTTTTCTCAAACCAATGTAACATACCTCCTACGGCACCATTCTTGATCTTCACATTGATAATATCATCTTGCTCTTGGTATACTTCCAAATTAGTAGCACACAGAACATCAAAATTCTGAAGGAATGCCACTGGCGCATCCTGCATGCACTGCCCAGCCAGGGACACCTGGGTGAGGGGAAATCCCAACAGGGCTATGGCCTCTCTTCAAAGCATAAAATATAGGTCAGTGTCTTATACAGGCATTCTTTCTGCAGTCTTCTCCTATTGCTGGGTTAGTTTCAACAATAATGAGTTCACTGACTAGATGGCTAACAAATAAAATATTTAGTTAATTTGCTAATCAAACTCTGGAAGCTACTGGTTGAGGAGCAGAAATATTTAACAGAAACAAAGAAAACACCCTGCTCCATTTACTTTGCAGAAACATGATTATATTCAACTGAATCTTTCTCTCCCTTGGGACAACCAGATTTTTGTTAAAACCATTAAAATGGATTCCCTGAACAGTGAAGAGAGATGGTTTAGACTCTTATGTTTTCTTCCCACAAATATTTTTTCCTCATGATTTTGGACTTAAAAAAAAGATTTCATATAAAATTCTATAGCCTTGAGATATTTTTCAAAGTTGTGGAATATTAAATTATATACTTCTAGCTTACTAAAAATTGGCTATTAAAACTAACAGAAGTTCAGAATGGTAGTTATTTCCATGGAAATTTATAGAATGTCTTTTAGTTGGTAAGTTCACTCTGAGATGTAGCAGAGATGGTGGCTAATCTAAGATGGACTGTTAAAAATAAAATCCACAGATCATAAAGAGTTAAGTCCCTGGAAAGTCCACAGGAGAAAAATAAGTAACTTAGGGTAACATTTTTAAGAGCAGTATAAGTTAAATTAACAACAGGATGGGAAAAAATTTTAAAGACTCTAGCACATTAAAATGGAAATTATTACCTGTGGAATGGTCAAATATGCCTTGTCTAGAGTCATGACTGGATCTCCTTGTTTGTAACCGAAGTCTGAAAAGTCTCTGTAATCAGTATGCAGATGTACTTCAAAGGCAATATGCTGCCTAGAGGAACTGGAAATCAATGAGAAGGATTATCACTAATATTTGCAGCTAGGAAAAATTCTTCTTTTAATTTTTGTTTTACTTTTTTTAATTACAAAAATAATATGTGGGCTAAAAGCCACAGAATTGTACACTTGAAAGTGGCTGGTGGCAAATTTTGTTACATGAATTCTACTTCAACAATAATAATAATAAAGTGGTAAAATTTCAACATTATGGAAAGGTACAAGAAAGGGAATCAAGACCCCCGGGAGACCACCACTCCTTTCTCAAACCCAGATAATCACTATTAGCTGTTGGCGGTATCAACCAATTTATTTTCAGTGAGGCCCAGTTCTTTCAAATACTTAATACAAAATAAACCTGCTAATGGAACTCTAGAACTGAATGGCGAATCGAGGAAGTCAGGGCTATATGGGCCCAGGAGAGGTCATGAGCACCCAAGGGCTGCACCCCAACACGCACACAGAGCCGTCATAGAAGTAGCCCAGGAATGGTGAGTTGGCCAGCGAGGACTGAACACACAGGAACGGGAACCAGCCCGGGGTCCGGTAGGGCTCCTGCACAGAGCACAGCTGGTCAAACTGAGGATTGACGTCACCTCCAAAGACGCCGGTGAAACAGGCCTCTCTGAACAGCTCTGTTAGATCTGACGAGCATTCCTTAGGAGGAAATGTAGAGCAGCAGTGAGTAGACAGAAGCTTCTGCAGTGCCCGTTGTCAGCTCTTGGCAGAGCAGTACACCACTGAAGAAGCACAGAACAAATCTCCATCCAGCGTACTGGTGCTTTGTGCTCACGGAAAGTAAAATCCTGCTATAATCTATTTTTAAAAGATATTTATTTGAGAGAGAGAAACAGAGATAGTGAGAGAGAGCATGAGCAGGCAGAGGAGAAACAGGCTCCCCACTGAGCAAGGAGCAGAAGGTGAGGCCCGATCCCAGGATCCTGGGATCATGACCTGAGCCCAAGGCAGAAGCTTAACCAACTAAGCCACCCAGGCGTCCCTCCTGCTGGAATTTCTTCGTCAATTCCCTATGAGCCTCCAAGTCAGGAATTTCAAACCTTCCAGGGAACCACATCCTTACTCGGAACATAGTATGTGTCCACCAAAAAAAAAAAAAAAAAAGAAGATGACAAGAGAATATGGAATAGACTCCAAATGGGGAATAAAACAGAGTAAACTTCTCTTTTTGATTGTCATCACCATCCAAATCCCTAGAATCCTAAAGAAACTTTATGTTGGGGCAAATAGTCCATACTCTATAAAATCCTTAATTAAGGCCCTCGCCATATCAGAACACAACCCAATCAATGTGATCAAGAAGTGACTTTATTCCTATATTCTGTTATTCATCCATATTCTTCCTTGTTTCATACAGGATTGAGGGTTAAAAGTTAATTATGTCCTGAATCCCTTGTTTACTGACAATAGAAAAGTAAATTTTAAATAAGAACAATTCAATTAAAAAATTGACCATGTTTAAAGCAGTAAGTAGCAATCACCCGAAGACATCACTGATCCAGAAGATTAAGCAATGCCAGTGGTTGGTGCTGTCTACATCGATACCAAATAGGACAAACATGCAAGAAGTTAGAAATAGAACACAGTACCGCAGTCTGGAAGAAAGAGGAAGAGAACACCATTTTAACAGTTCTATTAATACTGACTTATGATGTTCCTTATTTTTAAATTAAATATAATTGTTATTATAAGTACAATTCTTAGTATGAGAATTACAATATAAATGAAGGCCCTAAACTTTGCTTTTCTGCTTTTTCCTTTTTTGTTTTGTAAAACCAACCACAACATAATTGCACTCAACCATAAATGGGGGTGACTAGGGCCCCAGCAAACATGCCTCTTTTGCATCTCTTAAACCTCAAAGAAGGATTAGAAAGATGTGTTTGGATTGGGCAATGGTTTCCTAGATATGACACTAAAAGCACAAGCAACAAAAGAAAAAATGGATCAATCAGACTTCAGCAAATTAAGAAACTCTTGGGCTTCAAATGACACCAACAAGAAAGTGGGCAACCTACCCAACAGGGGACGTTTGTTGCAAATCACATACCTGATTTGGGACTAATAACCAGAAGGTATAATGAACTCTTACAGTTTAACAACAAAAAGGCAACCCAATTTAAAAATGGGCAAAGAATCTACAATAGACATTTCTTCAAAGATATAGGAATGGCCAGGAAGCACATGAGAAGATGATCAACATCATCTTGCTACTACAGAAATGCAAATCAGGGGCGCCTGGGTGCCTCAATTGGTGAAGTGGCTGCCTTAGGCTCAAGTCATGGTCTCAGGGTCCTGGGATCGAGTTCCGCATCAGGCTCCCTGCTCAGTGGGGAATCTGCTTCTCCCTCTCCCTCTGCTGCTCCCCATAACATTGCGTCAGCTAAGAAACACTGTGCTCCTTTCTGTCAAATAAATACATAAAATCGAAAGAAAGGGAAGAAAGGGAAGAAAAGAAAGAAAAAGAAAGAAGAAAGAAAGAAAGAAAGAAAGAAAGAAGAAAGAAAGAAAGAAAGAGAGAGAAAGAAAGAAAGAAAGAAAAGAAAAGAAAAAAGAAAAGAAAAGAAAGAAAAGGAAAAGAAAAGAAAAGAAAAGAAAAGAAAAGAAAAGAAAAGAAAAGAAAAGAAAGAGAAAAAGGCAAATCAAAATCATAATGAAATACCACTTCACACCCTCTAGGATGGCTGTAATCAAAAAGATTATTATAACAAATGAAGGTGAGGACATGGGAAAAAAATTGCAACCTCATTCTGCTGATGAGAACGTAAAATGGAGGAACCACTTTGGAAAACAGTCCCTCAAAAGGTGAAACATACAGTTGCCATAGAGCAGAGCAATCCCACTCCTAGGTACTATACCCAAGAGAAATGGAAACACATGTCCAAATAAAAATTTGCATACAAATGTTTACAGAAGCTTTATTCATAACAGCCAAAAAGCAAAAGCAATCCAAATGTCCATCATCTGAAACACGGATTGGCAATGTATGGGATAGACCAATGCAAGGGTCTGACCATCAGTATAATCAAACCCATGGGACAGAAGCAAGGCATTTGAGAGTAGGGTTGCAATGGGGTGTGACTTGGCCATAAGGAACACACCACTGACACCTGCCACAACGTGGAACCCTTTATTTATTTTTTTTTTTTTTAATTTTTATTTATTTATGATAGTTACAGAGAGAGAGAGGCAGAGACACAGGCAGAGGGAGAAGCAGGCTCCATGCACCGGAAGCCCGATGTGGGATTCGATCCTGGGTCTCCAGGATCGCGCCCTGGGCCAAAGGCAGGCGCCAAACCGCTGCGCCACCCAGGGATCCCTTCGTGGAACCCTTTAAAACAGATGCCTAGTAAAAGAAGCCAGACACAGAATGCTACCAGCTGTAGGAATCCATTTACATGCAATGTCCAGAACAGGCAAATCCATAAGCCAGAGAACAGATGAAGAGTGGCCCGGGGATGAGCACTGGGAACAGAAGTTGCAGAAGGACACAAAAGTGTTCTTTTTGGGATGATGGAAATGTTCTCAAATTAGGTCATGAGGAGGGTTGTACACCTACCTCTACACATTCACCAAAAAAAATAAAAATAAAAATAAAATCACTGAACCAGTATCTTTTCCTTCCTTTTGATCTTTCCATAAAGGCTTCTCAATAAGATAGTAAATAAATACCACCCTCTCGGTATAATCATCTCAATTGTGACTTTATCCAAAGAGATACATTTTTTGCTTCCAAAACTAGACTGATGGGACTAGGTAAGAAAACTCATTTTGAAAACAATCTGCAGCACAAAACACAATCTGAGTTTTCACAGCCCATCCATCAAAAAGCTGGGGGTGGGGAACTGCTGGTATTGTCCACATGCTCTCGGGTATCAGAACTTTTGTATCAGTCATTGGCAGGGCATACCTGGTCACAGCAGCAGCGAACGTCACAGGCGTTGGCTGTCAGATTACAAGGGCAGGGACCAAGGGGCTGATACACCTGGCTGGGAATAACAGTCACATTCTCTGAAAAGTACAACAGAAACACTGCATCAGCTATGAAACACTGACGAAGCACTGCCACATTTTTTTGACACTCAAAAGAAAGCTGAACCATTGTTTTACTAATCACCAGGACCAAATATTACACAGTAAGGAATCCCTGAGCTATGTGTAAACCCTATCTGAGGCCTGTTATCTGCTACTCCAACAAAGACCCAAATATAGGAAAATAGGCTAGTTACAATAAATGGAAAGTCATGGTCGATCTTAAGTGACTAAAATTTACAAGTTGGGATAAATATAACGCAGATTTTATTTTTCAACATGCTGAAGAATCACTTTTCATAACACGGACTGACATTAAGCATTGAGTCCTTCAAATTCATTACCTTTTCCAGCAGATAAAACCAAAGCCACGGTGACATTTCAGACAGCTTATCTGGGCCTATTTGGCCACAAGATTATATCTAATCATGCTACCTGCTCAGCCTCATGTCCCATTGCACCACAAACCCAACTCTTCACATCCTTTTTCTGGTTTAAGTGTGAAAGTGTAGGGGAAATTAATAATTTTTACATGGATTGGAAAAGGAGTATGTTATATTGAATTTCAACCTCCTAACTCAGAATTCAGAGAGTAATCTTTCCAGTTTCTCTGCAATAATTTATCAGGTAAAATTTTAAGTCTGCTGAATTTTGTGTTTTGTTTTTTTTAAAGTAGGCTCCACACCCAGCATGGAGCCCAATGCAGAGCTTAAATTTACGACTGTGAGATCAAGACCTGAGCCAAGATCAAGGGTCAGATGCTTAACCAACTGAACCACCCAAGTGCCCCCTGAATCTCACTTTTGCCCCAAGATTTGGTACATGTTGAAAAACTATGTAGCAATTATTTCTTCAGATTCTATGTAACAGTTAACTTCAAGGTGACAGTTGAAGCATCTAAAGATCAGCTAAGGGATCCCTGGGTGGCGCAGCGGTTTAGCGCCTGCCTTTGGCCCAGGGTGCGATCCTAGAGACCCAGGATCGAATCCCACGTCGGGCTCCCAGTGCATGGAGCCTGCTTCTCCCTCTGCCTATGTCTCTGCTTCTCTCTCTCTCTCTCTCTCTCTGTGATGACTATCATAAATAAAAAATAAAAAAAAAAAGATCAGCTAATTACATAGTCTATGCTATATAATGGTAGAACCCCAGTAAGTCAATGCGTCAGGAATGAGAAGGTCTGGGATCCCTGGGTGGCGCAGCGGTTTGGCGCCTGCCTTTGGCCCGGGGCACGATCCTGGAGACCCGGGATCGAATCCCACGTCGGGCTCCCGGTGCATGGAGCCTGCTTCTCCCTCTGCCTGTGTCTCTGCCTCTCTGTCTCTCTCTGTGTGACTATCATGAATAAATAAATAAAATCTTTAAAAAAAAAAAAAAAAAAAGGAATGAGAAGGTCTGAGTAACAGACTATGTTACTCAGGCCAGGCAAGGGTCTGACCAT
Source organism: Canis lupus dingo (assembly GCF_003254725.2). NCBI lineage: Eukaryota > Metazoa > Chordata > Mammalia > Carnivora > Canidae > Canis > Canis lupus. The sequence goes on from NC_064268.1 coordinate 6,300,797, forward strand.
CAGTATAATCAAACCCATGGGACAGAAACAAGGCATTTTAGAGTAGGGTTTTACTATATGATATATAGATAGATGCCTTTATATCTATCTATATGTCTCCTATGCCATTTGCTAGCTTACTATTACTAGGCATACCACATACCTCCTATCTGTCCTTCCATCCTTTTTCTTGTTCTGAGCTCTGTGTGACTGGGTGCAAAATGTTTCATACCTTCATGGGGTCAGAGCAGACATCTCATAATTACTAATATACAAAGACTCTAATTTTCCTAAGTTTGGCTATTTGTACAAAGACATTCTGATATTACCTAAATATAGTTAAGCATATTTTTTAAAAGAAAAAAGGCCACTACTTTGAATGGTATAGCTAATAGTTTTAAGCTATTAGCTTAAACCTCCCATAGTTTTAAGCACCCACAGAATATTATTGTTTTGTTTTGAATTTTAGATATTAGAAAATGTTTTTCTTCTAAAAACAAAACTTTAAACCTTTAATTAGGTCACAGATTCACATGTCCAAAAAAGAGGATCTAAAAAAGGTACACAATGAAGTCCTCACAGCCAGCCCCTTCCTGTTCCCACATTCCTCTCCAAAACAGTCCCACATGGTTAGCTTCTCAGATAGCCTTCCAGAACTTCTTTATGCAAATATAAATATATATTCTTACTCCATGCTATATGTACCCATCTGTATCTGCTTTCCACAGTTGGAGATTTATCTTGGAGATCTTTCCATGCTGGCACAATGAGGGCAGAGTAGCCGGCTGAATGGCACTGTCTTAACTTACCTAATCCTCCTCCACTTCCAAAATCACAAGGAGGACCACAGTGAGGTGATGGAAGTACCAGTGTGAGAGTCTCAAAGTGACAGACCTTTGCTATTAAGGAGGAACACATCTCCCTTCATTCCGGATGATCATAAAGGCAAGAAATTCTAGAGGTGGTTGCAGGACATAGGGAACATGGCGATGGCACCATTGGCACATCTACATTCTCTTGTTCTCAGGACACTGCCATGTTAATGTCCAAAAACATGTGATATCTGCTATAGTGCTAGTTATACATCATAAGCTAGAAGTGCCTTAAATGCCATCAGTAAGAGACTAGTCAAACAATGGTATCGCCGCACAAGGGAATACTATGCAGCTCTTAAAAAAAATAGGTGAACCTACATTTATATGGAATTTATTTTTAAAAGGTATAGAATAGAATAGTAAATTGCATGTTATTAGTGCATGTGTGTGTACTGTTTTTAAACAAGAGAATATCACACACCTCCATAAGCGGAAATTAAGAGGCTGCCTCTGAAAAGGCAACTTTGACTGAAAATTTATTGTGGGTTTTCTGTTTGTTTTGTAAACTTCATTAATCTTTCCCTCATTTCTCTTTTGTTGTTGTTGTTGTTTTTGGTTTTAAGATGGAGTCACAAGAATCAATACACAGAAACAAACTTCTCTTTCTCCCTTGAAGGTAATCTACAAGGATATGAACAATAGCACAAAATAAAATAGGTCTTAATTAAGTAAAATAGTACAAATTATAAATTTCTAAAATAAGAAAATTAAGCAAAAAGGAAGTATGTTTAGAAAGGTAAAATTGGGTTTTTTTGGTTTTGTTTTTTTTTTTTTAGAAAGGTAAAATTGATTCAAGAGCAGAGTGCACAGATTGCATGTCATATGCTTATAATCTGACAGATAATGTCTGGCATGAATGTTTTGATTGTCAAAGACTTTACTAACCTGATGCATTATGGGCCAAAGAAGAGTTGGCATAAATTTCCACTCGAATGAGCAGATGTGCTAAGCAGGATGAATTGCGAGATGCTGAAACCAGAAGAGTCTGGACAATACACGGGGACTCTGAGAAGGAATCTGTCTCAGAGAAACACCTTTGCAGACCCCTCTTCATTCTCACTGTCACATCCAACGCATTCTGAAAGGAAAACGTGCTGTCCCTTTTAAAGTGACTCAACAATAAATAAATAAATAAATAAATAAATAAATAAATAAATAAATAAATAAAGTGACTCAACATAGCACGAATAATTCTAAGAACACATAATGGAAAACACAATAAAATTACATATCAGCTTCAGTTCACTTGAAAAAGGAGAACTATATACAAAGATCACATCATTTGATCCTACCCTGTAAACCTGGGCAGTATGCAAGACCTGATTCCTAATCCTCAGTTTAACAGAAAAGCAAGCAACTTTTGGAGAGTTAGAGAAGCCTAAACATAGGTCTGTCAGGTAAATTAACTCAGTATGCCCAGCACCTTTTTAGCGACTTTATCATCCTACCAGCATATCAGCAGATGAAAAGCACACACAAGTCAATGAAAACAGTCCCTAGTTCCTGCAGTATAAGCAAAGTCTGCCTTTCTCAGCCTTTATCTCCAAATTTGATGTCTTGCACATACTAGGCACTCAATAAAACATTTATTAAATGGAAGATATTTAACTCCTCTGGGCTTGAGTATTCTTACATGTAAGATCAGAGCTGGGTGAGGCCAGTGGCTATGAAGATTTTTGAGTCATGGATCCATTTGATAATCTGATGTGAGCTGGCAACCCTCTCCTCAGAAAAATGCAGGCACACAAATAACATTACAGACAATTTCAGAGGGTTCACAAACTTCTTGAAATTTGTCCAAGGATCCCTGAATCTAGGGTGAGCCCCACTGAGTTGGGTGGGTGTCCACTGGAACGGATAACCTACAGTTTCATGGTAGTTCCAAGCAGAGGGAAAACTATGTATCTTAACCAACCAAGAAAGCCCTGCAGAAACACTAACTGCAGGTGTCCATGAGTGCTAACCGAGGACATTTTACCTCTGACCTTACCACACTAGGGGTCACAGTCAAGCTCCATTCTCCTGTCTCATTAGTCAGCACTCCACAAGCAGGAACCGGTAATAACCCTATAGGAGAGAAGTTTAGGATGCAAGGCGGGATTGCCCAGCAGCTAAGGGGGTGCATGCTGGACTCAGGCTCCCTAGGAGGGAATGAGGATTGGGCCGTTCATAAGTTGTGCGACTTTGGACAAGTGACAACCTCTCTGAACTGCAGTGTCTTCATTTGTTAAAGGACATGAAAGGATATTACTGTTCTTACTAGGAAAATACGGTTGCACGTAAAGCACAGGGGACAGACAGCTCAGTGGATGCTAGCCATGGCGGCCCCAAGCTCGCTTTCACCGAACCCTTCGGTCGGCCAGCGGTGGTCCGCAGCGGCCCCCCATCCCTGCTCCCACGCCGACTCTGCAGTGGCCGGCGGCCGGCGCCGCGAGGATGCCACCTCCCAGGATGCCACGTGGCCAGGCTCCGTGGGCCGCCCAGCCCCACCCTCCCCACAGGAAGGGCCGGACTCTTTACCCTCCTTGTCTTGCAGCAGGGCCAGGGACACGGTCACATCCTCCGTGCGTCCGACCAGGGACGCGCTGGCCGCGGGGCCGGTCATGCGGATGAAAGCTGGGATGAAGACTAGGCGGGAAAGAAGGGGAAGGGTGGATTTACTAGCTGCAAGGACTCCGGGAGGGGTCCCAAGTCTGGCCCCTTAAACGCCCCGTTCCCAACCCCGCCCCCGCCCCCGCCCCGGCCTGCAGGCCCCGGCCCTGCGGTACACACCCAGGTCCCCCCACAGCGGCCTCAGGACGCCCTGCAGAAGGAGAAGCCCCAGGAGCAGGGGGGCCGGCGGCGGCAAGCCCATGCCTGAGGCCTGGGGGCTCGCTTCACGGAACCGCGCCGACCTCGGAAGCCGGGGAGCTCTGCAGCCGGGGCCCGCGCCGCCCCGCCGCCGCCATCTTGCGAAGCCAGCCGGAGCTATGGCAACCACCAATCAGCCGCGGGCCTCAGAGCCCCGCCCACAGGCCTGCGCCCCGGCGTCTCCACGCGGGGAGGGCGAAGGGGAAGCGGTGCCCTCGCCTCCAGCTAGTCACGCGGCAAGAGCGAGCCTACGGGCGCTGGCTCCTGAAGGAGCTCCTTTTTTTTTTTATAAATTTTTTTTAAATGTTTATTTATTTATGATAGTCACAGAGAGAGAGAGAGAGGCAGAGACACAGGCAGAGGGAGAAGCAGGCTCCATGCACCGGGAGCCCGACGTGGGATTCGATCCCGGGTCTCCAGGATCGCGCCCTGGGCCAAAGGCAGGCGCCAAACCGCTGCGCCACCCAGGGATCCCCTGAAGGAGCTCCTTAATAAACTGGACTTTTATGGGCACTTTGGGAGGACAAAAAAGGGGGTGGGGCTGCCGTGCTGTAACTGCAGCGCTGTTGAATTGTTTTTATCCTCCCAATTTTTTGAAGAGTTTTGTGTTGCTTGTTTTTGCCGCACGGAGCCATAAGCGCTTGTAGGCAGGTTTCTTTTAAGATTTTATTTATTCATGAGAGACACAGAGAGAGAGAGAGAGAGGCAGAGACACAGGCGGAGGGAGAAGCAGGCTCCCTGCAGGGAGCCCAACGCGGAACTGGATCCCACGACCCCAGGATCACGCCCTGAGCCAAAGGCAGATGCTCAACCACTGAGCCACCAAGTCTCCCCATTGGCAGATCTTTTCAAAGAACACAAAGTATTTTGCCCAGCATTAGGACGGTTGCCAAAGTGTCTGAATGCTATGTCAATAGCCTCAAAGCATCTCACACCATATTACTGTAATCCAACTAGGGGTGCAGGCTATGGGATCACTGTGGGATTTCTCCCTCCTTCCGCGACTGGGTTGTGGAGGCAGAGAAAAATTAAGGCCATTCCACCTCACGTTTAGCATTAGCACAAGTACAGGCATCTTAGTCCCCTGGGAATAAGAGCTGAACTTTACAGGAAAAACTGCAGAATGTCCTCGGCAGGGAATCCCATATCGGAAAGACCATAAAGCTCAGAATGCCCTCCGCAGAGAATCCCTTATCAGATCTTAAGAAACTCCCCCACCCTTTCCCCCATATTGGAATGGAAAAAATTCCTCCACCCCTTCTGAAGATCCCCTAGACCAGCCCATAAAAAACCCAGCTGTAACCCACTTCCCGGTCCAAGTCCCTGCTCCGCTGTGTGTGGTGCACTTGGACCCAAGCTCAAGCTTGTAAATAAACGCTCATGTGTTTGCATCGGTGTCAGCTCCTTGGTGGTTTCTCGGATTCACAATCTTGGGCACAACAGGGTGACCTAGGGCAGCTCACCTAACCTCTCCGAATTTGAGTTTCCTCATCTGTAGAAGGGAGAGAACAGTCCCTCCCTGACAGGATTGTGTGAGGATTCAATGAGGTATCTCATATTAATGAGTCTAGACTAATGCCGGGCATATGGTAAGCACTCAATAAATGTTCACTCATTGTTAGCTCTCAGAGGGATGGTATATACCTGTTAGCTGAGAAGATCTACGTCTGCACCATGCCTGACAAACAGCAAATGCCAAATACAGGTACCAAAGTTACCTGTATTGGCAAATACCACTTGTCAGACACTCAAAATAAATGCCATTTTCATTGGTCAGCAGACCCAACGTTCTGAAAGCAATCTGAAAGTTGAAGTTCTACACATGCCTTGCACTGAGCTTTGCCTTGTTCTTAACACTCTTACATAGTAGTGGAGTTGTGCAGTTGTAACACTGGCATGAAATCCCAGCCACCACCCCCACATCAGCTCCTCTAGGGGGACTGCAAAGTATTCATATCTTAGTATCTGAGAATAAAGCCTAGGAGAACTAGGAGAGTTGTCAAACAGACATTTATTTATTGATTATTCCTTGACGAAAGAGTAACAAGTATTTCATTGAGGAAAATTGTATTGAATTACTTGTAATCCCTGGGTCAAAATGATTTTACATCTAGGGGAAACATGAGAAAATAATTTAGGCAAATGAATGTTGGGGGAGGGGTTGCTTTAACTATAGTACGACTATTTATCCTGAGTTCTACTTTGCTAGACCTTAATATTGTTGCCATGTTGGGATCCCTGCATGGAGCCTGCTTCTCCCTCTGCCTGTGTCTCTGCCTCTCTCTCTCTCTGTCTCTCATGAATAAATAAATAAAATCTTAAAAAATATATATTATTGCCATGTTGTCACATACTGTAGGTAGGAATCGTTAGTACCAAAGTTACCTGTATTAGCAAATGTCACTTGTCAGACACTCAAAATAAGAACATTTTTATTTAACATCAGTGGAAACCTGTCCTTTTAAAAAAAAAAAGATTTTATTTATTTATTCATAGACAGAGAGAGAGAGAGAGAGAGACAGGCAGAGGGAGAAGCAGGCTCCATGCAGGGAGCCCGATGTGGGACTCGATCCCAGTCTCCAGGATCGCGCCCTGGGCTGAAGGCGGCGCTAAACCGCTGAGCCACCCAGGCTGCCCAACCTGTCCTTTACCAAACCACAGATAATCCTGTCAATACTTCCAGCTGAGACATCCTGCTATGGTAAAGAAATGTACTCCTACTCGGGGTGCCTGGGTGGCCCAATCAGTTAAAAGTCACTCTTGGTTTCAGCTTAGGTCATGATTTTGGGGTCATGGGATGAAGCCTGATGGGGGGTCTCCTTGCTCAGCAAGGAGTCTGCTTGAGATTCTCTCTCTCCCTCTGCCCCTCCCCCTTGCGCACTCTAAGTAAATAAATAGAAAGAAAGAGAAAAGGAAAGAAATGCACCAGATTGTAATTCACAGGGCTTCTCTAACCCTCCCAGTTCTGATGGGTGGAGAAAGGATAATGAAAGTGGGTTTTCTTTTTTCCCCCCTAGTTTTGCATATTTTCTTTTCTTTAAAATGCATGTAATTATTTTCTGTTCTAATCAGAATAGTACTTATTAACAGCATGCTTTTATTTTCTGCTTTTGGTCGCATTAAGCTATTTAACCAGTAGTGAAATGAACTATGGAATTCTAGGGCATTACAGTTAAAAAAAAAAAAAAAAAGCTTCAAAAGTAAAGAAATATATATATGCTATTTGTGAGGTACTCAATGACACTATAAAAAATTAGATAACTTTTCTTAAAATTATTTGTAATCAGTTCTATTAATATAAAATGTCAATTCAACTATTAATGAAAAGTCCAAATTTTTTTAATACTGTACTTCATATATAAAAATGTCATTGGCCTGTATTTACTCTCTTCTCCATTACTGCTGGAAACATTCCATGTTCTCTTCTAGGAATTACTAACAGTCTTACAAATCATGTTTGGATTATTTGAAAAACAAATGTTTTTTAAAAAGCAGGGGAGCAGGGATCTTTTTGTAGATTTACCTACAAAAAGTAGCCCAAGGGACTGCCTTTATTTTTTTTTTTTAAGATTTATTTATTTATTCATTCAGAGAGAGTGAGAGAGAGGCAGAGACACAGGCAGAGGGAGAAGCAGGCTCCATGCAGGAAGCCCGATGTGGGACTCAATCCCGGGTCTTCAGGATCACACCCCGGGCTGCATGCGGCGCTAAACTGCTGCACCACCGTGGCTGCCCAGGGACTGCCTTAGAACCGCAGATTGGGTAGTTGTAACTATTTATTTATAGGAGGATAATTTCATGGCTTTCAAGTTAACTCTTATGAGACAATAAATTTCCTACTTTTATGACATCAAAATATACATTATTCTAGTTTGCTTTATCCAATAAAATACCAAATACTTTAAATTTTGCTAACTTTGCTCCCAATATAAAATTACAAGCAAACACCAAATCTTTCTTCTAATAATTTCATACTGGAAACTCTGTATGAAATACTTCATACCAGGACTTCTGGGGGGCTCAGTGGTTGAGCATCAGCCTTTGGCTCAGGGTGTGATCCTGGAGTCCCAGGATCGAGTCCCACATCAGGCTCCCTGCATGGAGTCCGCTTCTCCCTCTGTCTATGTTTCTGCCTCTCTCTGTATCTCTCATGAATAAATAAAATCTTTAAATAAATAAATACATACATATATACTTCATACCAATCTATTATTATGCAGTATTTGTAACAATATTTTCACATAGTTTTAACAAGATTTTTTTTTTAAGATTTATTTATTTACTTATTCATGAGAGACACACAGAGAGAGGCAGAGACAGGTAGATGGAGAAGCAGTCTCCCTGCAGGTAGCCCAATGCAGAACTTAATCCCAGGACCCTGGGATCATGACCTGAGCCAAAGGCAGACAGATGCTCCACCACTGAGCCACCCAGGTGCCCCAGCAAGATTTTATTTTTTTTGTTATTTTTATTTATTTATGATAGTTACAGAGAGAGAGAGAGGCAGAGACACAGACAGAGGGAGAAGCAGGCTCCATGCACCAGGAGCCCGATGTGGGATTCGATCCTGGGTCTCCAGGATCGCGCCCTGGGCCAAAGGCAGGCGCCAAACCGCTGCGCCACCCAGGGATCCCCCCAGCAAGATTTTAAATTAAAGTTCTTCAGCAGCACCTGGCTGGCTCATTGAGTAGAGCATGTGACTCTTGATCTTGGGGTTCTCAGTTCAAGCCCTACACTGGGCACAGTGCTTACTTAAAAAAATAAAAGCTCTTCAGAGTTGAATAAAAACTTGACATTTGTTAAAGTACAAATTTGAAGGTAAGTTGAATTAGCATGAAATAAACAATGAGTAAGAGAAAATAACTTGAGCAAATTTGAAAATTTAAATTATTTTATTATAAAAATTTATATAAACCATAAACAGTTAAAAAAATAAAACCTAAACAGAATTAAGCCAGTAAACAAATGAAAAAGTAGCAACAAGAACCTGACCAGCTTCTTTGAAATTATTCATCTTTTAGATATTTGATGACTTCCTAGACTTCCTACACTAAGGCATGAAATATTAAATATTATTTCTAAAAGACAAATAAAATTTTCAAACTCAAGGATCAGTATTTCCCAAGTGACCACCAAAACCTGTGTGTATTTAACAAAATTATAAATCCACAAAGTACAAAATCTACCTGAAATCATCTAGCCAAATAACAAATTATTTAAATGAGACTCAGCTTCTGAGACGGTATAAAGAGAAAATTAAAATCTTATTTACATACAAGGTTGTGGACACAAATGGATTTTTGTCAATATACGAATGTTTGTTTTTATCAATATACGTTTAAAAACAAACCAAACCAGCCACCATTCCTGAAAACCCTCCATACACTGTACTGGAATTTAAAAAGACTTCTAATATTTTCAAAGTTACATACAAAAATAAGTTTTTTCTTGTTCAAATTACAAATAATTTTTCTTTTCAACCTATAGCACTTGTCAGTAGTAAATCCAAAGCTTCTAGAGAATAGTTCTCCAACATTAATGCTTTTTTCCCCCTCATTACAAAAGGAGAGAACTCTATCTGGGGGACAACACTGAACTATAAAGAATCAATTCTCCACCAAGAAATTCCCCCTCCAAACCCAGACACTGGCTTTCACGTATAAGCTCTTCACACAACTATCTCTGAAGAAAAAGTTGCTGCCAGAGTACTGCACCCCCCTCCTCCCTCGCTTAACATCAGACTTTGTACTGACTGACAAACAGTTAATAAGTGGATGACTGTGTCCAGACACACATGGGATATCAGTGATGTCAGGCAAAAGCAAAACTACCTGCTAGTCTATGAAGCCAAATCTCAACTTAGACAATACAGATTTTATTGACATGACTATTGTCAAATTCAGTTGTTGGTTCAAGGAAGATGGTCTGTCTTGGTTAATGCTGTTACTGCATGGTCGCTTGTTTGCTTTTTCCAAAACTGCGCTCAAATTTCACTGGTCATACATTTCACAGGCAGAACCCAACAGAGACGGGTAAGAGTCTAAAGCCGGTAATCAGGCAGGCCAAGCTGACAAATGATCACCCCATTATTAAAAAAAAAAAAAAATCTCACTAATTTGTGCTTTCTTCTTCTGTGGGCAAAAACCAGTCTGAAAAGATTGCATAGATTGATTCCCTCAAATAACACAGTGCCCCAAAAGCACAGCATGAGGATAATGGTCTAGAAATCTTTCTGTAAGAAACTTCATTCAAAATTATTTCATATGCACTGTATTTTTTCAGGGCCTCCAAACACAGATCCCACCACACAATTCCTAGTAATAGGCTCTAGGGGCGCAGGAATCTTATGATCACACGGACACTTTCAGTTTCTTTTTCTTGGCCTTGAGCACCGGAGGCAGAGAAATCTTAAAGGCTGTCCTGTAACAACACAGAAAGGAACACACCTTTCAGAGCCCTGAATCTCTCCCACACAAGCCAGCCACACCGCCTCAGGGATACTTACTCGCACGTTGTGCAGATGGGACTGAAGTTGCAGAATACTATAGATTTGAAAAACAAAACACACAGAATGATGAAAAGAAAAACCACACAGTTGACTTATTTTCTGCCACCTCCACCCCCAACACAGAAAACTCTGTACTTCCAACTTACTTGACAAGCACACAGAACAGACATAGCCAATTTCAATAAGATTTCGATGACAGAAGCAGGCAGCCCGGTAGTCCACATGAATTGGGGGTGGGAGGATTAGCTGAGATCTTTGATCTTGATCAGGAAGAAAAACCCACTGTAAATAAAGGGGGGGAGGCAAGGAAATTTTATTTAAACCATGGGGAAAAATAACTAGAAGTTAGGACACAGATATCATATTAGCCAATGAATACTAAGAAGAATAATAAATCAGGATTTTCCTTAAATGTTTATCAAGAAATGCTTTTTTATTCATTCAACAGTCACTGAGCACTTCGACATGCAGCCGCTATTCTGTGAAGTCTTATAATAGTCTGCACATTGCTGCTTTCAAAGACTATCCCAAGTGTGCCCTTCCATGTTCAAAATCCCTGGACCCCCCATTTCCCCCTCCTCCCACTTACTAGCATCAGTCATCGTGCTCCCCTATACTCCCCAGGAAATCGGGCTCACTCAGGCTCAAGGCGTTAGGGTACTGCGGATGTTTCCTTACCAGTAAATACTGCAGAAGGGAGGGCATCTGAGGCACCTTCAAATATAGTCCCCCCGTGATGTCACAGGCCTACAAGACATTCAGAGGGCTCTCTGCCAAACCAGCACGTGTTTAGCTTTCCTAGAGGTATAGAATTCTCACCAGCAAGCCTTCAGGTCTCCAAAGAAGAGGAGGATAGGACAGGGCCAACCAAAGGGCATGTTAACCCAGAGTGCGAGGACCAGAAACGTCCTACCTCTCAAGGTGTTCAACTATCTCCTTTTCCCCCCAGGTCACCACACTCCTTGACCATTTAAAGCCTTTAGTGTAGCACAGTACATGCCCCTTCTGTGTGTTTGCTACTGATGACATTTTTATTCTGGCCATGTTTACTCATTTCCATTATATTTTTTTAACAAAAGCTTTGAGGTAATTCTCAGGTCATAAAACTTACCCTTTGAAGTATGTGCTTCACTACTTTTTACTGTCTTCAGAGATGTGCAACTGTCTCCACTCTCTAGTTCCTCACCCGAAAAAGAAATCCCATACCTGGGGATCCCTGGGTGGCTCAGCGGTTTAGCGCCACCTTCAGCCCAGGGCCTGATCCTGGAGACCCAGGATCAAGTCCCTCGTCAGGCTCCCTGCATGGAGCCTGCTTCTCCCTCTGCCTGTGTCTCTGCCTCTCTCTCTCTCTCTCTCTCTCTCTCTCTCATGAATAAATTAAAAAAATAAAATCTTAAAAAAAATAAAAGAAATCCCATACCTATCAGCAGTTACTCCCAACCCCCGACCCCAAGGCTACCAGTGATCCACTTTCCATCTCTATGGATTTGCCTATTCTGGACATTTCATATAAAGCAACTTGTACAATTTTCCCTTAGCATCATGTTTTCAAGGTTCATCCACATCATGGCACAGATCAGTACTAAGACCAATAATATTCTACTGTATAGTTATACCACAATTTAACCCCATTCACCCCCTAATGGACAGTTGAGTGCAAATGGGGGAGAAGACAAGAGCCAATCAGTTAAGTAAATGCAGAAATAATGTCACAGGTTATGATCGCTTCCATGAAGAAAAATGAAGTTGGGTAAAGAGACAAGGAGTGACACTGGATGGTCAGGGAAGGCTTCTCTGAGGAGGTGACACAGAAGCAGAGACCCAAATGAGGGCAGCAGGTACGCCAGCAAATATTTAATGAAAAGCCTTAGAAACAGAGGGAAGAGCAAATGCAGAAACCTTCAGGCTGCAGCAGGCCTGTAGTTTTAAAGCAACAGCAAGGAGCCCAATGTGCCTGGAGTAAAGACTGAGATTCCACAGGGACAAAGAGATACCCAGAAATGATATTGTGCAGGGAGTAAGAACAGCCATGGTTGAACAGGTTTTAGTCTATGTGCGAGGGCATGCAATGGGAGGGTTGTAAGCAAGTGAGTGACAAGATCTGATTCGATTTTGAAAGCTTCATTCTATCATGTTAAGAACAAACTTTGGTGGGCAAGGTAAGTGTAGAAACAGAGACCAGTTAACAGATACTACGGTCTTCCATTTGAGTGGTAGCAATGAAGGAGGAAGTCATACAGTGGGAATCAGGGACTATTTCAAAGATCAAGTGAAGAGGATTTGCTAATGGGATGGAAAGGAGAGGAAGAGAAGAAACAAGGTAGAGTCAGTATTTTGGCTTGAGGGGCTGATGAATTGTGCTGCTACTTGCTGAGATGGGGAGGCTCCTGGAGGTAGTGTGGAGTTCTGTTTCAGGCATGTTAAGTGAGATGCCGCTGGATGTCCAAGAGGAAATGTGCATGAGCAGGAGATTATGCAAGTCTGGAATGCAGAGAGCCTGCATCTGGTCCAGACACAGAAACATGAGGGTCGGGAAAGCAGAGGAGGTATTTAAACTCACGGCACAGGCAAGATCTTCTAGGAGTTAGCAGACACTATATAGACTGAAACATAGTTAAAAAATCTATTCAACCTTTTCAATTTTTTAATTCTGAAATGTAACCATATGTGCAAGAGTACATATACATAACATGTACCTATGATTTTTTTAAGATTTTATTTATTTGAGTGACAGAAAGAGAGAAGCAGAGACAAAGGCAGAGGGAGAAGCAGGCTCCTATGGGGAGCCTGATGCAGGACTCGATCCCAGGACCCTGGGATCATGGCCTAAGCCAAAGGCAGATGCTCAACCACTGAGCCACCCAGGTGTCCCTGTAAATAGGGTTTAAATAAAACACACATCACGTACCTACCATCAAGCTTAAGAAACAGGACAATTTGGAACCTCTGATGCTGTTATACGTTCTAATCGTAATCTCCCCTTGCCACTCTCCATGTCCTCAGGAGTAACCTACACTCATCATTTTCGAGTTTCATACTTTTAACTGATCTTTTAGCAAATAATATTTCTTGTGGTTGAAAAAAACATTTATCAAAAGTTTGGCAATTTCTTGTCTTATTTGTTTCTTTATTCCCTTTATTTGGTTAAATTAAATTTCAGTTTCATACATTTGAATGCAAAGCAATATCTAATAGTGCTGTCCAACAGAAGCATAATGTGGGCAACATGCAAAACTTAAATTTTTCTAGCCAAAAAAAGCAGATATAATTAATTTTATTTTATTTTTTTTAAGATTTTATTTATTTGAGTGGGAGAGAGAAAGAGAAAAAGGGCACAGAGAGGGAGAGTGAGGAGGAGAAGGAGATACCCTACTGAGCAGAAAGCCCTATTTGGGCTCAATTTCAGGACACTGAGATCATGACCTGAGCCAAAGGCAGACAGACACTCAACCAACTAAGCCATAGGCTCCCCAGATAAAATTAATTTTAATAACATTTTATTTAACTGGGCATATCCAAAGAATTATCATCTTAACATGTAATCAATATAAAAATCTTTATTTTACATTCTGTTCTTCATGCTAAGTCTTTGAAATTCAGTGTGTATTTTACACTTAACAGCACATCTCAATTCAAGAGCTCAACAGCCATATAACTATCATATAGGTCAGGACAGCACAGATCTGAGATGTGATCCAATCTTTATAAAATTCTCTGCTTAGCAATTCATTCTTCCATCCATACTTATACCAAGAGATCTGTCGTGCTGTTCACCTAATATTAGCAATGGTAATTTTAAGATGATAGGATTTGAAGGGATTTTTTTTACCCCTTTAAAAAATACTTTCTTGTGTTGCTTGAATTCATTTCAATATGTGAATCACTTTTACAGAATCAATCACTATATAAAATATAAATGAAAATTTTAAAGGAACCAGAGAGTTTTGCACCTGAAACTAATGACATTGTGTGTCAACTGTACTTCAGTAAAGAAATAAGAACAAGAGAGATGTTAGTGCTCTGAGTGATAGCATCATACAGGCTAATCCCTAAACATGTATGAAGGCTGGTGAAAAGCATTTAGTTAAGAGAATACACCATGCACCCCTGACCAAAACCACACTTCCATTGAACACGTACCTGCTGGAGGAGTCCTGAATCCGAGTCTAAAACACAGGCATCAATCAAAATATTCTGAAATGAACATTCCGAAAACATTACAGGAAAAATAGAAATAATGAGTGTCTTACTCTGGGAACCTACTATGGGTTAGACTTTTTTTTAGACTATTCTTATAATGACTTATTTGATATGCAGATTAAACTCTACAAGGTAGATATTCAATCTGTATTTTACAGCTGAAGCCCCCAGGCCTTGGCCAGGCCATGGTCACAGAGCTGGGAACGAGACAGTGCTATCACTACATTATGCTGCCAGTCCAACAGAGAGAATATTAGGCATAATATGATATGGCAATATTCTGGGTTAAGAATGAAGTTTTTAAAAAGTTTTTTTAACATATCAAAGAAAATGTATTAGTGAAAATTCATTTGAATTAGTGTAAATTCATTCAATTATTTATGAAGTAAAAATATCAAATCTTGATAGGAACTCCATAAAGCAAAGAGATAGAGAGAGGAATTGAGGCAAGGTATGCAACAAACTATATATAAACTAGGGATTCTCAGCTTGAGGTCCTAGGATGGGCTAAACAGGGTTACACAAATACCATGGAACTATATGCAAAACTGTGTTTCAGTGTACCTTTTTCTGGGGGACCCATAAGATTCATGGGGTCCAGGACCCAAAACAGAGAAATGACTCATACAAAATATGAATCCCAGATTCCTCATCTACTGATAAGGCCATTTAGTCAAAATACCTCTGTATGTAGGTTATTATAAAAATAAAATTCATTATGAAACAAATATTCTCTAAAAAGAATGCTTCCAAGGCAGGAGGGCAACCCAAAAAACAGACACTTAACTACAGAGAACACACTAAAGTCACCAGAGGGGAAGGGGTCAGGGGATGGGAGAAATGGGCGATGGGGAGTAATGAGCACAATTGTGATTAGCACTGGGTGATGTATGAAAGTGTTGAATCACGATATTGCACACCTAAAACTAATATGACACTGTATGTTAACTATGCTGGAATTTAAGACTGAAAAAAAAAAAAAAAGATGCTTCCAATTCACCTGCTTCTGTGCTGCAAAGATGACATTCATGAAATTCATATACTGCAGTGCACTGTCTTCCGCAGCCTTAATCACCTAAAAATCATATCCACATGAAAACCTCACAGACACATCCGACTTCTCATGCACATGTCATCACTGCAAACACAACCAATGCAGCCTTCCTAATCTGCCTGCCTAATTACCATTATTAAATAATACCTACAGCATAAAGATGACTGTAAGAACCTCCCCCAGATCCTACCCTCCAAGAGATAGTCCCTGTTAACAGTTCTAGACAGCACCTATGCGGGCACACACACATCCCAGGATGATTACCTAGTGCTCTGCAACCTGCTTTTTTTTTTTTTTTAAAGTTAACTCTGCATCCAACATGGGGCTTGAACTCACAACCTGGAGATCAAGAGTCACATGCTCTACCCACTGAGCCAGCCAGGCATCCCTGCAACCTGCTTTTTGGTTCCACAATATCTGGGGGCAGAAATCTTTTATCAATGAATTTGGATATACATCGTCCTTTGTGTTAACTTCATAGATTCCACTACTTAACCAATAATCTATAGAGGACACTGAAGCAGCTTCCAATCTCGTTTTAGACAATGCTCTGGTGAACACCCTCATATATGCTTTACACAACTCTCTGACTAGCTCTTAAAATAATCCGGGAAATTGCTAAATATATGCACCTTTAAATATATATATATATATGCACCTTTAATCCTGATAGAGCTTGCCAAACTTTCCTCCAAAAAAGTTGTATCCTCTCTTTGGCAATGCAAGAAAATAATCAATCCCCCACACTGCCGTCAACCCCGGGAACTGCCTATTTGTACTGAGCAAGAAACAAACAATGAAAAACCTGTTACTGGATGTTTCTATTTCTTTGCTTACTAGTAAGGCTGCATGTATTTTCAAATGGTAACTGGCCATTTGCATTTCTTCTTTTGCAGACTGCTTATGTTTTCTACCTAGTTCTTTAAAGTAAACCTTAACCTTTAAAATTTAGTTGATAAGGGAGGTGGTGCCTGGGTGGCTCAGTTATTAGTTAGGCATCTAACTTTTTTTTTTTTTAATTTATTTATTCATGAGAGACACAGAGAGAGAAGCAGAGACACAGGCAGAGGGAGAAGCTGGCTCCCTGCGGGGAGCCCAATGCTGGACTCAATCCCAAAACCCCAAAACCACACCCCAAGCCAAAAGCAGACGCTTAGCCACTGGGCCACCCAGGTGGCCCTTCCGACTCTTAATCTCAACTCAGGTTGTGATCTCTGGGTTATGAGTTCAAGCCTCAAGTTGGGCTCCACAGCCAGCATGGAGCCTGCTTAAAGAAATAAATAAGATAAAAAATAAAATTTAATTGAGTTTTTTCATTTTTTAAAAAAGACTTTATTTGACAGAGAGAATGAGAGAGAGCACAGGCAGGGAAAGCAGCACACAGAGGGAGAGGGAAAACCAGGACCTACAGGGAGCCTGATGTGGGGATCCATCCCAGGACCCAGGGATCATGACCTGAGCTGAAGGCAGCAGCTTAACCAACTGAGCCACCCAGGCCCCTTCTTTTTCATTCTATGATTATTACATTAATACTCTATCAGGTAGCTATGCAGAAAATACTTCTAATAGTTTTTCATCTTTGTTTTGGGGGGTTTGATTTTCTTTTTTTTTTTTTTTTTTTTTTTTTTTTTTAATTTTTATTTATTTATGATAGTCACACACAGAGAGAGAGAGAGAGAGGGAGAGAGAGAGACAGAGACACAGGCAGAGGGAGAAGCAGGCTCCATGCACCGGGAGCCCGACGTGGGATTCGATCCCGGGTCTCCAGGATCGCGCCCTGGGCCAAAGGCAGGCACTAAACTGCTGCGCCACCCAGGGATCCGGGTTTGATTTTCTTTTTTTTTTTTTTTTTTTTTTAATTTTTATTTATTTATGATAGTCACAGAGAGAGAGAGAGAGAGAGGCAGAGACAGAGACACAGGCAGAGGGAGAAGCAGGCTCCATGCACCGGGAGCCCGATGTGGGATTCGATCCCGGGTCTCCAGGATCGCGCCCTGGGCCAAAGGCAGGCACCAAACCGCTGCGCCACCCAGGGATCCCCGGGTTTGATTTTCTTGAGGTCTTAAGCTTCACATCATGCTTAGCAAGGTCCTCCCTAACCTAAACAGCTATTTTCTTCCAGCACTTTTTAACTTGAATTTTTACAGTGATGTTTGACCTTTACTAGAATTAATTACGTGTGAGCAATGAGATCTAGCTTTGTTTTCCCCCAAATGCCCAACTAATTGGCCTAGCACCTTTAACTGAATAATTCATTTTCTTCCCACTAACTTAAGCACAAATCAAACTCCTCTGTGGGCCTGATTTTATTTCTGGAGTCTAGTCTTTCCCATTTACTCTGCACCTACTACTGCACCAGAACCACAGTTACTGTAGCTCTGTAATGTGTTTTAAAGCCTAACAGAGCAAGTTCCTGCTTATTATTCTCTTTCAGAAAGCACCTGGCTGGTAGGTCGGGTGGCTCAGCAGTTTAGCGCTGGCTTCAGTCCAGGTCGTGGTCCTGGAGACCCGGGATTGAGTCCCACGTCGGGCTCCCTGCATGGAGCCTGCTTCTCCCTCTGCCTGTGTCTCTGCCTCTCTCTATCTCTCATGAATAAATAAATGAAATTTAAAAAAAGAAAAAGAAAGAAAGCACCTGGCTATTCTCATTGGTTTATTCTTCCAAATAAACTGTTGAATTTTTTTTAAGGTTTTATTTTTAAGTAATCTCCTCACCCAACATGAGGCTCGAACTTATAACCCCTAGATTAAGAGTCGCACACTCTACCAACTGAGTCAGCCAAGTGCTCCTTACTGTTGAATTTCTTAAAGCCCCCAACTCTGCCAGGAAAAAAAAAAAAACCTTATTAATATTTTGAGATAGCAGAGGTGCCTAGGTGGCTAGGTTGGTTGAGCATTTGACTCTTGATTTTGGCTCAAGTCATGATCTCAGGGTCACGGATCAAGCCCCTGCATCGAGTTCTGCACATGGCAAGCAGTCTGCTATAGATTCCCTCTTCCTCTGCCCACCATCCCCACCACTTCCATGCACTCTCTCTAAATAAACAAAATCTTTAAAAAAATTCTGAGATTGCATGGAATTTAGCTTAACTTCGGAAAAACTGACATAAAATACAGCTCTCCATTCATTCAATTCTCCTATAGAGGACATTGCTTTTGTACATTGCTTATTAATTTATTCTGAATACTCATATTTATTATAAATGGGCCTTACTTCCATTATGCTTTCTAATTGACTATAGTTGGTATATAAACATACTACTGATTTTTTAATCTTACCAAAATCCTTGATTTCATTTCCTGATTATCTGTAAAGAGATAAAAACAGATTATAACTTAATTGAATCTTATTAAACATAAGGTTTTCTAACCAAATTTTTTAAATAGTCCATCAAAATTATAGCAGTAAAATGAGGATTCCAGATCTCACAAAAAAAACCACAGGCTTCTTACCTTTAACCTCTTTGTTCATTCTATGAATGTCTAATTATTTTAGCATTAAGGAATTTTAAATTATTATTTAATTTCATAAATATTTACAGTAAACAGAAAAGTAACCTCAAATTTTAAATACATCCACCATCCACCTAGCTGAAAAAAGAAATGTTCTATTTCCCATGATAAACACACAAGAGTGACTGGGGGTTTCCAATTACCAACTGAAATCAACTGAGCTTTGTAACCTGACTGAAACATGATCTGTGTCCCAGAAAATTAAAATTACCATGATTTATCCTTCTGTGTCTATCCACCACATCCTATATTTGAAAACTGGGACCACAAGTAAATCAATAAGCCAGATAACAAATGTGAAAACCACACACAGAGGACCAGGCATCCCCAACATCTAGGACACAAGAATCAATCAAATCTTTCCAAAACAAAGAAATTAAGTCACACAAGACTGGGAGAACACACAAACAGACAACATCAACATGCTCAGGACGGTGCTGTTCACTCTATGCTAAGTGCAAATAACCTGTGGGCCTGTGGAGAAACCACTCACTTATTATCCTTCAGGATCAGTCAATGGCTTTAAAACCAAATACATTGCTTTTAACATAAGGAAGGTGGAAGAAACTAACACACCTCCCCAATTTATCCAATAAGATACATCCTGAGGAATTTGTTGTGAGAAGGACATACTAGAAAAACTAGTTTTTTCTTTACATTTCAAGTTTTTACACCCTATTTTAAAAACATTCCATAGCAAGATAAACTATTTTTTGATTACCCACCACTTTAGAATACTCATGCCTTTCATTAATATGGATGCCCAAGGTTCTAAAAAATATCACAAGTTAAGATATGTTTAATATGGGATGCCTGGGTGGCTAAGTGGTTGAGCATCTGCCTTTGGCTCAGGGCGTGATCCCAGAGTCCCAAGATGAGTCCTGCATTGGGCTCCCGGAGCCTGCTTCTCCTCCTCCTGCCTGTGTCTCTGGCTCTATCTGTCTCTCATGTATAAATAAATAAAATCTTTAAAAAAAAAAAAAAGATATGTTTATTTATTTATTCATGAGAGACACAGAGAGAGAGCCAGAGACACAGGCAGAAAGAGAAGCACTCAATCCAGATTCCAGGATCACGCCCTGAGCAGAAGGCAAACGTTCAACCCGAGCCACCCAGGCATCCCAAAAGATATGTTTAATACAGAAGACACCTTCTGAATGACTAGGACACCAAGGATACAGCAAAGAGCTTTGGCAAGGGATCCTGCCAGCAGAGTTTCTGTATGTTGACCCTTTATGTCACCTGCAAATTAAAAAAAAAAAAAAAATTAAAGAGAATTTTTAGGTGCTTTCTTGAACTAAAATCATCTTCAAAGCATTCTTCTTCAAAATAAAATCAGTTGACATTTCCAAACCAGGTTTACAAACATAGATAGCAATCTGTTCTCAGTAAGGCCTAAATAAGCAATTTTCAACATTTTCTCAATTTAATATATCCTGTGGTTAGGGGATAAGGGGGTACAAAATTTCAGTTTGGAATATCTGGAAAGGGATAATGGTGACGTCTGTATACAGTGTGAATCTACTTAACACCATTACATTGTACACCTTAAAATGCTTGAATGGTAAATTTTATGTATATTTTTTTAAGATTTTATTTTTAAGTAATCTCTACACCCAATGTGAGGCTTGAACTCACAACCCTGAGATCAAGAGTCACGTGCTCTGCTGACTGAGTGAGACAGGCACCCCCTACGTTATGTATATTCTACTGCAATTAATAATATCCTGCTGTTATCTGGAAAGGTTCAGGTCTGCTAGTGATCTAAGTGGTATAAAAGGTCACGTCCACTCTGAGCCTCTCTTCCCTCCTTCCCACTACCTCCTCTGTCTCTCACTGGTGGAAAGGGGACCAGAGAAAGCCCCCTGGCTGTGGCCAGCAGGGACAAAGCTAGCAACTTGTCCGAAGCCTTGAGTGAAGAAAGTCAAGCAGCTTGAGACAGTGGAGAGCCCAGACTGACATGTGGTGTGAACAGGGCCTATAGTTGGTCCAGGAACACTGATACCTCCACCCATGGGTGAGGTCAGACCAGGAAACATCTGAACACCACAAGAAGATGGGACTTTACCCTGGAGGCCCATGGTTCTCAAAGTGTGATTCTGGAACCAGGTGTAGGAGCGTCACCTGGGAACTTGACAGAAACACTAATTCTTGGGACCACCTTAGACCACTAAATTAGAAACTGCAGGGTGGGACACAGTGTTTGGTTTTAGCAAGCCCTCCAGATGATTTTTACCAGCTTTATTGAGACAACTGACAGATCATAAAGTTCACTCCTTTTAAGTAAATAATTTAATGGTTTTTTTAGTAAATTTAGAGAGCTGTAAAGGATTACTACAACCCGGTTTTAGAACATTTCCTTTACCCCAAAAGATCACTTGGGCCCACTCCTCCCCTGCCCTGGGAAACCACTGTCTTGTCTCTACAGAGTTGCTTCTTGTCTCTACTACAAACCTACTTCTTGTCTCTACAGAGTTGCTTTGTCTTTCCAGGTGACTCTGACACAGGCTACAGTTTAAAAACCACAGCCTACAAGCAACAGGGAACCATAATGGCCTTTAAGCCACAAAACAGCAGCTCTGTATTTTAACTCTGAAAGACTTAAGGAAAGACCTGAATGGGTACAGACAGGAGTCAGTAGGCAGAAGCTGTTACAATGATCCAGAGTAGCAGCTCTCCACTTGGGCAACTGTGCCCTACAGGGAATATTTGGTTGTCACCATGAGAGATGTTATGACATCTAATGGGTCTAGGCATGGATGCTGCTAAGTATCCTCCAAAGCACAGGACAGTCCCTTATCTAGCCTAAAATGCCAATGGTGCTGGGGTTGAGTTAGATGGGATAATTAAGGGTCAGATTTTGGAGGTACTTCTAAGGTTAAACTAATAGGATACTGTAGCTGATTAGATGTTGAATGTGAACAGAAAGGAGTCAAAAATGAAAGCTCTGAATTTGAAAAAGCAGGTGAATGAGCATGTCAGAAACTGGGAGTGCCAATGGTAGTATAACTGGGAGGAGAGCTAAGGAAACCAGTCTGGGGCATGTTAGCCAGACTGTGGGACACCTAGGAGAGACATTTATGGAAAGAAAGGCTGGATTAGAGACAAAGATTAATTATCATAGAAATGATAATTAAAGACAAGAGTGGGTGAAAACACACAGAGGAAGAAAAAAATAAGAAAATAATGTGCAGAATTTAAAAACCTATTTTTTTACAGAACAAGATGAAGGAAAAGTCCGAAATGGAAGAATGGTCCAAAAAAGAAGAAAAACAAGTCAAAAGGATATAGTCTTAGATGCCAAGAGTATGTTTCAAGAAGTAGAGGCTGGCAGACAGGGTGAAATGCTGGTGAGGACAGGCAAACAAGGCACAGGTACTGATGAAAATGATTTTACAAAAGAAAAGAGAGAACACAAGTAACTATTCCCAAGAACTCCAAATCTCTGGGCTTAAGGCCTCAAGGATCTCCACATTCAACTGCAATTGTAAAATAACAATAATGGGGACAGTAAACCATTACTCTTGATCATGAGATCTTTAATCTCTTCGACAATAACTTCATTCGCTGCTGTGAATAGCTCATATTTCCCATCCTTGCTCCCTGAGGGGCTGAATTCAGAAGGGTTGCCAGGATCTCCAAAAAAGTCTCCAAGTTTGCCATTCTTTCCAGGATATAAGAATCGACTGAAAGAGTGGGAGAGAAAACAATGAATTATATCAGGATTCTGTCCTCACTCAACATCCAGACAAAATTCAGCAGAGAAACCATCACACCAATTCTGACTCACAAGATCCTACAATAAATTTCATTTTTTAAAAATGTATATAGGGGATCCCTGGGTGGCTCAGCAGTTTAGCGCCTGCCTTTGGCCCAGGGTGTGATCCTATAGTCCCCGGATCGAGTCCCATGTCGGGCTCCCTGCATGGAGCCTGCTTTTCCCTCTCTCTCTCTCTCTCTGGGTCTCTCATGAATGAATAAATAAAATCTTTAAAAACAAAGTACATAAAACAAGCAAATTGTCAAACATGAGTCTACCACCAGAGAATGTTTTAATGAACCCAGAAATGAGAGGAAATAAAGTGCTAGGTCCCAGTCTCTTGAAATGCTTCAGAGTGTTTCTCATTCTACTTTCTCAGATGCCAACTGGGAAGAGAGTCATACCAAATTCTAACTTATGACTAGCGTATTATTTAAGGTATATTTATCTACCCCAGTAATAAAAATATGCTCTAAGGGTTCCTGAAAAGATTCTCCCAGTGCTTCATGATTTTTATAAGAATCCCATAAAAACACATATTAGATTTTTCTAAAAATCTAACATTTTGCTTTGTATAGTTTTTCTTTTGATATCTTAACCAAATCAGTGTCATCTTTTTCATTCAACTCCGAGAAAAATGCATGGTGATCATGGGAGCAGGAGCATTTCCTTGGTGGCCTATGGGCTCTTTCAACACACCAAAGAGAGCAGCCCTAAGAAATGAGAAATTTGAAAACTATCCACTGACCTCATATGAAATACATTGGTAAACAAGGGTCATGTCTACCATGATATAATATTTAATCAAGACATAGGAGAGCTGTGTTGTAAGTGGGGAATAGGATTCCACGGCCAGCGTACACATGAAAAGTAAATATGGTAAAAATTAATCGTGAAAATATGTATCATATACATGGTCACATTTGCAGAGTAGCTGCACACCTATGTACCCACCCTGAAGAGACTCAAACACAGCCAGTGTTTACACATGTGTTAGAAAAGGTCCGTTTCGAGCAGCCCCGGTGGCGCAGCGGTTTAGCACCGCCTGAAGCCCGGGGTGTGATCCTGGGATCCCGGATCGAGTCCCACGTCAGGCTCCCTGCATGGAGCCTGCTTCTCCCTCTGCCTGTGTCTCTGCCTCTCTCTCGCTCTCTCTGAATAAATAAATAAATAAATCTTTTTTTTTTTTTTTTTAAAGGTCCATTTCTTCAGTTCAGCACCAGATGTAGTAGTTGGCTTGGGTTAAAACCCAATTAACAAGAAAAACCCTTATCAGTAACCACCAGAATCACGCTCAGAGCAGAGAACCACTATCCCTTGTATGCAGGGCTCAAGGCTGGCTGAGAGAAGGTGGAATCACACCTCCCATTTCACCTGCCCCCTAGGGCAGACCCACACACAGAACAGTGATAAGAGCTGCCTGCCTCCCTTGGTATTTCTCCCTGTTTTTTGCCTGGAGGGTGGGTGTGGTTAAAGCCAAGTAAGTTAAATGTGCACATGATGCAAATTTAGTAGGTTATCAGCCAATCCTATCAAAACGTACATGTACTGATTCTTGATGCTATTGGTCTTGTTCAATGCTACAAAAGATTTTTTTGCAACACAGAATAGGGATAGTACGTGCCAAATGGTATACAAACCTCACAAATGTTAAGCACTGAATAGGTAATCACTATGGTCATACCTTTTTTTTAAGATTTATTTATTTGAGAGAGAGAGAAAAAGAGAGCGCCCGAGAGAGTAATAAGCAGGAGGGAGGGTAGGGGCACAGGAAGAGGGAGAAGCAGGCTTCTCACTGAGCAGAGAGCCCGACATGGGGCTTGATCCCAGGACCAACTGAGCCCCCCAGACACCCCAGGTCATACCTTTCTTGAATGTGACTTGCTATCACAGCAAGTTTGTTGGAACGATTCATGAATAAATGAGAATTTCCCAGCACCATCACAGCATCTATGCATTTTGATAAAGTAAACTGTTGAAAAACAGAAAACATTAGAAAAGGTAAGGTAGCTATCCAAGTAACTAGGTCAGGTCTTGAAATGATAAAGATTTCATTTAAATTTTAGACCATTATTCACTGCTAAAATTTTGCTCAGGAGCTCCCTCCTCCAAAGCCATAAGCAAAAACATTTGAAAATTAGTTTTCTAGTTTTACTTATATGAAATGATTTCTATGGTGAGTGCATTATTCCATGAATGTTCTCTGCAAACATTTAAGGAAAGCAAACACGTCACATATTCTGCGATAAAATTACTAGCAAACTATTACTATGCACAGAGTAGATAACAAATACCTACTGATTACATTAGTGGTTTGTAAAAGTTTTCTTTCTTTTTTTTTTAAGATTTTATTTATTCATGAAAGAGAGAGGCAGAGACATAGGCAGAGGAAGAAGCAGGCTCCCCACTAAACAGGGAGCCGTATGCGGGACTCAATCTCATGATGCCAGGATCACACCCTGAGCTGAAGGCAGATAACCACTGAGGAACCCAGCTATCCCTGTAAAAGTTTTCAATTCATTCTCTCACTAAGTATGCTAAGTTCCTGTAATGTGTCAGGCAAAGATCCCTCCATTCGTGGAGCTTACATTCTGACAAATGCTAGTATTACTAAAAAATGGAGGTGGATATTTTTATAATCCTGGAATAAAGCACGTTCCTTTTTTTTTTTAAGATTCTTTTAATTTATTTATTCATGAGAGACACAGAGAGAGAGAGGCAGAGACATAGACAGAGGGACAAAAAAAAACAAAAACAAAGGGAGAAGCAGGCTCCATGCAGGAAGCCTGATGTGGGACTTGATCCCTGGACTCTGGGATCACGCCCTGAGCCAAAGGCAGATGTTCAACCACTGAGCCACCCAGGTGTCTCAAAGCACATTTCTCTTTAAGAAAAGAATACTCTCAGCAGCAAATAAAACACTGATAAATTCCACTTTATTAAAAAAAAAAGTAAAACCTTTCAAAAATTTTATATGGCAAAAAAAAGACTATAAACAAAAGTAAAAGGCAAATTACAAACTGGGAAAACATAACTGCAACATATGACAGGCAAAAGGTTAACTTTTCTTTTTTTTTAAGATTTATTTATTTATTTATTTATTTATTTATTTATTTATTTATGATAGACATAGAGAGAGAGAGAGAGAGGCAGAGACACAGGCAGAGGTAGAAGCAGGCTCCATGCCGGGAACCTGACGTGGGACTCGATCCCAGGACTCCAGGATCGCACCCCAGGCCAAAGGCAGGCACCAAACCACTGAGCCACCCAGGGATCCCCCAAGGTTAACTTTCTAATATAAAGAGTGTCCACAAATCAGTTAACAAAACAAAACAAAAAACCTAAAGAGGAAAATGGGCAATGCCCCAAGTAAAAAATACAAAGGACTATCAAAAACACAAAAAAGTAAACTGAGGTAACTTTTATGGTACATGATATTGGCAAAAGATAAAATAAGGAAAGAGAGCATCTCGTATGGATTCAAAAAAAAAAAAAAAGGAATTCTCATATATTACTGATTAGAGTTAAAAAGAAAAACAGTGTTTGGGGATCCCTGGGTGGCTCAGCCATTCAGCACCTGCCTTTGGCCAGGGGCATGGTCCTGGAGTCCCAGGATCTAGTCCCGCATTGGGCTCCCAGCATGGAGCCTGTTTCTCCCTCTGCCGGTGTCTTTGCCTCTCTCTCTCTCTAGGTCTTTCATGAATAAATAAATAAAATCTTTAAAAAGCAAAGGAGTGTTTTTGGAGAGTACGTAATTTGCAGTGATGCTGCTGTTCTATCTGTAAAGTGGAATACTATTCAGCAATAAAAGGTATGAATTACTGTAACAAGACGGAGAAATCTGAAAATAATTATGCTGAGTAAAGAAATCAGACTAAAAGAAATCCCACTATGTACTGTTTGATTCCATTTCTATAAAAACCTAGAAAATGCAAATTACAATGACAAAACAGATCAGTAGTTGCCTGGGGGTGGGGACAAGAAGAGAGAAATGGGTAGGATAAATTACAAAGGAACATAAAGAAACTTCTGGGAGTGACAGATTTATACGTTCATTATTTTGATTGTGGTGATTATTTCACAAATGTATACATATATGAAAACATATCAAACCAAACACTTCAAGTATATGCTATGCCCTGCATGCCAATTATATCTCAATAAAGTTAATTTTAACTTGGATTTTTCTTTTTTGTTTTTGTTGTTGTTTTAAGTAGGCTCTATACCTGATGTGGAGCTTTCACTCACAACCCTGAGTTCAAGAGTTGCATGCTCCACCAACTAAGCCGGTGAGGAGCCCCTTAATAAAGCTGATTTTTAAAAAGACGCCACTAAGAAAATGAAAAGACAAGCCCCAAAGTCAGAGACCAGGAGAAAATATTTGTAAATCATATATTTGAAAAAAGACCTGTATCCAGGATACACAGAGTTCTTGTAACTCAGTAATTAGACAACTAATGACCAAATTTAAAAGTTGGGCATAAAAACCGAATGTGCATTTCAACTAAGAAAATATAAGGGACACCTTATAAACATATGTTATATACATAAGAGATATATACTACATCCATAGTCATTAAAGAAATGCAAATTAAAACCACAGTGAGATAGCACTACCTACTTACTAGAACGATTATAAAAAAGACAGGTGTTGGCAAGGCTGTGGAGACACTGAACCTCTCACACACTGCTCAATGGAATGGAAAATGGTGTACCCACTTTTTAGGCTGGCAGCATCTTAAAGTTAAACTTACACCCACCACATGACTCAGCAATTCAACTCACAGGCATCTACTCAAGAGAAAGGCAAACATATGTCCACACAAAGACTTGTTTGAGAATGATCAGCATTATTCATAATAGTCAAAAGGCGGCAACAATCCAAATGATCATGAATAGATGAACAAGAAGTATATCCACACAATAAAATACTACTCAGTAATCAAGAGGAACCACCAATACATTTTACAACACGGATGAACCTCAAAAATACTACAGTTAAGTGGAATCAAATGAAACCAAATAATACCTCTAACCAAAACTCACCCAATATGAAAATATCAAATGGTTTAATAACTAATAATAAAAACGTTTAATTTATAGTTTAAAACTTCCCCAAAAAGAAAACTCCAGGCCCAGATGATTTCACTAAAGAACTGAACCAAACATTTAAAGAATGGACATCCAAATCTAAATAATCTGTTCCAGAAAACTGAACACTTCCCAATTCATTTTATGAAGCCAGTATCATTTTTATGTCAAAACCCGCCAAACACAGTTCAAAAAAGAAAAACTATAGGCCAGTACTTCTCCTGAACATAAAAAAAAAAATCCTGAACAATCTTAACAAATTGAAACCAAGTGAGATTTATCCAAGGCTGACTCAATATTTGAAAAGCAATCAACATAACCCACCATTTTGAAGCTAAAGAAGGAAAAACATTAACTGATGCAGAAAGAGCAAGTGATAAAATTTAACAGCCATTCATGATTTAAAAATATATATATATATCTAAACAGGGTGCCTGGGTGGCTCAGTCAGTTGAGCGTCCAGCTCTTTATCTCAGCTCAGGTCTTGAACTCAGGGTCATGAGTTTAAACTCCACATTGGGCTCCACACTGGGCATGAAGCCTACTTTATTTTTTTTTTTAAGATTTTATTTATTTATTCATGAGAGAGACAGAGAGAGAGAGAGGCAGAGATGCAGGCAGAGGGAGAAGCAGGCTCCCTGTGGAGAGCCCAAAGGGGGACTCGATCCCAGGACCCCAGGATCATGACCTGAGCCCAAGGTAGATACTCAACCACTGAGCCACCCAGGTGCCCCTGAAGCCTACTTTAAAAAAAAAAAAAAAAGTCTCTAAGCAAACTACTCTAAGCAAACTAGAACGTATAAAACGCTGATGAAAAAATCAAGATCTAAGGGGATCCCTGGGTGGCTCAGCGGTTTCACGCCTGCCTTTGGCCCAGGGCGCGATCCTGGAGTCCCGGGATCGAGTCCCGCATTGGGCTCCCAGCATGGAGCCTGCTTCTCCCTCTGCCTGTGTCTCTCTCTGCCTCTCTCTCTCTCTCTCTCTATCATAAATAAATAAATCTTTTAAAAAAATCAAGATCTAAAAAATAGAGATATGTACTATATTTGTAAATTGGAAGATTTAACATAGTAGAGCTATGCAGAGTATAACCTCAAACTGACGAACAGGTTTAACATAATTCCTATCAAGATTCCAGGAAGATCTTTTGTAGACATAAACAGGCTCATTCTAAAATTTATATGGAAAGGCAAAAGAACTAGAATACTTAAAAAACAATTTTGAAAAAGAATAAAGTGGGAGAGATCAGCCTGCTGGAACCCAAGACTTACTATCTAGCTATCAAAAACGAGATTCTGTGGTATTGGTGGAGGGAGAGACACAGAAATAGATCAATGCGTTAGGAAGAGCACCCAAAAATAAACCCACACATGTATATCCAAGTGATTTTTTTAAAAGATTTTTTTATTTATTTACTAGAGAGAGAGAGAGAGAGAGAAACAGGCAGAGGGAGAAGCAGGCTCCATGCAGGGAGCCCAACGCGGGTCTGGATCCCAGGTTTCCAGGATCACGCCCTGGGTGGAAGGCGGCGCTAAACCACTAAGCCACCGGGGCTGCCCTACCCAAGTGATTTTTGACAAGGATATGAAAACCATTCAGTGGAGAAAGAGTAAACTTTTCAAAAATGGTGCTGGGGCAACTGGATTATCCATAGGCAAAATAATGAACCTCAATCTATATTTCACAGATTTTAAGAAATGGGGGCACCGGGGTAGTGCAGTCGGTTGAGCAACTGACACTTGGTTTCAGCTGGGGTCGTGAGATCAAGCACCATTTTTGGGTCCCACACTCAGCATGGAATCTGCTTAAGGCTCTCTCTCTCTCCATCTTTCTCTGCCCCTACCCCAGCATGTGTGTGTGCTCTCTTTCTCTCTTTCTAAATAAATAAATAAATAAATAAATAAATAATAAATAAAATCTTTTTTACAAAATTAACTCAAAACATATTGTGGAGTTTACTTAAGATTTTATTTTTAAGTAACCTCTACACCCATCAGGGGCTCAAACTCACAACCCTGAGATCAAGAGTTGCACACTCTACTAAGCCAGCCAGGGATCCTTGGATTGTGGATTTAAATATAAAACTTTTCACAGAAGACAATGGCAAAAATCTTTACGACCTAGAGCAAGGTTGAGAATTCTTACAGCACCAAAAGCACAAGCTATATTTTTTAAATATCAAGAGACTACACTTGATCAAAATTAAAGACTTTCTGCTCTGTGAAAGATCACCAGAAGAGGATGAAAAGACAAGCTAAAGATTAGGAGAGGGATCCCTGGGTGGCACAGCGGTTTGGCGCCTGCCTTTGGCCCGGGGCGCGATCCTGGAGACCCAGGATCGAATCCCACATCGGGCTCCCGGTGCATGGAGCCTGCTTCTCCCTCTACCTGTGTCTCTGCCTCTCTCTCTCTGTGTGTGACTATCATAAATTAAAAAAAAAAAAAAAGATGAGGAGAAAATACTTGCAAGCAAGATTATCTGACAAATGGCTTATATTTTGAATACATAAAGAAATCTCAAAACTCAATGGCTAAACATGACCCAACAATCCAACTAGAAAATGGACACGTGACATGAAAAGAGATCTCAGGAGGCTTATCTATATGGTGAACAAGCTTAGAAGAAGCTGTGTGATGTCACCAGCTATTGATGAAATGCAATCAAGACCAAAATAATGGATTGTTACATACCTATTAAAACAGCTAGTATAAAAAAGTGCCAACATCAAATGCTGGGGTGGGGAGAAACTCCCTCTCTCACACTTTGCTAGTGGGAATATAAATCCATTCTAGAAAAGAGTGTAGCAGTTTCTTATAAAACCAAACACACATTTACACGATTACACCGTATGTTGTAGCAGTTGCAATCCTGGACGTTTATCCCACAGAAATGAAAACTTCTATCCACACAAAAACGTCTACACAAATTCTCAGAGTGGCTTTTTATGTAATAGTCAACAACTGAAAACACAGCCCAAATGTAAAGCTTTAGTAAGTGACAGAACAAACTGGTACCTCGTACTGTGGAATACCACCCAGCAATAGAAAGGGCAAACATGGATGCAGGGAATAACCCAATCTGTGGAGTGAAAAAAGCCAACCTCAAAAAACCTATATGATAGATTTCCATACCAGAACTAAAGCCCTGGAGAACAGAGTAGTAGATCAGTGTCTACCCCACTTAGGGACCAGGGACTGACTACAAAGGTGTAGCAACTATAAAGGGAGCACTAGACAGCTCCTGCTTGTGATGGGACAGTTCTCCATCTTGACTGTGGTGGTGGTGACACACATCTGTACACAAGATAAGACAGCACAGCACCACATGTACACCCAAATGCATGCAAAGTTCTGTGATCTGAATAAGGTCTCAAGGGTGTACTGATGTCAATTTCCTGGTTTTGCTATTATAATCTAGGTACATGAGATGTTACCACTAGGAGAAGCTGGAACAAGGCTACAGAACCCCTCTGTTACCTTTTTTTTTTTTTTTACAATTTCCTGGGAGTCTATAATTATTTCAAAATAAAACATTTCAAAATAGACTTTTTTTTTAAAGGATCACATATTGTGTAGCATGTATTAAATGTCCAGAAAAGGCAATATAGAGGCAGAAAACATCAGTGACAGCCTGCAACTAGAGGGTAGAAGCAGTGACACTGAACAGGCAGGAAGGAACTTTCTGAGGTGATAGAAATGCTCTAAAATGAAATTGCAGCAATGGTTACACGATCTTTTTGTGATTTTTACTAAAAAAACAATGAACTGTACATTACAATGGATGAATTTTATGGTATATAAAATATAACTTAATAAAGCTGATTTTCTTTAATGAAGCTGATTTTTTAAAAAGCAATATTAACATAGTTATACCAGAATTATCCAAAGGCCTCCTCAAGTAATCTTACCTGAGACTCCTTTAAGGCTTGCTTTCCCCACCAAATTGGGTTGGTATCAACGACGATAACTAAAAGATTCAATTCATCTTCTGAAAATATTAACAAAAAATAAAAACATTAACCTCATGAAACCATAGGCAAACCAACATCCCAATTTGTAAATTATAACCACAGCAAGAACCACCGCATGCCTTTAGATGTTTACCATCCTATAATCCTGAAATTAACCAAAGGCCAAGTGCTTTTTTTTTTTTTTTTTTAATTTTTATTTATTTATGATAGTCACACAGAGAGAAAGAGAGAGAGGCAGAGACATAGGCAGAGGGAGAAGCAGGCTCCATGCACCGGGAGCCCGATGTGGGATTCGATCCCGAATCTCCAGGATCAAGCCCTGGGCCAAAGGCAGGCGCCAAACCACTGCGCCACCCAGGGATCCCGGCCAAGTGCTTTTAATGACTGAAAGCTCTCTGGGCCCTCAGCAGGCTCTTGCTTGCTTTCTGTACCACCACATCTTTCGTGCACTAGAATGTAAGCTCCGGGGCGGGGGCGGGGGGCGGGGGAGGATCTTGTCTGTCTTATCATTGCTTATCTTCTGCTCCTGGTACAACCACCCAGCATGAGGTAGATGCTCAATAAATACCTATTAAATGCACCCAAATATTCACATTTTAAATGCAGTCAAGGACAGAATGCACGGACTAGCCAGTTAATATTCAACAGCAGAATTTTAGGAACACAAGGAGGCTGAAGGGAGACACAGGAATAAGTCTAGCCTCAAGCCCATCAAACCACCTTGCAGCAAGGCCAATGGTGATCAGGAACCACTTTTTAAAAGGTGAAAACCAAAGAGAGAAAAGCAATTGCTATGTAAAGATTTTACTGTGAAAAGGAATAGACTACTCTCCAAAGTTAGACACAACTGTACAGGCTAACAACACATTAATTCATTCAACAAACATTTACGCTAAATACCAGTGTTAGAAGCTGGGGATACTGGGTTCAAGCCCTCAAGGAGTCTAAATTCTAACTGAGGTGACAGATATACGAACCTATAAGCACAGCTGTTAAGAAAAACCCAGAATGCTCCTTTAATAGCAAAAAGCAATAATGTATTTCCTGCCCCACACCTTCCTTCCTGCAGTCCCACCTCCTACATCAGATAATCCCCACTCCATCGTAGATTTGTTCTCAAATCCAAATCCTATGTCCTCTACAAAGCACCAAACCAATGCTACTTTTTTCTTCCAAAAATCCTCCCCAGGACTTCCAACAGGTCCTGGCTCCCCAACCTGAGAATAGCTGTCTGCATCAGCATATGTAATCCTATAATCCCATTTCATGCTGACAACAAACTACTGATGGAAATACTACTGTCATCTTCATCAATTATGACAGGGACTCTCTTTATCAGTTGCTGAAATCAGGATGGTGTCTTATAATTAAGACTAGCAGCATGTCTCTTAGTGGCACACTAAACAAAAACAGATCTCATAATTGATACTGTCTTAGATAACTTAGATGACACAAATATGGCATTCTTATTTTCAAATGAAAGTAACTTGCTCTAAGTCACATGGCTTGCTAGCAAGCGGCAAAACTCCCTGCTATGGAGCCAGATCTACTTGACTATAAAGACTGGCTTTTCTTTTTTTTTTTTTTTTTTTCAAGATTTATAATTTTTATTTATTTATGATAGTCACAGAAAGAGAGAGAGAGAGAGGCAGAGACACAGGCAGAGGGAGAAGCAGGCTCCATGCACCGGGAGCCCGACGTGGGATTCGATCCTGGGTCTCCAGGATCGCTGCCCTGGGCCAAAGGAGGCGCCAAACCGCTGCGCCACCCAGGGATCCCTGGCTTTTCAATAACCCATTGTCCACTTCTGATCCTCTTAGTATGAATCATCTCATTTTACAGTTAGTTGTCTTTCTGATCTCTCTTGCCAGCTCTGCTAAAACTAGTCCACTAGACTGTGGCCTCATTACAGAAAGAGGATTTTTGCGAATCCTGGGATGAAATAACAAGTGCAAATCACACACACACACACACACAAAAAGTGCAAATCACACACACAAAAATGCCTAACACAGAAGCAGCATTTAATAACTGTCTTTCACTCCTCTACCCACAAGCCCACAATCCTTTGGCCTTATTCTCCATGAGCTCCACCCCACAACTCTAGGGTCAGCCAGCCCTTGCTACTGCCCAGAAGCCTGAGAAAAAAATAAAGTATTGCCTAATAGGGGAGATGAGTACCCACACACACGGACTGCCTGGTCAACTTCCTTCTTTGAGTCTCTACACCATCATTTGTAGACAAGGCCCATGCCAGGCCTGCCTCTCTCAGGACTGTGGTATGTATTGAAAAAGAAGTGATCTCCCTATTTCCACTCTTGCTCCCTTATCCACACCGCAGCCAAAGTGATCTTTTAAAATTATGCAATTCTGGGGATCCCTGGGTGGCTCAGCGGTTTGGCGCCTGCCTTTGGCCCAAGGCATGATCCTGGAGTCCTGGGATCGAATCCCACATCGGGCTCCCGGCATGGAGCCTGCTCCTCCCTCCTCCCTCTCTCTCTCTCTCTCTATGTCTATCATAAGTAAAAAAATAAATAAATCTTTAAAAAAATAAAATAAAAAAATAAAATTATGCAATTCTTTAAAATAATAATTAATTAATTAATTAAATTATGCAATTCTTTGCTTAAGACCCTACAATGGTTTCATACTACACTTAAAGTTCAACCTCTTTTTTCACCACCCACAAGGGCCATGCATCTGCCTAGCTTCTGACCTCATTCCTTTAGCTCACTTCACTCCCACCACCCTGGTCTCTTTTTTCTTTAAGACATCAAGCTAGGGGCACCTGGCTGGCTCAATTGGTGAAGCATCTGCCTTCAGCTCAGGTCATGATCTCAGGGTCCTAACATTCAGCCCCATATTGGGCTCCCTGCTCAGTGGGGAGCCTGTTTCTCCCTCTCCCTCTGTCCCTCTCCCTGCTCATATTCATCCTCGCTCTTGCTCAACATCTAATAAAGAAAATTTTTTTAAAAATCAGGCTCAAGATGCCTGGGTGGCTCAGTTGGTTAAGCTCTGCCTTCAGCTCAAGTCATGATCTCAGGGTTCTGGGATCCAGCGGCGCATGTGTCTCCCTGCTCCGCAGGGAGTCTGCTTCTCCCTCTCCCTCACCCCCCGCTCCCCGCTCACGGGTGCGCGCACTCTCTCTCAAATAAATGAAATCTTAAAAAAAAAAAAAAAAAGACAGCAGGCTCTATAGCTGGTAGTTTAATGTATGAATGAAAGTCTCTCCATCTTCTTCTACCCTCAAGTTCGCCATTTCTTAGTGTAATGTAACGACTCAACTCGCCACAGCGCCTTTGCACACTCACTGGAGACTCACTCTCAGTACCTGGACTCTTATCTAAACGTAGCTCCTCCTTGGTCATCCCCTAATGACAGTACTGCAGCATCCCAGTATATTGTCTTCACAGCTCTTGTCACCCTTCGAAAGTATTCTTATTTACTTAACTACTGTCTGCCTCGCCCACTGGACTGCAGCCTCCACGAAGGCCCTGACTGCCATGGTCTCTGCTGTATTCCCCAGCGCATACAACAACGCTGGCACACCGGAGACCATTCAAAACTATTTATTGAATAAAATAACACATCTGCTACTCCTCTAAAGACCAGACAGGTTGCCCCAGCCCCCCAAATAATGCTCCAGCTCGGTGGTCCTGCCCAGTCCCGGGGTGGGGGTCCCTCCCCGCACACCCCTCACCGTCTGACACCATGGCGGCCAGGATCCCCCAACGCAGAGGCAGCGAGCCGTCAAAAGCTCCTCCCGGATCCTGCACACCCCGACTTCCGGCGCAGCCGAGTGACGCAAGAGCGGCTTGACGCGAGCCGCGCGCCGTACCCAGGGCCCCGGCCCCAGGGCGCCGGAAGTGGAGCGCGGAGACGCGCGGCGTGCTGGCAGTCCCTGTGGCCGCGAGTCCCCGCGGCGGTGGGACCCGCTCCAGCAGCGCGGGCTGTCCGGGTCCCCTCGGGCTGTGCGATCCAGAGGGCGCCATGGACGACAAGGGTAAGTCGTAATGGATGGGCTTGCTGGAACTGAAGCGGAGCCGCGCAGGGGTCCCCCCACCTGGCACGCCCGGGCGGGGCCCTGCGAGAAATCCGTTTGCAAGTTTAGGCTGCAGGGCTGTATTTGCTGCTTCCAGTCGCAGCTCAGTCCCTCCCGCTGCTCCTGTCTCCAGGGGATGGGTCTTCAGGGTATCCCCAGACCTTCCTCTCCCGCCGCTTTCCAACGCCCACCTCCAAAAAAGGGAGACTTAGACTAGGTGTGCGCGTCTCCGCGGTTGTGATTCCCCGCCTTCTTGGATTTGGTACTAGAATTTTTTTAAAGACGTTTTAGATGCGTTCATCTGATTATCAGGATGTTTCATTAAGTGAAACACAAGGGCAAACTGACTTATATTTCTCATTTAAAAGAAATAAGAGTGGGATGGGCTGCTGCATATACATGTGTATGTGTAAGTGGGTGAACAGGCTAGAATTGGCATCGACTGTCTGGACAGGTGGAGGGTAAGTTGATAAAGTGGTTGACTCTGGGATTCTCCTAGGACTTGTAGTCAAGGATTAGAGGGAGGATGACCT
Organism: Canis lupus dingo; assembly: GCF_003254725.2. Classification (NCBI taxonomy): domain Eukaryota; kingdom Metazoa; phylum Chordata; class Mammalia; order Carnivora; family Canidae; genus Canis; species Canis lupus. The sequence goes on from NC_064268.1 coordinate 6,337,173, forward strand.
TCTGTTATCATGGGGTGGTGCTTAAATTTTATGCTCTTTGTGCACGGATAGGTTTTTCCAAAAAAATGAGAAAGACAGGGATGCCTGGGTGGCTCAGCAGTTGAGCGTCTGCCTTCGTCTCAGGGCATGATCCCAGGATCTGGGATCAAGTCCCACATCAGGCTCCCTGCATGGAGCCTGCTTCTCCCTCTGCCTGTGTCTCTGCCTCTCTCTCTGTGTCTCTCATGAGTAAATAAATCTTTTTTAAAGAGTGAGAAAGACAGCTCGTAAATACTAAAGTGGTGTCATCTCTATTCCTATCAACATTTATAACGCCCGTGAAGCCAAACACCCTGAAAAGAAAGTATTTTTTTTTAATAGTTTGCTTCTGGGGTGCCTAGGTGGCTCAGTCGGTTCACTAAATGTCTGTCTTCAGCTCAGATCATGATCTCAGGGTGCTGAGATCGAGCCCGGCGTCAGGCTCCCCACTCAGCTGGAATCTGCTTCTCTCTCTCTCCCCCTCCCACCCCACTCCATGTGTGCTCTCTCTCAAATAAATAAAAATATTTTAAAAAAATAGATAAATAAAATCAGTTTGCTTGTTAAGGTCAGCAGTCATTGAAAAGCTCTCTGGTCTTACATCCTACTAAATGAATTTGATTAATCACTTTTTTCTCCCTCCCCAGAGCTAATTGAATACTTCAAGTCTCAGATGAAAGAAGATCCTGACATGGCCTCAGCAGTAGCTGCCATCCGGACTTTGCTGGAGTTCTTGAAGAGAGATAAAGGTGAAGAGAGTGATATTTGAACACTCTGGGTGTTAGGGAAGACCTCTAGTAACTGTCAGAAGTGTAGGAAGTAAGACTGTGTCTGGCGCTTGTAAGGTAATGCAGCTCCAAGTCCAGCTTCTCCTTCATGTCAGTCTTCCTTTTAACTTGGAAAGAGCCCACTGGTTATCATTAAATGAGTCCCCTTTCATAAGTGAGATACACTTTGAATCAAGAGTGACCATGTTATATCAAGTTAACCATGAAGCTTAAATTATAGCAATAGTTCAGCTTTGCAAGTTTTTATGCAGCTTCTGACTTATGCCAGAATTTGTGCAGTTGCTACAGAGTATCCCAGAATTCTAGTATTCATGTCATTCATTGGGATTGCCTACTAGTTCAGGCATCCTAAATGTAAGTTTGTTGGTAGAGCATGACATCATTTATAAGCAAAATAACAACAATAGTAATAGTAATAATAATGCTTCCTTTAATTCGAAGGGTTGGCCTAAAGCCATGGTGTCTTCCCACTGTACCTACAATAACACCCAAATACCTGAACCTTGCCTACACCACCTCACAGACCTCACCTTGCCACTTCCTCTTCATTTCCTCCCACGCCGTCCCTCACTAAACTGTGTGTCAACCCCGGTGGCCTCTCTGTCATATCAAGTTTGTTTCCATCTCAGGATCTTTGTGTTGTAGTCTACACCTACACCCTTCCTACTGGATCTTTATGTGGCTGGATCATTTTTTACCCAGGTCTCAGTTTAAATGGCCTCCACTCAGAGGCCATCCCTGTTAGCTTTCTAAAGTAGCCCCTTACTTCTCAACATGCTGCTGCTTTCTTTCCTCAATCAGTCTGTAACTTGTGTATTTCTTTGTGTGCTTGGTTTTTGCCACTAGAAAGAGAGTTCTGTCAGAGCAGGGACCCTGTCTGTCTGCTCGCTGATCTGCCACTGCCATAGAGGATGCATTCAGTAAACACTGGTTGAACAAATGAAATGTTTGCATCACATACCCACCAAGGGGCTGTGATGATAAACTGAACATTACATTCCTCATGTGATCAATCCAGGGGAGACGATCCAGGGCCTGCGAGCCAATCTTACCAGTGCCATAGGAACCCTGTGTGGTGTGGACTCCTCCGTGGCCGTGTCCTCTGGTGGGAAGCTCTTCCTGCGTTTCATCAGCCTTACTTCCCTGGAATACTCTGTAAGCCCTGCCTTCCTTGGGTTACCTTTCTACTTCTTTGTTCGGCTGCTTTACCTGGATCTCAGTTCCTCCACATTTTTCTCTTTTCTTCTTAGGATTACTCTAAATGTAAAAAGATCATGATAGAGCGAGGAGAACTTTTTCTCAGGAGAACATCCCTATCAAGAAATAAAATTGCAGATCTCTGCCATACTTTCATCAAAGATGGGGCGGTGAGTAGATTTTCTTAGGTGCAGTAATTGGGAGCAGAGACTTTGGACTTAGACTCCTGGGGTAAAATCTCTCCTCTGCCACTTACTTGCTGTGTCACCTTGGACAAGTTACTTAACCTCTATGTGCTGTAGTTTTCTCATCTGTTAAATAAAGGTAACAACAGCACCCACCTCATCAGGTTGTGGGAGGAGGTAATGAGATGACCTAAGGACCCTATACTATGCCTGGCACACAGTAAGCACTAAAGAAATGTGTAGATGTTATTACAGAGTCTATCATATTAAACAGGCAGGGGCGCGCCTGGCTAGCTCGGTCAGAAGAGTGGTGACTCTTGATCTCTGGGGTCATGAGTTCGAGCCCCACATTGGGTGTAGAGATTACTTAAAAATAATAAATAAACTTTAAATAAAATAAACAGGAAGAGAAAAACCACTGGGATAGCATGGATTCTTGGTTTAATAAGATGTCTTTACCAAAGAAGTATTTTCATTACTGGTTACGTACTAAACCCAAATCACCACCTAACAGCTGTTGGCACTGGTTCATACTGTCTTCCATACTGTCTTCCAGGGAAGATTAGCACTGTGTTGGGGTGTTGTCTTTAATTTCATCTCTAGTGCTAATTCAGAGATGCAGAGCTGCCAAGTGTTTGTAGGTGAAGGCGGGAGCTGCAGGTTAAGCCAGTCCGCCAGCAAAGGGGCAGTAAAACCTTTATGATATCTCTTCCATGGCGTCCCTCTTCTGCCACCCCAGCCTCAGACCATAAAATTATTTACTTGCATTTTTGACTCTGAAATCTTGTCCTGCTTTATTATCCCCTTCCCAACCTTTGAAGTGTGTTATTCAATAAATGATGTAATAGTTGTGAGTGGAATCTGTACAAAAGCCAGTTGCAAACAAAGTTGCTTTGGGGCAAATGGAGGCAAGATTAGGATTGCCTCTTGCTAAGGCCCCTCTGTTTCCACCAAACTCCTACACTCAGCTTTCTGCGGGTTTCATTTGCTCTGGTGTGTTTGAACCTGTTAATACCTACCTGCATCAGCACTGACTTTAGGCTAAATTCAGAACAGAGCTGCCCACATTTAAACCTACAGATGAACCACCTTGGGATCTCATTCAGGGACGTTCTGATTCAGCAGGTCTGAGGTGGGGCTGAGAATATGCATTGCTAACAAGCCCCTGGGGGAGGCCCAGAAAGGAACTAAGGTGCTCTGTGCATCCATTTTGCATTATGTAGAACCATTTAGTCTGTTCATTAGAACAAAGGTGAAGTGAGTGTCTGCGTATTGTATCCAGCCCACAGATAGGTTGTGTTTACCCCAAATGGTATTTATTAATTTTTAAAAATTAAGTAGCCAACCCTTATGTCTTGGATTTTCAAGAAAATATCAGATGCTCTGGCAGTTGTGAGACCACATGACAGCAGCTGGAACTTGGCCTCTCCTCTTTGCTGCTAGCCCTGCCTGAGCTGCTGCATTTCTTTATGCAGCCTGCCTAATGCCTGTGGACCTGAGTGTGCAAACCATGTCTTAGAAATGGGAAAGCCAGCTCAAAGGAACTAAACAGAGCCTTCGGACAGAAAGGCTTTTGTATCTTGTGAGCAACACCACATGGAGATTCTACTCCCGGATTTGCTGTAGGAAGAGGTGACCCACAATAGATGTGCCATCGAGGATCTCCTTCCTGATGCCAGTTGGTTTGTGAGAAGGCATACAGAGAAGCCTTGGGGTACTGGGAGCCTGCGTTAGCAGGGCACAGCGCAGGTGATTGCTGCTAAGCTTGCCCTTTTGACAGAGGTTTCTTGGTCCACAGAGAATATTAACTCACGCCTACTCCAGAGTGGTCCTGAGAGTTTTGGAGGCAGCCGTGGCGGCCAAGAAGCGTTTCAGTGTGTACATTACAGAGTCACAGCCTGATTTATCAGGGCAAGTATCATTCCATTTGGTTCTGGGCCCAGCAGTCATTCTAAAGTGCAAACTGAGGATTAAAACCTGTGTGGGAAGCCCCAAAACATGTCCCCGAGTGGCCAGTTACCCAGCATTGCCTTTGGGTGTCTTCCTGCCCCTGAAGGAAGATCCCTGTGAATTGGCAGTAGCCACAGTACAGGATCTAGGCTGTTTACTTAGTAGTTAAATCAGAGGAACAGCAACAGATACATCAGTGGAAAGATTTTTATCAAGGACTAGATAATTCACATATCCATCTAGAAGATAGTGAAAGGGGGATCCCTGGGTGGCTCAGCGGTTTAGCAGCCTGCCTTTGGGGCAGGGCGTGATCTTTGAGTCCCGGGATCGAGTCCCACATCGGGCTCCCTACATGGAGCCTGCTTCTCTCTCTGCCTGTGTCTCTGCTTCTCTCTCTCTCTCATGAATAAATAAAATCTTTAAAAAAAAAACAGAAGATAATGAAAGAAGAAGCTTTATCCTTTTTTTCTGAATTTGGTTCTCTTACCCAGATTCCCCAAGAATATTGTTTTCCTGAAATACCTATTTTCTTCTAAAGAACCCAAATTCTTATTTCTTTCATCCAGAGTCTTGGGATGTGCCCCTTAATCCCTATGAACTGAGTTTCAAGCTAATTTGATTGACCACTGTCCAAATTAAGTGACTCATCATACATCACTATGGGACTCTTCAACTTTTTCTGTTCTCAAAATGTCACTTTCCAGTAAGAAAATGGCCAAAGCTCTCTGCCACCTCAACGTCCCTGTCACTGTGGTCCTAGATGCTGCTGTTGGGTAAGTTCCCAACTTCCCTGAGCACGGTTGCTTTTCCTCACCCACTCCCAGGTTTGCCTTGGAGCAGGGTTTCCAGATTGATAAAACCTCACTGGGTAATGTCCTGCCTTTGAATTGATGGCTGCATTAATCCAGCAAGCTCATTATAAGGTCTTAAGAGTGTATGCAGGACACAAGCTGTAGGGTGTTGCAGAGAATGAGAGTCGTTTATGTAGTTTTATGGTGCATTTTAAGAGCACGATGCAAAAGTTGGGTTAGGATCAGCACACTCCCTCTTTACAGAAAGGCATGGGCTAGCTATCCTCAGTGGCACTCTGGGATTCTGTGACTCACTCGTGCAACTTTGCTCCTAAAACTGAGGACAAGTGTTCAGAGAATTGTCAGTGTACCTCACAAAAGAAAACAGGACTGAAAGTCTCTCAGAAAAACACAAACACACAGAAAGCAGCTGATAAGGAAATTAAGAATGCATTCAGAAGAAAACATTTTGAAGAATTCCCTGAATTGTTCATTTTCAAAGGTAAATTGGCCTTTACCTTAGCTGAAAGATTCCTGAATTACATAATGTTCTTTTCCAACTTGAGATCACAACAGGCTTTTAAATTTTTGTTTTGTTTGTATTGAAGTAGATCAGAAAACAGTATGTACCACAAGTAGCAAGGATCACATCAGGTCATGAAATCCTCATTATCAGTCACCACACCTGTATACATGTGCCAGCAGCCATGGGGGAGCGCCTCTGTCTGTGTCTCTCCTGAATAAGTAAAATATTAAAAAAAAAAAATTTTTTTTTTGCTTTAATTTTTTTAGCTATATCATGGAGAAAGTGGATCTGGTCATCGTTGGTGCTGAAGGAGTTGTTGAAAACGGGGGGATTATCAACAAGGTAAGAACGTCAGTTCTGTAGAGCTCCTTGCCCCTGACGTGGACCCGGGCTGCTGACCCCCATCTTGGCATCCACTCTTCCATTCTGCTTAGTCTCCATATGTCACCATCACAGCCAATGGTTTCCTTGGCCCCAGAGGTCACTACAGTGGCCAAATTTTGGTCACATTTCTTTGATCTCTGTGAATCATGGGAATACAGTTTATCTTTTCTCAAAACATGTTTTAACTGGAATTGAGTTTGACTGTTGGTTGGTTTTTTTTTTTAAACCGAGCATATTTGACATCAGTATAAAGTAGTATTAAAATTCTTTGTCCATTGCCTAACATGGGAAGATTTCATGATCATTTGTTTCTTGTGGTGTGTAGTGAAAGACACATAACATACAGTTTTCACATTTAGCGTTCAGTGGCATGATTTCACTCAGCACGATATTTTCTTTTTTTAAGTATTTTATTCATTTATTTGAGAGGGAGAGCACATGAGTGGGGGCAGAAGAAGCAGGGTCCTCACTGAGGTCCTCACTGAGCAGGGAGCCTGACATGGGGCTCAATCCCAGGACCCTGAGGTCATGACCTGAGCTGAAAGCAGACACTTCACCGACTGAGTCACCCAGGCGCCCCATAATCAGCACGATGTTTTTTTGTTTGTTTGTTTTTAATTTTTATTTACTTAAGATAGGCACACAGTGAGAGAGAGAAAGGCAGAGACACAGGCAGAGGGAGAAGCAGGCTCCATGCACCAGGAGCCCGACGTGGGATTCGATCCTGGGTCTCCAGGATCGCGCCCTGGGCCAAAGGCAGGCGCTAAACCGCTACGCCACCCAGGGATCCCCAGCACGATGTTTTTAAGGCCCATCCTTGTGATAGCAGGTGTCACCTCCATCCCTCTTTTTTTTTCTAATAAAGATTTTATTTATTTATTTATTTTTTTGTTTTGTTTTTGTTTTTGAGATTTTATTTATTTATTCACAAGACACACACAGAGACAGAGGAAGAGGGAGAAACAGGCTCCATACAGGGAGCCCGATGCAGGACTCCATCCTGGGACCCCGAGATCACACCCCGAGTCAAAGGGAGATGCTATACCACTGAGCCACCTAGGCATATAGCACATTTGTTTGTCCACCCATTCCTGTCCACTTGAGTTGTTTCTACATTTTGGCTATTGTGAATAATGCTATTGCAAACATAGGTGCACAATTATGAGTTCCTATTTGCAGTTGCTGTGGGTATGTATCTGAGTGGAACTTCTGAGTCATGGTAATTCCATGTTTAGCTTTTCTTTTTTAAAGATTTTATTTATTTATTCATGAGAGAGACAGAGAGAGAGAGAAGCACAGACACAGGCAGAGGCAGAAGCAGGCTCCATGCAGGGAGTCTGACATGGGACTCCATCCTGGGTCTCCAGGATCACACCCCAGGCCGAAAGCAGTGCTAAACCGCTAAGCCACCAGGGCTGCCCCATGTCTAGCTTTCTGAGGACCTACCAGACTTTTCCACAGCAGCTGTACCTTTTTCCATTCTCAGCATATACAAGTATTCCAGTTCCTCTACATCTTTGCCAATACTTGTTATTTTGGTTTTTAATTTATAGCCATGCTAATAGGTGTGAAGTAGTATCTCATTGTAGTTTTGACTTGCGTTTGCCTGATGACTGAGGATCTTGAGCATCTTTAGAGCGTGTGTGTATTGGCCATTTGTATATCTTTGGAGAAATGTCTATTCTGTCCTCTTTTTATTTTTTAAGATTTTATTTATTTATTCCTGAGAGACAGAGAGAGGCAGAGACACAGGCAGAGGGAGAAGCAGGCTCCGTGCAGGGAGCCCGATGTGGGACTCGATCCCGGGATTTCAGATTACACCCTGGGCCGAAGGCAGACGCTTAATCACTGAACCACTCAGGCATCCCATGTCCTCTTTTTTAAAATATCCTCTTTAGGAGTGCCTGGGTAGCTCAGTTAGTTAAGCATCTACCTTTGGTCAGGTCATGATCTCAAGGTCCTGTGATCGAGCCACATGTTGGGCTCCCTGCTTGGTGGGGAGCCTGCTTTTCTCTCAGCTTCTGTGCTTGTGTTCTTTCTCTCAAATAAATAAGCATTTAAAAAACTGAAAGAGGGCAGCCCTGGTGGCTCAGCAGTTTAGCGCTGCCTACAGCCCAGGGCGTGATCCTGGAGACCCGGGATCAAGTCCCACGTTGGGCTCCCTGCATGGAGCCTGCTTCTCCCTCTGCCTGTGTCTCTGCCTCTCTCTCTCTCTCTCTCTCTCTCTCTCTCTCTCTCTCCCCCCCTCCTCTCTGTGCATTCTCATGAATAAATAAATAAAATCTTTTTAAAAATAAATAAAATTTAAAAAATAACTGAAAGATCTTAATTCCAAAGCCAGATTTCATATATTATATAGTCACTCACATGCTTTTGAATGTGCTATAAGGTCTTATCCTTCATTTTCTCTGTGTCTCCAGATTGGAACCAACCAGATGGCCGTGTGCGCCAAAGCACAGAACAAGCCTTTTTATGTCGTTGCAGAAAGTTTCAAGTTTGTACGACTCTTCCCACTAAACCAGCAGGATGTCCCAGATAAGTTTAAGGCAAGAGTTTTTTTACATATTTGAAGGGGTATTTGAGTCTATAAAGATTTTTATTTATTCATGAGAGAGAGAGAGGCAGCGACACAGGCAGAGGGAGAAGCAGGCTCCAAGCAGGGAGCCCAATGTGGGACTCGATCCTGGGACTCCAGGATCACACCCTGGGCCGAAGGCAGGCGCTAAACCGCTGAGCCACCTGGGCTGCCCAGGGGTATTGAGTCTAAACTGAAGCCTTTGGGAAGAAGCAGTGTAAGAATATTTCAGTAAGTTACTCCCTTCCCATCACTAGTTTCTCTAACACTTGGGATACAAAGATCAGTTGTTGGCTGAGCTCAGAATGAGTCCCATTTGTCCCCAGAACTTCAGTCTCTCCGTCTCTCTCAGGTACAAGAAGGGGCTGGGAGGATACAGGGAGAGCTGATGGTTCAGTCCAAGCCTTGGAGTCAGTCATGAGGCTCCAGCCCCCATCTCCACCGCTTACTGACCATGTGACCTGGGGCAAGCACTCTCATTTTACATTCTGGGCTTCAGTCATCTTTAAAATGAGACAAAAGTGCTGAGCGATCTGACGGTTCTGAAATAATCCTGGAGAAAAGCTTGGCACGTGCCAGGCACATAGTAAGCACTCTGTACACTCTAAATTGTTATCTCAAGAAGCTTGGAGCAGTGACTCCAGCACAGCAGTGAGGGCAGACAGTTTATCATTAAAATGAGGCTGTCAGCCCAAGGGCCACCATCCTCTGGCTCCCCTGCAGCACGTGCCCTCCTCGCCAATATGCTGCACAGCTGGCTTCCCCCACCTCTGGGGAACACAGAACATGTTCAGGGAGTAGTACACTGATTACACAGGCCAAGCCCACATCACATCTGAGCCCTGGGTATGTGGGGAAAACCAACATGTGTTTCCTGTCTCCTCAGTATAAGGCAGATACTCTTAAGACTGTGCAGACGGAACAAGATCTCAAAGAGGAGCACCCGTGGGTCGACTATACCTCCCCTTCCTTAATAACACTGCTGTTTACAGACTTGGGGGTGTTGACACCCTCAGCAGTCAGCGATGAGCTCATCAAGTTGTATCTGTAAGCGCTGGATCCTCCTGCCGGCGCACAGCCAACATACTTAGGGCAAGGTGAGTAGCCTCTTGACCCCTCCATGAGCCAGACCAAAAGTGAAATTTTTTTCTTTAAAGATTTTATTTTTAAGTAATCTCTACCCCCAACATGGGCTCGAACTCACCACCCTGAGATCAGGAGTCACATGCTCCACTGACTGAGCCAGCCAGACACCCCTAAAACTGATTTTTTTTTTTTAATTTTTTATTTATTTATGATAGTCACAGAGAGAGAGGCAGAGACATAGGCAGAGGGAGAAGCAGGCTCCATGCACCGGAAGCCTGACGTGGGATTCGATCCCGGGTCTCCAGGATCGCGCCCTGGGCCAAAGGCAGGCGCCAAACCGCTGCGCCACCCAGGGATCCCGATTTTTTTTTTTTTAAATGAAGACTTAGGACTAAGGACCTAAAACCCTAATAAGATCTGGAGAATTTTTTATCCAGTTTAGCCCATCTAAAATGTATTCATGGTTTTCCTAAAACCTAACCTGAATTGTGTTTATGGTTTCCAGACATTTTCCAGTGTCCAGAAATACAAGTTAAGTTATTGGCTACTTAACCAATGAAAGACATGCTCAGGCCCACCTCCCTTCTTCCTGCACTCCAGACTGAATTGCCAAAAGCATCGATGAAAGAAATGCAGGCCTGCCTGAAAAAGCAGACATTCCTGCCTGCACCCAGGCACCCCTACAGGAACCAACAACTGCCCAGGACATGTTACAAACGGTGCCTTATGAGAAAGGCCAGAAACCCAGGTTGAATTTACAGGAGGCTTCCGGTGGTGACCACAAGCCCAGAGTTGCCGTCCCATCATCAAGCTTGGGACAGACAGAATGGGAATCACCAAAAGAACCCAAGGAAGTTAGAAACAGCATTTAGCAGGAGTAGCAATGTGTGGCTCATCATGTATGAAGACCTTCTAAAACATCTGCACACTGAAATTCTGTATCTGTGAAAGATGTGAATTTCCCTTAAATTCTGCTTCTGAACAGCTTTTTAAAAATTGTACTTGGGTACAAAGTCAGCATCTTTTCAAATAAATTATATGAAGTATTTTGATCCTGAACAGCTTTTTAAAAATTATACTTGGGTACAAATTCAGCATCTTTTCAAATAAATTATATGAAATATTTTGATAAGGTGTTGCATCAGTACTGAGTGCTACCTGAGGCCCAAAGGTATTAGTCATCTTGGTGAAGATACTCTGCAGCCACATTCACACATTTGACACTCAATTGGAAGGAAACTGTTTATTCGACACAAAGCATAATTTTTTTCCCAGAATATGACTTGCTTCCTTGGTTTTTCAGATAACCCCCCCATAAAATGGTGGTGGGGACTATTCTTCAAAAAGAAGAAACACCCTGGCAGCATCAGCCACCCCATGCAAGTGTTTTGTGCAGTTCCTCAGAAATAACAAGTCCAGGGATGAGGACACTCAGGAAGATCAGGTGCCTGAAAACACTAAAGAAACTTAGAAAGCCAAAAATCAAGTATACCTCAGTATGTTTAGGTTAAAAAGTAAGTATAAAATAGCCACAGAAAAAGCTTGAAGTTATAGGTAACCCATCAAAATAAATATTCAACATCTATTTATTTACACTTAGTCTTATACACTCCTGTTGGACCTAAGGGCCAATGAGGTCCGAATAAAATATTCATGAGCATGAAGCCTCCCCTCTGTCCCAGTCCCAGAACTGTCGACTGCAGTTCTGGCACACAACAAAAGCACGTGTGAGCCATGCCGGGTATGGGGCCTCTTCACTGTATTCCCTGCACTCTCCTACACGCCCCAGAGCCAGCATCAGCAGTCCTCTTCCAAATCAGGGATCCCCAAATCTGCTGTCGTGACTGTTCCCTTGCCACTTGAAAACAACCCCTTCTCAAATTCTTCCTCAGTAATTTTGCCTTTCTTAAACTTTTTCAAGAGCCTCGTGTCGTTAAGAAGTTCTTCCATGTCCTCATCTTCGATATCAGAACCCTGAGTGCAGAGCAAGAAAGCACATTTCTTAGCAATGTGTTCCCATAGCAACAACACTCTCACATCAGCTTCCACAAACACACCATGCTCCCTCCTGAGTCACAAAGGAATACAGCAACAGAGAGCCCCATGCAGCTACTACAAGACTATCTTGATAAAATTCACTCAGATTTCTCAGCTGAGTATTCAAGTAATAAAAAGTGTACCTCTTCCCTCTTCCTTTTTTCATTCATTCTTTTCTTCTTCTCCTTTTTGGCCTTCTGCTTTGACCAAGCTTTATTTTTTATATTTTTCCTCCCTTCATTTTCTCTTTTCTCTTTTCTTTGTCGCTCCAGTAGTTTCTGCCTTTGTTTCTCTCTAATTTTATCTTTAAATGGAATGTTGTTTGTGTCAACATCTGCAGGCACAAAATCTGGGAACTGCCGTCCCCTCAGTTCTGGCATCTTGGGCATCCGCAGCAGGGCAAACCCTCGAGCAAGACTAGCAAAATCAAGATCTAATTAAACCAAAATGGCAGAGTTAGCACACCCAAAATAGGGTCAGAAGCTCCAACCCCAGGAAGACGCCGGTTCTGACCAAATGAGCTAATCGGGTTCATTTTAATTAGATTTAAAATAATTACATTTTTGCTGAAAAAGAGTACTTGGCAGCCACTTTGTTCTGTCTACACACAAACCCTAGCAAGACTTCTTTTAAATTCTAGAAAATAACCCTGATACTGTGCCTAACATTTTTTAAGGCCTGCAGGTATTACATGAAGTCCACCTTACCCTTTAATCTGAAGATGAGGTTGCATTCGTGCTTTGCATAAGCCTGGACATATGACACAAAGGCCTTCATGCCCTTTTCAAACACAGCTCTGTCGGCCAGGGCCATGGACTTGAGCTTTGGAAGGAGATCTCCTGTGTTTTTCTGGAGCTTCATCTCCTGCAGGGGACACTGCACACAGACCACATGCTCACCCCCAAAACCCCATCAGAACCAGTGCCAATAAAACCAAAGGCAAAACAATTCACTGTAATCTTTAATCAGAGGCACTGAAGCCCAAATTCCCAAGTATTTTGTTTGGTCTGATATTTTTTTAAAGAAAATTTTAAATAAGTTTTACATAACAATCCTGATTTCTAGTCGGAAAATACCCAACCCAAGTACTAACAGCTGAAGCTGAGCCACCTTAAATGGAGCATGCCTCCCCATGGCCTTTAGGCCAGCGTGGTCCCTGTCCTTCCATCACCACCTGGCCCCTGAGAGTCTGCAAACCACCCCCCTAACTTCCGGACCACTTGCTAGAAAGGAACTCTACACCAAGTCTCCTGTCACTGGGCATTCTATATGAAAAAAAGAGACCACTTACTTTTTGGTTAATTTCAAGGAAAGTGACATAGGACTCTTCCATGGGAAGGAGGAATACGAGCGCGCTGCCACCGTGGCCAATGCGGGCTGTGCGGCCACAGCGATGCACAAAGGCACTGTGAATGCAGGATGGGAACATGTTCACCATGTGAACGGTGGGGTGGAGCACGGGCCCAGGGCCACCAGACTCCATGGCTCAGCCCTATCCCTGCCCCTTACTAGGGTCACAAACACAAGAGCTGGCAGGTAAACATAGATGCAAACCAGTAGGACTCTGCAAGACATTTAATGTGAAATACAAAACTTTCAAATATATGCCTATCTGATGACAAAAGTAAAACACAGTCCTAGTAGAAAACTAGCAGACAAAAGTAAAGGAAAGTGGCCTGTAAGCCCTCCAAGAAGTAACAATTACCACCACTCAGGAGGCCTATTCCCCTGGATTTTCCTATGTTTGGAAGCATTTATGAGAAATACATGTTTGCTTTGGGAGAATAAAGGAGACTTTCATATATGGTGTTGTGTGTCGCTTTCCTTTAAGCATCTGTAAGATACATTTATGCAAAACCTCTAAAAAGCAGATGAAAATAATGAATTGCTGCATACTATGGAATTACTAATTTGACACACCAATGACAGTTCACCTGTTCACCCATTTTTGCTATTTAGAGTAACATTTTGGGTACCTCAGTGGCTCAGTCAGTTAAGCATCTGCCTTTGGCTCTGGTCATGATCCTGGGGTCCTGGGATGGAGCCTTGTGTTGGGCTCCCTGCTCAGCGCGGAGCCTGCTTCTCCCTCTCCCTCCCCCTGCTGTGCACTCACATGGGCACTCTATCTTAAATAAATAATAAATAAAATCTTTTTTAAAAATAAATAACATATTGATGAACATCATTATGCAGATCTTCCTCAGAATTTGTGGGGCCACATTCCTGACAGAGGGTCACATTCTGTCACACTGTACCTTGCGCTGCTGGGAGGGTCATATTGCAAAACCCAGTTTACTTCAGGAATGTCTATTCCTCGAGCCATGACATCCGTGCACACTAAAATCCCACTAGAAATTGAGAAAACATCGTTCTGAGCAAGGGGGCCACCAATGTTATCACCATCAATTCTTACTGGCCTCTGTGTACAATAACAATAACACACAGTTTCAGAAACTCTCGCAGAAGCCAGCATTCAGTAATAACATTTTGACCTCCTAAGGATCTTTAGGACTCTCCCAATTTCCAATGAAAATGGGAAGTAGGGAAAAGACCAGGAAAGGATTTTTTAAATATTTTCATATTTAAAGCAAAAAACTGCAGTGAAATCTAATCCTGAGGTGTAACAGTCCATTCTACACACTGTCTAGAAGAGTGCATTTAACAATACAGCCAGGATGCTCAGTGGAAAAGCAGGGAAGTGTGACTTCTACACACAGAATCAATTACGGTCTTTGTGCAGTGACCTGACGACAACCCACAAGACCTCAATGAGCTGCTCCTCTCCACACTCTCCACCCATTCAACAAACAGGTATCAAAACCCCCTAGCCAGTCAGCGGGCCAGTTACTGGGAACAAAACACACAGGTCCGTATTCTTAGAGCTTACGATCTCACAGCAAAGCTGGCAATAACTAAAGACATCAGTGCAGCACAGCATGATGGGGTCAGGCCAGGGACATGGGCTCCCCCGCAGGCCACACAGAGCAGATGTGATAACTGGTCAGAGGAAAAGAGGGCTGCAAGCAGAGAACACAGCCCACATGAGGGCTGAGACGCAAGGTCCTGCCAAAGCATACAGTGAGCTCCAAGGCAGCAAACCCACCTTTGCAATTTGCGGAACTCCATGAAGATCTTATTGCGCTTGTGTTTCATCTTCCCGTGAATGCACATAATCTTCACACTCTTCACCAGGGCCTCCAGGGCCTTTCCGTAGTATTCCACACAGGCACAGGTGCTGCCGAGAGGGGACAGCAGGCTCAGAGTCACTGGCCACTTAGGGTCACCTAGTGCTAGGGGAGGGAGGTGGCAAGCACCAGACGTAGCGAGATGAGTGGATCCCCTCTGGGAGAATGGCTACCAACAGCATCCACACTAAACTCCAAATCTGAAACTTTATGGAGTTCTGACCCCAGGACAAAACCCCACCATGTCAGATGCTGGGCTGGCTGCCTTTAAAAGCAATTCCCAGCCACCTCCTCCCTCACCTCCCTGTACAAACAACAGAGGCTGGGCCAGCTAGCTGCACACTCATTTCCCTTGCCTCTCCGGAGGTGAGTGGCTCCAAGTGACTCACCTTTGGCCCCTAAAGATAAAGCTTGAGTCAGCTGGGGAGGAGGGGTTTCTGAGAAAGCTTTCTGCTCTTCTGATGTGAAGAATGCCCTTCCCACTCCCTCTGCCTTTTCTCCTTTCTCTGTTTTCAGTGCAGATGGGAAAGCAGGCATGACACTGGCCATCTTCAGACCATGAGGGGACAAACAGCAATAAAAGGCCAAGACAGTCACAGCAACACAGACCTGGACACTGGGGAGACATAACCCAATGTCAGGACCTGCCTAACCTCTGGCTTCCTTTCTACAGAAAGAAAATAACTCCTCCTGCTTGAGCCACGAAAGTTCTGTTTTCAGTTATTTGCAGACAAAAAACATTCCTGAGAAAATCCCAAACCTTAGGGCTACATGTATCTGTGCACTCCAGATGTGGCTGAACCCCAGATTCTCCTACCACAGGACCCAGAAGGATTACCTGAAGAAGATCAGGTGTTTTTCCTGCTTATGATTTCGAAGAAAATGTACCAGCTGGTTAAATTTCTCATCTGCCTTACATACCTGCAAAGTTAAAAGGAAAACCAGTAAGATTTTTTAAATTTATAGATGATAATAATCTCTTTAGCTACTTTCACATTTAGCCTTAAATGTTAAGGAATCTGATTCTCTCCACTGATCGAATACACTTTCTTCAGTATGTTAATCACCCTGCCTAGATCAGAACAGGTGTTGCTGACAAAAGTAAGTCACAAAGTCATGGAACTAAAAAAGAACTAAATGAAAAACCAAAGTCATGGAACTGAGAGACACACAGTCATCTAATGCAATTGTCCCCAAATCCCAGTATACAGACAGGGACCAGACCAGCTATACCCAGCGTAGGTTTTTTTGTTCCGTTTTGTTTTTTACATAAGCTCTACACCCAACATGGGGCTTGAACTCATGACCCCAAGATCAAGAGTTGCAAACTCTCTGGACTGAGCCATCCAGATGCCCCTCCAGGGTAGATTTTTTTTTTTTTAAATGCAGATTCTTGGGCACAGCATATAAATTCAGTAGGTCTAGGACTGGACCCAAGAATTCATATTATTTAAGAGCCCCCTGGAGATTCTGGTACAGCTCCACATTCAGAAATCACAAAGATGAACACAGGTTTCCAGAGAGGAATGTACAAAATTTGAAAGACCTTGGAGACAGACTCCAGTCCCAATATAATAAAGTACTCCATCCAGGCCCCTAAATTGGAGACATTTAAACCCATCTGCATGTATTCCTTCTATTTTTACCAAAACCAAATTCTCAGTCTGGAATTTCTTCCCACATACTCTTCCATCTCTCTAAATGCAATCACTGAAATGAATACAAAACAGCAGAAAGCAACAAGAGCCACAGTGGGTGTCCAAAGTTAACAATTATTTGTACTTAATATGTACTAAGCACTGGCCTAATGTGTATTAATCCTCATCACAATTATGAAGTGGGTAGTACTGGAGCACTCTTTTTACAGGTACATGCCTCTAGTTTAATTAGTAAGAGACAAAGCCAAGATGTGCACCCAGGCTTTGTCCTGGGCGGTCCTGCTCCAACACTCGCTCCTAGTGATGCACAACATTACCTACAGACCCCTCCCTCTGGCTGGGAAAGGCCAGGCTCCTGACTTTAGTAGCCTAGCCCAGAACTGTCAGCAATAAGGATGATGCCCCATGCAGGTGAGCCTGCTGGATTTCAACACCACCCTCGAGGCAGTTGCCCTAGAGGCAGTGCCACGTTGTATGTTAGACCCTAGTCAGCATTATCACTAAACGGCAGAATCAGTAAGGATATCCAGTGCGCACCATGTAGTAATTCTCCAGGCGGGAAGGAGTTTTCTGGGTGCTGCTGGCAGCTACACCCTTCTCCTTCACCGAGATCCGGACAGGGTTCCGCAGGCCCGCTCTCACCAGGCTCTCCACTTCCTGTGTCTGAGTTGCTGAAAAGAGGCCTGTTCTCCTCTGCTTTGGCAAAAACTCCAGGATGGTGTTGATGCTAAAAAAAGAGGACTCCAACTTAACCCTTTGTTTATCAGCATCATCAACAAATACCACTTATGATACTAAACAGGTATTTTAAAAATTGGGGAAAAAAAGCCATCACAGTATTTACACTAGACATTAACCAGGAAAAAAATAGACATTAACCAGGGGATAAGATTATGAACAATTTTTATTTTTTTATACTCTCATTTTTCTAAGTTTTCTCCAACTTTTTTTTTTTTTTTAGTTTTCTCCAATATTAACATATAATTATACTTTTATCATGTGAGGCAATTAAAAGGAGAGAATGAAGGTAAAACAAAAAACTTTTTGGTGGGGGAGTAGGGGACTGGGAGGCTGTCAGTGAAGCATTTGCCTTTTGGCACAGGTCATGATCCTTAGGTCCTGGGATCAAGCCCTGAATCGCTTTTCCTTCTTCCTCTATTCCTCCCCCTGCTTGAGCACTCACACTCTCTCTCAAATAAATAAAATCTTAAAAAAATAATAACAAAAAAAGTTTTGAGACTAAAAACCATGGAACTATATATATTTTTTAAGATTTTATTTATTTATTTATTCATGAGAGACACAGAGAGAGAGAGGCAGAGACACAGGCAGAGGGAGAAGCAGGCTCCATGCAGGGAGCCTGATGCGGGACTTGATCCTGGGTCTCCAGGATCACACTCTGGGCCAAAGGCAGCACTAAACTGCTAAGCCACCTGGGCTGCCCAGAACTATACATTTTAAGTAGGTGAACTGTATGATATAGGAATATATCCCAATAAAGCTATTCAAAATACCAACACACACACACACACACACACACAAACTTCAGGGGATCCCTGGGTGGCACAGCGGTTTGGCGCCTGCCTTTGGCCCAGGGCGCGATCCTGGAGACCCGGGATCGAGTCCCACGTCGGGCTCCCAGTGCATGGAGCTTGCTTCTCCCTCTGCCTGTGTCTCTGCCCCTCTCTCTCTCTGTGTGACTATCATAAATAAATAAAAATTTTAAAAAATTTTTCAAAAAAAATCATGAAGGAAAATGCATCTTAAGAAGTAGAAATGGAATTAAAACTGTGTGGTAAAATTTGAAAGATCAAACACCTTAATGACTTGAAATTCAAATGAGGCCAATAAGGGCAGTCAGTAAGTGGTAAAGGAATTCCACTTTGCTCTCCTTTTTGCCCACCATAACCCAAAGCCAGCGAAGCCCATAGTCCAGTACCTTGCCTCAAACCCCATGTCCAGAAGTCTGTCTGCTTCATCCAACACCAGGACCTCCAGGGACTTCACACAGCTAGCCAGATCCAAGCCCTCCACCTTCCTCCGGAACATGTCCTCCAAGCGGCCTGGAGTGGCCACAATGATGTTCCCACTTTGAAAACACAGTAAACATTTGCCATACTCTCTGGATCTTGGGAATATCTGTGATTCCAAAAACCAAATTTTGTAACCTCCACCCCCAAAGTCATCTAAGTTCCAGGGAAGGGAAATACAGCCATGAGTGAGGATAGAGAGCTAAGGGCAAAAGCCAGGACCATGAAGGAGACTGATGGGTTCTGGGCCAAAAGCCAGGTCAGAGTCAGCACACGCTGGCCCATTGGCCACATCTGGCCTCCACCTGTTTTTGTGACATGTCATTGGCACACAACCACATCCATTCATTCATATATGGTCTTTGGTGGCTTTCACACTACCACAGTGGAGCTGAATACTTGTGACAAACCATATGGTCCACAAGCCTAAATTATTTACCATCTGTTCCTTTACAGAAAAGGTTTGCTGACCCCTGACCTAGAACAAGCTACTCAACCACTCTACACCCCTGGTAATTCATCTATAAAATGAGAATGTTAGGGATCACTGGGTGGCTCAGCGGTTTCACACCTGCCTTTGGCCCAGGGTGCGATCCTGGAGTCCAGGATCAAGTCCCACATTGGGCTCCTGGCATGGAGCCTGCTTCTCCCTCTGCCTATGTCTCTGCCTCTCTCTCTCTCTCTCTCTCTCTGTCTATCATAAATAAATAAATCTTTAAAAAATAATAAAAATAAAAAATAAAGATCACAACCGCAGGGATCCCTGGGTGGCGCAGCGGTTTGGCGCTTGCCTTTGGCCCAGGGCGCGATCCTGGAGACCCGGGATCGAATCCCGCGTCGGGCTCCCGGTGCATGGAGCCTGCTTCTCCCTCTGCCTGTGTCTCTGCCTCTCTCTCTCTCACTGCATGCCTATCATAAATAAATTTAAAAAATTAAAAAAAAAAAAAAAAAAAAAAAGATCACAACCGCAGACAAAACACCAAATGTGGCCCCTACACACTGACTGACATGCAAGAAGTTGGTTTTGTTTTGTTTTGTTTTTAAATTTCAAGTATTCTCTATACTCAACTTGGGGTTTGAACCTACAACCCCAAGATCAAGAGTTGCATGCTCCACCACTGAGCCAGCCAGGTGCCCCAAGAAGTTTTTTTTCTCTCTTTTAATATGAATTACGTGCCAATGGTTAGAAGTCTGGAGCTAACACATAAAAATCTGGAATTCCATTTGCTTTTTAAAAATTCAAAATCTGACAATACTGAACCCAGAATCCTGCAAGGCTATCAGCTAGAGCTGAGTATTCGGCTAGGTACTGGGCAATTCCTACCCCATCCCCACCCCTTCTCACAGACTGGTGTTAGCCTCTGTCCCCTGCAGGAACGGACTTTTTTACCTCTGCTGAAACGCATCTCATGGGACAGCCAAACATACCGAATGCTCAATAGAAGCAGTTCTATTAAGATTTTCTAACAAATTGGCCACAAAATCTATCACTGCCCATTATAAATCTTATTCATGGTAGGACTGAAAAAAATCCAAAGGGCTAACAGCCACCACGTTTGGCAACATCTACGTGTTAATTAAACACCTGTGTGTGCTCAGCACCAAGCAAGGCTCTGCAGATACAATGCTGTGGGACAGCACCCTGACCTACAAGCCTGCCTGAGGACACAGGGATGCTGGCCCACGCAGTGCTCTAGAAAGCCAGGTCTGTACAGCAGCTAGCTCGTGGGGAGGCAGCAGCAGTGGAGAATGGTGGTCTCGCAAGCCCTGTACGGACATCAGTATCCTTCCTAAGGGCCAGCAGAAGCCACTAAAGGGTTTCTAATGAGTGACATGACCCAACTGACATTCTGAAAAGGCCACCTGGGTTGCTCTGTGGAAAGTGGGTTATAAGATGGCAAGAGGAGAAACACAGAGGACACAGAGTGATTTAGATCAGAGTGGAAGAGGTGGCGCGGGAAAGAAGCAAAGGGCTAGAGATGTGTGCTCTGGAGGGAGCATGTAAAGGATGTTGGTGATGGTTAATGGCGTGCGGGGACAGAAGGGACAGTGAGGTATCAAGGCCAATTCCCAGACTTCAGGAGATGCACAAAGATGGACAACCAGGAAACTCCAGGTGACATGGAGATTTGGGGACAAAAATCAGCCATTCCAGACACACCTGCAACAGCAGGGAAATGCCCAGGAGATGCCAGGCAGACAAGCAGCTGCCTGCAGGTCTGGAGCTAAGGCTAAGGTCAGGGACCACCAGGAGCGAGATGAGACCACTTAAGAGAGCCCTGAGTGAGAAAAGCAAGGGCCCTGAGGCCTGCCTAGTCAGTCAGCCTGGTGGGGGGGGAGGGGGCAACACCCCAACTTCTTTCTCCTCTGCAGGGCAGGACTGAGCGGGAAATGCTCATCAGGGCCTTAGGGGAAGGGCCAGCAGGCAAAATTCAAAGTGGGCCTAGAGAATCAAACTTTTGGGAAGAGCAGGTTGCCGAAGGGAGTGCTCCCCATTAGGCCTATGCCATGTATCACCTCCTCTTGGGTTCAGGGCCAAAAACAAGCAAGGAAAGGAGTGGAAGCAAACTTACCCTTGTTCCTTAAACCTGGAAACATCGTCTGCAGGATTCCTGCCTCCGATCCAGAGAATCTGGCTAAAATAAGAAATGGGTCTTTGAGCAGGTCAGGCAAAGTGGTCAGAAAGCCCACAGCTAACAGGGACACTGCATCCAACTTACCTGAACTGTGGGAAGGACTTTGTGAAATGCGCCAGGACTTCATCTACCTGAATAGCCAGCTCCCGGGTGGGTGTGATGATGATCGCCCCGACCTAGCCATGTTGGGGGAAGGAAACAGTGAGCAGAGCACAGGATTTACAGAGCTGAACACACACACCAGGACCATCCCCCTCGCAGAGCCAAGTTTCCAGAGGAACAGCACTTCCTGGGCTTCTTCAGCGGCCAGTCACAGTGCTTATCAATGACTTTTCTGAATCACAATCAGTTCAAACACTGAAACACTGCTCCTGTGGGAAATGCAGGGTCAGGTTCCGAAGAGCCTCTGGTCATGTTTTGTCGATCAGTAAGCAGGCTGGCTTTACGTGTGCTTCTGTTTATTTATGATATACAGAGAGAGAGAGAGAGAGAGAGAGAGAGGCAGAGACACAGGAGGAGGGAGAAGCAGGCTCCATGCCGGGAGCCCGGCATGGGACTCCATCCCGGGACTCCAGGATTGAGCCCTGGGCCAAAGGCAGGCGCTAAACCACGGAGCCACCCAGGGATCCCCTGTGCTTCTGTTTAAAGACACCTTAATTAATATAGAGTTGAATTATCAACACTGAATCAGTTGCCAGTTGCCTTTACGCTTGAGGCCATTTTAAACATTGAAATCACTAGCAAAAAATGCAAATATCACAACAGTAAACAGACAGTGAGGATGCCTGTTTACAATCTGGGAGCTCAAACAACTAGGCAGAGCATTGCCTTGTTCAGACTCAGCTGGGAATGTGCACAGTAGAGGACTCAAATTTTTTGCTACTCTGCACAAATCCATGAATGAGGGAAAAAACACAGTATTGATCTGGGGAGCCACAAATAAATTTTTTAACAAGTAGGCAAATTCACAAATACGATATCTGCAAATAGGGAGGGTATTTTTTTCCCCAATCTTTTGACCCACTTCTTTCAACTGTGAACTCTATAAGGACTAAATAAAAATAAGACACTGAGCTATCCTCACCTGATTCTTTTTTAACTTCTCTTCCCTTCTCAGAAGAATCTCCAGGATGGGGATGACAAAAGCGAGTGTTTTGCCACTACCTGTGACCTGCCAAGATGGAGAAAATTTGGTTTGCTTTTCCTCACAGTTCATTCTGCAGGGAAAACAGGAGGACAAGCTGCATTTCCAGGAGGTACTCACCGCCTCTGCAGCGACATCTTTGTTTTTCATGAAGAGAGGGATGGTTGCAGACTATAGAGAAAGAGATGCAAAGCACCAGTTAGAGAATCCCAGACTTCACAGAGGTGGCAGAAAGACCTAGGAACACAGTGGGTGGCCTGGTTCACCCTGGACCCCACCACAATGCGGACTCTTGGTAGAGTCACCACAAGGTATCCCAGGGGTACAGCCACAGTGTCTACAGACAGTGTGGAGGAGACAGCAAGCTGGGATGATTTCTATGCCCTTGGGGAAACACACAGCAATCCCTGGAGACCCAGAGGAGAGGGCATGCTGCTGGAACGTAGTAGGTAGAGGCGAGGGATGCTGTTAAACAGCCGACAATGGCCAGGACAGTTCCCCCAAAATAAACGATCAGCCAGCCCAAGATATCAAGAGTGCCAAGACCGAGAAACTCTGCTCTAGACCACTGTTGTCCAAAAGAAATATGATGGGACCCACATATATGGTTTTAAATTTTCTGGTAACCACATTAAAGTAAAAAGAAACACATAAAATGAGCTTTACTAATATATATTATTTGACCTAAGAGATCCAAACTACTGTGACTTCAACATGTAATGAGTATTTAAAAGTTAACAAGCTACATTCCATTCTTTCTTCATACTGAGTCTTCAAAATCCATTGTACCTTTTACATCTGGAGCACATCTCAATTTAGACTCACCATATTTCAAGTGTTCAAGAGCCACCTGTATCTACAGACTCCCACAGTAGATGGCACAGACCCTGACTGCCAATACTGATGGCAGGGGCAGAGTCTTCTTGTCAGTACTACATCCCCAAGTTTCCTCTCCAGCCTTCTCCACATCTTTCCTGAGGATCTGATGGACATCTCAACTCAGCATTTCAAAACAGAACTCCTGAATTTCCCTTGGAAACATGTTACCTCTTCCCACCTTCCTCATCTCAGGACAAGGTACTGCCATCCACGCAGCTGCTAGAGACAAAAACCTCTGATTCCCTCTAGATTCCTCTCTTTTCTAACTCCTCCATCTGGTCCCCCACAATCTGAAAGCTCTCTCAGACTCCACTTCTCAGTAGCCACTGCTTCCTCTCCATTCCAAGCCCCCACCACCTCTCACTCAACACTAGCCCCCTGACCTCTTGCTTCTCAAAGCCCCTGGAGTCCATTCTCTACACCGCAGACACCTCCCTTCCCTTCCTACATAGCTCCCCTTTGCACTTAAATATAATTCAAACTCTTCCAAGACCCTGCTTCGCTCAACTCTTATGCTACTCCCGTTGCTCCCGGCAAAGACCTTCGTTCTGTTCCTCCCAGGTCACCTCCAACCCCAGGACATTTACACGGACAGTGCTCTCTGCTGGGATATCCTACCCCAATCACCCCACAACCAGCTCCTCAGTTTCAGCTTAGTGACACCTTCAGAGGGGCCTTCCCTAACACACCATCTTAACCTCCAGTCCG
The DNA here is from genome assembly GCF_003254725.2 of Canis lupus dingo. NCBI lineage: Eukaryota > Metazoa > Chordata > Mammalia > Carnivora > Canidae > Canis > Canis lupus. The sequence goes on from NC_064268.1 coordinate 6,360,950, forward strand.
GGGCCTTACTGTCACTGTCTCATCGGTGTGTTTTAGTTCCTCAGGGACACTTATCACCTACTGAAATTACCGTATTCTTCTACTCCTTCTCCCTCCCCTGCATTAGAGGATAAGGCCCATACCTGGAGACCAACACTGCAAAATTCCCAGAGCCTGGAAAACCGGATACACAGTATGTCCTCAAGATTTTTTGAGTAAATGAATAAATTGGGCCAGAACCTTCACTTAGCCCACGTAGTAACAACAGCAGAAAACATTACTGAGCTCCCGTAAGGTGCCCATAAGGTCCCACAGCATCCCGACGAGGCACCGCATCTGCCGTGGAAGGCAGCACAGAGGTTAAGTCACCGGCCCCAGTCACACAGCTAGAGCCAGAGGCAGCAGGCACTCAGGCCCCAGCGCTCCCGGGGGAGGGGTCGCGAAGTCAGGGCCCAGGCGCAGGTGCGCCGCCCCCGCCTACCGGGCTCAGGGACACGCGGCAGACACCTCGCGCCCACCCGCCGCGCGGGACCACCGGGGGCCTGGCCCGCCCCGAGCCTCCCCGAGCCCGAGGACCCTTCCCTGCCCGGTACCTGCACCGGCGTCATGTGCGGAAAGCCCAGCTGCCCAAGCGCACCCAGCACCTGCGGGTGCAGCTGCGTCGGCAGCGACTCCCAGGAACCCTCTGTCACGTGCTCCATGGCGCACCCCTCCGCCTGGGCCCCAGCCGCCTGGACGCCACTCGGGCGCCGCCGCCGAGCACTTCCGCTTCCGGCCGCCCTCGGGACCGCCGGCAACCGCGCTCTCGCAGCAAGGTTCCGGAGGGCGGGGAAAACGCCGGGGCGGCGGGAGCCGGAAGAGCTGATCCGCCGACAGTGACCGCGGGCGGCGGGGACCAGGCCCGAGTAGTACCGCCCGTCCCGCGCGGCCACCTGGGCTCCGGCGCCCGTCCCTCGAGAGCGGGCATTTGGGCGGGAGGACTGTGCTCCGGCTCGCTCGCTGTCTGCGCCCATCGGAGGCAGGTGGCCGCACAAGACCTGGCCAAGGGACAAGCGGATCTGGAGGGAGTGGACAGAAACGTACCCCAGCCCCGGAGCTCCAGGTCAACAGACACACTAAGGTTGACGGTGGGTACCCCTAGGTTTACCTCCGAGAAAGTTAGAGCCCCCAGCGAGTACCTGACCTTCCCGCCCTAGTGTTCCCCATTGGCTTGGGCCACTCTGTCCAGGTACGCATTCGTAGGGCAAGCTTTCACTGACCACTTGTTACACGAGCTTCTGCTGCTGCGCCCACGACTTGTTCCCGTCCTTCCAGCAGGTCTTTACAAATATCATCTCAGGAAGGCCTTCCTTTCCAAATCTAGAACCGCGTATTTTTCCTCCACAGCACTTACCATTAGTATGCCGATCAATTTACAAATTAGGTTCGTCTTCCCCACTAAAAGTAAACCCTACCACAATGGGGATTTTTCTTTAATTTCTTTACCTAGTGGCTACAACTGGCAGCACACAGCAGTCACTCAAATATCTTTGAGATGCATAAATGGGAATAGTACTCATACAGATTCCAGTCATCTCAAACTAAATGAAGTGAAACGTAAAAGCCTGAGACAACGTTTCCACTGAAATGAGATCACGTCTCAAAATCCCTTTGACATTTTTATAAAATGGGACTTCCACAGTTCTGAAAACAAACGTGGAAGGAAAGGGCCACACCTGCGTTTGCATTTGAGAACCTACTTAGTAGTTTTCAGACCCTTGGATGCTTTCCATACTTCTTTAACCTATTTCCAAAATGAAGATTATAATAGCACCCAAGATAAGGGCTGTTTTGAGGAATAAATGAGACAGACTGCATACAGTGCTTAGCATAGTGCCAGGACATTCCACTATATTCAACAAACGGTAGTTTATTACTAGCAGACCCTTCATGTTAACAGTTTCTAAAAGCAGAGATCTAGTTTCTGATTCCACCAATCTTCATGTGAAGGCCTTGAACAAATCATTTAATCCCTACTAAACTTATTTCCACATCCATACACCACCAGCAGAGTTAAAATAACTTTTTTCCAAATGAAAAAAAAAATACTTCAGATGTTAACATTGAATCATCAAAAGAAACCACACAAGGAAAACTTAATATGGGGTTCCTACTCACTGTTCTCAAGTTTACAAAGTGACAGACATCTATATCTATAAGGTATGTAACTCAGAAAACACAGAGGACAGATCTCATTTCATACAGGATTAGGAAGTTGGCATTTAACAAATGTGAATTAATCATTGATATGAAACACAGAATACTGTTTTTAAAAAGAATTGTTTATTTACTGAACCTGGGGCAGATTAGATACACAACCAATTTTAAATGTACATCTTTTAATTTTGAAGTGTTTTCACACACACCAAAAAAAAAAAAAAAAAAAAAAATTGGCATTGCAACAGTTGTCTTAAGGTAAAATACAGTCACCTTAAACTGTTGCAAGTATTTTCACCCAAGGCTGAAAAATTGTTTATCCTGAACATGAAAACCTGTAACAAATTTAAATTAATTATATAAAACTCGTTACTTGTAGTTTTCCCCTTGCAAAGATCCAAAAAAAAGTACAAGTAACTAATATACATCAGTCACGACATAATGCTGGCTCACCCCCACACCACGACCAGATGTTCCTTTAATTTTAAACCCATCATCAGAGAGCAAGAAAAAGTCATTTCATTTTATACAAAACAAAATCCACATGTGCCAAAAAAGACCCAAGAAAAACAAAAACAAAACCCTAGTACTGACAGTGACGTTCAGTACCCTAATTAAACAGCGGCTAAAATGCCACTGATCAAAAATAAAGTAGTGGCTGTATATCATTGCAATGAAATCCAAGAGGCTTTATTTAACCCTTTGGCATCAGAAATCCAGATTTTTCCAATTATGTGAATGCATACTTCCTACATGCCAAGAGCAGAGAAAGTGGATGTGCCAGCGTAGAAAGAAAAGAGCTACCATTGGCTGCAACACCCAGAGAACTGGCTTTAGTAGAGACTTCTTAGGTTAGGCAGAAACCAAAAAATGGTTATTAGCTGCTTGTGTCATCAATTTAATTGGGGGTGATTGAGTCCTAAGGTTCAAAACACAAATTTAGGGGGGAAATGTGGTTGGGTTAAGTCTTATCTTTAAAGCCAAAACTAGACAAGTATATAAAAGTACCAACCTCGTAACACTCCAGTCAGAGCTCTGCCAGTAGGCTGGGAAGTAAATGCCAAGTAAATGCCATAAGGACTCAACAAAAAGAATCTTTAATGACTTGAACTGCAGGATAAGAGATCCAAAGAATGCAGTCATTTTAGTGCACTAAGTACTATCCATGAAGTACTTTTCTGAACCGTACTTTATCATGAAAACAAAAAGAAGATATATTCGGGACTATATGCTTGTATCTCATTTACAGTGTTGGAGTTCTGACAGACCTGTATAGTGGGGCAGAATTCAAATAAGAAATTATGCCAATCAAGTGTCAAATTTTCATTCTAACTTTCCTAAAAAGGTGCTTTCCCCCAGTATCTATTAATCACAAAGAAACATAAGCTGTGAATGTACAGTTCCAAAAATAAAAATGTAGAAACTAATGACATTATTATCACCAAGATGTTTGGTAAACAGTGAATTATGATTTTGAGATCAGGAAAAGGCTTTTTAAACAACCCTCCGGACTTCAAAAAATCTCTTCAGGTAGTAGATCTGTCCCAATGTCATGGCAACTAGAACAAGAGCTTCAAAGAAGGACCAAAGGACCACTCTGCTGTTTGTGTTGTCGTTGACTGTGAGGACAAACAAACAAACAAAATTTAACCAAAAAAAAAAAAAAAAGCATAGGCATCATAAATCATCCTAATCTTTAGGAAAGTAATATTTTGCACACCATTCATAGTACTCAATACTTTTGTCTTTTGTCCCCAAGCAACTCAACAAACTTAGAAACAGAAAATTTTAGACTTAAATGAGACATTAAAGACTCATGGGGTATGGTCAAGCCTGCTCTGCTTATATATGAGGAGCAGAGAGGAAAAGTGACTTGCCCAGCTGCCCAAGTGACTTTAACCTCTAGGGTTAAAACCCATTACAACCTTCTTTCTCCCTCACATCATAATATTCCTACACTATAATTTTTTGCTAAATCAGAAAATTGGCTTTTAAAAAATGGAGATTATTTCAAAATCATACAGCTACCTAAAAAGCACTACCTACCTGGTCAAAATGTGTCAATCTAAGTGCCTTTTACCTTAAACATTTATTCAACAAATATTGAGCACCTACTAGGTGTCTGGCAGCTGTTCTAGATGGAGGAGGTTCCTCAGTCTCAGGGACCAATCAATACTGGCAATCACTACCAAACTGGAACCAGTCTCATGATCTATCCCACTCTTAAGCTAACGATGTGATCCTTAAAGCAACAGCCATGACCACCCCTGTAATTTATTCTGCTCAATCTATGCCACATTCTTTCAACTTCTGATCAAATTCTACAGCCTTAACTTTTTAAAATTACTAGGTAGTTTATGATTTTTCTACATATGGCCAATATTAAAAACAGTTATACTTAGCAATATAGTAATGATATTAATCAGCAAAATAAATAAATAAGTCCCATATTTTAACTATATCTATAGCATTTGTAGAACATTAACGAGGTTATAATATCTACTGGATTAATAAGCACTCAGAAAGAAGTAAAAAGCAATTAACATGTTCCCAAAAAGATAACTTAGTTACTAGAAGGTGTGGCTTTTTTCCCCCAGAGTAAGAAGAAACGCACACCTGGGGGAGTGGTGCCCACCTCCTCCTCACCCCCGTAAGAGACATACACCCAAGAATATTATTAATTAGAGCCCTAAAAATCACCAAAGCTGAAATTTTTAATACTAATTCCAAAGCATCAAGGTTGCTTCTCCTGAAAACTTAGTAACCAATATCCAGCAAAACTGTGAAGAACTAGCATTTTAAGATTTGTGTCTGAAAGGGGAATGGCTGAGTAAACGCTTCAAAATATTTAAAAAATCATGTAAAAAGTATTTCTTTTTCCCTTCACTTTACCTAGAAAATGCGTATATAAGACCCTGTCCTCACACTATTCACACATTAGCCAGATCAAAAGTAACACAATATTATCACAACACTGTAGTAAAGGGGAAAAAATGTCTTATTATGTTCATCTCTAAGGAATAAGTGCTGTAGGAAGATGTACAAAAAAAACATTTTGGGAACTATTTGATTTGCAAAAATAAACGGAATGCCTAAAATTCTATTTGTGAAAGAAATACAGGAGTATCCTTGTTCAAATTAAGTGTGAGAAAGAGTAAGGCTGGATGGATGCCCCAAAGACGGGCAGACAGATCTTCCTCTGCTGTGGTCCCAAAAACCTCCTATAAATGTAAAGCCATCTGGTCTGAACCGGTTAAAATGTAAAACAATGAAAGCTCCTGGCTCTCAGACTCTGCTCAGTGCCCTTCTCATCTCCCTGGATGGCCCCCTTTGGAGAGCCCGGTAATCAACAAATGGGTCTCCACCCTGAGGAAGAGAAAGTGGTGATCCCAGAGGGTAAACAGATTACCAGTGGAGGTAAAGAGAAGGAATCATGGTAGAAGAGGCGGAGCACATATATACAAGCCGTGGTCCACCTCACTCCACCCCAAAAAGTGAGAACAGGGGCTCCCACTTCTCAATTCTGTTGTGTTTACTCATTACTCTCCCAGAGAAAGGCAAAGTGTGTGCTCTAGGTCCTGAAGGCTCATTCCATCCATGGCAAGAGATGTAAGAGGGTAGGGAGAACAGGAAGCACATCTGGAAGAGGTTCAGCCTGTGCCTATCTCTCTGGAGTCACTCTTCTACTCCCTACCCCAAACTCAGAACAGAGACTCCTGACTTAAACCACTTTGCATTCAAGACGAGCTTGTTCCCATGACATCTATCCCCAAGAACTATCTGGAGAATGAAAAACACTGAACCACAGCTATGGACTTGGGTCTAAAATGGTCTGTGTGTCATAATGATACCTCTTAATTTTACATGCAAAAGCGTAATACTTAAGGCTACATCATGGGCTAAACAGGCTTTTGCAACCTAACATGGGATTCCCATGTTAGGGAATCAATGTTTCCACAAATACATTCCCTGTTCCCAGTTTACAGATTCAGGAACCCAAGCCGAGCTTCACCTGGTAACTGCCTATATTAACGAGCCTAAACCTTCCATTTGAGGGGAAAAAAGCTAAATCTTAACATATAATATTAATACATTGGCACAGAAATGTCAAGTATGTTATTAAATTTTTAATAACATTTTTCCTTAACATTTTTCCTGCTTTGGGAAAACTATTAGTTTATTCCTTAGTGGACCACTGTTTTAAAAAACTCTTAAAAGCTCATGCTTAATCTTAACAGCATTTTTCAGTTTAGAATGAATGTTTCAATAATAAACTAGTCTAGTACAAAGCTCTATAAACACATACTTAAAAAATGTCTTTGCATAAGTGCTTTTGTAAGTCAATACTTTAGTATGATAATGTTGTAAAATACCCAAATGAGGAAAATACAAGGAAGCTGTAGGGTAATACACCTTTAGGATTTCACGGCCACCAGACCACTGGTGCAAAATTATAGCACGAACTTACTCGCTCTGTGTATTCTCTCCCGAACTTCCATGTACTCCTGTTCGTGCTTTACAGCTGTCATCGCCACTGCTAGCTCATTAATCATTTCTTCTAGCTTGTTCTGGTGAGCTACAGAAAAATGTAAAAACAGATTAGCACATATTTGGCAATCTCCTTTTGAAAAATACTCATAAAGCAATATTCCTCAAAATATTCCTCAGAGAAGACATATAAAAGGAGATTTTAAGAAATGGCTCGGACATCATATGGGACTACTGATGACAATTTAATTCTCAAAGCATTTTTTTTAAACGTCCATTCCCAGAACAGAAAGGTCATTCAGGGTGGGACACATACTATATAGTGTTTACTAACTCAAGGAAAATAACTAACCCTAAGAAATTTCCTCTAAGGAACTGACTGCTAACTGGAGAAGAAGAAAAAAAAAGGGGGGGGGGGAGAGGAAACACAATATATAAAACAAAATTCCTAACAACAATCCTATAACAATATTTAAATGAAAATCAAAACTTACACTTTAGAATCATTTAACTCCTAATGTTAATTTAAGAGCGACATCAAAACAGACTTTTTAATCTCAATGAAGCTGAGCAGAGAAAAACCCAAAACATTCTTTAAAAAATCCACACCAAAACTCAAACATTCTTCTATTGAAACCAAAGCAGTAATTTCACTACAGTGGGGAACGGCAGGCATCATAAGTGAAAAGACAAGCTCTCCGTTGCACAAGATTTGAAATCAGATATTCTAAATTTTAGCCAAGAACGAATACAAGGTGAACTAACAGTTCTGAAGAGGAAGCATATGCTTCTAGACAGTGCTATGTTATGACAATGAACATAGTTAGGAAAAGAGTACCAGAAGGAAAGCTTCCCATTAGAGGGCCCCCTACCCATGTTAATGTGGAATCTCAAACCATCCCTCACTAGCTTCATTTGGGAAGCCCGAAGCACAGCGTGAAACCTTAGGAGTGAACTTTCTCAGGAATGCCATTGTTGACATTTTGGAACGCATATTCTTCATTGTGAGGGGCCACTCAGTACATTTTAGGATCTTCCATCCAGCCATGAGAATCTAAAATGTCTCCAGATAGGGACATCTGGATGGATCAGTGAGTAGAGCATGTGATTCAAGATCTCAGGGTCTGAGTTCAAACACCACAATGGGTATGGAGCCTACTTTAAAAAAGTCTCCAGGTATTATCAGATGTCCTCCTCGGGGGCAAACACTGTCCTCACCTGAGGATCACTGCTTCAGAGTAAGGTTTGATTTCACAGCTTCCATTCACTGACATTAGCAAACAAGAATCTTAAATACTACAGGATTATTTAAGAATAGTTCAACAGTCACGTTCATCAGCCAACATTTCTAACTATTTAGAAAGGACTAATTTCCAGAAAATGAATAAACACAAACTCCTTCAAAACCCCAAATTCTCTTTGAATTAGCCAAATCCTACGCTGTAAATGGCCCTGAAAAGCAAGTACAGGAATTACTAAGTACCAAGATTCTCTAAATTCTACAGATTTCAAAACCTAACAAATATTTATGATGTAATACTCTACTAACTGCTTAATATTTAGGACAAATATTACCATGTTAGTACTAGGAAACGTGATGAACTGCTGGTTTCCACAAATCATACACTGATGTACACACACTGTGCGCCACTTCCTCAATCACAAATGTGCTGGTACTTGGTAAGTAATGTATCCAGGAGGCTCAATTCAAGTTTAATGCTAGTCCGTGGAGAAATAAAAATTAATCGAACTACAACATATGGATGAAAGAGCTTCTGTCACGGTATCTAGATACAGCTGCTAGAACTGCATTTCACATCCAATCAAGTTTCAAGTTACGAAATTTCAATGATAAAAACAAGCCAGCAAAATACCTCCTACAAAGTGAACAGCACCATTTGCCATTAGCTATGTTCAAGTAGGACTTTTACTCCTCCAGTTACAATTCAATCTTTCCAACCCTCAGCATTCATTTAAAAGAAACAAAGTATGATGCTACTACTAAGATGTCAATCACTGTATTTCCAGAGCCATTAATAAATTAATTTTTTTAAAGATTTGTTTATTCATGAGAGGCACAGAGAGAGAGGCAGAGACACAACCAGAGGAAGAATTAGGCTTCCTGCAGGGAGCCTGATGACTCCCTGGAGCCTGGGACTCCAGGATCATGCCCTGAGCCGAAGGCAGACACTCAACAACTGAGCCACACAGGCATCCCTCCAGTTCCATTAGTTTAAAGTGACCTAACCGGGCAGCCATGGTGACCCAGCAGTTTAGCGCCACCTTAGGCCCAGGGTGTGATCCTGAAGACCTAGGATTGAGTCCTACATCGGGCTCCCTGCATGGAGCCTGCTTCTCTCTCTCCCTGTGTCTCTGCCCCCACCCTCCACCCCCCGCCTCTGTCATGATTAAATAAAATCTAAAAAATAATAATAATAAAATAAAATAAAGTGACCTAACCTATGCCTCCCGTCAACCAAATAAAAACCACAAAACACAATCACTCTAAAACTCTAATTAGTTGTAGGGGTCTTTTTTAATTAAAAGAAAAAACACTCATGCTAACAAACTGAGGTTAGAAAGAAAGCAGAAATTAGCAGCAAACAAAATTATGCAAGACAAGATGCTGTCAAGAAGCCATCCATCCACCTACCATCCCAGGTATCTCCACCACCTAAAGAAAAGTGTAAGATATAAACACACACAAAAATAAAAGAACAAAGTTTAACCAAACTAGTCATGTATAAAAGAGCAAATGATGATGAATATAACCAGGATTAGCAAATCAACATAATAACCTAAAACACACATAACCTACAAAAGCAGAGTGACTACGAAAAGTTGTCAGAAGAGGCAATTGTAAAGAACTAAAACATAATCTTCCAGAAACTTATTTTTGTTAATTAAGGGTCCCAGAGAAATAAAAAATTTGTATCACAAAAGTTTTTGGTTTTAAAGACAGTGAATGAACCTAGAGTAAGAAATCCAAATAAACACTCCATTCAGATGAATAACAATGTACACAATATTAATTCTTAAAATGTAACAAAATCTTCTGAATGTTCATCTCACCTTCTGTTTCCATGTCTTGTCCTTTGGGGGCCTCCCCAATATCAATGGTGAACATCACTATCTTTGGAGTCATGGTAGACATCCTGTTGCTAAAACAAAATTTATATGTTCCATCCATGTGAGCAGCAAATGTGTATTTTCCACTGGACTCTCGGTCTCCTTTATAAATTCCTTTATTATCAGGCCCTGTAATCTGGAGGCAGGAAAGAAATGCACATCACAAAAGATTTAAAATCATACTTTTCCTAAGTGCTACTAGCAGTAGGATATTCACTAAGAAAATGTAATTTTCACTTAGTGACAGTAACCTCTTTGGGCTGCAGTTCTCTCACTTGTGAAACAAGACTGGACTAGATATCCTCGCTAAAACATCTTTCAATTCTGACATGTTTTATTTGTCCAACGTAAATACTGAACCGCTAGAAACAGAAATAGTACCTTACACATGGTCTCCAACTGACTTTCTATCACCAACACACACAAACTTAAATATTAATATCAAAATATGAAAAAATATCTTAAAAACTAAGAAATTTGAGCAAGCTACACTTTCAGGTTTTCCTAATTGATTGCTGCAAACCAGTGAAAGAATCTACTTTATCTGAGATGCCAGTAGACTTGACAAAAAAAGGCTAGCCTGAAAACCAACAGACCTGTGTTCTCATCCATGGGCTAACAATCAGCTATTAGGCCTTGGTCAACTTAGTTCCTCTTAGAAAGCCTGTCAAACCTGCAAAACTTGGGAGACTGAAATAGTTCATCTCTAAAGCCTTAACTAATTTTACCAGTCATTCCTTCCATTATCCCCTTATCTTTGGACTCACTTGTACTGTATAATTTGTGCCCAACTCTGTTATACTGTATAATTTGTGCCAACAGCAGTTCACTGTCCAACGATCATGTTAAAAGTGAATTAAAGTATTAGTTACATTTGGTTTCCTAAAAAAAAATAAAAAATAAAAGCGAATCATTCTCTTAATTTAAAATAAAACTAGAGGAGCAAATTTAGGGACTGTGGGTTCCTGAAATAATTTGTCTTCTCCACAAATCCACCTGCAGTCATTACCCCTAAATCGAATGGCCCGACTCCACCTTCCCCCTCGTCAGAGATGGCTCACGGAGCTATCTAGAGGTTCGCACAAAAATAGGTTAAACGCTCAGGCTCTTTCTATGAAAACATTTTAAAAAACACAACGCAAATATCCGCCCAGCCTTCTTCGGTAGCTTTCGTTTTACTTTTTCCCTGAAGTTTCCACGTCATGCCCCAACATTAATCTGAAACAACACGGAGTGCAGCTGAAGACGCAACGGGGACCTGCCCTCGGCTAACCTCAGCATCTAAGTGCCCTGTGGGCCCGGAGCTGACACGCGGCGCCTGGCCGACAAAGCTCGGCGACGGCTTCCACGGGGTGCCCGCGGTTCAAGCCGAGAACCCAAGCGACTAAGCAACGGCGCCGCACCGGAGGGGATCCGGGGCACGGAAGCCGGGCGGCCGCGGGAGAAAAAGCCCGTCAGGGGGTCGCCCGGGCGGGGGCCAGGCGGCGGCCTGGGCCCCTCCCGGCACTCGGACAGCGGCCTCCACGGCCCGCGCCCCGGCAGGCCCCGCGGGGACCCAGCACCGCCAACCCCCGACCGGCCCTGCGAGCACGCCTCAGGCCGGGGCAGCGTGCCCGCACCTCCACGTCGATGTCCAGGAAGCCGCCCTCGGCCACCTCGAAGATGAGGCCCATCTTAGTGCCCGAGGTGACCCGCTCGAAAAAGCACTCCTCGGCATGCGCGTCGATGCTGACGAAGTAGCCGGAGGCCGTGGCCAGAAGAGCGGCCAGGAGCACCAGCAGCTCGGCGAGCGTCACCATGGTGGGGCAGGGGCCGAAGCCAGGACCGGGAACGCGGCCTCCAGAGCCGCCGCCGCCTGCCGCCGCCGCCACCGCTGCCTCCTCAGCCGCCGCCGCCTCAGCTCCGCCCCTTCCGGCTGCGCCACCCGAGGGGGCTGATGCGGGCGCCGGGGATTGGCGGGCGCCGGCAGCTGCCACGTAACGGACGCACGGCGGCCGCCGAGGGACATGGCGGCTCCGCCCAACCGGAGCCCGACGGTGGCTCCGAAGGACCAAACATCGTTGCTCCCACCTCTCTCCTCTTTCCCGCGCAACGTAACATTTCACGTGGACGGTACTAAAAAGCGACAGTGTCTGGAAGCCTCCTCCCCGTAGTGCATCTCCCTAAGATTGTCCAAAGACATGGCGAAAGATCTGGACGCAGCAATAGGAGTGAGAAGTAGAAGGGGAGAGGTGCCTGGGTGGCTCAGCCAGTTAGGTGGGACTCTTGATTTGGCCTCAGGTGGGGACCGCAGGATGCTGAGATCCGGTCTGTGGGGCTCCACGCACAGTCTCAGCCTCTGCCCTACCCCCCTCCTGTTCTCTCTCTCTCAAATAAATGAATAAGTCTTTAAAAAGAAAAAGAAGAAGTAGGGGCATCTTGGTGGCTCCGTGGTTGAGCGTCTGCCTTCCGCCCAGGTCGTGACCCCGGGGTCCCGGGATCGAGTCCCACATTGGGCTCCACGCAGGAAGCCTGCTTCTCCCTCCGCCTGTGTCTCTGCCTCTCTCTGTGTGTCTCTCATGAATAAACAAATATTTTTTTTAAAAAATCTGAAGTAAAAGGAGACAGGGCTCACGCCAAGAGCTTTGAGATTTTCTGTTGGCCTCCACCTGTCACCAGGAACTCCCTAACCAGCATCAAACAGGCCTCCAGTTACCCAGTTTTCCATCGGTTTGATCCAGTTGAGATGCCTGTTAACCTTCCAGATCATTACCATCTAGCTGTTTTGTTGATTTGTGTTTTTTTAAGATGTTATTTTTTTAGGTAAACTCTACACCTGACGTGAAGCTGGGATTCATAACCCTGAGATCAAGAGTTGGGTGCTCCATGGACTGAGCCAGCCAGGAGCCCCTCAATCTAGTTTAAAAAACACACCTACCAGCTTGCTGACACATCCATCCCACTACGCATTTAAGGAGCTGAATCAGAGGAGTCTGTGAATCAGAGAAGCCTCCTGTCCCTTCTGGGAAAAACCTCCCCACCAATCTGCACGCCAGCTCCTTCCACCCTAACCCCAGAACCCCTGACCATGAGTTCTAATGGGAAAAGAAAATGCCTTCAGAGCATGAACCCGACTTCTCCATTCTCTGGCCATGGGATGAATTGCCTGCCTGCCATCCAGTACTGGTTACCTGGCTAAGGTATTGAGCAGGAAAGCACTCATCACTTGGGAAACACCCTCATCCCACAGAAACCTATGGGGAAGGTTGGAGGTGGGTGTAGACCAGGAAGGGGCACAAGGGAACCTCCTGGGATATTGGAAAAGTTTTATATCTTCACCTAGTGCTTACTTATTATTTTTTTAAATCAAGAAGAATATATACATAAGACTAAGGAAACTAATTTTGCTGTATTTATATTAATACTTCCAACTACAAAAATATTTTTTTACCTTGTTCAAATCCTCCAAAGCTAGAATTCTCTCAGTTCCCCTAAAGTGCTGCTGCCACATCAGGCCCACTTACCTCCTGCCTCCAGCTAGGACGATTTTTTGCACTTTGTTTCCAGACATGCTTCTACTCAGACCTCAAAACTCAACTCAAATGTCACCTCTTTTCTTCTCTAGAACGTCCCTAAATATACCTCTGCCAAACACTATCTCCCCATCCTCTGTGCTTTCCAGGCAGATTTGTGCAACAGTTACAGTTATTTACCAGTCTGCAACACTCGTGAGCCACCAGCCTTGACATATATATGTCATTCTCTTGGAGCCCACCACAGGGCCACAAAAGACCTCATTCATCACATATTAGTTGAGCTCATTGTCCTGGCCTGGGGATGAGGAGACCTGAGTGGTTACTCGGGCTTTACACATAGCTGTGTGTCCTTAATTATGTTCCATCAACTTGGAGCTTCAGTCTCCTCACCTGTAAAGAGGGGGTGACACCTCATGCCTTGCTTGTTACCATGAGGATGAAATGACACCATGTCTGTGAAGGTGCTGTGCAAATGTGAAAGATTATTTCCTTTTTTCTTCTTCTTTTTTTCTTTTTTAAATTTTGTTTTGGTGTTTTGTTTTGTTTTGTTCTCTGAGGAATTATTTCTTGAAAGACCTACAGGCAATAGGGGGCAGTCTTGGCCCAAAATCCAGTTTCCCGCTTCAGGTGTCAAGAAACCGGTGCTGCTACAACGATGGAAGCCTCCTTGCTATGACAGTGTGTTACTGAACTCAATTGTTCCAGTAATAGTCCCCTGATTCTCCATTCTCCAGACTTTGGCAAAGGCCCTGCTTCTCCTGACAGGTCAGTTCTGTAGTGTTATTCTAAGATCCATGAGCCTGTTTCTCCAGCCTCACTAACCTACTCTATGCTTCCATTTCCCTGTGTTAAATTTCTTTCTGATTATAATACCTACAATAGCTTCCTATAAACTGAATTAATCTGATGGAAACAGCCTTTTTGACTTCCCAAGCCACTGAACCTCATAGAAAAGTGCAAAGAGCAATTCTGTTTTTAACCAAAAATCAAATGTTAACTTCCATTTTCATATTGATTAAGTATTCTTTTTTTTTTTAATTTTATTTATTTATGATAGTCACACACAGAGAGAGAGAGAGAGGCAGAGACACAGGCAGAGGGAGAAGCAGGCTCCATGCACCGGGAGCCTGACGTGGGATTCGATCCCGGGTCTCCAGGATCGCGCCCTGGGCCAAAGGCAGGCACCAAACCGCTGCACCACCCAGGGATCCCTTGATTAAGTATTCTAAATCCATGTATCAGGGACTTAAAATGTGAACATTTATCATCTTGGTGAACCATAATGAATTGTAGATTGTGGGTATTTTTTTTTAATTGTGGGTATTTTATTATATAAATCAGGGGACCCAAATTCAAATGCCTTTAGAGAGGATCCCTGGGTGGCTCAGCAGTTTAGCGCCTGCCATCGGCCCAGGGCGTGATCCTGGAGTCCGGGGATCAAGTCCCACATCAGGCTCCCTGCATGGAGCCTGCTTCTCCCTCTGCCCGTGTCTCTGTCTCTCTCTCTCTTTCTCTCTCTCTCTCTGTGTCTCTCATGAATAAATAAATAAAATCTTTTTAAAAATAACTTTAGGGATCAGGCAGTTTTATGTGAATGAGAGATGGCATCAGCTGGAGGAAATAGGGAGTGGGAAGGACTGTGGCAAATTGGAGCATAGATACGTATCTAGATAGAGTTAACTCCAATGTTTGAAAACACAGTGGTGGCCAAACAAAAAAATGCATCCAGAAGTCATCTGGAATTTTTTTTCTATTATAAAAGTAATTAACGGGATCCCTGGGTGGCTCAGCGGTTGAGCATCTGCCTTTGGCTCAGGGCATGATTCCGGAGTCCCGGGATCAGGTTCCATATCAGGCTCTCTGCATGGAGCCTGCTTCTCCTTTCTCTTCCTATGCCTCTGCCTCTCTGTGTGTGTCTCTCATGAATAAATAAATAAAACCTTTTTTAAAAAGTAATTAACTATGCTATCTAAAAATTGGAAAAGAGACTAAAGTAACTCTAATCACAGGACGTTAAAATAATTATTGTCAAATGCTTGGCATAGTTCATTTTTCATCCAGGTTTTTCTTTATAGCACCAGTCCCATAAATGACTCATCAAGCATCTTTCAACATTATTTCAATATCTGAAGACAGGCTCTCTAGACTTTCCAGGTCACCCAAAGTAAATGTACACTTTCCTCAGCACAGACTGGCATATGCTTATGTGCCATGCTGTCCTTGAATACATTCAACACAGCAAGATGGCACATAGTGGGTACTTAATAATTGTAGGATGATGAATGAATCTCTCCACTGGGGTCTAGCCCAGAACCTACCAGGTGGTTACTGGTAGTCAGTGAGATGTAATTAAAAAAACAAAATCAGGTCTTTCCTTCCCTCTTTCCTCCCTCCCTCCCTTCCTCCCTCCCTTCCTTCTTTCCTTCTTTCCAGATTTACTGATATTTAATTCACATACCATGAAACCACCCTTTCCCCCAGAACAGTTCTTAGTTACTCCTCTCACGAAAAATCTGCACAATCACCACAGATAGTCACTGCAGTCTTTACTCCTCCTGCTGTCCGATCTCCAGCTCACTGCCAGCACCAACACTGGCTTTTGCAGTCCCCTTAACTCTCTTTCTGTTCTCATGTTCCTTTCACTGTTTTCTTGTGGTCTTTTTCTCCTCATACAGACCATGTCTTACAAGTCTATGTTGGGGTCCATTTTTCTTTGCATAATCCAAGCAGTCATAAATCATGCCAAAGCCAGTTGTCTTGCCACTGATAAGAGAGAAGCAGAAAAATGTTCACCTTCAGCCCAGAAGGCTGACCTGTAAGCCTGCATGGTTTCGATAAGGATCAAATAAGTACTGGTTTCTACATTCTTACAGGGTCTCATGATTGCCTGGACCTCTTAGGGACAGTTCATATCAAACTGAATGATAAGCACCAGAGAACTCTTGCAAAAGTAGTTTTTTAGTAGAAATTCAAAGAAGACATCTATGACCTAATCCTCTCCACATCTTCCCACCCCATGCACTAAGCATATAACCACCAGCTCCAAACAGCAAAAGGGCAGCTTTTTCTGTCCCCAGGTCCCGTCATCCTGATGCTTAAATAAAGTTACTAAACTGCACCATAAAACGTCTCAAGAATTCTTTCTTGACCACCTCTCTCGATCCAGCAACACCACCACCAAAATTGGTTCTGAATCCAAATACGAAGATGACATCCATATGGTCTTATACATTTTGGCTAGTTTTCGCCAGAATTTCTGTCTTAGGTACTGTTGTCTTTCCAGGGTGAAGAACACCAATGACCACTTATTTCCGCTGAAGTAATAGGTTGGTCATGATTCTTGGTCTGGGTAGTTACTGTGACATTCATGATGGAGGCCAAGCTACATGCAGCCAGGGAGGAAAAGAGCAAAATCACCCTTTTCAAATGTACTGCTCAGTGATTGTTAGCATTATTCACAGAGTTGTTCAACCATTACCTCTATCTAATCCCAAAACATTTCAACATCTCTGAAAGAAACCTTGTATCCTTTAGCAGTCACTCTTCATCCCCCATAGTCCCCAGCCCCTAGCCACCACTAATCTACTTTCTGTCTCTATGGATTTGGAATGAAATCATACAATATGTGGCCTTTTGTGTCCAGCTTCTTTCACTTAGCATCATATTCTCAAGTTTCTTCCATGTGGAACTTCATTCCTTTTTATGGCTGACTCATATTGCTTTGTGTGGATTGGCCACATTTTGTTTGTCATTTGATGGACATTTGAGTTGTTTCCACTTTCTGGCTACAGGGAACAATGCTGCTATGACTGTTCACTCACGTTTGTGTGGGGACACATGTTTTCAATTCTCTGGGGTATATACCTAGAGCAGACAAAATAAATTCTTTCTGCTTGGAATCAGAAGCTTGTTGGGGCAGGGACTCTGAAATCAGATTAGAAATCAAAAAGGGGTGTGCTTTGGTTACATCTGTCAAAGGCTGGCAAGTTTTAAACAATAACAAAGAGCTGTTTCCACAGAAAGGCTAGATCAGCTTTCTGCTGGTCTGGGCATGAATACACCCTTTCCCTTCTAGTGCCACAGAAATCTGTTTTAAAATTAGGGAAGAGTAAAGGAAACAAAGGGATTTTCTTTCTTTTTTCACTTTCAGTTTTAAAATGTCACTTTATTTAGAATAATTTTAATATATTAAAACAATCAAGGGTGCCTAGGTGGCTCAATCAGTTAAGCATGCAACTCTTGATCTTGATCTTGGCTGAGATCCTGATCTCAGGGTTGTGAGTTGGAGCCCTGACTTATTATTGCCCAGCACGGCATATACATTTTATATATGCATATATATATATGCTAAAATAATCAGAAATGAAGACAAATTTTACTATAATACCACCTAATCAGATCAGCCATCTGGGGACTTGGTGTTAGGCCTCTGTCCATTTGATCTCAGACCCTGGCAGCCCTCTCTGCTCGCCCTCGAATCACAAGGAACTACATCTCCCAGGCTCCCTTGCACTCCGCTTCCTGATATGTTGGGCCAGCTACAGAAGCTGACAGAAGGGCAGAGGAAGGAGGAAGCCAGTACATCTCTCTGCTTTGGGAAGCAACTCCACTGGTGACTACATCTTCA
Source organism: Canis lupus dingo (assembly GCF_003254725.2). NCBI lineage: Eukaryota > Metazoa > Chordata > Mammalia > Carnivora > Canidae > Canis > Canis lupus. The sequence continues at coordinate 6,378,884 of NC_064268.1, forward strand.
AGGCTCCAGCTCCTCTGAAGTTCCAGTTTCACTGGGTAGTCTTAGCTCCTGGACTCTGGTAACTCCACGCTTGCTTTCATCCCTTCCAGTCCTAACTGGAACAGTCTCTTTCTGCTACTGCTAATCAGTGGGTTGTCTCACCATCTCTTGCCTGGCTCCTCATTTCTATCATCATCTGTTGTGATGTGTTCAAAATATATCTACCAACTCAGGGCGCCTGGGTGGTTCAGTCAGCTAAGTGTCAGGCTCTTGGTTTCCGCTGAGGTCATGATCTTGGGGTCATGGAATCGAGTCCCATATTGGGCTCAGTCCTCAGTGCAGAGTCTGCTTGAGGTTCTCTCTCACCCCTTCCCTCTCTGTCTCTCCCTCTGCTCATGCTCACTCTCTTTCTGTCTATCTCAAATAAATAAATAAAATATTTTAAAATAAAATCTCAGGGATGCCTGGGTGGCTCAGTGGTTGAGCATCTGTCTTTGGCTCAGGGAGTGATCCCAGGATCTGGGATTGAGTCCCACATTGGGATCCCTGCATGGAGCCTGCTTCTCCCTCTGCCTATGTCTCTGCCTCTCTATATATACCTCTCATGAATAAATAAATAAATAAATCTTTTTAAAAATTTAAGATAAAAAATAAAATAATATCAAATTTAATACATTGTATATATACAATTTATTATTTATAAGTTAATAATTGTATACACACACACACACACACACACAATTTTTGACCTGTTCCCTTCAAAAGGTGGAGCCTAATTCCCCTCTCCTGGTTTGGGAGGGAGAACTGACTTAATGACTCACTTCTGTCTAAGATAATGTGGCAGATGTGACAGATGTGTGGCTTCTGAAGCTAGGTCATGAAAGGTATTGTAGCTTCTACCTTGTCTTGACTCACTTCCTCTGGGGAAGACAGCTATCGTGTCATAAGGACACTCTAGCTGCTCTGGGAGAGATCTACATGGAGGAAAACTAGTGCCTCCCACCAACAGCTATCAAGTGCGCCATCTTGGAAGTGACTTCTCCAGCCCCAGTTAAGCCTTCAGATGACAGCAGCCCTTGCCAATATCTTGACTACAACTTTACAACAGATCCTGTATCAGAACTGGTTGGCCGGGATCCCTGGGTGGCGCAGCGGTTTGGCGCCTGCCTTTGGCCCGGGGCACGATCCTGGAGACCCAGGATCGAATCCCACGTCGGGCTCCCGGTGCATGGAGCCTGCTTCTCCCTCTGCCTGTGTCTCTGCCTCTCTCTCTCTCTCTGACTATCATAAATAAATAAAAAATTGAAAAAAAAAAAAAAAAGAACTGGTTGGCCAAGTTGCTCCCAAATTCCAGATCTACAGAAACTATGAAAGATAATGATGACTATTGTTTTAAGCCACTAAGTTTTGGGGTAACTTATTACACAGCAATAGATAACTAATGCATGTGTTTAACCAATTTCCAACATTAAAACCTTTTTGTTGGAGGAGCACCTGGATGGCTTAATAGGTAGAGCATGCAACTCTTGACCTTGGGGTTGTAAGTTCAAGCCCTACAATGGATATAGAGATTACTTAAAGATAAAATCTTTTTTTTTAAGATTCTTTTTATTTATTCAAGAGAGACACACAGAGAGAAGGCAGAGACATGAGCAGAGAGAGAACCAGGCTCTCTGCAAGGAGCCTGATGCAGGACTTGATCCCAGGACCCTGGGATCATGACCTGAGCCAAAGGCGAACACTCAACCATTGAGCCACCCAGGTGCCTCCAATCAACAATTTTCATGTCCATAAATACAGTGATTAGTTTAGGGGTAGGTATGTGTCCCAAGCTGAGCCAGTGATATGCAATGAAAATTAATTGAATTGGGATGCCTGAGTGGCTCAGCAGTTGGGCATCTGCCTTTGGCTCATGTCGTGATCTCGGGATCCCAGATCAAGTCCCACATCAGGCTCCTGCAGGGAGCCTGTTTCTCCCTCTGCCTGTGTCTCTGCCTCTCTCTCTCTCTGTGTGTGTGTGTGTGTGTCTCATGAATAATTAAATAAATAAATAAACCTTTTTTTTTTTAACCTTTTTTTTTTTAAAGAAAATTCAGGGATCCCTGGGTGGCGCAGTGGTTTAGCGCCTGCCTTTGGCCCAGGGTGCAATCCTGGAGACCTGGGATCGAATCCCACTTTGGGCTCCCGGTGCATGGAGCCTGCTTCTCCCTCTGCCTATGTCTCTGCCTCTCTCTCTCTCTGTGTGTGACTATCATAAGTAAATAAAAATTAAAAAAAAAAAAAGAAAATTCATTGAATTATCTATTATTATTGGCAGATGTAACCCTACATGTCCTGGAGACCACCTTTGACACCATGTGTGGATAGCCTGCATGAAAGTGATGTCAACATTATGCAAACCCAAAGCTGAGGGGCAGAGAACAAAAGAAGTCAGATGACATGGCTATCACTAAGGCCCTGTATCCAGCTGTGCCTGATCCACATTCTGGATTTCTCGTTTGTATAACTTTTTGTGTAAGCCAGTTTGAGTTGTGAAAGACTTTGACAAACTCCAGAAATCCTAAACAAGAGGCATTACAACTACAGACTTCCTCATGTCTGTTTCGAGATGCTCATGGTAGGCAGGCTCAATGCTACAAATGCTTTAAAATAATTTAAGTCAATTAATTGGCAGCATGATTTAGACATTTTGAACAGTACCTAAGGAAATATTGTGTTTTCAAAAACTAGATTATGGTCTAGAAATATAATTTTTTTCTCTCTCTCTCTCTTTTTTAAGATTTTAAAGTAATCTCTATACCCAACATGAGGTTTGAACTTACAACCTTGAGATCAAGAGTCACATGGCCTATGGACTGAGCTAGCCAGGTCTCCAGAAATAGAATTCTTATCCCTGTCACTCATTAAGAGGCTCATACTCAATTCCTTTTCCAGGAGTGTCTTTGATTCCTCACCCGTAAAATGGAGTACTTACTGTCTCCTCAGGATGGCTGCTTACTGTCTGCTTCACAGACTGAGTGAGTTGCTCTTATTCTGGGTTTCAATAAAATTCTTGTGTAGTTCTATCATGGTCCTTAATTGTGTTATTTGTTACTATTTGGATATAATTTATTTGCCATACAATTTACCCTTTTGAACTATACAATTCAATGGTTTTTGTTATATTCACAGAGTTGTGCAACCATCACCACAATTGATTTTTTTTTTCATTCTTAAAGATTAATAGTCTATGCAGCTGAAAAGTAGCAAAAAATCAGGCACAGATTGACAGTTGCTCAATTTCCATCACGGGGATGCAGTTTGCTCTCCCATGTCTAAGCCCTGCTTTCCTTCTGTTGCCTTCTTACTCAGGCTGGCTCTCCCCAGACAACCTCAGTATGGCCCAGGGTTCCTGGGGAGAAGGGCAGGAGTGGTCCCCCTGAAGAAGACCAGAAAAATGGGATGGATTCTGGAGGGAGAACCCACACTCTAGTCACTGGACTGTGAGCTCCCTGAGGGCAGGGACTTCTGCCCGAATTTCTCTTTGCATTCCCAGAGTGCCTCCTGGCCCAGCAAGTTCTTAATGTCGGTGAGCCTCCTGCCTGGAGAAAGCTCTTTTCCACCCCTCCCTCTTCTGGGGCCTGGTTCATCTCTCAGAAACAAGGAGTTCTGTGAAGAGACATAGGTTCCTACAAAGTGATCCTAGCTTTCAGAGGGAGGTACTGTATTTACAGGAGACAACAAGAAGGTGGAAACTACTCAAAAATCCCTGGATTGGGACACCTGGGTGTCTGTGGTTGAGTGCCTGCCTTCAGCTCAAGTTGTGATCCTGGGGTCCTAGGATCGAGTCCCACATTGGGCTCCCTGCAGGGAGTCTGCATCTCCCTCTGCCTGTGTCTCTCATGAATAAATAAGTAAAATCTTTAAAACAACAACAAAAAAAGTCCCTGGATTGATGAAGTGATATACAACAAGTGGTCCATCCATACAGTGGACTATGATTCAGCCACAAAAATGGAAAGAAGCCCTGACCCATGCTACAACGGACCTTGGAGACATGAGGCTCAGTGAAAGAAGCTGGTCATAAAAGACCAGATATTACATGATTCCGTTTACGTGATATATCCAGAATACTTAAGTCCATGGAGACCAAGAGCAGATTAATTATTACTTCGGGCCATGTGTCAGAGTAGGGAGGAAATGGGGAGTCATAGCTAATGGGGTTTCTGTTTGGAGCAATGAAAATGTTCCAGAACTAGACAGTAGTGATGGTTGTATGTATCTGTGAATATACCAAAAATCTTTGAATTGTATCCTTTAAATGTGCGGATTTTCATGACATGTGAACTGTCTCAATCAAGCTGTTTGAAACAAACACACACATGGAGAAGTTTTCATCCTCCAAGGTACAGTCCAGAAGCAGCCCGGCCAGCAGGGTAAGATGGCAGAGCAAGATGGCAGAAAGGACAGCCAGAAGCCATGAATTCCAGATAGGATCATGCTCCAAAGCTAGTTTTTCCCTGGACCATATTTCTGCCAGGAGTATCAAATCGCTTTCATGACTTCGAGAGAGAGGAGACATCCAGGAGCTGGCCTGGCCCTGACTGCTGGCCTCTGTGTTCTTGTGTTGAAATAACAGTTTCACAGAACACCAACATCAGACAAGGCCACCTTGTGACATGATGAAATGAGACAAAATATGAGCATGGTACAGGCCATGAAATACCCAACATCTCCCTCTCTTGGCTAATATCAGTAACAGCCAATTTACGAAATACAGTCTCAGCCTGGCTCTAGTCTGTCCTCCATCTAGATGAGATTTCAGAGCTCCAGTCCTAGAATGATCCCTGCTTCCTGACAGCACACACTCTAGAGCAAAATTCCTAGGTCCTTAAATTCTCCCCAGAATCAGCCAACCAAAGTCCAAATCCTACAAACCATTCTTTCTAACACCCCGACATTCTCTTACTGCGATGCCCCACGATTCCCCATGGTATGCATTCTCCCACACTTCAATGAGTATTAAATCCAACTGGCTTAGCTACTAGTGTGTTCCTTGTGGTCTTTGGCTGGAAGACACTGACAGCTTGTAAATATCTGCTTTTTATGGTTTGTTTTTTGTTTTTTACAGCAAAGATAGCTCAAAGAGAACACAGAGGTCAATCACATGCTCTATGGCTATAGACAGACCTGGCCTGAATCTCAGCTCAGCCACTTAACCGTGTGACCTGTGGCAAGTTAATTCATCTCTCTGGGCCTCAGTTTCGTCTCCTACATGCTTCTTTATGTCATGCTTCTGCTCAAAAACCCTACAGTGGCTCCCAGAATCATTCAGAATCAAGACCATAGAAACTATCTTTCTCTGGGGGTCCCTACCCTCCACTCTGTCTATTGTGGCCCCTGCCCTTGCAGAGCCAATCAAGCCCATAGACCCCCTGCTGGTCCTCCACCTCACCAGGCACGCTCCTGATTCAGAGGCTCTGCACTTCCTGTTCCCCCTGCCTAGAACCACCTCCCTCAAGTTTTATTTTCCTTTTTTTTTTTTTTAAGATGTTATGTATTTATTTGACAGAGAGAGGGCATGAGGGCAAGCAGGGGGAAGTGGCAGGTGGGGGAGGAGAAGCAGACTCCCCACTGAGCAGGGAGCCTGATCTGGGACTCAATCCCAGGACCCTGGGATCATGATCTGAGCTAAAGGCAGATGGTTCACCGACTGAGCCATCCAGGGCCCTCCCCAAGTTTTCTCTTGGCTTCCTCCCTCACTCTAGCCAGGTCTCTGCTCCAATGTCACCTCCTGAAGAAAAAGCCCCCAAATTCCATCACCCTCTAAGCCAGTGGTTCTTTTGTGTGTGTGTATTTTTTTTAAATTTAGGTTTGATTTCCCAGCATATAGTATAACACCCAGTGCTCATCCTGCCAAGTGCCCCCCTCAGTGTCCATCACCCAGTCACCCCATCCCCCCACCCACCTCCCGTTCCACTATCCCCTGTTCGTTTCCCAGAGTTAGGAGTCTCTCATGTCCTGTCATCCTCTCTGATATTTCTCACGCATTTTCTCTCCTTTCCCCTTTAATCCCTTTCACTATTTCTTATATTCTCCAAATGAATGAGACCATATAATGATTGTCCTTCTCCAACTGACTTACTTCACTCAGCATAATACCCTCCAGTTCCATCCACATCGAAGCAAATGGTGGGTATTCATCCTTTCTGATGGCTGAGTAATATTCCATGTGTATATAGACCACATCCTCTTCATCCAGTCATCTGTCAAAGGACACCGAGGCTTCTTCCACAGTTTGGCTATTGTGGACATTGCTGCTATAAACATTGGGGTGCAGGTGTCCCAACATTTCACTGCATCTGTATCTTTGGGGTAAATCGCCAGCAGTGCAATTACTGGGTCATAGGGTAGGTCTATTTTTAACTCTTTGAGGAACCTCCACACAGTTTTCCAGAGTGGCTGTACCAGTTCACATTCCTACCAACAGTGCAGAGGGTTCCCCTTTCTCCACATCCTCTCCAACATTTGTTGTTTCCTGTCTTCTTAATGTTCACCATTCTCACTGGTGTGAGGTGGTATCTCATTGTGGTTTTGATTTGCATTTCCCTGATGGCCAGTGATGCAGAGCATTCTCTCATGTTTAAGCCAACTGTTCTTAACTGGGGTGAGCAGCAGAATCACCCAGGGACATTGGTAAGAGTACAAAGTCCCAGCCTGTTCTACTTCATCCCTGCTGGTAGGAATGTAAAATAGCACAACGATCTGGGAGAATAGTTAAGCGTTTCTTGAAAAGTTAAACATACATTTAACATGTAACCCAGACATTATTTCACTTCTATTGCACTATTGCACCAAAGAAAGGAACGCATGTGTCCAGAAAGACTTCCATGTGAAGATTCATAATATTTGAATGAAGCAAAAACTGGAGATGACCCAAATGTCCAACAGTAGGTAAATAGACCAACAAATGTAGTATGACTGTAGAGTGGAATATTAGCAATAAAAAGAATGAGCTAGTTTTATTTTTGTTTTAAAGATTTTATTTTTTTATTCATGAGAGACACACACAGAAAGAGAGAGAGAGAGGCAGAGGCACAGGCAGAGGGAGAAGCAGGCTCCCTGCAGGGAGCCTGACGTGGGACTCGATTCCAGGTCTCCGGGATCATGTCCTGGGCCGAAGGCAGGCGCTCAACCACTGAGCCACCCAACTGTCCCAAGAATGAGCTAGTTATACACACCACCGTTTGAATGAATCTTAAAACTCTTATGCTGAGGAAAGAAGCTGGACCCAAAAAAAGGTGCATTCAGCTTACCTCCTGTAATGTATGATTTTGAGTAAAGAATGTGGACATTTCTGTTGAGTATAAACCTAGAAGTGGAACTGCTAGGTCACAGAGTAGGCATATGTTCAGGTTTAGTAGAGTCTGCCTCTTTTCCAGCATCATTTCCACAAATACTACTAACAGCATTGTCTGAGGGGTTGACCTTGGCAAATCTGAAAACTGGAACAGGTCTAGTGTCCTTGAAATGTGGAGGATAAAGGGGCTCCTGGGAAGTTCAGTCAGTGAAGCATCTGACTTCAGCTCAGGTCATGATCTCAGGGTCCTAGGGTGGAGCCCCATGTTGGGATCCCTACTCAGAGTCTCTTTGCCCCATTGCCCCTGCCCTCCCCCTTCCCCCTACCCTCTCTTTGCCCTCCCCCTCACCCTGCTCATGCTCTCTCTCTCTCTCTCAAATGAATAAATAGAATCTTTTTTTTAAAATGTGGAGAATAAAGAAGGGCTAGACAACCCCTGCCCCAGCCCCCCAAGAACAATGGAAATCATGCAAAAAATTTAAGTAAGAAAATGGCATGGGCAAAATTGCATTTTAGAAAGATTCATGACTGCAGGGTGGAACTGCAGGCATACACCACCAGCCCTGGGGTTTTGCTGTCTGCATGGTAGTTGTGGCCTCCAGCCTTCCTCCTCATGCCTGACTTAAGAGGCAAGAATGGGGGCACCCCCAGTGGCGCAGCGGTTTAGCGCCGCCTGGATCAAGTCCCACGTCAGGCTCCCTGCATGGAACCTGCTTCTCCCTCTGCCTGTGCCTCTGCCCTCTCTCTCTCTGTGTCTCTATGAATAAATAAATAAAATCTTAAAAAAAAAGAAAAAGAGGCAACAATGGACAGTGCTGAGCAGATCAGGATGTAACATGTTTTGGCCACTCACTTCTTGTAAAGTTGAAAAAAAAAATTGTGTCCATTTGCACAGCAACATTGTTTAAAAGAAACCAGAAAATCCTGCCAACGTCTATCAAAGGAGATATGACCAGGTTAAGTTATAGTACATCCATAAACCAAAAAATGATACAATCATTTTTTAAATGAAGCAAATATCTACAAAAAAGACTGAAGAATGGCTAAAACCAAAGAAATAGCTGTTGGTGAGAATATGGAGAAAAAGGAACCCTCATGCACTGTTGGTGGGAATGCAAACTGGTGCAGCCACTGTGGAAGACAGTATGGAATGTCCTCAAAAAATTAAAAATACCACTGCCCTATGATCTAGTAATCAATTGCACTACTGGGTATTTATCCAAAGAATACAAGAACACGAATTCAAAAAGATATGTGCACCCCTATATTTATTGCAGCATTATTTACAATAGCCAAGATACAGAAGCAACCCAAGTGTCCATCAATTGATGAATGAATCAAGAAGATGTAGTATACATGTGCAACAGAATATTGTCAGTCATAAAGAAGAATGAAATCTTACCATTTGCAACAATATGGATAGATCTACAGGGTGTAACGCAAAGTGAAATAAGTCGGAGAAAGACAAATACCATATGATTTCATTAATATGTGGAATTTAAGTAACAAAACAAGTGAACAAAGGGGAAAAAAGACAAACCAAAAACCAGACTCAACTATGGAGACCAAACTAATGATTCCAGGGTGGGGAGGAGGATAGGTGATGGGGATTAAGAATGCATTTATCATGATGAGCACTGAGTAATGTATAAAAGTGTTGAATCACTCTATTGTACACCTGAAACTAACATATGTTAACTATGCTGCAATTAAAATTAAAACAAAACAAAAACGAGAACTTATGCTACTAAAATGTGTATGTCAGGAGTTAAAGCCTATTAGGATTCAGATTTATTTGTTAAGAAGAAGAAAAGAAGAAGAAGAAGAAGAAGAAGAAGAAGAAGAAGAAGAAGAAGAAGGAGGAGGAGGAGGAGGAGGAGGAGGAGGAGGAGAAGAAGAAAAAGGAGAAGAAAGGGCACCTGGGTGGTTCAATCGGTAGAGTGTCCAACTCTTGATCTCAGGGTTGTGAGTTCAAGCCCTGTGTTGGGTGTGGAGTCTACTTAAAAAGAAAAGATTAAAGTTGGTCTATATATGCTGAGCTGGAAAAATGATTATAGGGTATTATCAAACAAATTGCATCCTAATGTGTATGTCATGCTTCCATTTAAAAAGTAAATGCATGTTTAGAAAAATATAATGTGCAAATTCTCAGGGGGAAAAAGTCAAGAAGAGCATGGAGCAAAGTATCAACAGTAGTTACTTAGGAGTAGAAATGGAATGGAGGGAGTTCCACTAAATACATAATTTTGTCACTGGTGGAATCATGGGTATGACAGACCCAGATCTGTTATACTTGCCTTGCTTTCCAGCATGAACAGCATCAGCCACTTGTCACACTGTTCCTGTGGCTTCAAAGCTGTGCACAGTGCCATAATCCCCTTAGCTCCTAACATTTCTGATGGCCTCAGATGCCCACAAGGGCAAAGGTTGTCATTGCCTCAGCATCCAGGGCCCACCTAACCAGAGGGGGTCCACCTGCAAATGGGAGGAGGTTAATGCCCCATGGGGAGGAGTCAGGAGAGATACACAGAAGTAGGAAGATAAATTGCTCAGTGACCCACACGTAATCTTTCCCCATGCACCCAGTACTACACTCCGTGTGATGGACAGTCTGGGAGCCAGTGGTTTCACACAGCCTCCCCAGGGACACCTCAGAAGACTAAGCAACCAGCTGAGTGTTCTTGCAAAGTCTGGCCAACCTTGGTAATAATCTACCTTGAATCTGCTCTCCCTCTTTATCTGCCTTACTTCTCTTCCCTCAACACTTGCTTCCCAAAAAAAAAAAAAAAAAAGAAACACTTGCTTCCCTGGTACCATCCCCTCCAATAAAGCATTAGCTCATAAACTTTACCTCAAGCTCTGTTTCTAAGGAGCCCAATCAAAGGCAATAGGTGGTTTTCTACTTTGTTAATATTTCTTCTTTAAATATTTTCTTTAATTAAGAGCCCAAAAATTTAAGTGGATGAGACCCTTAAAGCAGAGAAGCACTTACCAGGTCAATTCAACATAATGGAAAATCTACACAGACTAGCATTTCCAGGTTTCTACCCTTTAGGTAGAAATAGATATTGAAATTCTGAGAGTGTGAGCAATGCACTTTAGAGAATTTCGTTGCTAGGGTTTGATCATCCTGTTTTCCAAGATGGATTTTGGGAGCCTGCGTGTAATCTTCTATACAATGTCCTTGGAGGGAGGTTGTCTATCAAGCAGCATCAATGCAGAACAGACCGTGCATCTCACGTGACATTGCCAGTGCTTAGATACAATGGTGCCATCAGAATTGTCCATGATCATCTCAAGTCTGTCAAAGAAGGAGGAGAAGGAGGGGGGTGAGAAGTCAGAACAGCAACCATGGTAAGTCAGGAGGGTGGCGTGGGTGGAGGAGGGGGTATGAGGCTCTTTCAGACTGTCAGCCCTTGGGATGGAGCTCAAGTTACAGGGCAAATGAAGTAGAGTTGTGTGGGAGACCACTCAGGCTCCTGAAAAATAGGAATGTTCATAAAACTGTACTCTGTCCTAGTCAGCTTGGGTTGTTATAGCAAAAATTCCATAGACGGGACTCTTTATCAACAGAAATTTATTTCTCACAGTTCTGAAGTCTGGAAGTCCAAGACAGAGGTGGATCTGGCAGGTGTGGTGTCTGGCAAGAACGTCCTCCCCTGGTTCATAGATGTCGCAAGGTGGAAGGGCAAGGGAGTGCTCAGGCCTCTTTTATAAAGGGGCTAATAATACCTCCTAATACCATCACCTTGGGGGATAGGATTTCAACCCATGAATTTGGGGGTGGGGGGACATAGGCATTCGGTCCATTGCAGTCTATGGCAACAGGACAGAGAAATGTCCTGAAGTTGCTTCTCGAGCCCTGTGTGGTTTCTCAGGACCCTGTGGCCTGATTTTCCAGGAAGCTGTGACTTCTCCTTCCACATAATCACTGCTTCTCTCTGCCGTGTGCCCAGCCCACTGGACTCACAGAGAGAGGAAACGTCTGCTCGTGTGTCGTCCCCAGCACCCACTCGCCCTTTCTTTCCACTCCAGATCATCCGTTCCTCTTAGTTCCTCTTAGCACCGGATCTCTCTTGTCCCACCTACAGCTGAAGCAACAGGTGTGATGATCAGAGGAAAGCTAACACTTTGCCACCTCTTTAATTTTTTAAAATTATTTTTTAATAAAAGCTCTTTGTGTCAGGTGGGGCTTGAACTCACAACCCTAGGATCAAGAGTCACATGTTCTAGTGACTGAGCCAACCAGGTGCTCCCCATTGCCACTCCTTTTAGCCCGTTTTAGCCTTCTTTCTTTTAAAAGTTGTTTTATTATTAAAAATTCTCTGATATTCCAGAAGGAAGGGGTATGTATAATGAACTTCTATGTTGAAGCCATGACTCGGCTTCAACAATTATTAACAGAATGCCAGTCTTCATTTCATCCACATTCCCAACTATCCCACCCTCCTAGTGTGGGTTATTTTAGAGCAATTCACAGACATTGTATCATTTTATTCATAGATAGTTCAACAAGCCCACAGTCTTTATTTATTTTTAAAGATTTTATTTATTCATTCATGATAGACAGAGAGAGAGAGGCAGAGACACAGGCAGAGGGAGAAGCAGGCTCCACGCTGGGAGCCCTACGCGGGACTCGATCCCGGGACTCCAGGATCACGCCCTGGGCCAAAGGCAGGCGCCAAACCACTGAGCCACCCAGGGATTCCCAAGCCCACAGTCTTTAAATCCCAAGTTATCGAGAGGGGATTTGGGTGCCAAGCAGATGGACAGAGGAAAAGGCTCTAGAGTGACCTGGAATGCCCTGGTGTTTCGCAGCCATTCAGCTCTGGTCCACGTTTGCACCCCTGAATCAGCAAGTTGTGTGTTGTTTCCCACTCAGCATCTGAACCACCTTTCCAAGTTTGGGCAGGGCAGTCTATCTCTGTGTGACTCCTGGTGAAAGTAGAGTTCTGTGACTTCTACAGTAGCTGAAATAGTTAAATTCTTGCTTTCCCTGATCTCAGGGTACAGGCTATGGCAGCAGGTCATCCATGTGGATGTTTTCATCAGGGATTTGAGTTTGGAGATGCATCATGGCACACAGAAGACCTAAAGGAATAGCAAGTGGCTGGTGCTTATGTGTGAGATGAAGATGTAAGACCCACAGATCAGACTATGAAAGTTTGCACTGGCCACTGTAAGGGCTTTGGGTTTTATTGTAGCCTGGTATTGACATCTGGCAGAATAAAATGCATGTGTTTATCAGAATTACTGTTGGTGCAAAATTTCTGCTGTGCAGAAAACAGATTCGAAGGAAGAAGAGGAGTGCCTGGATGGTTCAGTTGGTTAAGTGCCCGAGTCGATTTTGGCTCAGGTCATTATCTCAGGGTCGTGAGACTGAGCCCCACATCAGGCTCCACATTGAGTGTGGAGTTGGCTTGAGATTCTCTCTGTCCCTCTGCCCCTCCCCCACTCATGCTCTCTCTCAAAAGTAAACAAATAAAATCTTAAAAATAAAAAGAAAAGGAATTGAGGGGACTTGGTGGCCCTAATTCCTCATTCTTCTAATAGCTCCTCACACCACAGTCAGACAGCAGTGGTGATTTCATGATGCCATTGCTCGGAATGGGATGCTTCACTGGCAACAGTAACGTAATAGTAACACAAGCCAGATAATAAGACTAGTAACAGCCAGTGTTAATGTAGCTCTTACTATGTGCCAGCCTCTGTTCTAAACATTGTACATATTTTAACTTATTCAATGTCCACAAACATCCTAGAGGGAACTGGGATTGAGATTATTCCCATTTTACAGATTAATAAACTGAGACAGAGTCAGAGTCAATGACTCGTCAGATGTCACATAATATCCCTACTCCATCCACTATGAACTTGACCCCACAGTCAGTCTCTGATGCCCTCTTCAATTTTGTTTCACACCATTCCCCAACTTGCCCCCACCCAGTCCCGTGTCAGTCTGCTGACTCACACACAAACAGAGCCCATTCTTCCCTGGGGCCTCACACACATGGTTTGTGGCTTTCTCTTCTTCCCTCACATAGCTATGATTCCACTTATCTGAAATGTCTGGAATAAGCAAATCCATAAACAGAAAGCAGGCTGGAGGTTGCAGGGCTGCCTGCTTTACCTGGCATGCAGAAAGGAGTAATAGCTGTGAGCCTCCTGGCTGGTTAAAGCTCTTTCTCCTTTTCCATTCTACCCTCTCCTGGAGCCTGGTTCATCTCCTAGGAACAAGGAGTTCTGGGAGAAGGAAACATTTCTATGACGTGATCTGAGCTTCCAGAAGAAAATTTCCATTTTACCACAGGCAAAAGAACAGGGAAGGTAGAAACACCCCAAAAGTCCATTAATGGATAAACGGATACACAGAATGTGGTCCATCCATGCGATGGGAGATTAGTCTATGAAGAGGAATTATGTCCAACCATGATATGGATAAAGCTTAAAAACATTATACTGAGTGAAAGAAGGTAGGCACAAAGTCCACACGGTATATGAAATGTTCAGAATAGACATATCTATGTACCCAGAAAGCAGACAAGTAGTAGCCAGGGGCTGGGGGCAGGAGAGAATGGAGAGCAAGTGCTAATGGAACAAGGTTTTGGGGATAGGTTGTTGAAAATGTTCTGAAATTAGAGAGTGGTGAAGGCTATAGCTCCTTGTAAACATACTAGGAACCACTGGCTTGTACACATTAAAAAGGTGAACATTATTGCATGTGACTCATATCTAAGTAAACATTAAAAAATGAGTCTCATCGCCCTCCCTGCAAAAAAGAAATGCTACAACACACCACCACCAAATAAACAACCCAAACCTGAGCCACCCAGGCACCCCAACAAACATATTAAAGGACTTTATAGTGGTGAAATTAGCAAAATTCAGACAGCATCTCCCAATACAAGCACTCCTGTTTCATCAAGAAATACACTTCAGGGCAGCCCAGGTGGCTCAGCAGTTTAGTGCCTCCTTCAGCCCAGGGCGTGATCCTGGAGACCCGGATCAAGTCCCACATCAGGCTCCCTGCGAGGAGCCTGCGTCTCCCTCTGCTTTTCTCTCTTTCTCTCTCTGTGTGTGTCTCTTGTGAATAAATGAATAAAATCTTAAAAAAAAAAAAAAAGAAAGAAAGAAAGAAATACACTTCAGAGGGGGCGCCGTGGCTCAGTCGGTTAAGTGTCTGACTCTTGGTTTTGGCTTGGGTCATGATCTCATGGGTGGTGAGATCAAGTCCCATGTTTGGCTCTGCGCTCAGCAGGGAGTCTGCTTGATGGTTCTCTCCCTCTGCCTCTCCCCTCCACTGTCTCTCTCTCTCTCTCTAAAAATAGATATTCAAAAAAAATTTCAGGGTAACAAGGAAAAAAGAGATGGAAGATTAAAAGAAAATAAGGGACATATAAACTAATTGCAATATGTGGATACTATTTGGATCTTGAGTCAAACAAAAATTGTAAAAAAAAATTGATGAGACAATTGACATTTTGAACACTGTGGATATTTGATATGAATAAGTTACTAATTTCTCAAAGGTGATAATATGGATACATGGTTTCAGTGTGTTTCAGAAATACAGATTAAAATATTCATAGTTGAGGGATCCCTGGGTGGTGCAGCGGTTTAGCGCCTGCCTTTGGCCCAGGGCGCGATCCTGGAGACCGGGGATTAAATCCCACATCGGGCTCCCGGTGCATGGAGCCTGCTTCTCCCTCTGCCTGTGTCTCTGCCTCTCTCTCTCTCTCTGTCTCTCTCTCTCTGTGACTATTATAAATAAAATAAAATAAAATATTCATAGTTGAAATAATACAGTGTGGGGGATTCTTTCTCCAATTGAATTGTACTAACACACCTGGTTTTGGGGACACACTAATTTCTTGGTTCTCCTCTCCCTTTTCAACACTCTCTTGCTCTATTTGAAATGAGTTGATTTTTGTTTTTACTTGTTTCTTGTCTGTTCCCCACAAGAGCAGCAATCCTGTCTCTTGCATATTGCCACATCCCACAGGTTTAGCATAGCACCTGGAATATATTAAGAGCAAAATACTGAATGAATGAACATCAATGTAGGTCTTAACATTGCTCTAGTCCCGAGTTCCAGGTCCACATACCCAGCTGTCAACTCAACAGCTACATCTACACCCAGACCAGATATCTCCTCTAGTTATCTTCAAAGATGATGGTGATGATGACAGAAGCTAACAGTTTTATAACACTGAGTGAAGCCAGCACATATGTTGATTTGTTTGATAATAACAATTATCCTCTGTGATTTCATTTAACAGAATGGGAAGCTGAGGCCCTGAGACATCATGTGCCTTGCCCAAGGTCACATACCTCAATTGCACCAGGGTTAGGATGTGAAGAGGCTCTGGCAGACCAAACTTGATGGGCTCTCCTGACTTAAGACTGTGGCCATTCTCCTAGGCACACAGAATCACCATTTGGGGTCACCTTAGACTTTTTTTTTTAAGATTTTATTTATTCATGAGAGACACACAGAGAGAGGCAGACACATAGGCAGAGGGAGATGCAGGCTCCTTGCTGGGAGCCCGATGTGGGACTTGACTCCCAGACCTTGGGATCATGCCCTGAGCTGAAGGCAGACACTCAACCGCTGAGCCACGCAGGTGTCCCATCACCTCAGACTTCTGCCTCCCCCTTTCCTTCCTACCCCTTTCCTGCCCCGGTTTCAAGTTCAGGCTTCAGGCTGGCCCTCCATTCCTCAATCCCTGTATCACTCAGCCGATGCTCAATACATCTTTGCTGCCTTGAGGGCAAAACTGCCCCAATCTGAGCACACATTATTTATTCCTTCATTTAACATGGGCACCCACTGGGTTAAGCTCCATCCTTCCCAGCTGTGGGGCCCTAAGCAAGTTACTTAACCTCCTGCAGTGGGTCGAATGGTGCCATCCTGCCCCTAAATATACTTCCATGTCCCAATTCCAGAGCTGGAGACCTTATTTGAAAAAAGAGTTTTTGCAGATGTTAAGTCAAGAATCTTCTGAGATTGTGCAAATGGGCTCTAAATCCAATGACAAGTGTTCTCATAAGAGATATAGAAGACAGACACACACACAAGAAGAAGAAGAGGAAGAAGAAGAAGAAGAAGAAGAAGAAGAAGAAGAAGAAGAAGAAGAAGAAGAAGAAGAAGACGACAGACACACACGGAGAAGGCCACCTGAAGACAGAGGCAGAACCTGGAGTGGTATGGCCACAAACTAAGGATCCCCAAGGCTGGAAGGGACAAGGCAAGATCCTCCCAAGAGTCAGAGTGAGCACAATGCTACCAACACCTTGATTATAGACTTCTGGACTCCAGAATGTCAAGAGAATACATTTCTATTGTTTTAAGTCACCAAGTTTGTGGCAATTTGCTACATTAGCTATGGAAAGCTAATGCCCCTCCCTATTTCTCACTGTCCTTGATTCAGGATGGGGATAATCACATGTCTACCTCATTGGGTTGCTGTGCACAGACCTGACCTCTGGTTTTAGCACTTACAAGTTGCCAAGCCTTGGGCAAGCTATTTGACCACTCTGTGACTCAGTTTGCTTATTTGTAAAATTGGGATAATACTTCTTAGGACGTTGTGACACAGCTGTTCTCAAATCTTCTGGTCTCAGAGACTCTTTTCCAAGGCCACTCTTAAAAACAGCTGAAGACTAAGGGCACCTGGGTGGCTCAGTGGTTGAGGTCAGGTCGACTAAGGTCATGATCCCAGGGTCCTGGGATCGAGTCCCAATCTGGGCTCTCCACAGGGAGCCTGCTTCTCCCTCTGCCTCTGTCTCTCTGTCTCTCATGAATAAATAAATAAAATTTTAAAAAATAAAACTTGAAGACGCTAAGGAGATTTTGTTAGGTGGGTTATATCTATGGATATCTACTGTAACTAGAAATTTAAACTGTTTCTTAAAAATGTTGATTAATTCAGGGCAGCCCCGGTGGCTCAGCAGTTTAGCGCCGCCTTTGGTCCAGGGCGTGATCCTGGAAGCGGGAGATCTGGTCCCAGGTTGAGCTCCCTGCCTGGATCCTGCTTCTCCCTCTGCCTCTCTCTCTCTTTGCGTCTCTCATGAATAAATAAATAAAATCTTAAAAAAATATTGATTGATTCAAACGCAGACACATTGCATTTTAACATACATATATTTTTTAAAGAATTTATTTTTTTGAGAGTGAGTGGGAGAGAGCTGAGCACAAGTGGGGGGAGGGGCAAAGGAAAGGGAGGAGCAGACTCCAGCCTAATGGAGGGAGCTCAATCCCAGAACCCCCGATCATCACCTGAGTCGAATGCAGACAACCCACTAAGCCAGGCAGGAGCCCTAACACACATATTTTTGTTAAAAATAAATAAATAACTATGCTCCCAAACCAACAAAAATACTGAGAACAGTGGTGTTGTTTTGTATTTTTGCAAATCTCCTTAATGTCTAGCTCATTATAAGAAAGCTGGATCCTCACATCGCTTCTGCATGTTCAATCTATTGTGATATGCTGTTCTGTGTTAAATACACCAAGAACATCTCGCCTCATACTGATATAAAGCTGGCAGGAGGGAAAACCTCACAGAGACCCTTTGGGTATTGGAGAACCCCAGTGATCACCAGGCCACACTCTGAGAGCGGACGGAGTACAGATTAAATGAGGCAGTATTTATTTGTAAAGCACCGATAATTAAATATAAAATAGATGTCCAATACATTTTCAACTTAAAATTTTTTTCATCGATTTGTACCAGGTTGGTTGGGCTTCACCGCTATGAGGGCGCTGAAGTTTTTTTATGCCTCCAGGGAGCTCCGGGTCTCCTGGGGGAGGCGTGTGTGTAACCGCACGGCGAGAACTCAGCGTAGGAGACGCACTTCTGTGGGAGGAGGCAACGGGCTGTGCAAAGGCAGAGAAGGGTCCCGAAGCCCCGCCTGGCGACTGGGGAGGCGGGGAGGCCTCGCTGGCTCAGGAGAGACTCTGCTGGGGGCGGGGTGTCTGTGGACCAGGGGACTTAGCCAGGTCACAGGGACGGGGGGCTTGGACGAGACAGACGACGGTGCCCAGATCCAAACCCCGGCCTCACCTCCTCGGGTTAGCGGCGTAGGTCACAGGAACTGCTGAGGGACGGGCTCGGCGGGCGGGGCAGCCCAGGCGGCCTCGGGGTCCAGGGGACCCCGCCACCCGTCCCTCTGCCCCCGCCGGCGCCGGCACCGGAGCGCAGGGCCCCGCCGCCAGCTCCGCCCGCGGCTGGGGGGCTGGAGGGCGGGGGTGGTGCTCGCTCCCTCCCCAAGACGGGCCCCATCCCGAGGCCACCTCGCGACCCCTCGGTTCGCCCCCGCCCCCCCAGGCGCCGCCCGGCGTCGGGAGCCCGCGTCCCCCCGCCCCGCCCCGCCCCCGGGCTAGCCTCGACCCCTCCCCCGCGGCAGTGGGAGAGGAGGAGCCAGGACCCGGCCGGCTCCAGGACAGTGCGCGGCGCGCGGGGCCTCGCGGGGGCGCGGGGAGGACGGTGCCGCGGGGGCGCGGGGCTGCCTGGTCGGCGGGGGCGCGGCGCGGCGCGGGGCGGGGCGGGGCGGGGCCCGCGGGGACCTGGGCGCCCTCGGGCGGCGGAGGCCGGGCGCGCCCCTCGCCAGGCCGGGATCGGGGCGGGGCGCGCGGCATCCCCGCGGGGGGAGCCGGGCAGCCGGCCTCGCCGCCGCCAAAGTTTCCCGGAGGAGCCGCGGCCGCCCTTCCTCCCCCGGCCCCGGGCGAGGGGCCGATCCCCGGGCGGAGCGGTTTCCGAGGGCGACGCGGCCGCCCTCCCGCTGGACTCTGCGCCTCCATTGCGCCCAACTCGGATTCCCAACTTGGGAGGCGCCGCGGGCCTGCGCACGCGCGCCCTGCCCGCCGCCGCCGCCGCCGCCGCCTCCCGCGGGGGAGCAGGCTCCGGGCCGAGCCGAGCCGGCGCCCGCCCCCGCCCCCGCCCCCGCCCCCGCCGGCCCCGCCGCCCCCGCCCATGCGGACGCCCGCCCGCCGCCCGGTGCGCCCCCGCCGAGGGACCCCTGAGCGCGCGGCGCCCGCGGCGGCGCAGCTGGGCCCGGCCCGGCGCGGCCCTCGACAGCCGCAAGTTTGGGAGTTGCACGAGTTTGCGGGGGGGAGAGGCCGGGCGGGGGGCCATGGAGGAGGACCGAGGGTCGGCGCTGGCGGCCGAGTCGGCGCTGGAGAAGAACGTGGCCGAGCTGACCGTCATGGACGTGTACGACATCGCGTCGCTCGTGGGCCACGAGTTCGAGCGGGTCATCGACCAGCACGGCTGCGAGGCCATCGCGCGCCTCATGCCCAAGGTCGTGCGTGTGCTGGAGATCCTGGAGGTGCTGGTCAGCCGCCACCACGTCGCGCCCGAGCTGGATGAGCTGCGCCTGGAGCTGGACCGTCTGCGCCTGGAGAGGATGGACCGCATCGAGAAGGAGCGCAAGCACCAGAAGGTGGGTGGCGAGCGAGCGGCCCCAGTGTGCGCATCCGGGGAATGGGGCCGCTGTGGGTGCACACCTGTGTGCTCGCGGGGACTCTCGAGAAGAGACCCCACTGGATGGAAGAGGGAGGAAGCGCGGCCCCTGGCCCTCTATTGTCCAGCCAGCGCCGCCTGGCATATACCACCTCAGAGATTAAAGGGCAGTTCTTCCGAGTCGGATCTGAGTTCCAGCCCTACTTTTATCATTGAATAGCTGTGTGGTCTTCGTTAAGGGACTCAACTTCTCTGTGCTTTACTTCTTTGCATGTCAAATAGTGATAGTGGTAAGACCCACCTTAGAAGAATTAAAGTGTGATATATCTAAACTGCTTAGACAATATTATTTTCCAGAAATGAAATAAGCTCTCTCTGCCCTTCAGTGTTACCCAAGAAGATGTGACATCAAGCCCCTTTCTTCTCACCCCAGAACCCCCCAGAGTAAAGGGGATGGGACCTCCAGCCACCCAGCTCACTGACCCCCAGTCTTCGGATTTCTGTTTGCAAAATGTTTTCCAGGGTTTCTTCTAGTTTATTGACCTGAGGTGTTTTCCCCTCCTTGGTGTTATCTTTAATCTTCACAGAACTCTGTGAGGCAGGAATTATCTTCCTGTAAAGATGAAGAAAATGGAGGGGGGAGGGTTGTCCCAAGTTAGTGCTGAGAGAATCCCAACCCCAGTGGAGGTAACTAGTGCTTTTTCCCTGATTTGGGGGAAGGACGTGCTTTGGGGCAGCTTTCAATCTAAGCCTCTGCCCTATGAACAGGAATCCCTTGGAGCACATGAATCAGGGCCTCCCTATTGGGCTGGGAGTCTAGACAAGGTGCCTGGGGAAAAGGAAGTGGGAGATGTGTGGTTTCCGGCCCCAACCTCAGCCCCGGGAAGATTCTGTGAGACCATTTGGACAGAGAATAGGAGGAAACGCCTTTCCTTGGAGGAATCAGGGTGCCTGCCTGGGCTCTGGCTTGCTGTGTGGCCTCAGGAAATACACTTGGCCTCTCTGAAGCTCCCTGGCAGGCTATAACCTATTGTGTTTCAAGGAAAATAGCCTCAGGGGCTGTGTCTGTGGTCTTAACCTGGGGGCAGAGCTGTGAAGAGTGTTGTGAGGTTCCAAGGTGTTTGTCCTCAGAGGTCCCTATGCCCTGAGGTCAGGAAGGAAACCCAAGCTCCCGAGTGTGAGGCAACATTTCCAGGATCCTACTGGGAGCTTGAAAATGCCCCAGCCCTGTAATTAATGTCAAGCTCCCAAGAGCAGGGACTTTGGAGATGGACAGCCTGGTTTCAAACCCTGCCACTGTGAGGGCTTGCTTCGGCAGCACATATACAAACCCTGCCATTGTGATCTTAGGCAAGTCACCTCTTTTCTCTGTGCCTCAGTTTCTTTAGCTGTAAAATGGGAATGATAATAGCACTCATCTCATCGGGTTGGGGTGAAAAGGGTTGGTTAACTTATATCAAGTGTTTGGGACAGAGCGTGGCCGGTTTTGAGGGCCTTAGGAGTGTTAACTGTTGTCTTTAGGCCTGGAGAGACTCTCAGTGAGGTGTTCATAGGCTGAAATTGGAGATCCTACCCCCATCTCCACATCCCTTCTCCTACCCCAGATTCTCACCCCCACCCCCACCCCCCGTTCTCTCTTACAGAACAGGGGGAAGGGATCTTTGAAATCCTTTCACAAGGCTGCCTCTTACTAACTCGGGCCAAGGGCCTTAGCCCGGGTCACTTAGAAGTCCTGGCACCTGTGTCCCCACCCCCATCATTTGAGTCTGCAGCACCTGGGCTGGGAGACACCCTTGGGAGCCATCGGAGGCCACTAGGCCTGGAGTCAGATGGAATTCCCAGCCAGCTGCCCTTATCACTTCTGGAATGCTATCAGCCAGGAAGTAAACCCCAACGTGTTCAGAGCCAGGCCTTATTTGTAAACACGGAGGATGATTTCTCATAAATCAGAAGACAAAATCCTTTTCCCATCCAAGCCCCGGTCCCTTTTTCTTGGTATTCTTAGGATCGAGAGAGACTCCTCTGATTTTTTTTTTCTTGTAGTCTCAAAGGCTCGTCACGGTGTTATTTCCACAAAAGTCTTCTGAGCATGTCCTTGGTCTTATCAGCTTGTCTGTTCATTCCTCCCTCCTTCCCTCTCTCTCACTCTCTCTCAGCACATGTGGCTCCAGTAAAACATGCACCCTGTCTTCCATCAGCCCCTCCCCCAGGTACACCCCCAGACTCAGTTCTTCTCATCACACAGATTCAGGCCACAATCATAACATGTTCTATCTGGTTGCTCAGTCTGCAACCCTGTTGATGGGCCAGAGCATACAGAGTGCACTCCTAGGTGATGTGGGCAGTGTAGAGACAGGGAAAGCTGGATCTTCATCTTGCATAGTGGGTAGGTACCTGGAAAGACAGGAAAATTACAGATAGGCTTAGAAAGTGACAGCTATGCAGATACAGTTCTCTCTAATGTTAACAGTATATGTTCATTTACTTATTCAACAAATATATTTATTGAGCACCTATTATGTATCAGGCACTGTTCTGGGCACTGGAGAGATAGCAATGACCGTAACAGATGAGGTCTTTGCCCTCATGGACCTGACTTTCTAGTGCAGTGCTGTCCCACAGAAATATGTGGCTTATCACATTAATAAAAAGACACAGATGAGGTTCATTTTAATATCATAACAAACCCAGTCTATGTAAAATATTATTTCCATATATAATCAACATACAAAATTATTTTTTATTGAGAGATGATTGCCATGTAACATTGTATTAATTTTAGGTGTACAGCATAATGATTTGATATTTGTATATATTGTGCAATGATCACCACAGTGAATTTAGTTACCATCCATCACCTCACACAACTATCTAAAAAATTATTAAAGAGATAGTTTGCATTTTTTTCTATGTTTTTAAAATCTGGTGCATATTTTTTTTTAAGATTGTATTTATTTATTAGAGAGAACAAGCATTAGCAGGGTGAGGGACAGAGGGAGAGGGAGAAACAGACTCCCCACTGAACAGAGAGCCTGACATAGAGCTTGATCCCAGGACCCTGGCATCATGACCTGAGTCAAAGGCAGCTGCCTAACTGACTGGGCCACCCAGGCACCCCAGTCTGGTACATGTTTAATCCTTACTGCAAGTGTCAGTTTAGACCAGCCACTTTTCAAGGCTCAGCAGCCATATGTGGCTTGTGACTACTCTGTTGGATGCTGTAATTCTAGTGTGAGGAGATAGATATTTTTTTAGAGTATTTAAATTTTCAGCTTATGATAAATGACATGAAGAAAATAAAACAGAGGGATATGAAGGAGACTGGCCAGGATGGGGGTCTAATAGATGGGGGTAGTCAAGGAAGGCTTCCCTGAGGAGGTGGTATCTGAGCTGAGATCTGAATCAAGTGTGGTACCCTCCACAGAGAGAGCTGGGAGAGGGGCATTCTAAGCAGATGGCAAGTGCAAAGGCCCTGAGGTAGGAATGTACTTGGTGTGTTCAAGGAACACAAGGGAGTACCTGAGTGGCTCAGTGGGTTAAGCATCTGCCTTTGGCCCAGGTCGTGATCCCGGAGTCCTGGGATCAAGTCCCACATTGGGCTCCCTGCTCAGCAGGGAATCTGCTTCTCCCTTTCCCTCTGATGCTCCCTGCTTGTGCTCCATGTGCAGTCTCTGTCTCTCTGTGTGTCAGATAAATAAAGTCTTAAAAAAAAAAAAAGGAAGACAAAGAAGGCCCATGTGGCTAAAATAGAGCATTATAAGGAATAGAGGTAAGAGGTGAGATCAGGGAGATGCAGGGATCTGATTATACTGAGCATTGTAGGCCAGCATAAGGTTTGAAAATGGCAAAGGAGGTAATCAATCAGGGGTGACTTCCTGGAAGAGCTTTTTAGATGATGTGGAGGCTAGAATAAATTCGCTGTGGTCCACTCAGAGGCAAGAATCACACATAACCCCAACCCTTTTTAGGGCAGAGTAAAAAAGGAAACCCTGAGAGTTAAAGTCTATTGCTGCATAGCAAGTTACCATGGCTTACTGGCTCGAAGTAACATACATTTATTATGATAATGCAGAGTATGATATTTATGGATCACATCAATATGGATAAACTAGATAAAATTCTGCAGGTCAAAATTACACCTAAGTTTCACTGGGTTAAAATGTCAGGAAATTCATTCCTTCTGGCAGCTTTAGGGGAGAATCCACTTCCTTGCCTTTCCCATTTTCTGGAGACCACCTGCATTCCTTGGTTTGGGGTCCCTTCCTCCATCCTCATAGCCAGCAGACTACTTTTTTTTTTTTTTTTTTTTTTTTGACAGAGGGAGAGAGAAAGAGCACAAACAAGGGGAGCAGCAGAGGGAGAGGGAGAAGCAGACTCCCAGCTGGCAGGGACCCCGATGCAGGGCTCAGTTCCAGGACCCCGGGATCATGACCTGAGCTGAAACCAGACGCTTAACCCATTGAGCCACCCAGGTGCCCCCAGACTACTATCTTCAAATCACTAGCTCTGGCCTCTGCTTCTGTCACCACATCATCTATGACTCTGACCCTCCAGCCTCCCTCTTCACTTACGAGTACCCTTATGATTACATTGGGCCCATCTGGGTAACCCAGGACACCTTCCCCATCTCAGGGTCCTTCACTGAATCACACCTGCCAAGGTCCTTTCCCATGTAAGGTCACATAGCCTCAGGTTCCAGGGAGCAGGATGTACAGTCAGTTACACTCAACCATTGCCCCCTGGGGACTTCTGTGCTCAGCCTCTGCCAGATGGGAGCAGAGATGAACAACATAGAATAGCCTGCCTCTGCTTCCAGCCCACCCCTGTGAGGGCCACACGCCTGCACCATCCTGCCACCAGCACTTCCACCCTCTGGTCAGATCCTTCACCTTGCCTGGTGACCTTGAACCAGCTGTGTGAATACTTAATTATTATCTCTCATTTCCCCACTACAGCAGGTTTCCTGACAAAGGAGATGGGGATTTAGGAATTTATTTAAAAGATGAACGGAGGCCGTGTTTATCCGGCCACCTGGGCCAGCTAGTGACAGGCTGTAGGAGGAGCAGAATGCAGCAAACACATCCTTAGCATTTTCTGGGTGTTGGGCACTATTCCAACATTGACATAATCCTCATGACAGCCTTCAGAGGTAGGTATCACACTATTTTCCACATTTCCAAAGCATCCAAAGACTGAATAACTTCTCCAGGATCAGTTAGTCAGTGGCAGAGACAGGATTCAAACTCGGTCAGTAGGCTCCAGTATCTATGCCTTAAAAACCAGCATTATGTCCTGATTGCAATAGCAGTTGTGCTATGTTTAATTTCTGGTTTTACAAAAGGCACCCTCCCTTTTTTTGGTATCTTTATTGAATATAAGTCATATACCATATCGTTCACTCATTTAGAGCATCTAATTCAGTGGCTTTTGATCTATTCACAGAGATGTATAACTTCTACCAGAATCGATTTTAGACATTTTCATTACTTGGGAGAGAAAACCCATAGCCATGAGCAGCCACTCCTCATTCCCCCACCAACCCTCCAACTCTAGACAAGCACCATACTTTTTATGGATGTACCTGTTGTGAATATTTCCTATCACTGGAGTCCTACACTGTGTGGCCTAGCTGCTTTCACTTAGCATTATGTTTTCAAGGTCCATCCATGTTGTTCATCAGTTGATGGATATCTAGGTGGTTTCTACTTGTTGGTGCCTGTGAACAATGCTGCTATGAACATTCCCATACAAGTTTTTGTGGGGACGTGTGTTTTCATTTCTCTTGGGCAGATCCCCGGATTGGAATTGCTGGTCACAACTGTTTTGCTCATTAAGGGGCCGCCAGACTGTTTCCCACAGTGGCTGTGCCATTTTAAGATATTCACCAGCAAGGCCTGAGGGTTCCAACTTTTTCATGTCCTTGTCAACACTTCTGTTTGTTTGATTACACCCATTCACAAAATAATTTTAATAGACTGATCTTAGTTATCCTCATATCAGCCCTGTGAGTTTTTATATTATGGCTCCCCCACTAAGGAAACAGGCTCAGAGTTGTAAAGTGAATCTGTTGCCCAAGACTGCTTAAAGAGATGTCTTGTCAGACATACAGGGAACACTGGGGCTAGGTGGCCTCCTGGGGGTCTTTTTTTTTTTTTTTTTTAAGATTTTATTTATTTATTCATGAGAGACAGAAAGAGAGAGAGAGAGAGGCAGAGACACAGGCAGAAGGAGAAGCAGGCTCCACGCAGGGACCCCGACATGGGACCCGATCCCAGGTCTCCAGGATCAGGCCCTGGGCTGAAGGCAATGCTAAACCGCTGAGCCACCTGGGCTGCCCTCCCCAGGGTCTTTGAAGCCTCTTTCTCCCTTGGAGACAAGTTGGTCCTGACTCAGGGTCTGTCCACAGATCAGGGCTCTGACCTCTCCAGAGAGTTTGGGAATGCTAGGGCCACCGTGGCCCAGGCGTGACCTTACAGTTGTGGCTCTTAAGGCAGTTCTAGTGTGGCTGAGTCCTAAAGCACAAATTCAGGCTATGCCCAGAGGAAGGACACCTCTTACTTATTTCAGAGTTGCCACATGGACTAGTGGTGGCCTTTTCTTGGTGTGCTGGCCCTCATGGGGAAGGGAACACCCCAAAGCCCTGGCAGGTCCAAGCAGCTCCCGAAGGTCAGGGGGGTGAGGCTGCTGCCCTGGGCAGCTATGACTCCCCCACCACACACTGGCCCGTCGCCTTCACAGGAGCTGGAGCTGGTGGAGGATGTATGGCGGGGGGAGGCACAGGACCTCCTTTCCCAGATCGCCCAGCTACAGGAGGAGAACAAGCAGCTCATGACCAACCTCTCGCACAAGGATGCCAGTTTCTCTGAGGAGGAGTTCCAGAAGCATGAAGGTAAGAGGAGGGGTCAGCCTGGGAAGTTAGGAGAAGGCTGCTCCCACTGTGATCATAGGCAGGAGGAATTGAGGAATGCCCAGTGGACGAGACAAAGCCCTTGCCCTCATGAAGCGTGTATGTTCTAGTGTGGAGGAGCAGGATGATGGATATGTAAACAAACAGATGGCATGGTTCCAGCTTGTGACCAGTGCTCTGGAAGAACCCATACTGGGGGATATGATAGAGGTGATTTGGTAGGGGACTTCTGTAGACACAGTGATCAAGGAAGGCTTCTCTGATAAGGTGACATTTGAACCCTCGAAGTGATGGACTGAGCCATGCAAATATCTTGGGAGAGAAGCAAGTTCAAAGGCTCTGAGGCAGGAGTTTTATATGAAGCCAGGAAGGCCAATATAACTGAAGATGATCGAGGCCAAAGGTGGTTAAAAGATGAGGTCAGAGGGGTCAGCAGGAGTCAGATCATGTGCCCCTTGGAGACCAAGGTTTGGATTTTATTCTAAGTGTGCTGGAAAGATACTGGACTCCTGCCAGTGGCCCATGTTGCACAGTGAGCAACCCAGGATGGTAAACCAGATCAGAATGGCACTGGAACCCCTGAACTGTCATTCATCCTGCAGACAGTTATCTAGAACTTTTACTCCAGGCCCTCTGCTGGTTTCGGGGAAGCAAAGACTGGCATGGGATTTAGCCTGGGCCCCATGGGCTGCATCAGCTCTTTTCTCCCTCACAGCCTCCTTCCCAATCGGAGGCTGCCTGTTACCCCAGGAATCTCAGACCTCTGTCTCCTGTTTGAAGAAATTCCCTGGGTCCCCACAAAAGCCCTCTCCTCCTGCTGGATGGAGTGAGAGATGGGCTTGCATGGAAACTGAAGTTCAGAACCATAGTAACTCCTCTGTAAGACTAAAGTAGCATACTGATAAGGACTGTAAGGACTGAGAAAAGAGGATATTTTGATGTAGATGCTGGAATTCTGTTTTCCTTGGGTTTCCTTGGTTTACATGTGATCTGTGTAATGAAAGCAAAAGTCTTAGTGGTTGCAAGCATTGGCTCCAGAGCTAGGCCTCCTAAGGTAAGTAACCCACTACTTACCTCCTAAGTGACCTTGATCAAGTCACTTGACCTTGTGTGCCTAAGTTCCTCTCCAGATAAAAATGGGAAAAATAACCGTGTGTCACTCATAAGGTTGTTATGAGGATTCAATGAATTAATATCTACAGATCACTTAGAATAGTACCTGGTATATACATGCAGCAAGTGTTAACTGTTATTACTGAATTTTTGGTTATTCAGTCCAGCCTCCTTATTGAACAGATGAGAAAAAATGAGGCTAGGGGCAGTGCAGTGGGATGTCCAAGGTCACAGAGCAAGTTAGTGGTGAAGTCAGGACTGGAGCTCAGGTCTGCTGAAGTCAGCCCCCTGAAGGAAGGCCTGTATCTCTCTGAGACCCCTTGGTCTGGGGCTACCAAATGGGAATCCTGCCCAGCCCCACAAATGGGCCACTGTGTTATTCTGGTGCCTAAGAGCTAATGATTCCAGACAGAACACTGCTCATTCATTGGCCCTTTATAAACTCATTTTATCACTGAAGTGCCTGCTCTCTGCCTGGTGCTCTGGACTGCCAGGTCGGAGGCTAAGAGGCGCGTGCTAGGGCCTGCATCTCCCTTCCACAGTGGCAGAAGAGCTCCTTTCCACCTTCTCCTTAAAACACTCTGACACCAAGTGGATGGTTTCTTTTTCCCCCACACCAACCAATTTTCCAACTCTCCAGGCACAAATAATTTAATTTGGCATATAGCATCATCTACCTGGAGTTAGCATCAGACTCCACATGTTAAGGGATCGGTCCAACGAACTGCCCTGAATTTAGGTGTCAATTGGCAGGTAACAGGTCCCCAGGATACTCACATCTATCTAACTTGGCTACAAAGTCAGAGGTTCCCATAGCTCCAGACCCCAAGCTTAATACTTTCTGGAATGGCTCATAAAACTCAGAGAAACACTATTACTGACTTATAAAGGATACAAAGGATATTACAAAGAATACAGATGAACAGCCAGAAGAAGAAAGGTATATAGATGAGGTCTCTGGAAAATTTCCAAGTTCAGAAATTTCTATCCCAGTGGAATTAGGGTGCAGCACCCTTTGTGGACATGGGTATATTCATTCATCAACCTGGAAGCTCTCTAAATCCCAAACACTGATGGAGGTTCCATTATGTAGGCATGGATGATCAAATCATTAGCCATTGATGATTAGCTCAACCTCCAGCCCCTTCTCCCCTCCTCAGAGGTGAGGGGTTAAGGCTGCAAGTTCTAGCCCTCTAATCACTCATCACATGGTTTGTTCCTCTGATAACCAGACCCCATCCTGAAGCTCTCTAGGGGGACCACCAAGAGTCACCTCATTATCATAAACTCAGATACGGTGGAAAGAGGCTTGTTAGGACAACAAAAGACACTCCTCTCATCCCTATCAGGAAATCACAAGAGTTTTAGGAACTCTGTGCCAAGAACATAGGTCAAAGACCACATGTATATATGTACATGTGTATATATATTCAATCATGTTATCTAAAAATATATATATTTCTTACCATATTGCAATATCACAATGGCATAATGGTACACACTCAGTCCCTTGAATGAAAGCAAAAAAACAAACAGAACAAGTATAGCAAAGCAGAAAAGGAGTAGATTGTGGATAGGAGAGTTAAACCAATTGTACTGGAGGTTATATTAAATATAAATGGACTAAAAGTCCTAGATAAAGATTGTCAAAAAGTATTTTAAAAATTCAACTCTGTTGTTTCTCAGATACCTCTCTTGTAAAGGTTGAAAGCAGAAGGCTGAGAAAAGATATACTGTACAAACACCAAAAGAAAGCTAGTGTAGCTATACAGATATAAGACAAAATAAACTTTAAGGCACAAATCATAATGATAAAAAGTTCAATTCATCAAGAAAATATGATTTTCAGTTTCCGCATACCTTATAATTTAGCCTCAGAGTTTATAAATCAAAAGTGAACAGAAATATGCCCAGAGTAGGCAACTCTATGGACAGAAAGTAGATTAGTGGTTGCCAGGGGCTGGAAGGAGGTCAGGAAAGAGGAGCAACTACTAATGGGTATGAGGTTACTTTTGCGGGGTTGATGAAAACATAGTGGTGACAGTTGCACAACTCTCTGAACATATTAAAAACCACCAAATTGTATACTTTAAATATACTCATTTAAAAAGTGGACAAGTAGGGCAGCCCGGGTGGCTCAGTGGTTTAGCGCCGCCTTCAGACCAGGGCCTGGTCCTGGGGACCCAGGATCAAGTCCCACATGGGGCTCCCTGCGTGGAGCCTGCTTCTCCCTCTGCCTGTGTCTCTGCCTCTCTCTCTCCCTGTGTCTCTAATGAATGAATAAATAAATTTAAAAATAATAATAAAAACAAATAAAAAGTAGACAAGTAAACAAGAAAAACACATCCACAGTCATAGTGGGAGATTTCAACATGCCTCTCAGTGATTGATAGAATAAAGCAGGAAAAAAAAAAACCCACTAAATATCTAGAATATGACCAGTGGGTTAGTAAAGCCATATCCATGTATGAGGGGAGGAGAGGCCAGCCCCAACCCTGCAGCTCCTGGCCCAGTGAGCCCTGGGAGATGTGAGGCAGGTGACAATCTGAAGGTATGAGCCTGCTCCAGCAGGTAGACATAAGCAGTTGAGGATGGTTGCACACATGGCACACCTGCCCGAGGGCCCCAGATCTGGATTCAGGTGGGAGCGAAATCTGAGTTTTTGCTCTCAAAAAATTGCATACAGCTGGAAAGCTGAATAGCAGAAAAAATTACTTGAGCATCTGAGTTAATGTTTCCTGTTAAAGGAAGCTTGAACCTGAGCAGTTCTACAGCTGAAGCCCCAGTGTCCAGCCTCAAGACTTGAGGACATTGATGGCAATTTCTCCAATGTTTTACATTCTAGGGAAAAAAATAATGAAAAATTTTCAAAGTAAAGAATAAAATGCACGCATGTTACTTTTTTCTTTTTAATAAAATAATGCAAAAGTATTTATGGTGAAGAACTTGGTCTCCCTTCCACTCCTGATTCCTTCCTGTTCCCAAGCAGTCTGCCTAGATGGTACCCTAGAAACCCCCTACTCTCTTTCTGCAGATTTTCTGTGCATGTTTGAATGTATATATTTGCACAAATGCAGAAGGAGAATATCCTTTTTCGCCCCCTCACAAATGGTAACATATTCTAGACTGTTCCACACCTTGGTTATTGTTTTTTTGTTTGTTTGTTTTACATTTTTACTTTTAATTTTTAAATTATTTTTAAAGATTTTATTTATTTATTCATGAGAGACACAGAGAGAGAGAGGCAGAGCCACAGGCAGAGGGAGAAGCAGGCTCCACACAGGGAACCCGATGTGGGACTTGATCCCAGGATTCTGGGATCACGCCTCGGCTGAAGGCAGGTGCTGAACCGCTGAGCCACCCAGGGATCCCTGTTCTACATTTTTAACATACATTTTTATTTTGGAATAATTTTAGATTTATAGAAAAGTTGCAAAGATAATACAGAGAGTTCCCATAATGCTCCTGGCAATATTCTCTCGTAATGACATTTTACATTACCATGGTAATGGGTCACAGCTAAGGAACCCACATTGGTATGTTACTATTACCCAATCCGCAGTCTTTGTCTGGATTTCACCATATTTTGGGTTAATGTCCTTTTTTCTGTTCCAGGATCCAGTTCAGGATGCCACATTGGATA
The DNA here is from genome assembly GCF_003254725.2 of Canis lupus dingo. NCBI lineage: Eukaryota > Metazoa > Chordata > Mammalia > Carnivora > Canidae > Canis > Canis lupus. The sequence continues at coordinate 6,410,329 of NC_064268.1, forward strand.
TAGAGCACCTTGATTTTTTTCACTTACTATATCTTGCAGAATTTCCATATTTGTATAGATCTATTCCTTCCTTTTGTAAGAACAGTAAGGCAGGGTAGTTCAGTAGGTTAGGTATCTGACTCTTGATTTCAGATCAGGTCATGATCTCAGGGTCCTGAGATCAAGCTGCATTGGGCTCCAAGCTGGACATGGAGTCTGCTTAAGATTCTCTCTCTCTCTTCCTCTGCCCTTCCCTCACTCATATGTGCATTCTCTCTAAATTAATTAATTTATTAATTTTTAATAAAGAACATGAAGGCAGTAGAGCATAGGAGTTAAAACCATGAACTCAGAGGCCAGCCAGACTGCCTGAGTCCAGTCTGAGCTCCACCGGATTCCACCTGTGGCCAGATTATTTATCTTTACATAAATCAGTTTCCTCAGTTGTAAAATATGAATATTATTATGATTAAATGAGTTAATACATGTAAAGTGCTTAGCACATAGTAAGCACTAGATAAACATTGGCCATTACTTGTTTTCTAACAGCTTCATTGAGATACCCCACGCCCATTTAGAGTGTACCATTCAGTGGCTTTTAGTATATTCAGAATTGTGCAACCATCACAATTTTAGAATGTTTTTTGTCACCTTAAAAAGAAACACCATCCCCTTTAATTACCACTACCCAGTCCCTCCCACTGCCATCCCACCCTCAGCCCCAAGCAATCACTCTGTGCCTCTGTACATTTGCTTGTTCTGGATGTTTCGTATAAATGGAATCAATTAACGTGGTCTTTCACATCTGGCATCTTTCACTTAGCATGGTGTCCTCACGCTTCATCCACGTTGTTAACAACATGTCAGGGCCTCATTCTTTTTTCTTTTTTGTTTTTTTTTTAAGATTTATTTATTTATTCATGAGAGACAGAGAGAGAGAGAGAGGCAGAGACACACAGGCAGAGGGGGAAGCAGGCTCCCTGCAAGGAGCCTGATGTGGGACTCGATCCCGGATCCCAGGATCTCACCCTGAGCTGAAGACAGATTGTTCAACTACTGAGCCACCCAGGCGTCCCAGGGCCTCATTCTTTTTTGTGGCTGGATGATACTCCATTGCACAGAGAGGCTACATTTTCTGTTTGCCCATTCATCTATCAGTGGATACTTGGGTTGTTTCCAACTCTTGGCTATTGTGAATAGTGCTGCTGTGAACATTCCAGTACTGGTTTTTGTGCAGACTTGTGGTTTCAGTGCTGTGGGGTATCTACCTGGGAGTGTAATTGCTGGGTCGTATGGGAAGTACATTGAATATATTTTAGAATCCACAGCTGTCTGCCTGTGACACTTCGGCAAGGTACCCTGTGGCCTCTGAGGGTGACCTGGGAACCCTCTTGCCTGCCCCAGTGCCACCTCAGAGGCCTCAGGGACCACGGGCCATGGCTCCAAGCACCCAGGCCTGCCCCTCTGCACACAATTGCTTCTGTGTGCGTGCAGCACGCTCCATGTGGGAGGGCTTTGCCTCAGCTCTCCAGATCCCTGCTGGCTTACCATGAAACAGCCCACACGGCCACCATCTGAGACACACTTAATTGGCACCTAGCGTGGGTCAGGCTCCCAAAGGGTTAGTTCAGGGAGACTTGGGCTTCCCAGTCAGCACCAGCCCCCACCCAAGTGGAGAGACTGGGCAGATGCCAGGCATGCCTTTCACGGTTATTTTTATTTTGCACGGGAAACCATGGGAACACAGCAAGGACAAAAGTGTTTCTTCCACCTATGAGAGGAACAGACGTCTGGTAAAGGGGTCCCTGTGAAGAGGTGGAGCCCAAGAAGTTAGACCTTGTGCTAGGTACCACCTTGAGCAGCGTGCCAGGGCCTGACTGCACACTGAGGGGTGCCACTGTGTGGTGTGGGGTACATGGGCCAGTGGAGCCTATGTAGGGGGGCTGGCCCTGCGTGCCACTGTGATCGATAGACCAGTATGGGCCGGGATGCTGCGCTCAGAGCCACCTCAACCATCTGCTGCATCCTGCTCCCTGGTTGTCTACAGATTCAAAAGTGCATCTCTGTCCTTCATTTTTGGAAATCTGTCTTGTCAGCTGGAGGGCAAGGTGAAGCGCTACTGGTTCACCTATGTAGAAGTGACTCACAGGGATCAAAGCCATTGGACTGGGGAGACAGGGGTGTGGGGCTATGTTCAGGGGTCTGGAAACAGCTCTTGGGCTCTGTCACCAGAAGAGGAGGGAGACTGACCACATACCCACCTTCTGAAGAGCAGCCTAGAACAGCAGTGTCTCAAAAAATACAAGGCAGTGTGTTCTGAGACTGCTGGGTAGAGCAGCCCTTTGTAAGGAGAGGGAGTAGTGCAGTGAGGTGCACCTGAGTGCACCAGTCCCAGCCCCACCCATACCTACCGGGTCACCTTGGGAAGGAGACTAACCGCTTCCATCACCTGTGCATGGGATTGGCAACTCCTGGCTCCCAGGATTGTTGATCGGAAAACTAACTACAGCATCAGACTTGCCGCTGTCCAGTAAGAGAGCTCCCTCCTAGTTGAAACCTTACGTGGAAGCCAAGAGTGGTATGAATTTTAGCTCCGTAAAAAACTGGCTGTGTACCCTCTCTGGGCCTTTCTCCATAAGCTTGATGGATTAGCTTCTTAGGGCTGCTCTAAGAAAGCAGCACAAACCAGGGTACTTGAAACCACAGAAATGTGCTTTCTCTCAGATTTAAAGGCCTAAAGTCTAAAATCAAGGTGTCAGCAGAGCCATGCTCCATGCAAAGGCTCTAAGGGAGGTTCCTGCCTTGCCTTGCTCAGCTGCTGGCGGCTGCCAGGGTTCCTTGGCTTATGGCTGTGCCCCTCCAGCCTCTCCACTCTCAGGCTGCCATGTGGCCACCTCTGTGTCTGTGTCTGAAGCTTTCCTTTCTCTTATAAGGACACCAGTGTTAGGAGTAGGACCCATTCTCATGCAGCGTGACCTCATCGTGACTATCTGCAGAGACCCTGTTTTCATGTAAGATCACATTCTGAGGTTCCAGGTGGACATAAATTTGGGGGGATGCTGTTCTACCCAGTACACTTGCTGATAACATAAGAATCTTGGGCCACAGGAGGCAAGTGGCATGGCAGTGGTTGCAAGAGTGGGCTCTGCAGCCAAGACTGAGTATGAGTCCTGGTAGTGCCACTAACCAGCTGGGTGGCCTTGCATCAGTCAACTAGCTATTGAGTAACCCACATTTCTTCGGTTCTGCAGTGGGGACAACAGGAATCCCACTTCATGAGATATTCTGAGGATACAAGGAATTAAGTACAGTTTATATATATTTTTTCTAAGTACAGTTTAGATTAGAGTCTTCCAGAAGGAGATCTGAGATGACAGTTCCTATGCAGGTGATTTATTAAGGGAGCACCCCCAGAGGAGACTGTTGGGGGGTCAAGGAAGCAGGACAGGGAAAGGGGGAAGTGCAGCAAGGGTGTGGGACTCGGGCAGAGCCCGTGGAGGGCTGTGAGCTCTGGAGTGTGAGTGACACTCAGTTTCCTGCCCTTAAAGCCTGCCAGCCTAATGGCCCCCGGTGCCTGGTCAGTGGCAAAAGCATATTGAAAAGGGGTACAGGTGGACACAGGGACCTGAGGGTGTCTGCATGCCAGCATCATCCCCCTATAAGCACTCAGCCCGGTCACTGCCTATGGCAGGTGTTCAGTAAATGCTAGCCATCCCGGTCATCCTCATCCAGTATGGAAAGTACCTTTCTGGTTTTATGGGGTGAAGAACATGCTAGTCTGCCATCAGGACACCTGTATGTAGCTCCCATGTGGCCACAGACTAGCAGTGAGGTTTGGAGCAAGTGCCTCAGTCTTCTTGGGACGTTTTTGTCTTTAGAGATTAACAGGTGCAGACAGTATGGGTATGTGGGGTCTTTTTTTTTTTTTTTAACATTTTATTTATTTGACAGGAAGAGAGCACAAGCAGGAGCAGCAGAGGGGGTGGGGGGAAGAAGCAGGTTTCTCACAACAGGGAGCCCGATGTGGGGCTTGATCCCAGGACCCTGGGACCACAACCTGAGGCAAAGGCAGATGCTTAACTAACTGAGCCACCCAAGCACCCTAGTTGTTGGGTCTTAAAAAACTAATATAAGGATGCCTGGGTGGCTCAGTGGTTGAGCATCTGCCTTCAGCTCAGGGCATGATCCCAGGGTACTGGGATCAAGTCCCACATCGGGCTCCCTGCATGGAGCCTGCTTCTCCCTTTGCCTATGTCTCTGCCGCTCTCTGTATCTCATGAATAAATAAATAAAATCTTAAAAAATAATAAAGTGTACAGATCAATAGCATGTAGTACATCATTTATTCACAGCGTTAGGCAACCATCACCTCTATTTCATTCCAATACATTTTCACCACTCCCGAAGGAGACCCTGTACCTGTTAGGGGTCATTCTCCATCCACTCACCTGTCTGTCCCCTCAGCCACCAATCTGCTCTGCATTCTGGACATGTCCTGTAAATGGAATCACCCACTGTGTGGCCTTTTGTGTCTGGCTTCTCTCATTCTCTCTTTTAGCTTGTGTTTTCAAGGTTAATCACAACCTTGCTCAATTGTAGCAGGTTGTCAGAGCTACACTCCTTTGTACGGGTGGTTAATATTCCATCCTGCAGATAGACCACAATTGGTTTATCCATTCAGCAGTTAATGGACATTTGGGCTGTTTCTGCCTTTGCGCCATTGTGAATATACTGCTATGACTTTGTCACTTACCTTTTTTTTAACAGTTGTAGTTTAGCCTTTTGGCCAGCAGTACCTGGTTTTCCCATGGTGTGGAAGGGCCTTATCTGTTTAACTGTTTCTCTGCTCCAATGACCAACCTTGGACTTCTTTCTTCCTGCCCTTGACCAAATGTAAGCTCCAGAGAATCTAGATCCAAGGATCCTGGATTGCCAGGTAGTAGCTACATTTGCTCAGAACTCTTCCAGATTTTAAAAGGTCTGTGGATCTGTTAAAAGTGCATTACCTTCTTTTGAGTTCTCCAGACACTTTTATAACTACTCTTGTACTTTATCTTAGCACCATCCTCTGGAACACAGAGGACTAACATTTCCATTGTGTGGATAAAATGGCAGCTAACATGTGGAAACTCTTACTCTGAGCCAGGCCTGTTATGAGCACTTCACATAGATTAACCCCTCTACCGTCATAAGAGCCGTGAGGGCTACACATGATCCCCCGTCTTGCAAGTGAGAAAACAGACCCAAGGTCAATGGCAGATAAACAACAAAGCAGAGAATGAGTCTGGGAAATCTGGGTTCAGAGCCCAAGCTCTTGACCACTTTGTTCTCCGGCTTAAATGTTAAAGCCAGGGGCACCCCAAAGGTGAACGATGTGGCTGGGTTACAAATGTAGATTTCTCTTCTCCAGATCCACACTCCCCGGTCCCTCACACCATTCTTTCCACCTGTTTTCTCTAGGAGCAGAATCTGTCCCCGCCACTACTACCACCAAGGATTAAATGAACTCAGGTCTTGATGCCCTGGCCCAGAGCCTGTAACAGGACAGGTGCTCAGAAAGCAAATAGCAAATGTGTTTGTGTCTTTTTCGGATCCCACTGCCACCTGATTTCAGTCCCAGCCTGCATGCACACATCCATGCACACACTTGTGTCTAAGGAATGCCTTTTTGGGAGACATTGGTGGTATCCTGTCGTCCCAGCAGCTGAGCCCATGCCCTGCCTTGCACATGGCTGTGGGATGTTTGCAGGGGCACATGGCTGGTGCCCAGGACCTCCAGATGGTCTTGTGATACCTCACCGGAGGTCCGGCGGGAGAGGGAAGAGGAGAGTCGGAGAAGTAACTGACTTGGTGAGCTCCAAGTGGAGCCTGTAGCTCATTCTTCACTGCTGTGTAGTATTCCACTGCATGCTAGTACCTCACTTTCTCTCTCTATTCTACTATTGATGGACATCTCAATTGTTTCCAGTTTGGGGCTCTTATGAATAGAGCTCCTGTGAATATTTTTGTATGTGTCTTGTGCTGTACAGATTGTCACTTTCCTTTTCCAGTCACCAGTATGTCTTAGACTTTTAAATAGCCTCATAGCGTCTGGTTGTCCTGCCATCTGTGGAGCCGCCCTCCTGACAAGCCTGGGCCCGCACACCTGTTGGGGGTACCCCCAGGATGTGGCTGCCCATGCTTTGAATGTGTGTAGCAGCTTTGGTAGGGAGCGCCTGGTTTTCAAAGTGGCTCCGGCAGGTCAAGGAGGAAGCTGAGTGGTCTCGGTCCCAGGCCTGCCCATTGGGAAGGATCCTATTTTGTGGGCTCATGTGATTTCTTCCTGTGTGTTGTATGCACAGCTTGTTAGAGAGGTGGGAATGTAGAAAAGTGCAGGTGAGCACGTGAAGGCTCAGAGAGGTCAATGTTGCTTCCAGAGCTATAAGTGATGTGCCTTGTCGGAACCCAGACATTCCAGCTCATCTTTCTTTTACTCTCTGGAGCTTCCCAGTCACTCAGCCATCAGGGTTTCTGCTATAATTCCTTTCCCTCTGGCCTGCCTTATTTGCATCGTGCATACCTGCCCTCCTGTAGGTGTGCAGTATGGCTTTCTTCTCTGGCACCTCTTCTTGGTCTCCTTGGCCTGATCCTCCTTCTGCTCCATGCAGGCCCTACATGTAGAGATCTAGAGGCTCTTATTGTCCCTTCAGAGGAAAATCCAACCTCCTTCCTGGGCATTGAGGCCCATGTGGTCTAGGCTTGCTCCCAGCTCAAGATCCTGCTGCCCCTTGCCCACTCTGCTTTGGCCACTAGCTTTGGCCACCAGCATTGCCTCTCAGCTCTTCAGATATGCAATCTCTTCCCCAGGGCCTTTGCACCTGCTGGTACTTGCTTGCCTGCAGTGCTTGTCCTTGTCACCAGCTGCCCTTTGGTCCTTTGGGTCTCAGTGTAAATGGCTCTTACAAGAGGGCTTTCTGGGCAGCCCGGTGGCTCAGCGGTTTAACGCCACCTTCAGTCCAGGGCCTGATCCTGGAGACCCAGGATCAAATCCCACGTTGGGCTCCCTGCATGGAGTCTGCTTCTCCCTCTGCCTGTGTCTCTGCCTCTTTCTCTCTCTCTCTGTCTCTGTCTCTCATGAATAAATAAATAAAAATCTTTAAAAAAACAACAAGGTTTTCTGCTCCCACAGTCTACTGTGGGTCCCCTCACAATTCTCTCAGGCCCCATTGCATCTGCCACTTGCATGGTCTGTAATGACACCATCCTTGTCTGATGTCTGTAAGTCAGTGAGAGCAAAATTGTGTTTCATTTATTGACCATCATGACCCTGGTGACTACTGGCTCAGTATCAGGTACACAGCAGACACTGAATATACACTGTGTGTATGTATGAGTGTATGCCTATGTGTACATGCAAAAAGGTGTAAGGGTACTCCAAGCTGGTGGCCCCGTGAAACAAAGTATAGACTAGAGTCTGCCCCATGGTGACACTTTCTAGTGACTTTAGCAGAACCTCTGAGTCTGGTTCTGCAGTGGGGAGGCAATATGGCGTCATGGAGAGGACATGGGACTTAGAGGCAGAAAACCAGGGTTTGAGGGACGCCTGGGTGGCTCAATAGTTGAGCATCTGCCTTTGGCTCAGGGTGTGATCCTGGAGTCCCAGGATTGAGTCCCACATCAGGTTCCCTGCATGGAGCCTGCTTCTCCCTCTGCCTGTGTCTCTGCCTCTCTCTCTGTGTCTCTCATGAATAAATAAATAAAATGTTAAAAGAAAAGAAAAGAAGGGCAGCCCTGGTGGCGCAGCGGTTTGGCGCTGCTTGCAGCCTGGGGTGTGATCCTGGTGACCTGGGATCGAGTCCCACATCGGGCTCCCTGTGTGGAGCCTGCTTCTCCCTCTGCCTGTGTCTCTGCCTCTCTCTCTCTGTGTCTCATGAATAAATAAATAAAATGTTTTTAAAAAAAAAGAAAAGAAAACCAGGGTTTGAGTCCCAGCTCTGCCAATGCTTAGCTGTAATCATTAAACAAGTCTGTCTCTGGGCCTCAGTTTTCTGTATCTGTAAGAAGGGACTGATGTTAAAAAAAAGAAACCAACAATAGAGGGATCCCTGGGCGGCTCAGCGGTTTAGCGCCTGCCTTTGGCCCAGGGCATGATCCTGGGGTCTCAGGATCGAGTCCCACATCAGGCTCCCTATGTGGAGCCTGCTTCTCCGTCTGCCTGTGTCTCTGCCTCTCTCTCTCTCTCTCTCTCTCTCTCTCTCTCTCTGTCTATCATGAATAAATGAATAAAATCTTTTTAAAAATCAACAATAATAGTAATACCCATGTCCGGTGGCTGGAAATGACACTGGACTTGTGTCAGGGATATAAAGCAGCTTGTCCTTAGCAGGCATAGTGGGAGCAAGTTGTGCTCTGGGAATGTGTGTGTGAGGAGGAGGAATCGGTCCCTAGTCCATCAGCCTGGAGCGTCTACCACGTGGGAAGCCCTAGAATAATGGTCCCCCAAAATATCAGGTCCTAATCCCTGAAACCTACAAATGTTACCTTATATGGTAAAGTCCTTACAGATGTGATTTCATTTAAGATCTTGAGATGGGTGGTTATCCTGAATTATTTGGGTCCATCCAACAAAATCTGATAGCTTGAAACATCAGAAATTTATTTTCTCATACTTCAGAAGCCAGAGGTTTAAAATCAGTGCAAAGTCAGGATGTTGCCAGGGCTGTCCTCTCTCCAGAGGCTTTAGGGCGAGAATGAGTCCCTTCCCTCTTCCAGCTTCTGGTGGCTGCTAGGGTCCCTTGGCTTGTGGTCTCATCACTCCAGTCTCTGCCTCTTTGGTCACAGGGCCTTCTCCTCTTCTATCTGTGTCAAATCTCTCTGGGCCCCCCTCTTATAAGACACTTTGATTGCACTTAGGACCCACCCGAATAATTCAGGATAACCCCCCATCTCAAGATCTTAAATCTGATGTTTCAAGCTCTCAGATTTTGTTGGTCATTTATTACAGCAGCCACATGAAACTAGCACAGTTTGTTAACTCACCAGATCACCCAGCAAGCCCCTACTGGGTGCCAGGCATGGTGCTAGCCAAGGCCATACACAGTGAATAGATCAGACAAGGCCATGCCTCCCAGGGCTGACAGTGTACCAGGGGCAGGGAACAGACAGTGAACACGAAGGTAACAGACACCACTCCTTGGCTGTGTGCCAGGCATCATCATCCGTGCCTCCTGTGTGTGAGCTAAATTCATCCTCACAACCTACAACCATATGTAGGTACTGTTATTCCCATTTTATAGATGTGGAAACTGAGACACAGAGAGGCTCCCTTGAAGCCACATAGACCATAAATGGGAGAACCGGTGTTTGCTCTCAGAGCCTTGGCTCTGAATCATCTTTTGTTAGATGATAAGATCTATGAGATGATCACTGCAAAGAGTGCTGTGAAGGTAGTAGATAGGGTGGGGGGCTAGTTTAGGGGAGCAGGGAAGGGTCTCTGCAGGGAGGTGATGGTTGAGCCGAGGCCTGAAACATAAGGGGAGTCAGCCTCAGGGGAGGTTGGAAGGAAGGGAATTGCCCACCTGGCGCCCTGAGGTGGGGATGAGCTCAGAGGGACCCGGGAAACAGGAAGCAGGTGCTGGCTCTGGGGGACAGGGTGTAGAGAAGGCCGGGGCCAGCAGCATCTCCGCGGGAAGCTGCGGGTAGGTGAGGGGGAGCAGGCGAAGGGCTCCCCTGCTGATCTTGATCGCCCCACCCCAGGCATGTCCGAGCGCGAGCGGCAAGTAATGAAGAAGCTCAAGGAGGTGGTGGACAAGCAGCGCGACGAGATCCGCGCCAAGGACCGGGAGCTCGGTCTGAAGAATGAGGATGTCGAGGCTGTAAGTGATGAACCCCCGACCCCACATCCACCCTCCCAACCAGGAGATACCAACAGGGAGATCAGATCCTCCCCACGAGCAGTTCCCCTTCTCTCCCTTGGTCTCGTCCTGTGGGGTGGGGGTTCCTGCACGAAGTCTGGTAGCTTCCACACTGGAGCCACAGCTGTGGGGAGGACCCTCAGCTGAGTCTGCATTGTAACAGCGGGGGGTGGGGGGGTGGGGGGCAGAGCACTGCCCTGCTTCTTCCACACCTTGGGGAGATGCCAAGACCCAGCCAGGCTTTGTTTTGACCCTGCAGCTTCCTCCAACCCACCCTCTTCGTGCCCTTCTATGAGCAGGCCAGCATGATCCAGGCTGCTCCAGGAACCCATACGGTGTCTCCACCTGAATTAGAAAAAGACACTCCTTTCTCAAGGCATGTTACTTCCATCTGTTGGGAAATCATCATGATACACTGACAAAACACTTACCTTCCATCTGTCATAATCATCATAGTAAATATACAAATTGCCCATCGCTTGCGTCAACAGTTATAAGAATGTGAACAAACTTCAAACAAATCATGGTGTCTCTAATATGATGGCATGCCTGTAGAAGATTTGCCCTTGTGCAGTCCACAACATGAGCTACTGTATGCAGCAGCCCCATAAATGGCTTTTCTCTTTCTCCAGCTGCAGCAGCAGCAGACTCGGCTGATGAAGATCAACCACGACCTCCGGCATCGTGTCACAGTGGTGGAGGCCCAGGGGAAGGCCCTGATTGAACAGAAGGTAGAACTAGAGGCAGATCTGCAAACCAAGGAACAGGAGATGGGCAGCCTGCGGGCAGAGCTTGGGAAGCTGAGAGAGAGGCTGCAGGGCGAACTCAGCCAGAATGGGGAGGAGGAGCCCCAGGTAAGTGGGAAGACAGCGCTGAAGCAAAATGGAAAGGTAGGGCTATGAGCTGGCTCAAGGTGGGCAAGGCTGCTTTGTTTCCCCCATTACACTTGAGGGGTGTAGGAGGAACCTGGGAGGAGGTAGGCTGTGTAGTTAACTGCGTGGGCCCTAGAGCTGGTCTGCCTTGGTTCAGATCTAGCCTGTTACTACCTCTATGACCTTGGATAAATTATTTAGCTTTTTCTGTGGCTCAGTTTCCGTGTGTCTAAGATGGGAATAATAATAGTACTTAACCCTAGATTATAATGAGAATTAAATGAGTTAACCCATTTATTTTTTTAAATCCTTTTTATCTTTTTTTAAAGATTTTATTCATGAGAGATGAGAAAGAAGAGAGAGAGAGAGAGAGGCAGAGGGAGAAGCAGGGTCCATGCAGGGAGCCTGACGTGAGACTCAATCCTGGGTCTCCAGGATCAGGACCTGGGCTGAAGGTGGCACTAAACCACTGAGCCACCCGGGCTGCCCAGAGTTAATTCATTTAAAGCGTTAGCTGTTGTTATCATTACCATTATCATCTGGAGGAGTCAAAAAGGCTTTTCTGGGGATCCCTGGGTGGCGCAGTGGTTTGGCGCCTGCCTTTGGCCCAGGGCGCGATCCTGGAGACCCGGGATCGAATCCCACGTCGGGCTCCCGGTGCATGGAGCCTGCTTCTCCCTCTGCCTGTGTCTCTGCCTCTCTCTCTCTCTCTCTCTCTGTGTGACTATCAAAAATAAATAAAAATTAAAAAAAAAAGGCTTTTCTAAGGAGGTGATTAAAAGAATGAGAGTAAACGAATAGGGAGTGGGAATGGCACATGCAAAGGCCCTGTGTTGGAGAAATTGTAGTGCAATCAAGGTAGGATAAAAAGACAAGAATGGCTGCTATGCAGTGTAAAGGAGAGGAAGAAGTTTGGAATGAGGTCAGAGAGATGAGGCAGGGGCCAGTCCTGTAGATCAGGTAGACCACAGAGCAGAGTGTGGTCTTCTACCTCAGAGCACTGTGCTGAGTACTATTGAGGTTCAAAGAGTTAACAACCCAATGCAGGAGACAGACTTGGATGCCCTTAGCCACACTTAAGGTGGAAAGGGATTGTCTTAGTGGTAAGAGATTGTCTTTGTCTGGGTTCCTTGGAACAGAGCTTGAGAAAAGGAAAATAGGAAGGAGGTTTATGTGGGCGATGATCCCAAAGATCAGAGGCCTGAGACAGGGAAGAAGGAGAAGTGAATTTGAGTGTGTGTTACTGAGGTTGCAGTGGGAACTCAGTCCTGCTGGGACCTCTGAGAAGCATGTAGAACATGTTCCAGAACCGTCTTTCTGGAGCAGAAAGACTTGGAGCATTTATCCACATGCACCTGCCCCTGATTAGCTAAGGGTGGCTCCTGGGGGTGTTATCTCCCTGACATTCCTGGGCAGAACTTACAGAGCAGACCTCAGGGCACGAGTGGAAAGATACGCAGTGTGTGCCTGACGTGGGGCCCTGTCCACATGGGTGGGGCTGCACCACACCTGCAGCTATAATCCAGTTGGGCCCAGGGCTGCAACATGGGGTGCCAGAGGTGTCTCACCCGTAAACAAGCGCCCCCCCCAGGGGGTGTGCCAGCGACAGAGAGCTAGAACAGTTAAGTCTGATGGGGGTGGCATGCAGTTTCATGGAAGAGTTGTTCCTTTGGCTGAATGTGTGTGAACAATGCTGAGATTTTGATAGGTAGATGTAGAGGGTAGATATGCTGCTTCAGAAAAACACAGTGGACTCTTAGGGAAAAGCTTAGGGCTTATGCTTTCTTCCAGCAGATGTTTATTGACTGTTTCAGGTTTGCAGGCACTGTGCTAGTTTCTTGGGTTGCAGGTGGAAGAGGTAAGCCAGATGAGCTCACCATCAGGTTGGCTCAAGTGCCAGCACAGTTGTTAGGTATCTTATGAATTCAGGCCAGACATTTCTAGGCTCTCTGCAGGACGGGAACCTGGGATACAGTTAGGGAGGTAAGGGAAAGAAGTCTTAAAATCTTAAAAGGGAGAGGTTAGGGCTTATTTTTTGGCTAAAAGTGACAGAAGCCTAAATTGAAGTGGTTTAAGGATTTTTTTAAAAAGTGGGATTTTGGGTTGTATAGCTAAAATCTTTGAATTAAGGATGGCTTCAGGTATAGCTGATTCCAGGTGCCCAAATGATGCCATCAGATCTCTCAGCTTTGCTTTCCTCTGTGTTGGTGTTGTTCTCAGGCAGGCTCTTGCCATACAGTGGCCCCTGGTACTCTACCAGCTTTGCAACCCCAGTGAAAAGAAGTTGCCTCTTTCCCAAATTCCCAGCAAGTCTCAGGGAACCCTCTCGTGGGCCCATCACAGAACCAGTCATTGTCGCCTGAGGTCTAGAACATGCATGGTGTCCATTCTTGAGTCACATGGCTACCCCTTGTGTGCCCATCCATGCCAGCAGAGTGGAAGTGGGGCCAGCAGAGTTTCTCCAGAGGACACCTGCAAGGACTCAGCCAGGAAAAGTACAAAAACAGATGCAGGGCAGGCAGCTATGGCAGCTGTTGTCTGCAGTGCCCAGAATGCCACACACAGTGGTGGGGAATGTGGATCCCTCCACAGGGTTCAGAAGGGGAGTGATAGGATGAGCTCTGAGTTGATGGAGGACAGTTTGATCAAGAGGGAGCTGAGCACAGACATGGCTGTAGGGAGCCCTTTGCAATAGTCCAGACAAGGAAGGCGAGGGCTGGACCGAGTCTATGGCAGTGGGATGAAGGGGATGAGGCAGATGCCAAAAACAGCCGCTAGGTGACACTGGGCGCAGTTACCCCCCTTCTCCTCTGGTGTACCCCTTCTGGCCTCCTGTGCCCCACGAGAGCTCAGGCCTGTCTCCTCCTGGGCAGGCAGGGCTAGGTCCAAACCCAGGCCCCTGAAGATACCACCTTGGGCACAAGACCTTGAGCCCTGCTCCAGAACTATTAGCAGTGAGGACAGGGACATGTCACCCCTCCTTGGCCCTCCTGCCTCTGCGTTTCAGTTTCTCTTGCTGGCTGGCACCAAGGGGGTGGGACAGAAATGGAGGAGTAACATCAGGTAGCAGTTAAGACTAACCCACTGAGCTGCTTTGCAAGGTCTGTTCCCAAACTGGAGCTTTTGCTGGGTTTGACTCCCTGCCTCAGAGCTGGGTGGAGTTCAAGATGCTTGCCATTCAGACAGGGAGGCCACAGCTGGTGGTGGCTTTCCACCTGCTGCTGTGTGACCTGGGGCTTATGCATCACTTTGGTGCTCAGTTTTCTGTCTCATAAGTGAGGGGGATGAGCTTGACTCAGTTCAGTAGATCAAATAGTGTGGCTGGGATAGAGGGCCATGGGATCTGAAGAGGGCATAGTGAATTCTTGGCAGGATGTGAAAGCAGTGCAGGTCTTCAAGTCACTGGAGATAAGACTTATGGGATGCGTAGGATGTCTGGGGTAGAATATGGGGTAGACCACTCCAGGCAGGAGGAAGAGCATGAACCAGACTGGAGAAAGAACAGGCGTGGCTGGGGTCAGTGGGCTAATCCTGGCACAGGATTGGTAGAGAAAATGGGAGCTATGGAGGGATCTAGAGCTGGGGAAGAGTCAGTTCACATTCATGCCTTGATGATTCCAGTTCTACCCCCTAGATTCATGCAGTCCTTTCTGAGCTCTGTCACTGTGATCTCCAGTAAACAAAGCTCTTGATACGTTTTTATAATACAGTTATTAAAATATAATTCACATATAACTCAACTATTTGAAGTATACAATTCGATAGGTTTTAGTATATTTACTGTCTTGTATGTACAATCACCACTATCTAGAACATTTCCATCACCCCAAAGAGAAAGGTCATACCTGTGAGTAGCTAATCGCCGTCTCTGTCTCCCGCAGCCCCGGCCACCACAAATCTGTTTTCTGTGTCTATGGATTTGCCTGTTGTGAACATTTCTGGGAAATGGAGTTGTGGGGACATGTGGTCTGAGCAGCTCCTTCACTTAGTGTGTTTTTTCTTTTTTAATTCTTTTTTTAAAAATATTTTATTTATTTATTCACAAAAGACACAGAGAGAGGCAGAGACACAGGCAGAGGGAGAAGCAGGCTCCATGCAGGGAGCCCAATGTGGGACTTGATCCCGGGACTCCAGGATCACGCCCCGGGCCAAAGGCAGGTGCTGAACTGCTGAGCCACCCAGTCACTCCCCTTTGCTGGGCCAGGGGCTGTTCACAAGCATGTTTGAGAGGCTGCGGGAGCATAGTGGCTTTGATATGCCCAGGCAGAGGGAGTGGGCCTAGGAGGCCGGGCCTTAGGACACAGGTGGAGGATGTTAACCTCCCTTAGGCCACTCTGGTCCTACTGCTTGTCAGCAGGCCTCTCGGGCCTCTCTGGGGAGCACTCAGCACCTCAGGGCATATCCTTCAACTGTGTCCAAAGTGCCTCCAGGGACCAGCAGACAATCCTTGATAACCCCAGGCACCTCTGTCGTCCCTCATGGAGTAAAACTAGAAGACCCGCTGCTGATGGGCCTGATTTCCATGCTGAAAAGCGCCGTTTCAGTCTCTCTCCCAGGACAGGCCAATCCAAGAGCACCTGCTGGCCTCCAGAAAAGCTGGAGCCCCAGGCTTTCCTTCTTCTGCATTTCCAAGCAGTGGTCCCAGCAGTCAGGACTTTTTATGCCTCTGTCTGGGAATCCCCCAAGCTCTAATGCATCAGGTTGCTACCCTGATCAGAGCCCATCCCTTCTCCAGAGAAAAAGAACTCCGG
Organism: Canis lupus dingo; assembly: GCF_003254725.2. Lineage (NCBI taxonomy): Eukaryota > Metazoa > Chordata > Mammalia > Carnivora > Canidae > Canis > Canis lupus. The sequence continues at coordinate 6,425,824 of NC_064268.1, forward strand.
TCTGAGGAAACTCTTTGGTGTCTTGGGTGCTTCCAGCCCGTGGGGGTGAGTGGGAACCTGTTGTGTCCAAAGAGCATGTGTTTGGAGGAATCTCTGGTGTCTAGGTGGGAAGGGCCCTTAATTATATTACTGGATTATCAGGGGCTAGATGGGGAAATGAAGACCCAGAGAGGATGAGGCTGCTTGCCCAAAGGGCTCTTTGGAAATGAGGGTTTGGGAACTCTCATGAAGAGCTTTATGCCTTCCCCAGGATGTGTGGATCCCTTCCAGATGTCCCCTCTTGGAGACAGAGAGGCACAGACTTGCCCCAGTAAATGGCCGGGCAGAGCCAGAGTTATCTGGGAAGGGAGGGGCTAGAGGGAGGGAGGAGCCTGAGGGGTCCTTGGCAGTGGCTGCCAGTGCCTATGGGGTCCAGGCACGGAAAGAAAAAGGGGTAGGGGCTGAGCAGGCATGGAAAGAAAGCGTAAAAGGCAATAGCTGCCATGTAGAACCAGCCCAGTGTTACCATGTGGCCCAGTGTGACCCAGTCTTCCAATATTCTTTCCAAAAGGAAGCCCAAGACCCAAACTTGTGTGAAATCTGTCAATATAAATCCATTGGGGACTAATTCCAAAATGTTTTAGAACACAGTGAAGCCAAATGCCAAACAAAATGGCCAGAGGGCAAGGGGCTCGGGGAAGGCCGACTTCCTGGTGAACTCCTATGCATTCGTCAAGACCCCATGCACAGAGACTATGTCCATAGTTTTTTTTTTTTTTTTTTTTTAAGATTTTATTTATTTATTCATAGAGATGCAGAGAGAGAGAAAGAGAGGCAGAGACACAGGCAGAGGGAGAAGCAGGCTCCATGCAGAGAGCCTGATGTGGGACTCCATCCAGGGTCTCCAGATCACGCCCTGGGCTGCAGGTGGTGCTAAACCGCTGCGCCACCGGGGCTGCCCGAGACTACGTCCATAGTAACATCTTCCATGATCCTTCCCAGTTAGACTTTGATGTCCTTGCACCTCTTATTATATGACCCTGTAAGCCTCCCTCCAGTCCTACCCGATTCATCTCATTACTTAGTGCCCAGCAGGCACAGAGTTGATGTTCAATGAATGTTGAATGTTTATCAAGAAATCCATTTATTTACTGAATATTAATATAGACATTCAAGGAGGGGATCCCTGGGTGGTGCAGTGGTTTGGTGCCTGCCTTTGGTCCAGGGCGCGATCCTGGAGACCCGGGATCGAGTCCCACGTCGGGCTCCCGGTGCATGGGGCCTGCTTCTCCCTCTGCCTGTGTCTCTGCCTCTCTCTCTCTCACTGTGTGCCTATCATTAAAAAAAAAAAAAAAAAAAAAAAAAAAGACATTCAAGGATGCTTTGTAGTTAACTTGGGCAGGGTAAGAGAAGGGAACTGGCATTAGTGAGTGCCTGCTATATAGCAGCCCCTTGCTATGCAGGGTCTTGGGTAGAGGACACCATCCAGCTGTGTGGCTCTGCAGGAGGTAGATGCTGAAGACATACCCTGAGGACACAGCTCACCTGAAGGTGTGGCATCAGCAGATGCCTGGAATACCTTTTTGGGAAGTTAAATCATCCAGGATTTCCTCCCTACTCCCTACTCCCACTTCACTGCCCAGTGGAGTCCACTGCCCACCCACTGTCCAGACTTGGGGGTGGCATCTGTTAGGTGTCCATTCTCTGCTGCAGCCAGGTGCCTCCCCTGTTCCCTGCCAGCTCCTGCTCAGGCCCACTCCCCCCACCTGTGCCTGCTGGGTGACTCTTCTGTCACCTGATCTTCCCTAGTGGGTGGTGTCTCCTTTCAAGTGTCCTTTCCAGAACAGCCCGTCCTGACTCTCCCAGGACACAGGCTCTCAGCTCTGCCGTCCTGGGTCCTTCAACATCCTGGCCTGGCATCTCCATTTGGGTCAGAATGCCTTCCTCCCGGTAGTGCTGTGGGGGTTTTGGGGAGTGTGGGGGTGGAGGAAGGTCTCTGTTTCTTTTTTTTTTTTTTTAAGATTTTATTTATTTATTCATGAGAGACACACACAGAGAGAGAGGCAGAGACACAGGCTGAGGGAAAAGCAGGCTCCATGCAGGGAGCCGGACGTGGGACTCGATTCTGGGTCTCCAGGATCACACCCTGGGCTGAAGGTGGCGCTAAACCGCTGAGCCACCGAGGCTGCCCAAGGTCTCTGTTTCAATCCCATTTCCCCGTTCTAGAGTTCCCCCATTGTTGTCCTGAACTTCTGTCCACCCCTTCTAGTGGATGATGGGATGTTGGGGACTCAAGGGGGTTGGGAACACCAGGAAAGGACAGGCCACCTGCACATCTGGCCAGCTGACTTGGGGGCAGCTTGCAAAAACTTCCTTGCTTTCAAAAAATGGAAAAAACGCAAGTGTTGGTGAGGATGTGGAGAAGTGGGACCTTCCCACACAGCTGGCCGAATGTAAAGTAGGGAAGCTGCTGTGGAAAACGGTTTGGTGGTTCCTCAGACAGTTACACACAGTCACCATGTGACCTGGCAGCTGCTCCCGGAGGTGTACACCCACCCAAAAGCACGAGAGCAGGTGATGAGACAATCAGGCAGATCCTTGTACACAGATGTTCACGGCAGCACTAGTCACACTAGCCAAAAGGTGGAAACAGCTCAGATGCCCACTGTGGCATATCCACACATGGGAATAGTATTCAGCCATGAAAAGGAATGGAGCACTGACTCACTAGAGCATGGATGAGCCTTGAAAACGTGATGCTAGGTAACAGAAGCGAACACAAATGATTCCATTTATTCAAAATGTCCAGAAAAGGCAAATCCATGGAGATAGAAAGCAGATGGTGGTCACCAGAGGCTAGGGGCAGGGGAAGAGGGTATTGGGGAGTGACCATTAATGGTTATGGAGTTTCTTTTGGGGTGATGAAAATGCTGTGGAACTAAAAAAAAAAAATGTTGTGGAACTAGACAGAGGTGGTGATTGCACGGCATTGTGAATGTACTAAAAAGCTGCTGGATTGTATATTTTTAAATGGTCGATTTTAAGTGTATATTACTACAGTTTTGGTTTCTTTGTTTTGTTTTTTCTTTTTGTTTAAAAAAAAGAAAAACACCTTGCTGTGAGAAAGGGAGAGAGGATAGGGTTTGGGTCTGGCTGGGGCAGTGACTTAGCATGCTAGGATCCATCTGCGTGACCTGCATGGAAGAGAAATGCTCTGCATCTGCACACCTGCTGGGATGTTACATGCCCACCCACCCCATTCCACCCCACCCCACCCCACCTCCGCTCCCACAGACTGCCAGTGCACAGATGCCCTTAGCCACTGGGGAGGAGAGGGCTTGACCAGAAGGCCAGTAACAAATGGGAAAACATATGTGACTTTAATGTCAGATGAAAAGGGAAGAAAAAAATTGTACTTAAGCTCTGATTTTAACAACTTTGGCCAAAGTAGCAATGTTTTTTTTTTTTTTTTTAAGATTTTACTTATTTATCCATGAGAGACACAGAGAGGCAGAGACACAAGGCAGAGGGAGAAGCAGGCTCCATGCAGAGAACCTAGTGTGGGACTCGAACCCGGGACCCCAGGATCATGCCCTGGGCTGAAGGCGGCGCTAACCTGCTGAGCCACCCGGGCTGCCCAAGCAGTGGTCTTATTAGCAGTGGTCTTAGTAAGAATATCAGAAGAGAATGTAGGCAAAAGAAAGCAGATTTATGAGGGTGGCAGCATGTGAGTCGTGCTGTTTCTTCTCCTTGGACTCCTTGTCCCGTTATTTGTAATAAGACCCTGAGGCAGGTGGGGAGGCACCAGGACTGCAGGTCTGGCTATTGAGAAGGCGAACAATGAACAGGTGGCCCGTAGCTTTCATCTCCAGAGGGACGCTGACTGCACAGAACGTGAGCACAGGCCGCCTTCGAGTTCTTAAAATAGCGCCCTCGGCAAGCTGCAAAGGCCCCGGGAGGGTGGGGAATTTGGGCTGTGGCAGAATGTGGAGTGGGTGCCGGTGGTGGCCGCCAGGAATTCATTAGCAGCATCTCTGCCTCCTCCAGACGGAGCCAGGCGGGGAGGAAAGCATCTCCGAGGCAGAGAAGGTGGCCATGGATCTCAAGGACCCCAACCGCCCCCGGTTCACGCTGCAGGAGCTGCGGGACGTACTCCATGAGAGGAATGAACTCAAGTCCAAAGTGTTTTTGTTGCAGGAGGAGCTGGCGTACTATAAGAGGTGAGTGTCCCGGGAGCTCCCAGGCTGGCTCCTTTCTGGGGTTGTACGAAGTCTTGGGAAGACAAGGATTGCATCTGTCTCCATTCTGGGGCTCCTGTCTGGCCTGAAGTACTTGGACACACGTTCTCAGTCCCTTTCTGAAACTCTTAGGTTCAGGTGCATTTTATAATTCAGAACTTCCCGGCTGTTAGGAAGGAATAGTCCACAGACTGTGTATACGTGATATACACCACTACGGTCCGGGGCAACTCCCCCAAATCAAACATGTTAATATTTTTACAGTGAGAGATGTGAATACTCATACTAAATAGGATAACCATTACAATCAGGCTCAGGAAAGTTCATTTCAGGTTTTGCCACCAAATGAATGACCAAAAATGAATTTTCATTTTTAGAGCTTTTTGGATTTTAGAATTGCAGATAAGAGACGGTAGAGCTGTACAGCGTTCGTGTGTGTTCATTCAGCCCACGGCCAGTGAGCTCCTTGCATTTATTAGAGTTGTACTGTCTGATATGGTAGCCACTAGCTGTATGGCTATTTACATTTATATAAGTTAAAATAAAGTTCAAAATCCAATTATGGGATGCCTGGGTGGCTCAGCAGTTGAGCACCTGCGTTCGGTTCAGGGCATGATCCTGGGGTCCTGGGATCAAATCCTGCATCAGGCTCCATGCATGGAGCCTGCTTCTCTCTCTGCTTATGTCTCTGCCTCTCTCTCAATATATATCTCTCATGAATAAATAAAATCTTTAAATAAAGATTAGGGATCTCTGGGTGGCGCAGCGGTTTGGCGCCTGCCTTTGGCCCAGGGCGCGATCCTAGAGACCTGGGATCGAATCCCACGTCAGGCTCTCGGTGCATGGAGCCTGCTTCTCCCTCTGCCTATGTCTCTGCCTCTCTCTCTCTCTGTGTGTGACTATCATAAATAAATTTAAAAAATTAAAAAAAAAGAACTTTTAAATAAAGATTAATAAATAAAATCCAGTTCCTCAGGTGTACTCACCACATACTCATTCAGCTTCATACACACTACCCCTATTGTTGGTTTCTCAAGACACCCCACACTTGTTTCTACCGCAGGACCTTTGCACATGCTGGTCTTGTAGCTGGGAAAACATTTCCCTTGGCTCTTCCCATGGTTCACTCCTGGTCATTCAGGATTCAGATCAGAGGTCACCTCAGTGAGGCTTCCCTGCCCCATTACCATCCATCCAAAGGAATGCCCTGTTCTGGTCACTGTCACTTCACTTGATTTTACTTTTTTTATGGCCCTTCACCATCTTATTTCAAGCCTGTTCATTAATGTGCTTGTTTTATTGTCCGTTTCCATATCAGGCTATGACAACATGAGATTAGAAACCTTATTTGTCTTGCTCATGGCTAAGTTCTGAAGTCTTAGAGTAGAGCTTAGCATGGAGTAGGTGCACAACAAATACCTCTTAAACAGGAAGCCAGAAGGAAGGACAGATGCACCAGGTGTGGTCCCTGATCCAGTAGGGAAAATAAGAGGTGCACAGAAAATACAGTGCCACATATTTTTATTGAAAACCCACTCTAGGGCAGCCCTGGTGGCGCAGCAGTTTGGCGCCGCCTGCAGCCCTGGGTGTGATCCTGGAGACCTAGGATCGAGTCCCGCATCGGGCTCCCTGCATGGAGCCTGCTTCTATTCCTCTGCCTTTGTCTCTGCCTCTCTCTCTGTGTCTATGAATAAATAAATAAAATCTTAAAAAAAAAAAATGAAAACCCACTCTACTCCTGGCACACAAGAAAGTTTCACTGATACTGTGTGAACTGGCTGTTCAAAGGGAGAGACCACTTCTTAGGATGGGGGTGGAGGTAGAAATCAGGAAGACTTCATGGAGGGGGTGGCATTTGAATTGGGCTTTCCCTAAAGGATCGGGTACTGTCCAGGTATGGGAGAGCCGTATTCCAGATGGAAGAGACCACAAAGAGATGGAGACAACATTTGGCAAGGTCAGGAAACAGGAAGTACTTCTATGTGGCTAGAGTCTTCAAAGGAAACTGAAAATTGCCTTTTTGAGATGTGGGTTCCTTTCCTGAAATTCTTCACATTTGACCCACTAGACCAAAGAGACCATAGGTACCTATGTCCACTGCCTTCAGGGCTGACCCCTTCTCTTAGCTGGCCATAGCCATTGCTAAGAGGCCAGTTCCCTGGGCGAAGAGACTGTTGGGGCACAGGCCACTTTTGCCATCTTCCTTGGTCCCCTTATTCCCAGTATAAGCCCTACCAGACCATCAGACAACACCCTTCTGGAATATTCCAGCTCTCACAGAATTTTTGCCTCTCTTATTTCACGCCTCTCAACTCCTTCCAGTGAAGAAATAGAAGAGGAAAATCGAATACCCCAACCTCCACCAGTCGTCCACCCGAGAATGTCTCCCCAGCCGGAGTCTGGGATCAAGCGACTGTAAGTGATGTGCTTGCAGAGTGTGGGGCTGCTCACTCATGGCTGACCTGGTGGTTCACATAGCCTCTTACTTCCAGGCACCTGCTCCAGGGCCAGGCTTGTCACTAACCACCTCTGCTGAGATAGGCTTAACCCCTGGAGCATGTTGGGCCTGGCCCTCAACTTTGAGTTCATCTTCACACCTGAATGCTGAGTTCCTCCTGGGGGTCCCCAGGCAGAGAGGTTTGGGTAAGGCTGAGAGGGTGGAAAGGGGGCTTGGGGTCTGTGGCTAAAGTTCAGGGCTTGAGTGTGTCAGGTGGAGCATGTCTCTGAGCAGCAAGTAAGGCTGGTGGGGGAGATTGATGCTTCCAAAGGATTTACAACCCCAGCTTGCAAAGATCTGCAGTGGCCCCTGGTCCACCTCATCTGTGTGTTTCTGTGATGATTCTTCCACGCCCCCATTCCCCAGTAAGTATTTTTTGCTACATAATAATACATGCAGAGCCAGGCCCTGCTTGGTGTGGGCAACACATAAGAAAGAAAGAACTTAGCCTTGCCTTCAACAAGACCTTAAGCTACTTGAGTCTTTCTTTATGTCAGAAGATCCCTTTGAGGTTCTGAGAGTTTGTAGACCCTCCCTAGGGGGAGGAGAAAAACTACACATACAGTTTCGCATACAGTTTCAGGTTTGTTGACCTTTGCAGCCCTTCAGATAAAAGGTGAAAACCTGTGGTCTAGTTAGCTAATATGTGCTAAGAGCCTACTATGTGCCAGGTACCATTCCTGCAGATAGGTGATCTCATTGAGTCCCCACCATACCCCTGTGTCATAGAGGCACTGTCATTCCCATTTTACAGTTAAGGAAACTGAGGCAGCTGCCTAAGGACATTCAGCTCTTAAGAGGCAGAGCCAGGGTTCAAACCTAGGCAGCCTGGCTCCAGAGCCCACATTTCCAGCTATTTGAAGGGTGTGCATCCTCACACTGTCATCTTGTAGCCTTGTTATCTCTCCCAAGAGGGTCTTCCTGGCTCTTGACCTTCCAGCTGTACCCATGGCTTATTACAGAAGAGGCCTCCTCTTTTTCTCCCAAACTTTGGCAGAGGCTTGGGTTGGAAAGCCACTAGGAGAGTGTGTGGAGAGTAATTGGGGTATTACTTGTGTGCGTCAACCTTTAAAAACCAGTTACATTAGGAAATTCTTGGCTAGCTCTTACCCTGTGAAGTGACTTAATGCTCAGTAGTGGTGGACCGGAAGGGGAATGCAGAATGTGTGCAGCTTTGTGGCTGCTGGAGTCTCTACTCTTGGGAAGAGGTGGCTGCCCTATAGAGTGTGTGCGTGAACCCGTAGCTCCTTCCCCAGCCTCTCTTGCCAGCCTCACATTGTTTATTTGCTTGCCCCTCGATCTCTGCATGGAATCTCTGGTTCTGGTTAGGGATCCGTACTTACTGGGAGTGAAGCTTGGAACCAGAAAGCCTTCCTCTGAATCCCAACACCATTTGGCCATGTATTAGTAATCTAACATTGGCAATTGAAATTCAGCTCTAACTTAAAAACTGTTGGCTAAGGAATCCAAAATTCCCAGGACATGCTGGCTTCAGGTTCAGCTGGATCCAGGCCTTGTCATCAGGTCTCTGCCTCATTCCCTCTACCTCTGGCTTGGTTTCCCTTTATGTGGGCTGTATTCTTGCACACACTGTCCCTCAGGATGCCAACATGGCAGACATCAGCTCAGGCTTCTACTTTTGTCTACAACTCCAGTGGGAAGAGAATTTTCCACAGAGTCATGAAATTGAGTCTTACTGGCTCAGACTGGGTCACATGACCTCCATTCCAACCACAGGGCAGTGCATCCATTGGACAGATCCAGGTCTCCCTATGCCTGGGGCTGGGATAGCTCTAACTTGGTCTCGTTCAGATGGATGGAAATTAGGGGAAGTACAGGCCCCAGGCAGATCAGAGGGCTTGGCAGACAGAAGGAATGGGCATCCGCTGTAGCCTTATGGAGAGGGAGCCCTTTAGTCTCGATCTATGATGTACTCGGTCCCCAGGGAAACTCTCACCTTTGGGTGGGAGAAATGCTAAGAAATGGGATTTCCCCAGTGCTAAGAAATGGGATTGACTTTGCTTAAACTCTGAGCCACCTGCCAGCCCCACGCACAGGTAAGGTCAAGCATAATCGATTCTGTGTTTTAACCCAAAGTATAGCTTTGGGTTAAAAGCTGGGGGGAGCAGAGTCTGCCCCTGGGCTGAGGAGGGGCGGGACCAAGAGAGCAGCCCTGGGCTTCCTTAACAGTTCATTGCGAGGTCTTTCAAAGTCAGTTTTTAGCATCTTCCTGTGTGTTGCATGTACCACACCTCCAGCGCTGTAATTCTGAGACGTGTGCATTTCTGAGCCTGCCTTCCAAAAGCTGGGCTGCCCTGATTTTGTGGTCAGTTTTCTGCTCTGGTCCACTTTCCTCAAAGACAGGCAATTAAGAGCTGGCTTTTACAAATCCCAAACTGGGTAAAATCCAGAGGAAAGTTATCAGAATTAGCCAACAATCTTCTTCCCACTGGTTCTTCTACTCACACCTGAATAGGCTGTGGTGTTGAGTCCTCTTTTCCAGATTGTTCCACAAAGGATCCTGGGCTTTTTTTCCCCGTTAGTGTGGCTTCTGACTGTTCAGCAAGACCTGGGGCTCTGAGCCTGGTAGGAGAAGCAGCTGGAATTGGGGAGCCAGAGAGACAGAAACAGAGAGGGAGGGAGTTCAGAATCCCCCATCCAGAGGGTGCAGGTGGCCAGTCCTGTGGCCACCCCAGCCTTCTAGGGGATGATTAGAGGATCAGACTGGCACAAAAGGCTTTTTACCAGCCCAGGCAGGACACTGGTTGCCATTGTCCATCTCGGCTGCTGACGGGGAGCCGCATCAGTGCGGCCCATGATCCCAGAGCCAAGGGTAGGGACTCATCTTCCCTGGGGCCTGGAGCAGGGACTGGCAAGTCTTAAGACAATTTCATGCCTATCTCCCTTTCCATCCCTCACACCTCTGGCACCTGATGGGTCCACCTGTCCCTTCACCCTTGCTTTTGTGGAATAGTGGTTGCACAGCCTCTATGGTACAAGGTTGTGGCTGCTTTCCAGCTGAGCCTCACGCCCTAGACCAGTTTCCTCCATCCACCAACTCGTGAACAGTAACTACCACGGAGGTTTGAAGCAGCTTCATCAGCTCACACCACCTAAGGCATCTTCCACCCTGTCAGAGACTCAGAGTGGGAATGATTAGCCCCATTTCTCAGATGAGTCAATGGGCCTGGAGAAGCCCGTTGACTTCCCCTTAGATCATACGATTGGGAAGGGTCAAAGCTGGGATTCGAACCTATTCCTTCTGCCTCCCAGCCCCCTTCCCCTCAGCCCATGCCAAGTCACCAGCTGCGGGCTGACTGCCCAGTTCCCTTATCTCTCAAGTGCACCACGAGCCAGGGACATCAGCGTCTGCATTTCTGAGCTGCTGAAGGGAACCAGAAACTCCTGCTGCCGGTCCAAACTGTGCCCAGAAGACGGTCCAAGAATAGCTTGTGACTGAGCAGCTGCCGGCTGGAGAGTCCAGGTTGGCACCGCCTGGGAAGGTCACGAGGCAGCGCTGAGTGACTCCAGCGCTGTCCTCCATGGCCACCAGGCACCAGCGCCCCCTTTGTGCGGTATCCGTCCCTCAATCAAAGGCCTGCAGACTCACAGCAGCTCTCTGCTGAACGGGGTGCGGGGGCTGACCCGGGAGGCAGGAAGCAGGCAGCAGGGACACAGGGACAGCCAAGGAAGCTATGGAGCAGAACAGCTGGTCACACACACTGGCAAGGTCGGCCTTCAGAGTAGGTGGCCCCCGAAGCATCAAACAGAGGCAGGAGTGCATTCTATCCCTGTCCTACCCACCACCCTCCTCACTTGAGCCCAGAAATAGCTTCTTCACAGCTGCCTGTTGGGCCGCCTGAAATGCCACCGTCACCACTTCTTTGGATTGAGTCTTCTGGAAACCAACAGCGAGGAGGGAGTAGGTAAAACCAGCTACACCATATCCAGAACATAAACTTTTGACTGATATAAGCCAGTCTTTTTTCGAGGAAGAGGCTGCCCCTCTAAAGGAAGTGGTCCCTGCAGGGAGGCACTTGGAATAAGGCCGGGAGTTCAGTTACTCGGCCAGAACTCTCCAGGTGTCCCAGGGCCCTTGGGTACCGATCTGACCCCTGATGGGACCTCAAATGAAGTCCAGCATTTCCAGGTGGGCAAACATGTCACCTTGTGTCTTTGGGGGGGGGTCCCTGTTAGGCCGAGAGGGGTCCCAGCAGAGGTCGGAGCAGAACCATGTGGCTCGGAGTCCCCTGGAAAGCCAGCCGTGCCTGACAGCCTGGTCTTGGGGGATTGGGCCCATTTGTTTGACAAAAGGTATCCCCTTTTGTCATCACCATGATTAGACACCTATGTGGTTCTGCCAACATGCCAACTCTCCAGCTACTCCGTGAAGTGTATTGGAGGTAAATCCAAACACAGGTAATCCCAAACTTCATCTGAAACAGTCATTCCTCTTTTCCCAGCCAGCATCTAAAAAAGAAAAATCAAAATTGTTCAAAATAAGCTCTGGTGGCTTGACTGGAGTCTTGTCTTCATTTTGCTTGTCAAAACAAGGGACTATCAGCTCTGATTTATGCCAGGAGGGTGGCTCATGCAGGCTCCCTGCCACAGCTCTCCTGCCCAGCCCACCCTGGCTGCCTCTTCTCTCCTGGGTGCCCCCTGGCTGCCTTTGGGGCACGGAGCCTGCAGTGCATGGCAGTTGGGGGAGATGTGTTAGAAGACACCCGAGGGTGTCACCACTAACCCACGGCAGGTTTGACTCCTTCCTTCCCAAACCCCGGGCCACCGTGTCTTCCCTTCGGGCTGTGTGAGTGTGCTGGGGCTGCTGCCGTCAAGGACCACAGCTCGGAGCCTTTGTCCCACGCTTTGGAGGCGGGGTGTCCCAGAGCCAGGTGTTGGCAGGGTCCCTTCCTTACGAGGGCTGTGAGAGAACATTTGGTGCCTCTCCCAGTTTCAGTGGTTTGCTGGCAATCTTTGGCCTTTTCGGCATGTAGAAGCATCGCCTGTACCCCTGCCCTCATCTTCACATAGCGGTCCTCCTGTGTGTGTGCCTGTGTCCTGATTTCCCCTTTTACAAAGATCTACTCTTCTCTAGTATAACTTTATCTTAATGGATTACTTCTACGAGGATCCTATCTCCAGATACAATCGCTTTCTCAGGTGCGGGGGTTAGGGCTTCACCAGGATTTTGAGGAGGGAGATTCAGTTCCACCCATGACATCTACCAGAAGCAAACCCTTCAGCTGGTATGTGTGGAATGTGTTTATTTTTCATGCCTCCCTGTTTTTATCTTCTCTGTGTCTATCTGTACTTTTCTAACCAGGATCTTTACAGCCATAATGCCCATGGTAGCAGCTGGACTGATCATAGATGACCCCACACTGCAGCCCATCCGACGACTTGTTGCCCTTGTAGGCACTGTGTTTTTCTAGTTTCGTTTTGAGCTATGCCTTTGGAATGTGTGCTGCGAATCTGCTGAGGCTGGCCCGCCTTCCTTGGCCACTTTAGCTGCATGGCCATCACCTGCGTGTTGCCATGTGAAGTGGGTGTCGAGTGTGATTTCAAACGTGCACTCGTGAGTCTCGGTCTGCACGAGTGATGCCGTGCAATTCTCGGCTCTGTCACCGATAATTCTTTTTGTCTTTTTCTGTTTCCATCCTAAAAACCACCTTGTCCATGATCCAGTAAAGAAGGTCCTTTAAGTGACGGGTCAGTAATCAACGCCCACTGTGCCCGCCCCCTCCCTCCACCATGGACCCTCACCCTCAGAGTGACACTAACGCTGTGTTTTTGACTTTCATACCCTAGCTTTCTAAACCGCTTTGTTTCGCCAAGCCAGTATTGGAAAGCCATTTGGTCTTTTAAAAAAAGGAAGAGCAGAAGAGGGGACCAATGCTTTCTTTCTCTCTATGTCCCCTTGAACAGGAAGTGGCATGTGGCTTTCCCGCTTGAGTCAGGTAGAGGTGAAATGTTACAGTGATGTGTGGCAGCTGTATTTTTGGCCAGCTAATTGCCCTGATTTCACCATGGAAAGGGCTCACAAATAACCCGGTATGAACATTGTGCCTTCATTGATCAGTATACATATCTGTTGTAGAGAAAAGAAACTTTCACTGGGAGGGAGAATTTCTCCAGATACACGTGGCTTGCCCCAACTTTACAATGAAAAACCACTTTATTCCTGGTAGGAGGTGATCGTAGGATCCAGTAGCCACAGAATAGTAAAATCATTTTCACCCAGATGTGATTAAAATGGAACTAACTCCATAGGCCACAGCACTGTAGGGGGAAAAAAAAAGACTAATAGGTGAACAGCCAGAGGGAAGTAAAAATAGTTGCTCTAAAGCTTCAGTTTCTCAGCAGTGCATTTCTATTCCTGCCCCTGGGAAACATAACATAGCTATTCTCTCTCTCCAAGTTCAGAAACCAAAATTCAAGAGTAACAACTCAGTGAGAATAGAATGAATCTCATTAGAAAGTAGGAGTATCAAAGGACAGTGAGCAGGTTAGGAAAGATTTTTGGAGGAAATTAAAAGTGGGCCACTTCGAGTTTACTGGCCAGGGTCCTGGCCTTTGGAGCTGGAGCTAAAGCAGACCTTGTTTTAAATGGGCCAGTTTTGGGGCACCTGGATGGCTCAGTCTGTTAAAGGTTCGACTCTTGATTTCAGCCCAGGTCATGATCTCAGGGTTGTGGAACTAAGCACGGTGTCGAGCTCTTGCACTGGGCGTGGCACCTGATTAAGATGCTCTATCTCCCTCTCCCCCAGCCCCCCTCCAAAAAAAATTAATGGGCCAGTTTAGGAGTGCCTAGATGGTTTAGTCCACAGAGCGTGTGCCCCCCCCCCTTTTTTAAGAAAGGGCACAGGGGTTGGGTGGGGGGCAGAGGGAGAAGGAGAGAGAGAATTTTAAGCAGGCTCCATACCCAGCACAGGGCCAAACACAGGCCTCAATCTGAAGACCCTGAGATCATGACCCGAGCTGAAATCAAGTCAGACACTTAATTGACTGAGCCGCCCAGACACCCGGAGCGTGTGACTCTTAACCTCAGGTTTGTGAGTTCAAGCCCTACATTGGGTGTGGAGCCTATTTAAAATAAAATTTTTTTAAAGTTTTTTTCTTTTTTTAAATGGGCCAGTTTATAAGCTTTTTGCCTGTGATTTCTACCTTCATCCTTCAGGCATCAGATGGTTCACTTTGATCAATGATCAGTAGTCACAGCTATTTTTGGTTTGGGGTTTGTTTTTTTTGAGAGAGAGTGAGTGGGGCGGGAGGGATAAAGGGAGGTCGGACAGAGGGAGAGGGAGAAACAGAATCTTAAGCAGGCTCTATGCTGAGCAGATCCTGACACAGGGCTCCATCTCATGATCCTGAGATCATGACCTGAGCCACCCAGATGCCCCAGTAATCACAGATGTTTTAAAAAGACCTCTTGGGGGGATCCCTGGGTGGCGCAGCGGTTTGGCGCCTGCCTCTGGCCCAGGGCGCGATCCTGGAGACCCGGGATCGAATCCCACGTCGGGCTCCCGGTGCATGGAGCCTGCTTCTCCCTCTGCCTGTGTCTCTGCCTCTCTCTCTCTCTCTCTGTGTGACTATCATGAATAATATTAAAAAAATAAAATAAAATAAAATAATAAAAAGACCTCTTGGGGATCCCTGGGTGGCACAGCGGTTTGGCGCCTGCCTTTGGCCCGGGGCGCGATCCTGGAGACCCGGGATCGAATCCCACGTCGGGCTCCCTGCATGGAGCCTTCTTCTCCCTCTGCCTGTGTCTCTGCCTCTCTGTCTCTCTCTGTGTGACTATCATGAATAAATAAATAAAATCTTTAAAAAAAATAAAAATAAAAATAAAAAGACCTCTTGGTCTACATTAGTTGCTGCTATGTAGCAAGTTCTGGTGCTGACTTCTAAGGGCTTCTGCCCTCAAATCAATTTTTGACACTGTAAATTGGTGTTTTCCCCAATTTCATTTGCATATAATATTTAGTGTTTATCTAATGACAGAACCATGTGTGCTATTACTTATTTTTTAATTGTCTCATTTTTCTAAAATACTTTCAGCTCATCTCTAGCAGTAATATCCATGAAATCTGGGCTTTGATGTGCTGCATATGTACTTTCCTGATTCACATTACATAACGTAAATTAAAAACATCCATCTCTTTATGTCAGAATCATCTTAAACTCTGTGTGGCTTTCAGTTATTACCTTCTCTGCATCATTAGGGTAGAAAAACTCCAGATGTGTATTTCTAGTCGGGTTGTTTTTTGTTTTGTTTTGTTTTTAATTCATGAGAGACACAGGTAGAAAGAGAAGCAGGCTCCCCAAGGGGAGCCTGATGTAGGACTCGATCCCAGGACCCTGGGATCACGCCCTGAGCCAAGGGCAGATACTCAACCACTGAGCCACCCAGGTGCCCCTCTAGTTGGTTTTTATTTCCACTGATAATGGGAAGAGACTGTCACCAGTGCTTAACCAAGAGATGAGATGCATCACACATCACATATGTACATGCCCTTTTCACACTGTATCACCTCCCAGGTTTGGTGACAATGACATGCAGAATCCCCTGCTGCTTTCTCAAATAACTTTGACTTGCACCCCCACTTTTTCTTTCACACCTTGAATTGATTTGCTTCCTTCTACATTTGCTGCTGTCTGTCCTGGCATTGCAAAAAAAATCTTTAAAGTGCACAGAGGGCTGGCTTTCATTTCCTTCTCTCCCTTCCAAAAGGTTTAGCTTCTTCTCCCGAGATAAGAAGCGTCTGGCCAACACGCAGAGGAACGTGCACATCCAGGAGTCGTTTGGCCAGTGGGCCAACTCCCACCGTGATGACAGTTACACGGAGCAAGGACAGGAAGCCCTGCAGCACCTGTGACCACAGCCCGCCTCCACCCTGGGACCTGAATTATCCACCGCCAGCGCCAGCAGTGGGACCTGGCAGCTTCAGGTGTTGCTACCTTGCACACCTCTCGGTTCAGATGCACCCCTAGAACTGATCCCTCAAACAAACTGCTTTGAGGAAGCACACTGAAAAACTGATGCCAAACTCTAAAGAAATGTTTATTTATACCCAGGGCTATGACCGTTTATAATAGATGACTGATCCCTTAGGATATATATTTAATAACACCATGAGCAGAGGCCAGACTTTTGCATTAACTTCAGTAACACAAGCTTCTTTAAGCCAAATACATCACATGCCACTATAATTACTGTTTGACTTACTTTGTATGAAATTCCGTGTAGGGGTTTTATTAACACATTTGTCGTACTGAAGTGGGAGGCAGGAAGCAGTAGATTTTCCTTATATCTCTCATGAAATTGTTGTGGTGGTAGCTCAGTACATAGGATGCATCCATTAGATAAGCAGGATAAGCCTCCAAAGTCACCAGACAAGCTGGCCCCACTTAGATGTGAGGCAACAGAAAATATGGTCCTCCTAACCCAGAAACTGGAGATGACTTTGCAAGAGCCAGTGGTTCTCTTTTGCACCTTGTTACTGATATTGCCTAGAGCATGTAACGAGTGCCTTGGAATCGGCTGTGAGTTATGCAGTACTAACCAAACAAAGTTGCTAAGGATGAGACATTGCAACCCTTTTCATTTCTTGTTTGTATTTTTTCCCCCTCAGCTTCTTTCTTTATCTTTAAATACATCAAACAGTCTCCTATAAAGAAGACCAATGTACAAGAGCAGATTTGAAAAGGGCGGGGGGGGGGGGGCGGGATAGGCTCACCAGCGTGAAGGCAGTGGGTGAAGAGATTGCTTGGGGACCGCATGTCTGGCTGACTCATAGGGATGTGGTGACACAGAGAGGGGCAGAAACCTGTATCTGGTGAGCTGAGATTTTGCCCAATAGCACTGTCTTTCTCTCTGCCCGCAGAGGACACCTCAGGGCACAGGCTGGGTGCTGACAGATTGAGAGAGGTAGCATTTGCTAGCAGAACACTCAAGTAACATCTGATGAGTCCACTACACATTCTGCTATGGTTTGCTAAGAAACCATCAGGTTGGTTTACAGTATATGGGGACTCTGTTTCCAGATTGCAGAAAAGAATGATCAGACAGGATAATGTTGCTTATGCACTGTGGTTCTCAAACCTGACTGCCCACAAGAATTATCAGTTGATTCTCAGAGTATAAAAGCAAGTGTATTGAGGAATCCCACTCCCCCTGGCCACTTTTAGTTGCCTTCTCAGGATTAACCAATGTTGCCAGTTTCTTGAATGTCTTCAAAGAGCTTATAAATATACATGCAGTTATGTAACAAAATATATTTTTTCCTTTTTTTTCATAAATGGCAGCATACTATATATGTGCTATTCTGTACCTTTCTTTTCTTAGAATACCCTGGAGATGATGACTCCACATCAGTACATAAGACAGTGGGTCTCAATGTCCCCCAGGGACATTTGGCAATGTCTGGAAATATTTTTGGTGTTTTGGTTGTCACAACTGCTGTCATCCAGTGGGTCGGCTCCAGGGATGCTGCTCAACATCCCACAGCGCTCAG
Organism: Canis lupus dingo; assembly: GCF_003254725.2. Lineage (NCBI taxonomy): Eukaryota > Metazoa > Chordata > Mammalia > Carnivora > Canidae > Canis > Canis lupus. The sequence continues at coordinate 6,443,052 of NC_064268.1, forward strand.
AACAGTGCCCCCATCACAGTCTCCCAGCACCAGATGTAATAGTGCAAGATTGAGGACCCCTGGTGTACCATGTAGATGCATAATTTGTTCATGTTGACAGTTACACTGTCAACTTCCTTTCCAGTCTTTTACTGTCTAAAACAGCACTGTACACTTTCACACATGTCAGTCTGCAGAATAAACTAGAATTGCCAGGTGATAGGGTTTATGCCTTTGTCATGTAGCTACTGCTAAGGTCCCTGCTGTGGGGGCTTTACACCAACTTTTTTGTTTTGCTTAGTTACCAGGGTCCATACAATGTGAAGCTTCAAAGTCAAGGATGGGATCTGTGTTTGCATATTTGTTTAATCCATCTATGTTCTGGTACCCAGGGTTAACCACTAGCGTGGATAATGTAAACACCATGACTGGATTTCTTTTTTCTGCTGTTGTCTCACAACACAAGCTTCCCTAATGTGGAGAGCTTGTTTAGCTGAAGTACCTGCCAACTCTAGCCCATAACACACTTTTGGTGTCGTAACGGAGCACTTTGCAAAACCTGAATGAAGTCAGAAGAGTGTACACCTGCATGGCTGTTTTCTGAGACATAGGAGATGGTAAAATTCTGCGCTAGGAATTTACAAAGGGGGGAATCCCTGGGTGGCTGAGTGGTTTAGTGCCTGCCTATGGCCCAGGGCGTGATCCTGGCGTCCTAGGATCAAGTCCCGCATTGGGCTCCCTGCATGGAGCCTGCTTCTCCCTCTGCCTGTGTCTCTGCCTCTCCCTCAGTCTGTGTCTCTCATGAATAAATAAAATCTTAAAAAAAAATTTTTTTTACAAAGGAAAGAACCTATTTTTCTAAAACTGCCCTAATAGTTTTAAAATAGAACAGATTCCCTACATAATGAGATTCATACCCCAAATGCAAAAACCTGGTCGTGAATGTGTTGAGTCTTGATACTAAATCATTTACTTTGCATGAAACATCTTGAATTTTAAAGAAGCTGAGCTTACAAAGATACAGCCATTAATAAAACAAAAATGCTAAGTGTCACTTTGGTGAAAATCCTGGGAACAACATGGTACTTTTCAAAGCCCTTAAAAGTTAACGTCAATATATCCAGCCCTCCAACAAGTGGGAGGCCGGATGTCTAAGAGGGAGAAGACAAATCAATCCATCAGAACCACATAGAAGCCTCTTTCATTGATTTCTCGCCGTTTCATGATCACTTCTTTAGAGCTTCACAGACCAGAGCCTTAGAGCCCTGCAACTTTGGTTTTTCATTTTCTTTTTTTTTTTTTTTAAGATTTTATTTATTTATTCATGAGAGAGACAGAGAAAGAGGCAGAGACACAGGCAGAGGGAGCTCCCTGCATGGAGCCTGATGCAAGACTCAATCCCTGGACCCGGGATCACGCCCTAAGCCGAAGGCAGACGCTCAACCACTGAGCCACCCAGGCATCCCTGGTTTTTCACTTTAAATGCCAGCCTCCCTGCCAAAAACAGGGAGGAAAAAAAGGCAATCAGCATTTGGCTCAAGAATGGAGTTACATTTGTTTGAGAATAGCTGGTTGCTGACCCAGGCTACTGCACACACTGGCTTTGCTATGAAGTTCTGAACATTATCCCTGAATTCACTGCCCTATATCATTTTTATTTCAGTTTGCCAAGCCTTTACACTATAAAGATGGAAAAGATACAGCTTACTCTGGCCATATTCAGGTTCCCAAGAGTCTGAGAGTATTGCAAATGATTTTCGGTCATCACTTCATTTTGCCAAGCCCCCCAAATGGTCAATTCCAACAGGCAGGAGAAAATCAAAATTGCAAAAACAAATTCTCTACTGCTACCTGCCCTTCTGTGTAGATGCTGGCAAAGACAAAACTGTTTCTCAAGTTTATTAAATAATGAGAGATAAAGTTCATAATATCATGTTCAGCTGGAACCTGGGTTCCAGATCGGAAAGAAAACTTACTCCAGACCCCACCACCATTAGCAAGCTTTACTCAAGCACTGGACATACATACTATATAAAAGCAACACAGATCTCTGTGCTTCTGTTTATGCTGGGTCTGGGTTCTGGCGATGCTGGTGAGCCTCTATTTACTTCGGTCCCTCTTCTCCCTCCCCTTGGCTCGGTCATCTCTGAAGTCCCTCTCTCTCTCCCAGTCACTTTCTAGCCACACCCTGCTTGGCTCTCTCTCCTGCCATCTCTTTTCCCGGTTACGATCATGGTCTCGGTCCCTCGTCCGAGAGTCCCAGTGTCTTTCTCGAGACCGAGATCGCTCCCGCTTTTCCCGTTTTCCCTCTCTGTATTGATCGTTTTTAATAATTGGCAAATTAATGGGTTTTCGAAAAGGCCGGTCACGCCCCCCAAACCTCAGCTGCCCAGATTCCTTTTTCCCTCCCAGACCTCCTCCAAGTCTCCGAGGGATCCACCCTTTGAGGGTCCTTTCCAGTTCATAGTCCACAAATATCTCATGCTGGTCAATCACCAGGCCGTCTGCATCTCGGTACGCTTTGATCAGAGAACGCTCCTCTTTGTATTCAATGAAGGCATAGCCCTTTGAAAGACCCGTGACCAAGTCCCTCACCAGCCGAAGCCTCCTGATGTCCCCGTAGCGAGAAAATACTTCCTTTAACTTCTCCTCCTTGGTCTGCAAGTTTAGTCTTGCCACAAACAGGGTGAGGAGGGGGTCTCCTGTGACGCCCTTGTTGGGAGTGTATCGGGCCAACATTGCCCTCCAGACAGCACGATCGTGTGGATCTTCATCAGTGCCATCAATGCTGCCAGCTTTAAGGGGGTCATACTCCTTGGCGATGGGCATCCAATCGTTCATGTTCTAGGAAGGATCACAGCAAACCTTTATGTAGCACCTACTGTGAGCTACTCATTTAATCCTTAAAATAACCCTGAGAAATAGATGCTATTATTCACTCTTTCTTCAATAGGGAAGAAAGGACCTAGAGCATGAGGCCTTCCAGCTACAAAGTGGGTGGGACAATATCAAAGCCAGACAGTGGGGCTCCAAGATGTTGTCACGCACTGCTCAACCCTCCATCCCGGGAAGAAGCACAAGGCAATTTGCTGGGTTTGATCCATCTGTGTATCATCCAATTTAGTCCCATCAGGACACTTACCAACCACATTAAAATGTGGCAACATGGATCAGAATCCAGGCTCACCTTTCAGACTTTAAAATGGTCATAGGAAGACAAGCCTCGGAACTGCTATGAAAATTGGTGTTTTTAAAAACTCTTTACTACCAAGAACCTCAAACATGTACCATGTAGAGAATGGCATAACCTTCCACAGACTCATCACCTGACTGACCAACATGTAGCTAGTCTTGTTTCATCGGTGCCCACTCACATCCTCACTCCTAGATTACTTTGCAGGAAATTCTGGATATTATTACATGCTCATCTGTAAATGTTTTGGTATGCATTATTAAAAGATAAGAAAGATAAGGATTTTTTTTAGCAAAACAAAACTACAAGGGAAAATGGTGTTTTTTTAAAATTTTATTTATTTATTTATTTATTTATTTATTATTTATTTATTTATTTATTTATGATAGTCACAGAAAGAGAGAGAGAGAGGCAGAGACACAGGCAGAGGGAGAAGCAGGCTCCAAGCACCGGGAGCCCGATGTGGGATTCGATCCCGAGTCTCCAGGATCGCGCCCTGGGCCAAAGGAAGGCGCTAAACCGCTGCGCCACCCAGGGATCCCGAAAATGGCGTTTTTGATGTAGTATTTTGCATAGGTAGCAAAGCTAAAACTACTGTGACCCAGCAGCAGCAGGCTCTTTGATTCAAAAGGAATATGAGATTTTTTTCTCAATCCCCTGGCTGATAATCTGTTTGTGCCTTATGGCATGGGAACTGATTGCAATGGCAATTTTATCCCACAAGCATACTCCTCCAACTGTCGTTTGTTCTGATACAGGATAATTTTTTTTAAAGAGGGTGGGAAAGTTTAAACTGAGAGGAGAGGCAGTTAACATGGTAATTGATTCACATTCTGGTGACTCTGCTAGAATAGTGTCTGCCAACATTTCAGACACTGGTAATGCTCACGTGACCATCTCTGCAAAACTTACAGCCAATATCAAAATATGTTACCTTAAAACCAGGACTCCAGATGATTGGCTAGCTCAGTCAAAGCATACGACTCCTGATCTAGGGCTCATGAGTTCAAGCCCCACGTTGGGTATAGAGCTTACTTTAATTAATTAACAAACCAGGGCTCTGAACAATTTATATAGTACTCTCATTCATTACATCTTTCCATGATATTAAAATATCTGTAATTACCCTCTTACTCATATTTTCCTCAAGGATCTTTTTGCTTTCGTTTTTCTTCAGTTGATGGGTTATGTAGGAGGAGTGATTATTTATGGGATAAACTGTGAAATTATATTCCCAATAAAAACACCAAAACAATAAAATCCAAAGTCAACAGCACTGCACTCAAGACCTTTTGAGCATCACTTAGCCTCTTACCACATGCCATTGCAAAATCTGTTTTACCCAGGATTGCTTCTCATTCCTTAAATGTGCCCTAATTCCCCAGCTCTGGTTCTTGCCCTGTGCGATTTCCTCTCCTGGGAACAGCCTCTTCCTTTCCACATCTCCACGTATGGAAATTCTATTGGTCCTTCCAAGCCCAGCTTCCAACCTCCCTGTGAAGCAAATTAATCTGTCCTACACCTCACAGCTTCATGGCTTCTGTAATACCAATCTCATTTTCCCCGAACACACAGTAAACACTCTTCAGTCTAGTGTATGCTTTACTGTATCTCCAGATTCTGGGATACTTCCTGATAAATACTGAGGAACTAAACCAACTCCAATCAAAAGTTAGTGAAGTTCTTTGTTCCAAATCAGACAAAAAGGATGACTTCATTGCAAACTGATAGGCAAAACACAACTTTATACTTGCAGAGGCCTTGAGAAAAATCAAGGCCATCCCACCTAAAGTTTAGCATTAGCACAAGTACAGCCATCTTAGGCCCCTGTGAATAAGAGCTGAACTTTATAGGAAAAACTGCAGAATGTCCTCGGCAGGGAATCCCATAATCAGAAAGACAACAGAGCTCAGAATTGCCCTAGGCAGAGAATCTGGTATCAGAAAGGCAACAGAGCCCACCTGTGGTAGAAAGTCCCATATTAGAATGAGAACAGAGCTCAATGCCCTTGAAACCCCCATATCAGAATGTAAACAGAACTTGAAAAATTCCTCCACCCCTTCTGAAAATCCTCTAGACTAGCCTATAAAAAACCCAGCTGTAACCCACTTCGGGGTCCAAGTCCCTCCTCCGCTGTGTCCGGTACACTTGGACCCAAGCTCGAGCTTGCTAATCAACACTCGTGTGCTTGCATCAGTGTGGGCTCCTTCGTGGTTTCTCGGATTCACAATCTTGGGCACACCGATACTGTCTGCCACTACCCTGTAAAAGGAGGGCATCTATGCCTGTCTTTGTTAACCAGCAACTCTAATAACAGCTGGAGAAACAAGACAAGAGAGGATTTCAGTCCTGTCTGGGTGCTGTCTCTAACTCACTTTGTATCTCTTCTCTTTCATGGAATTTGTCCACGTGAAAAAGAGAGAGAGTGAGAGAGAGAGAGAGAGAGAATGCACACTACATTGTTTGACTCTCTTCCTGCTCTAGTATGGTCTAACAATTCCATCCTTATTGGCCCTAACATTCCAGACCGCACTCCCTATCCTCCATCACAGGGCTGCCAGGGGGAACACAAAAACCCACAAACATGAGGACCATGATAATTATAGTTAACTTGTACTGAAGACTTAGGGGGTGCCTGCCACTATGCTAAGCACTTAACTCCTCTTGATGAAGGATAGCTAGAAGGCAGGCAGGGACAAGGGGCCCTACCCTAAGAGGAAACCACCCTTCAAAGGATTTTATACTACCCTGGAAGGAGCTTTCCACCAAGTGATAGATGACAAAAACCCAACTGTATGACAGGCGCAGGGAGGGTTAATCAGATTAAAACAGCCAGCTAACAAGCCCATAAAACCCCCTAGACTTAGGAACTCTGGTGGCAACCTCTCCGGCCCCTTCTTGGGAGCTTTGTACTATCACTTTGCTTTCACTCAATAAACCTTGCTTTGCCGCCCACGACTTTGTCTGCTCTAACCTCTTCATTCTTCAAAGGAGTGTGACCAAGAGCTCTCCGCACCAACAGAGAAAAAAAAATCCTGTAACACCCTCACCTCACAGCACTGTTGGGACATAGGTTCTACAATCAGTGCCATTTCAGATGAGGAGGGAGATACACAAAACTTTCTTTTGCTGCAAATCACAAGTAGCCCTGCCAGGTAGTCACATTCAAGGGCTTTTACCACTCCAGAACTTGAGCTCTTAACTACAGTATTTCCTTAGATGGCTGTCATAAAATATGAAACTTTGGAGATGGGAAGAGCAAAAAACAAAATCCTACAAGGAGTCTGGGTTTTTGAGGCTGAGGAAAGAATCCCTTCCCCAGTCAACAAGAACAGGTCATAAAAGATCCATCAAATATGGGGATCCCTGGGTGGCGCAGCGGTTTGGCGCCTGCCTTTGGCCCAGGGCGTGATCCTGGAGACCCGGGATCGAATCCCACGTCGGGCTCCCGGTGCATGGAGCCTGCTTCTCCCTCTGCCTGTGTCTCTGCCTCTCTCTCCCTCTCTCTGTGTGACTATCATAAATAAATAAATTTATAAAAAAAAAAAAAGATCCATCAAATAAAACTGACATTATACAGAGAGCATGGTTGGCTCAGTTGAGCATCTGCCTTCAGCTCAAATAATGATCTGGGGCATTGGGCATCAAGCTTCCTGATCAGCGGGGAGTCTGCTTCTTTCTCTCCCTCTGTTCCTCCCCACTACTCTTTCTCTCACTTGCTCTATGAAATAAATAAAATCTTTAGGGATGCCTGGGTGGCTCAGTTGGTTAACCATTTGCCTTCTGCTCAGGTCATGATCCCTGGGTCCTGGGATGGAGCCCTTCATTGGGCTCCATGCTCAGCCAGGAGCCTGTTTCTCCCTCTCCTCCTCACTCTTGATCTCTGTCATTATCTGTCTCTCTAAATAAACAAATAAAATCTTGTTTAAAAATTTGAAGAGATCTTTTTAAAAATCTGAAGGGAATTACTAAGGGATAATCTGAATTTTTGTTTCTCCTCATTGGTGGTATCCTTTCAATAATAAATGCCAAGGGGGGAAAAAAAACTCTTAAACTAAATGCCAAGAGAGCAGCAGCAGGCATCACAGCTTCTCATTCATCATTCACAGTATTCTTCCCATTGCAGAATTATGTTGAGATTTCCTACAATTTCTTTGGATTTTTTAGATTCGTATCATTATTTCATACATGAGGATGAGATATGAGAGATGAATGGTGGGGGAATGGAACAATTAATCCTTAAAGAAAAAAGTGTGGAAAGCGCAGGAGAACACAGGACCTGGAGGCAGAACACCAGGTTTAAGACCTAGTCCTCTCCTGGCAAAATTTAAACCATCTGTAAAATGTAACTACCTGCCACTTCACTAGGTTTTTGTTAAAATTAAGACAGGGACGCCGGGGTGCTCAGCGGTTGAGCATCTGCCTTCCGCTGGGGTCGTTATCCCGGAGTCCGGGATCGAGTCCCGCGTCGGGCTCCCTGCGTGGAGCCTGCTTCTCCCTCCGCCTGTGTCTCTGCCTCTCTCTCCCTGTGTCTCTAATGAATAAATGAATCTTTTTAAAAATCATAAAAAAAGATTAGATAAGACAGTGTCCGTGAAAGTGCTTTATAAGTTATTATACAGATCAGCTATTAAGAAACCATCCAAGAAAACATGCCCCCCTCTTACTGAATCCCCGGAATTTAGAATATTCCCGCGCTTCGCCCGCAAAAGGGAAATAGAACCGAAATCAGACCCGCCGAAGCCTCCCGAGCATGCGCAGTGGCCCCGCGGCCGCGAAGCCGGAAGTCTGGGTAGAAGAGCCCACATTGCCAGTAGCCCCGCAGCACCCCAGCTTTGACCGATGGCCCTGGAGGCTGCCCACCCCCCGACCTCTCACCCTCTGGGGGGAGAAGGGGCCCTAATTCCACCGAGCTATCGCCCCCGCTGTCCGCAACAAATCCCCCAAGGGCTCCCCCTTTGCCAGGCGTCAACATGGCGGCCCTTACACGAGTGGACGCAGGGTCCCGGCCCAATTCCCTCGTCCTTCCCGCCGGAGTGGGCCTTGCTGGCGCCAAGCTGCTGCCACTCACCTCGGCAATGGTCGGGCTTCCCTTTCCACAGAGGCCAGCGGACTCCCCGGACTTGAAGCGCCGGGAGATTCCTCGCGCCCGCCTGAGTAGCCCTTTACATTGGAGGAAGCAGATTCGCCGCGAGCAGTGGTTTGGGTTTTTTTTTTTTTTTTTTTTAACTTAAAAAAAAAAGTAATCCATGTGTATTGAACCTCCAGGGTATGTCCTCTCCGAAGAGCATGAGCTTTTAGCTTTTCTAACTTTTTGCACGAAGACAAACTCCTAAATTGAACGATTGAGTTGAAAGACTATCGAATGTGCGGTTAGTGCTCTGGGAGGAGCCGAATCACCCTCCCGAGCGAAGGGATGTGTCAGCGCTGTGGGAGTGTCGGTTCTCAGACTCACTTTGGGAATCGGCTTGTATTGAAGTGTCTGCAGAGGGTGCGTGAGCCAGTTCACACTGAAGAGGAGGGAGCCAGGAAGGGTTGACAACCCTGACTCCATCTTGCGTCAGCCACCATTTTGTGGAGTTCGCGGAAGGGCAGCCGCCTCTTGGAATGAACACGCCGCCTCACAGACTTGACCTAAAGAGGTCAACCGACCACCCCGCAGCCCATGCCAGATGAAAGTTCTCCCTCGCTGGGGTAAACAAGCTTTAAAAACACCTCTGGGGGATCCCCGGGGGGCTCAGTGGTTGAGCATCTGCCTTCTGCTCAGGGCGTGATCCCGGGAGCCTGGGATCCAGTCCCACATCGGACTCGGTGCATGGAGCCTGCTTCTCCCTCTGCCTGTGTCTCTGCCTCTCTGTGTCTCTAGAGAATAGATAAAATCTTTTCAAAAATAAAAACACGTCTGGGGAGGGGCACACAACTGAATTGGATTGTGCCTCACACCTAAATAGTTGTTTTTTTCCTCGCTCATAGGCACGCTTCTGAGGTTTTTCCTTAGCAGTTTGGAGCAGCCAAAGAAAAGATGTGAAGCCACCTCAGGCACCTCCCGTGGACCTCTGGACCTGCCCAAGTGAGCACTGCAGCCCCGTGTTGCTTCTCTTAGGGCTGCTCCTATAACTGGGGGTGGTGGTGACAGGCATGGTCCTCTCACATCCCCAACCTCCCACCTCGGTATAGCTCAGGAGACTTTTCTTTCTGCCGCCCTCCCCCCTTTTAAGTAATCTCTACACCTAAGGTGGGGCTCGAACTCATGACCCTGAGATCAGGAGTCTCCTGCTGCATGAACTGAACCAGTCAGGCACCCTGAGATTTTGGGAAAGGAGGAGATTTCCTCACTTCAGAACCGATATCAGTTCAGGGGATTCCTCCAATACAGAATGGATACCATTGTCTCAAAGAGCTCTTGATGATCAGCCTGCTGGTTGTACAGATTAAAAATTGGCCCAGGGGCACCAGGGTGGCCAAGGGTCTGATTGCAGCTCAGGTCATGATCTCAGGGTTGTGAGACGGAGCCCTGTGACGGGCTCCTGGGTCAGTGGAAGTCTGCTTCTCTCCGTCTCCCTTTGCCCTCCCTCACTTGTGCTTGCTCCCTCTCTAAACAGATACATAAAATCCTAATAAGAAAATAAAAAATGGCCCAGGGAGTTGTATGCTTCCTCAACCTGGGTTCAAATCACTAAAGATCTTTTAAAACTTCACTGGCCTCATTGGGGCACCTTTGATATCCCTAAATTGGTATATTTAAGAGCACAATTGGAAAGGTGAAGCCATCATACTTCACAAAATCAGTGGAAGCTTATTTCAATTGGTACTTAGAAGCCCCCAAAAGAACCTACTCAGGGATCCCTGGGTGGCGCAGCGGTTTGGCGCCTGCCTTTGGCCCAGGGCGCGATCCTGGAGACCCGGGATCGAATCCCACATCAGTCTCCCGGTGCATGGAGCCTGCTTCTCCCTCTGCCTGTGTCTCTGCGCCTCTCTCTCTCTCTGTGACTATCATAAATAAATAAAAATTAAAAAAAAAAAAAAGAACCTACTCAGTCATAGCCTCACAAAAGAAAAAAAATACAAAAGTCAAAGAAAGATGAAAACAGAACAACTCAACACCAAATCAAGAATTATTCTACATCTTCCATTTCCAATTCTGTCTCCTACTGCATCCCTATTTCCTCTGCTATATGGAGATCTTTCCAAAGTTCATTTTTTCTCCTCTGAAATTTCTCCTCCTCAGCCCTGCCACCATCCATCTTCCCGAAACTAATGTCATAGCATCTTTCAAAGTCAAAGTTACTGGTACAAATCACAATAATCTGATCCCCCTTCTTTCATCCTCTGGTCCTAAACAGAACTTCTAAATCTTGCAAAAGACTTTCCTAACCAAAAGAAAATTCAGAAGAGTTCACCTGAAATTCAGGAGAGTTCACCTGATCTTAGGGTCTCAAGATCTCAGAGTCATGATTTCAAGCCCCATGTTGGGCATGGAGCCTACTTAAAAAAAAATTATACGGAACCGCCATCTTCCAGTAATTCGCCAAAATGACCAACACAAAGGGAAAGAGGAGAGGTACCCGCTATATGTTCTCTAGGCCTTTTAGAAAACATGGAGTTGTTCCTTTGGCCACATACATGCGAATCTATAAGAAAGGTGATATTGGATATTGGAATGGGCACTGTTCAAAAAGGAATGCCCCACAAATGTTACCATGGCAAAACTGGAAGGGTCTACAATGTTACTCAGCATGCTTTTGGCATTGTTGTAAACAAACAAGTTAAGGGCAAGATTCTTGCCAAGAGAATTAATGTCCGCATTGAGCATATTAAACACTCAAAGAGCCAAGATAGATTCCTGAAGCGTGTGAAGGAAAATGATCAGAAAAAGAAGGAAGCCAAAGAGAAAGGTACTTGGGTCCAACTGAAGTGCCAGCCTGCCCCACCCAGAGAAGCACACTTTGTGAGAACCAATAGAAAGGAGCCTGAACTGCTGGAACCCATTCCCTATGAATTCATGGCATGATAACTGTAAAGAAAATAAAAGACCTCAGGATTGTAAATAAATAATAAATAAATAAATAAATAAATAAATAAATAAATAATAAAAAAATTATAAAACAAAACCCTGGATCTTTCAAAAAGAAATGCTTGAAATATAAAAGATAGCTCCAAAAGAACAAAAATCTTGGGAAACCTGGTCAGTGCAATTAAGTGTCCAACTCTTGATTTCGGCTCAGGTCATCTCAGGGTCCCTGGCTCTGTGCTGGGCCTTGGAGCCTGCTTGAAATTCTCTCTTCTGCGCATGCCCTCTCAGCTCCACTCACGTGCATGTACATGTGTGTGCACTCTCTAAAAAAACAAAAACAAAAATCTCAAAAACAATCCCTCTATCCAATTAGAGATGCTCCAAGGACAAAAGGGATTTTTTTCAATTCTAGCAAACACCAACGGAGAAACTCCCATAACAATTTAGAATGAAAATGGTTTTATTCTTTAAAAAAAAAAAAAGTTTAATTTGGAGCGCCTGAGTGGCTCAGTCAGTTTAACCTACCTTGGCTCAGGTCATGATCCCAGGGTCCTGGGATCAAGCCTGCTTCTACCTCTCCCTGCCACTCCCCCTGCTTGTGCTTGCTATCTCTCTGTCAAATAAATTTTTTTAAAAATCTTTTTTAAAGATTTAATTTATTTGACAGAGAGAGTGCGAGCAGAGGAAGGAGCAAAGAGGGAGGGACAGGCAGGCTCCAAGCTGAGCAGTCTGATGCAGAGCTCAATCCCACAACCCCAAGATAACCACCTAAATGAAAATCAAGAGTCAGACCCTAAACCACCCAGGCACCCCTAAGATGATTTTATTTTTATAGATACTGGAGCAACTTCTTCAATCCTCAACCCCCGATTTATTTTCCAGTCCCTTGCCTCAAGAATACAAAAGCACTTAACCATGATCAGAGTCATTTATCAGCCACCAACTGTCCCATCATCTGAACCCCTAGAGTTCATTCTTGGCACTCGACAAGGTAACAATTCCTTTTTATTGGTACCCTCATCCCCAGCATTTTCTTTTATTCTTTAAGTAGGCTCCATGCTGAATGTGGGGCTCAAACTCAGGACCCTAAGATCAAGAGTTGCATGCTCTACCAACTGAGCCAGCCAGGCACACTTCCCCCACCCCAGCCCTTTTGTTAGGAAGAAATTTTTTGTACACTTCCCAGGCCCATATTTCCTTTCACCAAAAAAATGAAATGCAGTTACATCTGCCTCAATCTTCAAAATTTCTAATTCTACCCATATCTGCCCAGTACTGCCCTCCAAGCAGTCCACTGCCCTCCATTCCTAAATATGCTCCCTAATCAATTGTGGGCAGCCTCTCCAACAATTTGGGACATATAACCTCGGCTGCCCCAATAGCTATTCAAATTGATCCATTAAAGAAAAGCCTTACCCAGTATTACATAATACCTTTTAAGCCCTATGTCCATTAAAAGAATAACTCCTATTATTCAAGACTTTATCAACAAAGGACTGATCATCCTCACTACTAATCCTTGTATTAACCCCATTTTTTTCCAGCTAAAAAACCCCATGATAGAGGAAGGCATTTTGTGACCTTAGGGCAGTTACCAATACAGTCACACCCTGCCACCCTATTGTTCCTGACTCTCATACCTTCCTCTAATATACCAGCTGAAACCACTACTTTTTCTGTCATTGCCTTATGCAGTGCTTTTTTTCAGCATCCCTATCAACCCCCAAAGTCAGTATCTTTATACTTTTACACGGAACAGTCAGCAATATACTTGGATAGTCCTACCTCAGGAATATGCTAAAAGTCCTACTTATCTCAAACCCTCCATACTGACCTAAAAGATCTTGATTTCCCTAGGATTTCTACACTTTACAATAGATAGATGATTTATTACTGTGTCCTCCCACCCTAAGGCTTGTCCCACTGACGCTAAATGCCTTCTCAAACAATTAGCCAACAAAGGACACAAAGATCTAAAGATAAATTACAGTTCTGTTCTTCAAATTCCTAGGCTACTTTTTGCTGGATGGGCTAAAAATAGAACCAGAGAGAATTACTACCTTCACCCAGTTCCTTCAGACTGAACGACAATTACAGGGTTTCTGGGTCTTGCAGGGTACTATTACCTTTGCATTCCCAATTATTTCCTCACAGCTCAACCTTTATGTGCCTTCCACTCCAGGCCTGATCCCATGGCCTCAGGAGGCCCAAGATGCCTTTATATCTTTTTTGTTTTTTAAGATTATTTGTTCATTTATATAATCTCTATACCCAGCATGGAGCTCAAACTCACCACCTGAGATCATGAACTCACTAACTGATGGAGCCAGCCAAGTGCCTCACCTCAATATCTTAAAAACAAAAACAAAAACAGCTCTCTTCCACAACTCTAGGACACCCTAATTACCAACTGCCCTTCTTTCTTGTCCATCTGGGAATCCTTTCTCAAAGGCTTGGAGGCCTACAACAGTCACAGGGTATTATAGTCTTCCATTAGGCCCCAAGGCCAAAGGTGTATCTCCCTAACTCCACGCCCTATCAATCTGCCTCTATCCTCATTACTACCACCGAAAAACTAATACTAGATTCTCCCCTACAGGTATTAGTTCCACATGCTGTTAAAACTCTTAGACTCCCACCACACCCAACACCTATCTGCCAGTTGGCTTACAAAATTTGAATGACAGTTTCCTTCCTCTTCAAACACTTCTGTCTCTCATAGTCCTCTCAATCCTGCTATCTTATTTCCTTTACTCCTTAAAAACTCAGCTGAGGGATCCCTGGGTGGCTCAGTGGTTGAGCGCCTGCCTTCAGCCCAGGGTGTGGTTCTGGAGTCCCAGGATCGAGTCCCACATCGACTCCCACATCGGGCTCTCTGCATACAGCCTGCTTCTCCCTCTGCCTGTGTTTCTGTCTCTCTCTCTCTGTCTCTCTCATGAATAAATAAATAGAATCTTAAAAAAATAACAAAACTCAGCTGAGCACAAGTTCATCCTTGTGATAGTCTTATTACTTACCCCTCAGTTAGACTTTCACAAAATTCCCTTCAAAAATCCAGACTTTATTTGGTTTACTGATTGATCACTAAAGGATGATCAAGGGGAACCTGGGTGGCTGTCGGTGAAGCATCTGCCCTTGGCTCAGGTCATAATCTCAGGGTCCTGGGATTGAGCCCCCCATGGGGCTCCCTGCTCAGTGGGGAGTCTGCTTCTCCCTCTCCCTCTGCCCCTCCTCCCTGCTCATGTTCACTCTCTCTCAAATAAGTAAAATATATATTTTTTAAATGATCAAGAAAAATACAAAAACAAAACAAAAAAACAAAAAAAAGAAAAATACAATGCAGGACACTCTAGTATCCACTGAAAAAATTATCAAAGGTTCATGTGTCCCAAAAAGCTTAATTACATGCTCTAGTAAGAGCATGCCAATTGATAATAAATAAAACTCAGTCGGTGGAACATGTGACTCTTGATCTCCAGGTTGTAAGTTTTTTTTCTTTTAAGAGGTACTTCCTATTTCTTTTTTTTTTTTTTAAGATTTTATTTATTTATTCATGAAAGACACAGAAGAGAGAGAGAGAGGGAGAGACATAGGCAGAGGGTAAAGCAGGCTCCATACAAGGAGCCTGATATGGGACTTGATCCCAGATCCCAGGACCATACCCTGAGCTAAAGGCAGACTCTCAACTACTGACCCACCTAGGTGTCCCCCCAGGTTGTAAGTTTGAACCCCACCTTAGGTATAGAGATTACTTAAAAATAAAATCTTAAAAAAAAAAAAAAACATTTATTAAAACTGCTTGATTCTGGGATCCCTGGGTGGCGCAGCGATTTAGCGCCTGCCTTTGGCCCAGGGCGCGATCCTGGAGACCCGGGATCGAATCCCACGTCGGGCTCCCGGTGCATGGAGCCTGCTTCTCCCTCTGCCTATGTCTCTACCTCTCTCTCTCTCTCTGTGTGTGTGACTATCATAAATAAATAAAAATTAAAAAAAAATAATAAAAATAAAAAAATAAAACTGCTTGATTCTATTCTTCTTCCCTCCAATTTAACTGTTATAAAAGTTCAAGCCCATTTCAAACTTGATAACCCCAAAGCCAGGAGCAACTGTTATGCTGATGAGGCCACCAAAGATGACACTTCAAACTTCTTTTTTTTTAATAAATTTATTTTTTATTAGTGTTCAATTTACCAACATACAGAATAACACCCAGTGCTCATCCCGTCAAGACACTTCAAACTTCTGATTCACAAATGTTCACCTGTGGGCAGCCCAGGTAGCTCAGCAGTTTAGTGCCGCCTTCAGCCCAGGGCGTGATCCTAGAGACCTGGGATTGAGTCCCACATCTGGCTCCCTGCATGGAGCCTGCTTCTCCCTCTGCCTGTGTCTCTGCCTCTCTCTCAGTCTCTGTGTCTCTCATGAATAAATAAAGAAAATCTTAAAAAAAAACAAACAAATGTTCATCTGTATGACACATCCAGCACAAACAAAATGGTCACATGGGCACAACAATAATATTGGAACCCGTCTCCAACTGTTGCCCAACTAATATTTCAAAATGTACAATTTGTCCTTTGCACAATCCGGGGAAACCATATCACGCTGTGTTAGGTCAAGTTCCTCTTCCCAATGGGGCTTTTGACATCTGACATTGATTTCATCCAGCTTCCTGAATGGTAATGATCTGTATGTTTTCTCACAGGACTGAGGCATTTCCTTACAGGCAGGAAATAGCAAAAGCAGTGGCTAAAAACTTTTTAGAAAAAAATCACTCCCAATTGGGTTATTCCTTGACAGCTACACTGTGATTGAGGAACCCATTTTATTGGACAAATTGTCTGGGAGGTCTGCAAAATCTGACCATCTTTCAACATTTTCATGCACCTACCATCTTCAACTTCAGGATTAGTTGAATACTCTAATGTTATAATCAGAAATCAGTTGGCCAAACCAACCACTGCCTTTGGTCTACCCCAGCCCAAAGCCTTACTGCTTGTCCTTTTAAATCTAAGAGCTATGCCTATACTAGAAAGGCTCAGTTGTCTCCCTTCAAAATCATCACCAGGTGCCCTATGAACCTAGTCAAGGGTCACTTGTCTTCTACTTTGTTACAAGGAGAAATTCTCCAGTACAAAATATATATGAAAAGCCAAACTTGTTAAAGATTCATTTTAACATAATGCCCCAGGAGAAGAAAATACAACCATAAGAGGAGATTGAATATACTGGAAGACATATCCACTTAAAGATTCTTTTTTTTTTTAAAGATTTTATTTATTTATTCATGAGACACAAAGAGAGGCAGAGACACAGGCAGAGGGAGAAGGAGACCCTGGGATCATGACCTAAGCCAAAGGCAGATGCTCAACCACTGAGCCACCCAGGTGCCCCTCAACTTAAAGATTCTTTACAGACAAAAAGAAAATGATCTTATCAGATATAGTTAACTACCTCATGTGCAGCAAGGCTACAAGGGGCTCACTCATGCATGGATTCATGTTTCTCATTTAAAAAGGGTTCTACAGGGATCCCTGGGTGGCGCAGCGGTTTGGCGCCTGCCTTTGGCCCAGGGCGTGATCCTGGAGACTCGGGATCGAATCCCACGTCGGGCATCCCGGTGCATGGAGCCTGCTTCTCCCTCTGCCTGTGTCTCTGCCTCTTTCTCTCTCTGTGACTATCATGAATAAATAAATAAAATCTTTAAAAAAAAAAAAAGATTCACATTTTGAAAAATAAAAATAAATAAATAAAAAGGGTTCTACAAGAAGATAAATCAATAAAAATAAAAAAGGGTTCTACATACTGAAAATGACTGGCGAGTCACTCCCCTTTTGGAGACCCAGAACTGAAGTAGACAGCATCCAAAGCCAACAGTTGATACTGAAGTTTCCAGACCAGATCAGAACACTCCTTTTACTTAAATTCTCATTTTTTTCCTTTTGTCTCATTTTGTCGCCACCCAACATTGGCCCAAAGTCATTCATCTCTGCCTGCTCCCTTGGTTCGAGTTCTTAACTGAAGAATTCCTTACTAAGCCTTAGACTTTTTTATTTTTTAAAAAGATTTTATTTATTTATTCATGAAAGACACAGAGAGAGAGAGAGAGAGAGGGAGAAGCAGGCTCCATGCAGGGAGCCCGACGTGGGACTCCATCCTGGGTCTATCACACCCTGAGCTGAAGGCAGCGCTAAACCGCTGAGCCACCTGGGCTGCCCTTGCCCCCCTTTTTTAAAAGACTTTATTTATTTATTCATGAGAGACACACAGAGAGAGAGGCAGAGACACAGGCAGAGGGAGAAGCAGGCTCCATGCAGGGAGCCTGACATGGGACTTGATCCTCGGTCTCTAGGATCATGCCCTGGGCTGAAAGCAGCACTAAACTGCTGAGCCACCCGAGCTGCCCACCCTTAGGCTTTTTTTTTTTTTTTTTTAAATTTTTACTTATTTATGATAGTCACACAGAGAGAGAGAGAGAGAGAGAGAGAGGCAGAGACACAGGCAGAGGGAGAAGCAGGCTCCATGCACCGGGAACCCGACGTGGGACTCGATCCCGGGTCTCCAGGATCGCGCCCTGGGCCAAAGGCAGGCGCCAAACCGCTGCGCCACCCAGGGATCCCCCACCCTTAGGCTTTAATAAGACTTGACACCAGGGTACCTGGCTGGCTCAGTGAGTAGAATGTGTGCCTCTTGATCTTGGGGTCCTGAATTTGAGCCCCATCTTGGGTTAGAGATTACTTTTTAAAATAACATATTTTTAAAAATAATAAGACTTGACACTATAGTCTCTACCCTTTGTTCTCAACTCCTATGCAAATTCAAGATGAAAAAAACAGTTAACAATATTCTTACTACTATGTTCCATTGAACCCCCTCTGATTGGAATATCAGCTCTACCGTTAAACTGTCCCAAGCCATAGCCCAGGAGACACCCCCCCCCCCAACTAAAGAATTGCTGGGTGTGTCACAACACACCCTCCCACCAAATACAAAATGCTTCCTCTTACCTCCCCTCTGTTCAATAGCCCCACAGATTAAGATTACGTGCAATGCCTTTAATCAAACACCATTGCTCCTCCACCCCAGAAGTACCCTAACCTCATTTGCTTTAACTTCCTTTGCCTATTTTGAAATAATTCATGTCCATAATTTCATTTCTTGTGTAAGATATGTCCACCTGGGACCTAGTGTGGTTTCTACAAATGTAGATCTCACCTTTGTGTTAGCTGACTGCTATAATCCGTCAAGCTGCAACTATATCTCATCCACCTCCCCTAATGCCACTGCCCTCTACGAGATCATCTCAGAGCAGAAGATAAATAATGAAACTTAATGCTTGGGTCCAATAATCTCCAGAGGAATTATTCATAGAAAGCTCTGTCACTGGAATCCTTGGAAGAGGTTTTGCTATAATCAAACCAATACTAAGTTCTAGCTTACTGTGATCTCAGTAAACCTTACATTGCAGGAACCCTATCTTCCCTCCATGCCACCTCTTTCCCAATCATCAATAGCACCACTTTGGACAACAAAATGGGAGCAATTCAATCTTGGTGTGCTTCTGAAGGGTACATGTTCATCTGTGGCAGCCCCATTATTTATCTTGCCTATATTGGTAACCCCTATGGAAAATTAACTAACCAAAGCCTAGCCTTCAAATGTTAATTTGCAAATGCAAATTATCAATGCCTGGGTCACTAGACAATGCATGGTAGGATTCATAAAATCCCATTTGTCAGGGATTCCCAGGTGGCTCTGCGGTTTAGCACCTGCCTTCTACTCAGGGCATGATCCTGGAGTCCTGGGATCGAGTCCCATGTTGGGCTCCCTGCATGGAGCCTGCTTCTCCCTCTGCCTCTCTCTCTCTCTCTCTCTCTCTCTGTCTCTATCTCTCATGAATAAATAAATAAAATCTTAAAAAAAAATCCCATTTGTCTATATCCTGCCCACAAAACCGATGGTCCCTCATAGAACCAAAAAGGCCTTAGGTATGATAATTGCTAGAATTGGTCTGACAGTAGGCATGTTGGCCCCCTGGGAAGAATTTGCTTATCATGAAGTTACCTTCGGTAGAAGAATTATCCCACTATTGCTTTAGCCCTACAAAACTTAATTATTCTTGGATTCCCTTGCTTTGGTAGTCCTAGACTATCAAATAATAGCACTGCCAGATGCTGATATCTCCTGTTGCACCTTGATAAATATTTCCTCCAAAGTTGAATTAGATACAATTTTTAAAAGATTTTATTTATTTATTTGTTTGTTTGTTTGTTTGTTTGTTTGAGAGAGAGAGAGAGAGAGAGAGCGCGCGCGCACAGGGAGGGGAAAGGCAGAGGGATAGGGAGAAGCAGACTCCCCCTGAGCAGGGAGCTGGATGCAGGGCTCGACCCTAGGACCCCGAAACCACAACCTGAGCCAAAGGCAGATGCCCAACTGACTGAGCCATCCAGTTACCTCAATAATTTTTTTTATACAAGCCTTCTAGCTGTACAATATGTTGTAAAAGGGGATGTTGATCCCCGACCTCCAGTGAAATTTGACATCACACAAAAAGTTACCTACCTGGGATCCCTGGGTGGCGCAGCGGTTTGGCGCCTGCCTTTGGCCCAGGGCGCGATCCTGGAGACCCGGGATCGAATCCCACGTTGGGCTCCCGGTGCATGGAGCCTGCTTCTCTCTCTGCCTGTGTCTCTGCCTCTCTCTCTCTCTCTCTCTCTCTCTCTGTGTGTGACTATCATAAAAAAAAAAAAAAAAAAGTTACCTACCGTTATCTTATCTCTTTAGTTGGTTTCCTGGCAATATAGGAAATATCCTTCAATCTGGATTACAGGAGCTGGCTCAGTTGGTGGAGTATGCGACTCTTGATCTCAGGGTCATAGGTTTAAGCCCCATGTTGGGTATAGACATTACTTAAAAATAAAATCTTAAGGGGTGCCTGGAGCTCAGTCAGTTAAGCATCCGACTCTTGATTGCAGTTTAGATTGTGATCTCAGGGTCCTGGGATAGAGCCCCGCATTGGGCTCTGAGCTCAGCATGGGGTCTGCTTGAGATTCTCTCTCCCTCTGCCACTCTCCCCTCTGTCTGAAATAAATAAATCTTTTAAAAAATAAAAATCTTTTAAAAAATCTGGACTACAGTACTGTGTGGTATTATTAATTTGGGGATTAAGCATCTGATTGCTATATAAAATACTCTTTCTAGGGGTTCCTAGGTGGCTCAATTGGTTAAGACTCTTTAAAAAAAAAGATTTTATTTATTTATTCATGAGAGACACAGAGACAGAGAAAGCACGGCAGAAACAGGCAGGAGAAGTAGGCTCCCTGCAGGGAGCCTGATGTGGGACTCTATCCAGGGACTCCAGGATCCTGCCCTGGGCCAAAGGCAGGTGCTCAACCATGAGCCACCCAGGGATCCCAAGAATCAGACTTGGGATCTCAGCTCAGGTCTTGATCTTAGGGTCTGAGTTCAAGCCCCATATTGGACTCCATGCTGGGCGTGGGCCTACTTAAAAACAAAAACAAAAACAAAAAAAACCTCTGCTTATTTCCAGAATTGCTTCTTTCTCTTCTTCCACTCCTAAGCTGATTATTATGTGTCAGCCTTCTGTATGTACTGCTCCAACCCTATGCCCTGATGACTCATAAGAGGGACTAGATGGACCCCAAGTAGCAGCCAGTGGCAATGGCAATGAGCAGCAGCCTTGGGCAATGAAGGACTCCACTGTAATGAATTTCCCCCACCATATTTGATCCAGTGTTAATATTTCACATGCCAGTGACCAAAATAGGGAAATGAAGAAGAGAAGAGGCCAGGGAAGGGTTAACAACCCTGACTCCATCTTACAAAATAAAATCTTTATTTATTCATGAGAGACACAAAGAGAGAGAGAGACACACACAGGCAGAGGGAGAAGCAGGCTCCATGCAAGGAGCCCGACATGGGACTTGATCCTGGGTCTCCAGGATCACACCCTGGACTGAAAGCATCGCTAAACCGCTCAGCCACCCAGGCATCCCACACTAGTAGAATCATAAAGCAAACCTCCCTGTCACTGGGCTAGGCTCATTTCATTGTCTCAACAACTCTTTAAGGAGTATATTTTTACATTCCAGAGTACAAGAGCAGGCCTGAAGGGTGTGGTGGAGGATTGTATTACCTTCCTGAAAATCTCCTTTAATGCTTCTTCATGACCCACTCACTACCATGAATAAACATTTCACCTAAGTTCAAAACAAAACAAAATTTAAAAAGTATGCTCCTAAGCAAACAGATTCAAAACTAGTGCCCAGGGCTCCACTCTTCCTGCAACCAGATTCTTTTCTAAAGAACTACAACTCCTAGGGATGAAGTCACTGACCCTGGATTGCAGGCATTTAAGCCAAACTGGAAAATCTCCAAAATCCTTGCTGTTTTGGTGCATTATTTAAGGATAAGAAGACCTGAAAATAATGTGGAGAACAGGAAGAAAGCCATACTGAGTGTACCACTCAGAAAATAAATAGTGCCACAGGTATTCAGAAGGAGCATAAGACTTACTCTACTTGATGTATCAAAATAGTTTTGAGGGAGTAAAAAGCAAGCTGAGGACAAAGCACAAGCTGACACCTGACTACCTTCCTTCCCCCACTCCTAGGTGGGACCTGTGTGACCTTCCTCAGGCATTCCTGGCTGCCCTAAAGCTAAGGAAGGGAAAAATAAATGGTTAACTAATAGAGATCATAGTCCTGCAAGACAAGTCTCCTTGAGTTTACAAAATGTCTTAGTGATTTACAAGAAAAAAAAGCATTCTGTTTTTTTAAAGATTATTTATTTATTTGAGAGAGAGAGAGCATGAGCAGGGGAGGGACAGAGAGAGAAGGAGAAGCAGACTCCCCACTGAGCAGGGAGCCCAGTGCGGGGCTCAAATGCTAGGATCCCAAGATCAACACCTGAGTCTGATGCCTGGGTGGCTCAGTGGTTAAGCATCTACCTTTGGCTCAGGTCTGATCCCAGAGTCCTGGGATCGAGTCCCACATCAGGCTTCCTGCATGGAGCAGCCTGCTTCTCCTCCCTCTGCCTCTGTCTCTGCCTCTCTCTGTGTGTCTCTCATGAATAAATAAATTAAAAATTAAAAAAAAAAAAACACCCGAGCCAAAGGCAGACACCTAACCAACTGAGCCACCCAGTGGCCCCCCAAAAACATTCTTATCAATAAAAGCATTCAGATCAATAACCTAACTTTCAGAAGGAAAATCCCAACTGTCTTAATGTTATGCTTTACTAGAGGGACAATCTTAATTTGACAATGGCAAGGCCTCCAATATCTTTTAGGTCTTCTTTAGCATACAAAAATTCTTTTGAATACCTCCCTTTTCCTTATCCCCCCACAACTCCAGAGTATATAATCAATCATCCCTCAGAACTCTGGCGCAGCAGCTCCTTCTGTCCACAGGTCTTGTCCCTATGCTTTAATAAAACCATCTCTTTGCACCAAAGACGTCTCAAGAATTCTTTCTTGGCCATCGGCTCTGGACCTCACCTATATACCAAAACTACATCAATAAGACCACCAGATATTTTTTTTTCCACCAGATATTTTTTAAAGGAACTTTTCTTCTTTGTTTTAAAAGTTTTATTAACTTAAGTAAACTCTACACCCAATGTGAGACTTGAACTCATGACCCCAAGATCAAGCATTGCACAATTTTCCAACTGAGCCAGCCAGGTGCTGCTAATGGAACCTTCCTATTGGGGGCATTAGGCTGCAAACATTTATAGCTCCTTTTTTATTAAGTGTGACTCACCCACTACTTTTGTTTTCCACATCACTTTTTCCTTTGTTTAACCATAAGGCATGACCTTATGGGCTTTTGCAGTCTGGTTTCTATTCAAAGGAGCAGGGGTGGGTGGGAGGATGAATGCAGATGCATGCATGGTCTTAAATCTCAGAGGAAGAATGTTTTTGAAATTATTTTTAGGGGATCCCTGGGTGGCTCAGTGGTTTAGCGCCTGTCTTTGGCCCAGGGTGCGATCCTGGAGTCCCAGGATCGAGTCCCGCGTTGGGCTCCCGGCATGGAGCCTGCTTCTCCCTCCTCCTGTGTCTCTGCCTCTCTCTCTCTCTCTCTATGTCTATCATAAATAAATAAATATTTAAAAAATTATTTTAAAAATTATTTAAAAAACTGTATAGTGACGCTTGGGTAGCTCAGCAGTTAAGCGTCTGCCTTTGGTTCAGGGCATGATCCTGGTCCCAAGATCGAGTCCCACATCAGGCTCCCTACTGGGAGCCTGATTCTCCCTCTGCCTGTGTCTCTGCCTCTCTCCGTGTATCTCTCATGAATAAACAAATTTATAAATAAATAAATAAATCTTTGTATAATGATATATCTCATGACTAAAAAAGTAAACATATTCTACATTGCTAATCCAGCTTTCCATATCTTGTTCCCCAATTATTATATGAACTTGGGAAATTTCTTATATTTCATATTCAGTAAAGTAGCTTATAATAGTAATAAAGTAGCTTATAATAAAAGTAGCTTATAATAATAATAGCTGACAAATGGGCACCTGGGTGTCTCAGTCAGTTGAGCATCCAACTCTTGATTTTGGCTCAGGTAGTAACCTCAGGGTTGGTTGTGAGATCGAGACCCACATTAGGCTCAGTGCTCAGCACAGAGTCTACTGGAGATTCTCTTTCTTCCTCTGCCTCTGCCCCTCCTCCCACTTGTAATAAATAAATAAATAAATAAATAAATAAATAAATAAATAAATAAAATATTTTAAAATGGTAATAATAATAGCCAACATCTATTGAGCACTTACTATGTGACAGACTTTTTTTTTTTAAGATTTAATTTATTTATTCGTGAGAGACATAGAAAGAGAGAAGCAGAGACATAGGCAGAGGGAGGAGAAGCAGGCTCCATGCAGGGAGCCCGATGTGGGACTCCATCCTGGGACTCTAGGATCATGCCCTGGGCTGAAGGCAGATGCTCAACCGCTGAGCCACCCAGATGTCCCCCTCCCCTTTTATTTATTTATTTATTTATTTATTTATTTATTTATTTATTTATTAAATTTTTTTTACGTTTTTATTTATTTATGATAGTCACAGAGAGAGAGAGAGAGGCAGAGACACAGGCAGAGGGAGAAGCAGGCTCCATGTACCGGGAGCCTGACGTGGGATTCGATCCTGGATCTCCAGGATCGCGCCCTGGGCCAAAGGCAGGCGCCAAACCGCTGCGCCACCCAGGGATCCCTATTTATTTATTTTTTGACAGACACTGTTCTAAAGCACTTCACGACAATCTCACAAACTAGATTTTATCCTTATCCCCGTATTATAGCTGGGAAAAGTGAGCTGCGGAGTAGAAGCACAATTTACTTGCCTAACATCACACAGCTTACAAGTGGCAGAGTCAATCACAATCTGAACGCTTGTGATCTGGTCTAGAAACCACCCCTTTAAATACTGTGCTATTATTTACTATTAAGAAGAATTATCTGGAGGGGGCAGCCCGCGTGGCTCAGCGGTTTAGCGCCACCTGATTCAGCCCAGGGCCTGATCCTGGAGTCCTGGGATCGAGTCCCATGTCAGGCTCCCTGAACAGAGCCTGCTTCTCCCTCTGCCTGTGTCTCTGCCTCTGTGTGTGTGTGTGTCTCTCATGAATAAATAAATAAATAAAATCTTAAAGAAAAGAATTATCTGGAGGGCTGTGCAAACAGATTGCTGGGGCCCACTCCCAAAGTCTCTGATTCAGTGGGTCAAGAATTTGCATTGCTGAAAAGTTTCCAGGTGATCCCAATGCTGGCGTTCTGGGGAGTACACTGTAAAAATCTCTGTTGTAACTCATAATTGTTTGCATGATTTTCCAATGGAGAAAGAAGGATCATGATTAGTTCTCAACAGATTGTTGAATTCTATGAGATGTCTAAGAGTTAAGATTATTAGCATTTTATTATAATAGCCAATAATAGACAGCATCTATGTGGTAGGCCCTGGACTAGGCACTTTTCATGCATTATCTTATCTAACCCTCACACAACCCTTGGAGAATATTTTTCTTTTTCCCAGTTTACACCGAAGAATTGGATTTGGGAAAATTAGGGAACTTGATCAAACTTATGTACCAGCAAGTATTAATTGTGAGGTTCAGGTCAAAGACTGCTTAACTCCACAGCTTCATTGACTACAACACTACAGACTTTGCATATAGTAGATGCTCTGTCTCTATGGATTTGCCTATTCTGGACATCTCACGTAGATGGAATCATACAATAGGAGGTCTTTTGTAACTGGCTTGACTTAGCATAACTTCCTAGTAATGATTTATAACATCTGTGAAATGTTGTCTATGAGAGAAGCTCATTAGAGACTGTGCCAAAAGTTTCTAAGAGAGCTTGTCATGCAGGTACCTTCTGCCTAGTGCATACCAAAATTCCATACTCCCAACAAGAAAGCCAGTAAACTATGTTATTTGCATAAACAATTAAGGCACACTGATCTACCCTTATCAGTTGGGGTGGTAGGAACCCTCCCCAAACACAAGTTCCCTGATCCTAGCCAAGGGCCAACCTCGGAAGCAGGATTTTCAAATGATAGCATTCTTGGCACCCTTGTTGAAAATTTACCAAATTTCTGGGCACTCTATTCTATTCCTTCATTTCTTTTGATGGTGGAATAATATTCCATTGTATGGATATACCATATTTTATTTATGGCAAGCCTAACATTTTATCTCCTTATTTAATGACTAGGTGTAGTCATATCTGCTTGATTTATGGATTACTGAGCCCAGAAGCCTGGCTTTGATTATTAGAATATTGTACCCTCTGAAAATGGTGTCTATTTTGTTTGCCTGCTTTGCTTTTTGCTTATTTTAATCCTTGGCCACTCAACATAGTGATGCTAGAACCTCAGTGTAGAGAAAATCAGGTGTATCTACCACAAAGAAAGCTAGCAATATATTCCTGGGAAAAGGGCAAGCTCCACTGCTAAGTTTTCTGCCTATGACTATTACAAAGTTCGAATCAAACCTAAAATAACTGTTTTGTAATCCACACTGCTAATATTCTTACTAACCCTGTCTGTATAATGCTTTCTAATTTTCAAAGCAGAGAATGATTTTTGTTTTATTACTTCTTCCACCCCAACCCACGTGCCACGTATCTCCCGCACAAGTTTCATGTTTATTGGAGGACATAATGACAAACACCAGCTAACATGTTTTGAGTAACTCCCATTTTTAGAATATGTGCTGCCAAAGCGAGCACTGTTTTGGGTAACTCCCGAAGTGCTTTTGTCACACGTATTGTCTCATGACCTCGTCTGTTCCTGCAGCAACCTTACCACGTAGGTACTTTTATTCACTGAGCAGGGAACTGAGGGTTAAGTAACTTGTCAAGGCTGCAACGCTAAGGAGAGAGACCCAGTAGTCCGCAAAGGGCATCGCGCAGGGATTCTCCACTTTACTGAGAGGCAGAGGCCACTGGCGACAATGGGCCCAGGACTCTTGTGCAACCCAGGTCTCTTGACTCCCACGCGCAGACACCAACAGCTGTCCTGTTTTGCTGCAAGCTTCTGAAAATACCCGCCAAACAGAGACCCGGATCTTCCTCCACGGAGAATGCAAAATCTATGGCTGGAAAGCTTGAGCACAGAGAGGAAAAAGCGGTGCGCATGCTGCCCGCGTTCTGGGACTCCCCGTGGAAACTCCGCCCCCGTCTCCATGGAAACCCGGCCGCGGCGGCCTCGGTCACCAGGGGGCGGGGTTCAGTGGCCGCCCCTCCCCCACCCGGTTTGCAGCAGCTCCCAGCCGGCAGTCACCGCGGTCACCCTTTAACCTCCCCGTTCCTCTACTTGGCCGTCCTCCCTTTGTGTTGTCTTCTCGTGCACCCAGACAACATCCTGGAGCCCGCCCTCCTGCGCCGGACCCAGCGGGGCGGGCGCACCCATCGTGCGGGCCTGGGAGTCTCCGGGCGCGGCCTTTGCGCCCCGGGCCCACCCCTCGGCCGCGGATTGGCCGCTCCCGGCCATCCCCCGCCCCGAGCAGGCAGGGTCTCAACCCAGCGGAAAGTTTTCTGCGCCGGGAGGAAGTTGTAAGTTTGGAGATTCTGAGAAAGCGGCTCTTGTGGCTGAGTGGTCTGGGTGGCCATGGAGGAGCCCCCTTTGCGAGAGGAGGAGGAGGAAGAGGAGGAAGAAGGGGACGAATGTGGGCCCGAGGGGGCTTTGGGCAAGAGCCCCTTCCAGCTGACCGCCGAGGACGTGTATGACATCTCCTACGTGATCGGCCGCGAGCTGATGGCCCTGGGCAGCGACCCTCGGGTGACACAGCTGCAGTTCAAGATCGTCCGCGTCCTGGAGATGCTGGAGACGCTGGTGAATGAGGGCAACCTGGTGGTGGAGGAGCTGAGAATGGAGAGGGACAGCCTCAGGAAGGAGGTGGAGGGGCTGCGGACGGAGGGCTCTGCGGCGGTCCAGGAGGTGAGTGCGGGAGCCAGGGTCCGGCGGGAGCAGCCTGGGCTGGCTGGGAGGACGCACTCGGGGGCCCCGAGCCCCCGAAAGCAGCCACAGCGCCTCTCCAGCCCTCAGGTTTGCAGCATTCTTATGGGTCCGTTTATTGAGCACTTACTAGGTGCTGAGCCCTTGCTGCGTTTGTTCCGAATCAGGGGCCTCCAGCATTTTTGACCTAAGGCAGCGGCTCTCAGGCTTCGGCGTGCAGGGAAACCACCAGGAGTGTTCGTTAAAGCACAGATTGATGGGCCCGAGCCCCAGAGTTTCTCATTCAGCAGGTCTGGAGTGGGACCTGAGAATCTGCATTTCCAACACGCTCCGTCAGATTTCGAGAATCTTGACTTAGAGTAAGAAATAAATTTTAGGGACACCTGGGTGGTTCAGTGGTTGCGGGTTTGCCTTCAGCTCGGGTCCCCTGATCCCGGAATCCTGGGATCGAGTCCTGCATCGGGCTCCCTATGGGAGCTCATTCTGCCTAGGTCTGCCCCTCCCCCCCGCCCCAGCTCTCGTGAATAAACAAATAAAATCTTTTTTAAAAAAGTATGTCTTTAGGGCAGCCCGAGTGGCTCAAGCGGTTTAGCGCCGCCTTCCTCCCAGGGCCTGATCCTGGAGACCGGGCATCGAGTCCCACGTCCGGCTCCTTGCATGGCGCCTGCTTCTCCCTCTGCGTCTCTGCTTATCTCTCTCCTCTCTGTGTATTCTCAGAAATAAATAAATAAAATCTTTTTTTTAAATAAAATCTTTTTTTTAAATTTTTTAATATTTATTTATTTATGATAGACATAGAGAGAGAGGCAGAGACACAGGAGGAGGGAGAAGCAGGCTCCATGCTGGGAGCCCGACGTGGGACTCGATCCCGGGACTCCAGGATCGCGCCCTGGGCCAAAGGCAGGCGCTAAACCGCTGAGCCACCCAGGGATCCCCTTAAATAAAATCTTTTAAAAAATAAAATTAAAATTAAAAAAGTAATGTCTTAAAAAAAAAATGTTCAGAGCACCTTTATCCAGAATTGTGCCAAACTGTAATAAGTACAACAGGAGAATGGATTTTAAAATTGTGGTATAGTCACACAGTGGAATACTTACACTGCAGTGAGAACGAGCAGAGCTGATATACTCAATTGTGTGCGTGACTCTCACAGATGTTACACTTAGAGACAGGAGCCAGGCACAAAAGAGAGCCTACTATATATTTATGTGAAATCCAGGAACAGGCAAAATAATCTGTATTTATAGAAGACGGATTGATGGTAACCCCAGGTAGGGAGAGTGGGAGGAGGGTGATTGCATGGGTGTACACCTATGCTAAAAATCATCAAGGGGTGCCTGGGTGGCTCGGTGGCTTAAATGCCAGACTCTTGGTTTTGGCTCAGGTCATGATCTGAGGGTTCTGGGACCCAGTCCCTGGTGGGGGCTCCACCCTCAGTGGGAAGTCTGCTGAAGATTCTCTCCTTTTCCCTCTCCCTTTCTTTCTGTTCCTCCCCTGCTCTCTCTCTAAAATAAATAAAGTATCTTTAAAAAGTCACCAAACTAGGGGCACCTGGCTGGCTGAATCAGAGAAGCATGTGACTCTTGATGTGGGGTTGGGGGATCATGAGTTCGAGCCCCACGTTGAAGGTAGAGATTACTTAAAATACATAAATAATTTTTAAAAAAATCATCAAGCTATAAACTCAAGGTTAATGCATGTATGTTATACCTCCATTTTACAAAATTACCCATTATATCACTTTCCAATATTGATGAAACAAAAGTTTTAAGAAACAATTTATCCTAACTTACCCTTATTAAATATGATACAGAATCGTACTTGCCTATTCCATTTTTGTGAGTTTTTAAATTCTTGTTGCAATTGATTAAATCAATATGAATTACTGATGGGTCTCCAGCTACAGTTAAAAAACAAAGCTGAAAAAAAAAAAAAAAACAAAGCTGTTCTAAGTGGACTATCTCATTTAATCCTCTTACTATTAGTATATCCATTTTACAGAAATGGATGCTTAGAACAGTTAAATAATTTGCCAGAGGACTTACTGCATGTAAGAGGTGAAGGCAGGATTTAAACTCAGAGATTCCAGTCTTAACCACCACACACGAACGGGTGCCTGGGTGGCTCAGTCGGTTAAGCATCTGCCTTCAGCTCAGGGTCAGGAGCTTCAGCTCCTGATCTCAGGGTCCTGGGATCGATAGAGTGGAGAGCCTGCTTCTGCTTGTATTCTCTCTATCTCTGTTGCTATTTCTGTATCTCTCAAATAAATAAATAATATCTTTTTAAAAAAGCCCACCACGCACGGAATACACATTTGACCTTATTTGTTGGAATGACATTTGATGAGTGATGGCATGGTGCTGGACCCTGGGGCTGAAGTGATACATTAGTCAAGGACCCTGCCTTCACAAAACTCATGTCTAGTGGGAGAGGTAAGACTCCCATACCTCTAGAATCACAGTACAAGATCACAAGCTGAGAAGTGTGCCAGGAAAGGACAACAGGAAGAGAGTCGCTGACATTCACAGGGGAAAAAGAGTGAGGGTTTCTGGTCACTTCCCTTATGCACTTATTTCACCTACTCATTCATCCTGGTAACAACTGTCTTTGTAGATACAGTTCAACTTCCGTGTCTGTCATATGAGATAGTTGAGTATCATGATTTATAGCCTGCCTTTTGAAACTCAAGAGAAGTTAAATGACTTGCTCAGGATGGCTCAGCTCACATTCTGAGCTCATCCCTGCCACCTCCAACCCCAGGAACAAGGATGTGGAGGGAGCCCCGCTACAGACTGTGTACAGCATACTCTGCACAGAGGCTGGGTGAGTTCTTTGTATAGGGCTCAGTGGACAAGCTTTATCAGCTAGCAGATGAGATGGCATTTGCCTCCCAAATTGCAGTCTTAAGAGCAGGGATGGGGTAAAGGGCAGAAAGAATTGAGTGTTTAGTGCCACTAGGCAGTTCATAAAAATACACCTTATTTTTTTCTTTTTCTTTTTAAGTTATTTTTAATTGTGACAAAGTACATTTAAATTTTACCACCTTAACCGTTTTTAAGAGCATACTTAAGTGTCATTAAGTACATTCATGTTGTGCAACCATCACATTCCAGACAACAACAAAAAATCCTAACAGAAAATCCTAACATTTGGCTCCTGAGGGAGAATGCCTAGAGGGACCAGACTCACTGGATTAAAGGGAAGGAGCAAAATAAATAAATAAATAAATAAATAAATAAATAAATAAATAAAGCATTTGAAATTTGGATAATATGTAATGCTAAATTGCACTTCACAGAGGCTAAGGAGACCCAGTCTTCTGGCAATCAGTGCTGGGGTCTGCTTCCCCACAGCCCTTACAACACTGATCCTTGTCAGTCTGACAAGAGGAACATGGTCACTGTTATGTTTCTCTTTATATTGCACCTTGTTCTGTCACCTGCAGAAAGTTCCAGTGTTGTCGTGCCTTAGTTTTTATTTAACTGGGTTTCTATTCATGGACATGTAAGTTGTTTTCAAACCTTTGCTTAAATTTTAGGTTGAAAACATTTCAAACCTACGGAAGAGTTGTAAGAAAAGCACAAGGGACACCTGTATACCTTTCACCTGGATTCAGGTGTTGTATTCAGTTTTGTGTGTGTGTAGTGTGTCTTTGAAGATATACACCAGGGGTACCTGGGTGGCTCAGTCGGTTAAGTTTCTGATTTTGGCTCAGGTCATGATCTTGGAGTCCTGGGATCAGCTCCATGTCAGGCTTCCTGCTCAGTAGGGAGCCTGCTTCTCCCTCTCCCTCTGCCCCTCACCTTATGCTCTCTTTTACTCTCTCAAATAAATAAAACCTTTAAATAAAAAAGAAGATATACACCAAAGTATTTATACATACACACAAAACCGCATATATGTAATATATATGTGCATATACAGAAATAATATGTATCTGTATTATGTTTTTTTTAATTTTTATTTATTTATGATAGTCACACAGAGAGAGAGAGAGAGAGAGAGAGGCAGAGACATAGGCAGAGGGAGAAGCAGGCTCCATGCACCGGGAGCCCGATGTGGGATTCGGTCCCGGATCTCCAGGATCGCGCCCTGGGCCAAAGGCAGGCGCTAAACCGCTGCGCCACCCAGGGATCCCGTATCTGTATTATATATTCAGTTTTTCTCAACTGTTTTGGTTTTATTTTTAAGATTTTATTTATTTACTTGAGAGACAGAGAGCACAAGCAGGGGGAGCAGCAGAAGGAAAGGGAAAAGCAGACTCCCCACTGAGCAGGGAGCCTGAGGTGGGGCTCAATCCCAAGACCCTAGGATCATGACCTGAGCCAAAGGCAGACACTCAACCACTGAGCCACCCAGGTGCCCCCTTCTCAACTATTTGAGGGACATTATGTTAGTTGTAGGATTAGTAAAAGATTAGGGCCCTTTACCCTAAATACTTCAGTGGGTATCTCACAAGACATATTATTGTGTAGCCACAAATAAATGATCAAATTTAGCAGAAAAAGGTGAATAGAATACAAAGACCTAATATACTATCCCTATTCAAAATTCACAATAATATCCTTTACAGCATCTTTTTTCTGGTGCAGGATCCGGTCCAGGGTTACGCAGTACTTTTGTTTTGTATTAAAGATTTTATTTATTCATTCATAAGAGATACAGAGAGAAAGGCAGAGATGCAGGCAGAGGGAGAAGCAGGCTCCATGCAAGGAACCCGACATGGGACCCAATCCTGGGACCCCAGGATCTTGCCCTGGGCTGAAGGCAGGTGCCAAACTGCTGAGCCACCCAGGCATCCCTACACAGTACTTTTGGTTGACACATGTCTTTAGTTGCCTTGAATCTAGAACAGTTCCTCAGCTTTTCCTTGTCTTTTATGACCCTGACATTTTTGATGATTATGTATCTGTTGGTTTGTAGAATGTCCTTCAATTTGGGTTTGTTCCAATGTGTTATGGGTAAATTCAAGTGATACATGTTTAGCAGGAATACCATATAAATTTTTCTTTTTTTTCAGGAATACCATTGAAGGGATTCTGTGTCCTAGTCAGTGCTTTGTATCAGGAGACATTTGACTCACATTGTCATTATTGGTGTTGTTAACTTGATCACTTAGCTAATGTGGTGTCTGCTAGATTTCTGCATTGTATAGGTGCCTTTATTCTCCTTTGTCATTCATAAGTGGTTGTGGGAAAATACTTTGAAACTGCAAAATATTCTTTCCCCCAACAAGCTTTTACCCAAAAGGTTTAGATCCATTCACTAGTCCTGGCTGAATCAATTATTACTAAGTTGGTTAAAAAAGGGATGATTTTTTTGGAGGATAAAGATTTTATTTTGGGGGCGCCTGGGTGGCTCCATCGGTTAAGCATCTGCCTTCAACTCAAGTCATGATCTCGGGGTCCTGGATCAAGTCCCACATCAGGCTCCCTGCTTGGCGAGGAGTCTGCTTCTCCCTCTTCCTCTTTTCCTTTTTTTTTTTTTTTCTTCCTTTTTTCCACCCTCAACTCCCCACTTGTGCTCTCTGCTCTCTCGAATGAATGAATGAATGAATGAATGACTTTATTTTTAAGTAATCTCTACACTTAACATGGGGCTTGAACTTACAACCCCAAGATCAAGAGTCTCATGCTCTACCGACTGAGTCAGCCACGTGCCCCAAAAGGATGATTTTTTCAACTTTCTCATCTTCTACATCCATTAATTGGCCTTTTGCTATAAATTCCCCATTTCCTTCCCTGTATTTTTTTTTAAGATTTTATTTATTTATTCATGAGACAGAGAGAGAGAGAAGGCACAGACACAGGCAGAGGGAGAAGCAGGCTCTGTGCAGGGAGCCTGATGTGGGACTCGATCCCGGGTCTCCAGGATCAGGCCCTGGACCCAAGGCGGTGCTAAACTGCTGAGCCACCCGGGCTGCCCATTCCTTCCCTGTATTAATCAGAGTTCTCCAGAGAAACAGAACCACTAGGGGATATAGCTATGATATAAAGAGGATAGTTATTTGAGGAATTGGCTCATGAAGTTATGGAGGCTGAGAAATCTTGTAATCTGCAGGCTGCAAGCTGGAGAACCAGGAAGTCTGTGATCTGGTGAGCTGATGGTTAAGTCCTGGTCTGGAACCAAAAGCCCAAGAACCGGGAGTGTCAAAGTCTGAGGGCAGGAGAAGGAGGATGTCCCGCTAGAATTCACCCTCTTTCCACCTTTTGTTCTATTGGGGCCCTCGGTGGATTGGATGATACCCGCCCACCCATTAGGGGGGCCATCTGCTTTACTCCCTGCATCAATCCAAATGCTAATTAACGTCTTCCAGAAACACCTTCACAGACACACCAAGAAATAACATTTAACCAGCTATCTGGGCATCCCTTAGCCCGGTCAGGTAGATGCATAAAATTAACCGTCACATCCCTATTAATTAATTAATTAATTTTAAATTTTACGTATGAACTCCTGAATTCTCCTTTTATGTGAAGTGTTATTGTCCATTCCTGTTATTATTCACTTTTATGCTCAAATTGAGTATCTCAGTCTGGCCAGCGGGAGCTCCTTCAAACTGTCATTTTGAGGTGTCTCCATTCCTTACACAAGGAAAGGCTTCAGGTTCATCTCGTGCTTTCCCTGATTCCAGACCTGGAATCAGCCATTCTCCAAGGAGCTGGAGAACTGTACTTAGAACTTTTGTTTCTTTCGCATTAACCAGATGCTTCCAACAGGCAGTGTCTCAGCTGATAGGGTTCCTGGGAGTAGTAAAACAGAATTTTCCTTTCTGGGGTGAACAGTCCATCTTCACAAGGGAAACCGTATAAGCGACCAACGTCTTTTTTTACAGGTAAACCTGGGACCAGACAAAATGGTGGTCGACCTGACAGATCCCAACCGACCACGCTTCACTCTACAGGAGCTGAGGGACGTGCTCCAGGAGCGCAACAAACTCAAGTCCCAGCTAATGGTGGTGCAGGAAGAGCTGCAGTGCTATAAGAGGTGGGGCTCTGCTGCTTTGGGCATTCCTGCACCGCAGAGCCAGACCCTGCCTGGAAATCCTTGACATGTTATGTATTTGTTCTGATGTTCACTCAGGCAGTTTATTGAAGACCTACCACATGCCAGGTGCTATTCCTGGCACCGGTATAGTAGTGAACAAAACAGAGAAAGCCATGCTAGTCTAGGGGGAAGATAGGCAATTGATAAGGAAGTCTGAAATAACACACAGCATAATGGTAGTAAGTGCTCTAAAGTATATAAAACAAAGTGACAGGGGTACCTGGGTGGCTCAGTCAGTTGGGTGTCTGACTCTTGATTTTGGCTCAGGTCATCATCTCGGGGTTGTGTGATTAAGCCCTGTATTGGGCTCCTTACTGGGCATGGAGGCTTCTTAAGATTATTTCTCTCTCCCTCTTGCTCTGCACCTCCCCCCTCCTTTTTCTCTCCCTCAATAAACAACAACAACAACAACAAAAAACCAAGATGACATATGACGCAAAATGCTGGAGGTGGGAGATGGGCCTATTTTTAATTGGGTGGTCAGTGAAGATCCCTCTGAGGTGGATGACAAGAAGCAGCCAACCATGTAAAGATTCGTAGGGCAAGAGTAGAGTGAGAAGTGCTCAGAGTATGTGAACCAGCTTGGCTAATTTAAGAGACCCAACATGGTAGAAGTTGGAACACAGGTAGAGGATGAGAGGTATGCCTTATGAGCCACAGGAAGGACCTCTAATTTTATTGTATGTGAAATGAGAAGTCGTTGGAAAGTTGTTTTTTTTTTTTTTTTTTTTTTTTTTTAAGATTTTATTTATTTATTCATGAAAGACACACAGAGAGAGAGGGGGCAGAGACACAGGCAGAGGGAGAAGCAGGCTCCATGCAGGGAGCTTGATAGGAGACTTGATCCCAGGTCTCCAGGATCACGCCCTGGGCTGAAGGCGGCGCTAAACTGTTGAGCCACCGGGGCTGCCCCATCAGAAAGTTTTAATCAAGGAAATGACAAGATCTGATTTACTGTTTCATTTATTAAGTAGGCCCCATGCTCAGTATGGGCTTGAACTCACCACCCTGAGATCACAAGTCAGAAGCTATATCAACTGAGCCACCCAGGCGCCCCCGATTTAGTGTTTTAAAAGAGCAAATGTGAGGGGCACCTGGCTGGCTCAGGCAGTAGAACATGTAAGTCTTGATCTCGGGGTCATGAGTTCAAGCCCCGAATTGGGTGTGGAGCCTACTTTAAAAAAAAAAAAAAAAAGTTTGCCTGGGCAGCACAGTTGGTTGAGCATCCAACCCTTTGTTTCAGCTCAGGTCTGACCTCAGGGTTCTGGAGCCAGGTGTCAAGCTCTGTACTCAGCAGGGATCTGCTTCAGTATTCTCTCTTCCTCTGACTCCACCCCTCTCCCCTACACTCTTTCTCAAATAGATAAATCTTTAAAAATAAAATATCAAAATGGTAACTTGATAACTGAACTACTTGATTAAGTAAGAGAATGTGCTTGTTCTTTGGAAATACATGCTGAAGTATTTAGGAATAAGATAGTAACATGTCTCCAGCTTCTCTCAGGTGGTTCAGAAAGAAGACAGATGTGTGGATGGATGGATAGGTGGATGGGTGGATGGATGGATGGATAGGCAGGTAGGTAGGTAGATAGATAAATAGATAATAATAGGGGGATCTGGGTAAAGAGTATATGGGAATTCTTCATATTAATCTTAAACTTTTTCTGTAAGTTTGGAATTATATAAAAATTAAAAGCAGGGATGCCTGGGTGGCTCAGTCAGTTAAGCATCTTCCTGCAGCTCAAGTTGTGATCCCAGAGTCCTGGGATTGAGTCCTGCATCAGTCCCCCTGCTCCATAGGGAGCCTGCTTCTCCCTCTCCCTCTAACCTTCCCCCTGCTCATGCTCACTCTGTCTCTCTCTCATTAAATCTTTTTTAAAAATTAAAAGCTTAAAAAGATCACAATAGGAGCACCCGGCTAGCTCAGTCAGTGGGTGGAGTATGCAACTCTTGGTCTTGGGATCATGAGTGTGAGCCCCATGTTGGGTGTAGAGATTATTTAAGAATAAAATCCTAGGGGCAGCCCGGGTGGCTCAGCGGTTTAGCGCCGCCTTCAGCGCAGGGTGTGATCCTGGAGATCCAGGGTCGAGTCCCATGTCAGGCTCCCTGCGTGGAGCCTGCTTCTCCCTCTGCCTGTGTCTCTGCCTCTCTCTCTCTCTCTCTCTCTCTCTGTGTGTGTGTGTCTCTCATGAATAAATAAATAAAATCTTTTAAAAAATAAAATCCTAAAAGAAAAAAAAAATAACATGTCTAGGAGAAAGATTGTAGGATAAGCGAGAGAAGAAATAAGAAGCTGTTGACGTACTGGGTTTGGACTTTGCTGTATCCATCTGCACCCTGTTTCCCAAAATGTTTTCTTTCATATAAGTGCTTCTTGAAAAGGGGGCTCGAAAAAGAAAAAGAAAAAAGGAGCTCTGTGGTTGAATAATTCTGGGAAACCACTGAGTTAAACAAAGCAGATTCCCTTAGTGACAGGAGGGAGATTCTCTCTCCCTTAGAGAATGAAAACTCAGCACCAGCTAGTATTTATCAGTGCATGCTACGTGCAGGCACTCTAAATGTATTCCAAGCATCATTTTGATTAGTGCTCATGGCAACGTGAGTTAAGGTAATATTATGTCCAAGATGTTCTATGGTTCAAAAAGGTCAGATACCTGCTTGAAGTCCCATAGCTGTGATGACAATGGTGAGATGTGACCCCAGACAGCCTGATACAGAACCTGTGCTTTTAGTTATCATACCATGTTCAGACTCTGATAGTTGTTTTTTTTTTTTTTTTTAAGATTTTATTTATTTAGTCATGAGAGACACAGAGAGAGAGAGGCAAAGACACAGCCAGAGGGAGAAGTAGGCTCCACCCAGGGAGCCCCATGTGGGACTCGATCCTGGGACTCCAGGATCACACCCCTGGCTGAAGGCAAACACTTAACCGCTGAGCCACCCAGGCATCACAACTCTGATAGTTTAGAAACAAGAAATATGCTGACTCAGGGGCACCTGGGTGGCTTAGTTGTTAAGTGTCCTGCCTTCAGCTCAGGTCATGATCCCAGAGTCCTGGGACTGAGCCCTGCTTTCCCTCTCTCTCTGCCCCTCGCCCTGGCTCATGCTCTCTGTGTCTCTGTCTCTCAAATAAAAAAAATATTTTTTTAAAAAAGTATTTTATTTATTTATTCATGAGAGACACAGAGAGAGAGAGAGAGAGAGAGAGAGAGGCAGGCTTCACGCAGGGAGCCCGACGTGGGACTTGATCCCAGGCCTCCAGGATCACACTCAGCTGAAGGCTGTGCTAAACTGCTGAGCCACCCGGGCTGCCCTCAAGTAAATAAAATCTTAAAAAAACATAAATTCATTCAATATAAAGTCATTAAGGGGGCAGCAGTACAGTAAAAATGTTCTAGCAAGCCAAATCCAAAGGGCTGAGTTCTGCCAACAGGAATTTTTTTTAATATATTTTATTTATTCATGAGAGACAGAAAGAGAGAGAGGCAGAGTCACAGGCAGAGGGAGAAGCAGGCTCCATGCAGGGAGCCCGACGTGGGACTCGATCCCGGGACTCTAGGATCACACCTTGAGCCAAAGGCAGATGCTTAATTAACCACTGGGCCACTCAGGCTTCCCTGCCAACAGGAATTTAATCATCTTCCTTCTGCTGAAGTTGGAACCACATTAATGGAAAGACTTGTCTTCCTCTCATTTAATAAGTACTTCAGACACAGGTAGTTAAAAACAGGAACGGCTGAACTGCTGAGACTTGAGCAGCTTGTTAGCGAATAGAGCGACATGCTTTTATTTCCAGTTTTGAATTCCCAGAGAGCAGCAGCTGTGCACTTGCCATCTGGTACAGGCCTGTTGACAGCAGGATTCTGTTTACTCACTTGGGTTCTGTATTCTAGAGGAACCAGCATGTCAGCTGAGATATTCTCCTAGCAACTGCATCAGCTTGGAGGTCCAAGATCATCCCAATGATTGTTTTGAGTTGAGGCAGATGTGGTAGGCTGCTTCCAAAGATGGCCACAAGTCTTCCCATCCTGCATGCCTTCTGCAATGAGACTTTCCCTCCCCTCAAGAGGTAGAGTCTATTTTCCCTCTCCTTGAGTCTGGGCTGCCCAGTGACTTGCTTTGACCAATGGAATGTGGTAGAAGCAATACTCTTTGGCTTCTGAGGTTAGGAGATACCCGTTGCAGCTTCCATTTTTGTCCTCGTAGAATTTTTTGTTCTTGTGGAATGCTTGAGACCATAGTTCTGTGAGGAAGCTCAATACAGTACCAGGGAGAGGTCACACGAAGAAGAGAGGTACCCCAGCTGACAGCCCCAACTGTGACCCGCCTCCCACATACCCCACCAAGGCAATAAGAAATGGAGCCATCATGAGAAATCATAAATCATGGGATGCCTGGGTGGCTCAGCAGTTGAGCCTCTGCCTTCGGCCCAGGGCATGATCCCAGAGTCCCAGGATTGAGCCCCACATCGGGCTCCCTGCATGGAGCCTGCTTCTCCCTCTGCCTGTGTCTCTCCCTCTGCCATTCTCTCTCTCTCTGTGTCTCTCATGAATAAATAAAATCTTTAAAAAAAATCTTCATTGTTTTAACTCATGTGGTTTAGGGTATTACATAACAATAGGCCATGGAAAAGGGGGTTTATTGGTAACAAATAATGTATTAATATTATTACTGTAATATATAAATAATAATATAAAATAATAAGAGCTCAGTCTTTGCCAAGGAGAGAGAAGGATGAATCGTGCTCTCTGACTCTCATATCTCAAGAGGTGTCAGTCTGCTGGGCTGCCATAACAAAATACCATAGACTGGGTGATTTGTTTATTTATTTAAGATTTTATTTATTTATTTGAGAAAGAGGACAGTGGGAGACAGAGCACGAGTGAAGGGGGAGGGGCTATGGGAGAGGGAGAAGCCGACTTCCCGCTGAGCAGGGAGCCCTGACGGACTTGGACTCAGACTTGAGCTGGATCCCAGGACCCTGGGATCACAAAATTGAGCCCAAGGCAGATGCTCAACTGACTGGAGCCACCCAGGCACCCAGACTAGGCAGTTTAAACAATAGAATTTTTTTCTCTCACAATTCTGGAGGCCAGAAGTCCAAGATCAGGGTGCCAGCATGGTTAGTTCTGACTCTTCGTGGCTTCTTGTACACAGCAGAGAGAGCAAGCCCTCAGACATCTCCACTTACAGGGGCTTTAACCCAACCATGGGGGCCTTGCCCTAATGACCTCATCTAAACTCCTGGGGATGGGGTTGGCTCTATAGGTTAAGCATCTGCCTTCAGCTCAGGTCATGATCCTGGGGTCCTGGGATTGAGCCCCATGTCGGGCTCCCAGCTCTGCGGCGAGCCTACTTCTCCCTCTCCATCTGCCCGTCCCTCTGCTTGTGCTCAGTCTATCTGTCAAGTAAATAAATTTTTAAAAAAAATTATCTCCCAAAGTCCCCATCTCTAAATACCATTAGACTGGAACTTAGGGCTTCAACATCTGAATTCTGGGGGACACAATCCAATCTGTAGGAAGGGGGAAGCACCACAGGTATAAAGTAGCAAGCAGGTGCCACAGCAAAACACCTAAGTGGATACACAAGCTATACCAGGTCAGGCATTGAAATATTGCATTGTAGTCAGGCTTCCTTTGGTTGCAAGTGACAGAAATTCAGTTCAAACTAGCTTAAGTACAAAAAGGAATTTGTTAACCCACATACCTGGGAAGGATTTTGGATTTTGGGGCTGTTTTCAGAAATAAAAAACTGCAGTCAAGGCCTCAGGGTTGGAGAAGCCAGAGACTTGTTGCCTCTTTCTTTCCTCCTTGCGTCCGCTTTGTTGGCCTCATTATCTTGTGTTGTAGACACACCTTCTGGGAGTCTTATGAAATGTGGTTGCTGGCAATGCCAGTTGAACAAATGAGAAAGAACATCTTTCTTCCAGCTTCTATACATCAAATCCATGGAAATAAGTCTAGTTCTCTTTAAGTCAACTGACCTCAATATCTTATCAATCAATATCAGTTTAACTCTACATACCATCTGACTTACTATACTTTTAAAGTTTCACTTAATTTATTTGTTTATTGATTGCTTCCTTCCCCGTTGGAAAAATAGAAATCACATGATAGGAGATAATTTTGTCTGTTTTGTTCACTGCTATACTGTCACGTGCTATGTATTATTTCACTAATGATGATTATCTCATTAATCACTCAGTCCTAGGAGGCAGTTACTCTTATTATCCTCATTTGATTTATTAGAAAATCAAGGCCTAAGTTAGAGAATTGAAACATGGTCATATTCCTAAAAAGTGGAGAAGCTTGGGTTACTAGCCAGTGCAGTTAGACAAGAGAAAGTAAGAAGAGGTATCAATATTGGAAAGGTGGCAGGGGGAGATTCTTGTTATTAAGAGCAGAATCTCTCTGACTCTAGCTATCAGTGATATTATTAATGTAATAATGATTATTAAGACCCTTCACTTTCAGAGCTTCACAGACAGAAGGTCTGAAATAAAACATCCCATTTATTCCCTTTTCCCCAGTGGTCTGATTCCTCCAAGAGAAGGCCTGGGAGGAAGAAGACAAAAAGACACCCTTGTCTCCAGGACCAGCAATGCCAGCAGTAACAAGGAGGAGAAGACAATCATAAGGAAGCTGTAAGTTACTTGCTGCCCCATTGCCACTAAATCATTGTTGAAGGATGGAGTGGAGGCCCAAGGAGGCTGGCTAGCTACCCAAGGTGGGAAGGCTCTACAATCCTGATTGGTCATGCTGCCACTGTTAGGAAAATCTGAGCTGGACTATTATGAGATCTGTTGGGCAGCAGTCGTCGTCGTCTTCTTCTTCTTCTTCTTCTTCTTCTTCTTCTTCTTCTTCTTCTTCTTCTAAGGTTTTATTTATTTCTTTATTCATGAGAGACAGAGAGAGGCAGAGACACAGGCAGAGGGAGAAGCAGGCTCCATGCAGGGAGCCCAACGCGGGACTTGATCCCGGGACTCCAGAACCACGCCCTGGGCCAAAGGCAGGCACTAAACCGCTGAGCCACCCAGGGATCCCAGAAATCTTCTTTTTTTTTTTTAATTTTATTTATTTATTCATGAGAGACATAGAGAAAGAGGGAGAGACATAGACAGAAGGAGAAGCAGGCTCCATGCAGGGAGCCCGATGTGGGACTTGATCCCAGGACCTCAGGATCACAACCTGAGCCAAAGGCAGACACTCAACCACTGAGCCACCCAGGTGCCCCTGTTAGGCAGCAGTCTAAGCACTTGACATATATTAATTCATTGACTTTTCATAGTGACCCTGTGAGGTAGGAGCTACCATCATCTCCATTCTATAGGTGGAGAAATAGGTACCAAGAGGCAAAGTAATTTGCCTGAGGTCACCCAGATAGTGAATAGTGAAGTCAGGACT
Organism: Canis lupus dingo; assembly: GCF_003254725.2. NCBI lineage: Eukaryota > Metazoa > Chordata > Mammalia > Carnivora > Canidae > Canis > Canis lupus. The sequence continues at coordinate 6,485,171 of NC_064268.1, forward strand.
TGAACCTACTACTCCAACAACAAGAAAAATAACAATAAGGGATCCCTGGGTGGCGCAGCGGTTTAGCGCCTGCCTTTGGCCCAGGGCACGATCCTGGAGACCCGGGATCGAATCCCATGTCGGGCTCCCGGTGCATGGAGCCTGCTTCTCCCTCTGCCTGTGTCTCTGCCTCTCTCTCTTTCTCTCTCTCTGTGTGTGACTATCATAAATAAATAAATATTAAAAAAAAAAAGAAAAATAACAATAATTACTAGAGTTTATGGTCCCATAAACTGGCTGGCTCAGTTGGAGAAGCTTGTGACTCTTGGTCTTGGGGTCATGAGTTCAAGCCCCTCATTGAGTGTGGAGATTACTTAAAAAAAGGATGGGGGGGATCCCTGGGTGGCGCAGCGGTTTGGCGCCTGCCTTTGGCCCAGGGTGCGATCCTGGAGACCCGGGATCGAATCCCACATCGGGCTCCCGGTGCATGGAGCCTGCTTCTCCCTCTGCCTGTGTCTCTGCCTCATTCTCTCTCTCTCTCTGTGACTATCACAAATAAATAAAAATTAAAAAAAAAAAAAAAAAAAAGGATGGGGGTGGGCTGATTCATTACCTCTCTTACCTCCAACTTCAGAGGACCCTATGTCTCCCATCATTGGGACACAACAGTTTCCTTTGATTACCCCCCTTGTGTTTATGCTGCCTTGTTAATCCCTCATTTCTTTGGGTGCTAAGGCCCAAACCAGAGAATGTGGGGTTACTTGTTTAAATTCAGATTCCCAGAGCAACCTGGGTGGCTCAGTGGTTTAAACGTCACTTTCAGTCCAGGGCCTGATTCTGGAGACCCAGGATCAAGTCCCATGTCAGGCTCCCTGCATGGAGCCTGTTTCTCCCTCTGCCTGTGTCTCTGCCTCTCTCTCTCTCTCTCTCTCTCTCTCTGTGTGTCTCTCATGAATAAATAAATAAAATCTTTAAAATAAATAAATAAATAAATAAATAAATAAATAAATAAATAAATAAATGCAGATTCCCAAACAATAAATAAATAAAATAAAATAAAGTAAAATTCAGATTCTCAGAAGTCAGGTCTACAATGAAGCCAAAAAAATCTGGATTTCTTTTTTTTTTTTTTTTAAGATTTTATTTATTTATTTGAGGGAAAGAAATCGTGAGAGAGCATAAGTTGGGGGAGGGGCAGAGGGAGCAGGAGAAGCAAACTCCCCACTGACCAGGGAGCCCAACTCAGGCTGAGGTGCCAGGACCCTGAGATCATGACCTGAGCCAAAGCAGACACTTAACTGACTGAACCACCCAGGCACTCCAAAATCTGGATTTCTAATAAATTCCTCAGGCAACTCTGATGTGGAGAAGCCTTGGACTACACTTTGAAAGATGCCTTCTCAGCCTCCAGGTGTCATACAATGAGGCATGCCTTTCCCCCACCCCTCCATGAGGCAAACACCGTTTGCCTTTGCTGCTCCAAGAATGTCTGGCCTGGTGACAGTTACCAGCCCCTGACCTCTTGGACAGAGCTGAGAAACCACCTCAGTCAGGATCTCAAATACCTTTGGGGGCCAGGCACTTAATATGGGTGAGTGATGAGGGATAGAGGGGCGGACATTTGCCAGGGTCCTGGCAAGAAACAAATAGTGCATTTAAAAGGAGTGATGTGGGGATCCCTGGGTGGCACAGCGGTTTAAGCACCTGCCTTTGGCCCAGGGCGTGATCCTGGAGACGCGGGATCAAATCCCACGTCGGGCTCCCAGTGCATGGAGCCTGCTTCTCCCTCTGCCTGTGTCTCTGCCTCTCTCTCTCTCTCACTGTGTACCTATCATAAATAAAATAATAAAAATAAAATAAAATTTAAAAAATAAAAATAAAAAAATAAAAGGAGTGATGTGGCCAGCCCGTGTGGCTCAATGGTTTAATGCCGCTTTCAGCCCAGGGTGTGATCCTGGAGACCCGGGATCAAGCCCCACGTGGGGCTGGCTCCCTGCGTGGAGCCTGCTTCTCCTTCTGCCTGTGTCTCTGCCTCTCTCTCTCTGTGTGTGTCCCTCATGAATAAATAAAATATTTTAAAAATAAAAATAAAAAAAAATAAAAGGAGTGATGTGTAACTCAGTCGGTTATGCATCTGCTTTCAGCTCAGGTCATGATCTCGAGGTCCTGAGATCAAGTCCTGTGCTCGCTTTGGCAGCACATATACTGAGATCAAGTCCTTCATCGGGCTCCCTGCTGAGCAGGGAGCCTGTTTCTCTTTTCTCCCTCCTCTCCTTCCCTGTGGCCATGCTCTCTCTCTCTCTCCCCCAAATAAGTAAATAAATAAATAAAATCTTTTTTTTTAAAGATTTTATTTATTTATTCATGAGAAACAGAGAGAGGCAAAGACAGGCAGAGGGAGAAGCAGGCTCCCTGCAGGGAGCCCGATGCAGGACTTGACCCCAGGGATCACACCCTGATCTGACAGCAGATGCTCAACCACTGAACCACCCAGGTGTCCCTTAAATAAATAAAATCTTTAAAAAATAAAAATTAAAAAAAGGAGTTAATAAAAAGATTTAAAGAAGGAACATCTTACAGACACGTGAGCAGGGTTAAGGGAACCATCAAGGGATACAGAAGCACTCCAGCATGGCGGTGTGGGCCCAGGGAGCTGTGAGGCAAAGGGAGGTGGGGGGGGGGGGGTCCATAGAAGGACATAGCAACTAGTAAGACCAGGCCTGGTGGGGAAGGAGCTGGGGCATAAATACACCTCCCCTCCCTATCTTCCCAGCACCTGCTGGCACCTCCCATTGGCTTGCTGCTCTCATCCACTGAGCTCAGCCTCTCCTGAGTAGACAAGGGGACAGAGAAAGGATGAGATGAATCTGAGGGGCACACAGCCCACTTAATATGCACATACATAGTTCAGTTAAGGGTTACCAGACTTTCTGGAATGCCTGCATGGAAAACTGCTCTGTCAAACAAGACTACATGAAACCAAAATAATTCATCCCTCCACCAAATATTTACTGGGGGCCTGCCATGTGCCAGGCATTGTTCTAAGTCCTGGGGATGCAGTGAACAAGATGAAGCCCTTGCCTTCATGGTGCTTACACTCTAGCAGGGGAGTCAAAGAGTGTGCAGGTAAGGAAGTATATTAACACTTCATCTTCAGCTATCCATTAAATAGGCAGTGGAGAGAGAAGTTGACAGGGGTAAGTCCTGGAAGGCTTCTGTGAGGAGGTGACAGTCAAGCTGGGCCCTGAAAGATCATAAAGATCTGACGGAAGAGCATTCCTGGTGGAGGGAACAGGCAAGAGGCCTGAGATCAGTCAAAGCAGGGGGCAGGGGGTCCCAGTGAAGACCTTGAGTTTCACTCTGAACACTTTGGGAAGACACTGGAGGGTTTTAGGTTGGAGAGTGACATGACCATATTTACATGTAAAAGCTCCCTCTGTTTTGTGGAGGAGGTGTGGGGGGACAAGTCAGAGCATGGCCTGGGGGAGTGTTTCTTTCACAAGGAAGGTTCCCCTGAGGTAAAGTAAGAAGGAAAGAGCATCTCTATGCCACACCAGGTGGGGCACTTGGAGACATTTGTTCAGCACTTCTATTGGCTGGGCATCCCATTGTAAATAAGGCTTCCAGGAGATGTAAGCTACTGGTTTCTCTGCCTCCTCGAGGAGAGTTCTTTGGGCCCCTTAGAGTTTGGGCTTGATGTGGCAAAAAATAAAATGTTTGTTCTGTGCACAAGCCAGCCTGAGGTCTTGTGTCTAATGAGCACAAGGCCATAATTTCATGGTCAGACAAGCTTATTAAGCTAATTGAATGAATGAATGAATGAGTGAATGAACGAATGAACAATCTTCTGAAGAAGCAGGTCATGCTAGAAGGATTTTCTTTATCCTGAGGGCAGTGGGGAGCCATGAAGTGTTTTAAGCTGAGGAATGATGTAGCTCTCTGTAGTGATACGGTCGTTCTGGCCATGGTGTGAGTGGATTGTAGGGGTGGCGGGAAGGCTGTTGTGTTCATCACAGTGACTTGGACTGGGGGGTGGCAGTGGAGGAAATGAAAAGTGTTAGGATTAGGAACAGATTTGGGGTGTGATGACTAAAATGTAGCAGATGGTGGGGAGGAGCTGAGAACAACCCCCGGGTTCCTGGCATGAATGACTAGGCAGGGGATGATGTCACTTCCTGAGACAGGGAACTGGTGGGTGAAGGCAGTATGCAGAGGTTCATGGGAGGATGGCTGAGCCCTCATGCCTATATACAAACACGAGTCAGGGGCCCACCACAGCCATTGCCAGCAGAGCTGCCAACCCGTGCTCTGCTGGGGCAGGGAGTTGTCTTCAACAAGAAGCACAAGCCCAGTCCCCATCACTGGCTTTACAACCCACCAGCCAGCTCTGGGACTTTCTCATAGCTGGAACTAGCACTGAGATTGAACGTTGTGATCAACCCCAGATAGCTTTCTCTCTTTTCAAAACTTTGTATACGATGGGGAGAAACACTGAACATTGGGTGTTCATGTCTCAGGAGATTTATAGGTTTTATCCAAGAATTTACATGCCAATCTTTATTCATCGCAAAGATGCATTTTATAGTTGTAGGTAACAGGGATGCTCCTTCACAATAATACCTCCTGAAGTTAAAAAAAAAAGGGGGGCGGGGTTCAGACACCATCTTTGTGCACAGCACAGTGCATTAGGGGCTCTGGATCCAACTTTCCATTCCGCAACTTACTGTGTGACCTTCAGCCTGTCACTTAACCTTGCGGGACCTCAGTTTGCTAGTCTATAAAATAGAGATATTGATGGCACTTAGCTTGTCGATGTGTTATGAGTGTGAAATGAGCTGATAGATAGAAAGCCCGTGAGCGGTGCCTGCCCCCAATGAGCCCAGAGCAAACGTTTGAGTCAACGGCCTACAAGAGCCTCTTACAGATTCGGCAGCTTTCTGCAGGCCTAGCTTTGTTCTATCTGTGCCCCCTGACCTGGCAGCCCCGGTGGCTTAGCAGTTTAGCTCTGCCTTTGGTCCAGGGCCTGATCCTGGAGACCCAGGATCGAGTCCCACGTCGGGCTCCCTGCACGGGGCCTGCTTCTCCCTCTGCCTGTGTCTCTGCCTCTTTCTCTGTGTGTGTCTCTCGTGAATATTAAAAAAAAAAAAAAAAAAAAAAAAAATCTGTGCCCCCTGACCCTTTTCTCTCTACACCCAGGTTCTCTTTCCGATCAGGGAAGTAGACATAGATCTCAAGCCATGGTTCACACAGAGGTTCTCAGACTCAAGAAGTCAATGCAGCAAGACTTCCAAACTCATCTCGGTGCCACACATACTCACTGGATTTACTCACTTGTTTCCCCTGAAAGCACCAAGGAGAAAGGAGGTGAGGCTCTCTCATGGACATTTCTCCCCTGGCTGCAGAACTGGACACCCCTGAAGGCTTGGCCAGGGCAAGGGAAGCAGCAGAGAGAAATCAAGAAATCAGAAGGAAAGTGAAACGAGGCCCACTTCCTGCTCCACGTCAGCCATCCCGATGGGGTCTCCAGTGTGCAGATGTGTGTTCTGCTTGTCTGGTCTCACAGGTGACCTGGGCCTTTACCATGTAGTCACAGCAAAATTCATGAGCCCAAACGGAGAGGGGAGGGAGAGAATGCAGGAAAGGATGGCATTGACACTCCAGTGGTGATTTCACAGATATTTAGGAAACATATGATTTTGCTAACATGATTTTCTTTACATGACTTTGTATTAAAGTGAAATGACTTTTATACTTTCTCTGAGTGTTTTTAGAGTGGTCTCTGGGGTTATGTGACTTTGGATAAGGTGCTTCAGCCTTTCAGAGTCTCAGCTTCCAAATCTGTATATACTGTATGTATGTATTATATGCATATTTTTGTGGTGGTGCATATATGCGGCATATATATTTCAGCGACTCTAAGTGATACACCAGTGTTTTGTGTGTTGCTATGAGAGAGAAAAAATGCTGAAAATTTAAAAAAATCTTTATTTATTTATTTGAGAGAGAGAACATGAGCAGGGGGAAGGGCAGAGGGAGAATCTCAAGCAGACTCCCCACTAAGCGTGGAGCCTGATGCAAGGCTTGATCCCACAACCCTGAGATCATGACCTGAGCCAAAATCAGGGATGCCTGGGTGGTTCAGTGGTTAAGCATCTGCCTTTGGTCCAGGGCGTGATCCTGGAGACCTGGGATCAAGTCCCACATTGGGCTCCCTGCATGGAGCCTGCTTTTCCCTCTGCCTATGTCTCTGCCTCTCTCTCTGTGTCTCATGAATAAATAAATAAAATCTTTAATAAGTAAATAAATATTTAAAAAACAAAACAACAAAAAACAAAATCAAGAGTGAGATGCTTAATCTACTGAGCCACCCAGGTGCCCCTATTGTTTTTTTTTTTATATATATATATAAAAGTTCCCAACTAAAAAAAAAAAAAAAAAAAAAAGTTCCCAACTAACCAAAACATTTTTTTTAATTTTTTAAATATTTATTTATGTATCTTAGAGAAGGAGAAAGGAAGAGAAAGAGAGTAAACATGGTGGGAAGGGGCAGAAGGAGAGGGAGAGAATCATAAGCAGACCCTTCACTGAACACGGAGCCCGACATGGGCCTTTATCCCACAATCTGGAGATCACGACCTGAACTGAAACCAAAGAGTCAGATGCTCAACCAACTGCACCACCCAGGCGCCCCCCCAAATAACCAAAGCATCTTGAGAAAGAACAAGAAAGCTAGAGGTCTTACAAACCTAGATTTCAAGATATACCACCAAGGTGCAGTAATCAGAACAGTCTGGTACTGGCACCAAAATAGACACATAGATCAATAGAACAGAATAGAGTCCAAAAATAAACCTACACTTATATGGTCAATTGATCTATGACAAAGGAGGCAAGAATATACAGTGGAGAAAAAGGCAGACATGGTGCTAAAGAAACAGGACAAATTATAACATTAAGATGCTATTGATTTTAAGGCTCATCCTGATTTCAAAGATGTTAAAATGTGTGTGCCGGGGGTGGGGGGGAATGCATTTAGGATTCAGTGAAATACAGTCCCTAGAGAACGTCTGGCTGGCTGACTTTGCAAAGAAACTAACGGGCCTGCTGAACATGTCCTATGAGCCGGTCGCCCTGGTGAACGACCCTGGCTCACTGTATGTTCCACCTGCTACACGGCTTACCTCGTTTATTCCTGTAACACCTCGCGGAGGTGGGGACAGGCACTAACACCCCAGTTTACAGATTTGGAAAGTGAAACTCCACAAGGTGAAAGTACCCTACACACGTCACTTGGCTGCCCAAGATGCACACGTGGGCCTGATTCTAAGGCCTGCGAAGTGAAATGTGCCCCTCTTCTCCAAAAAGCACTAATGTTAATAATGAAGGTGTGTATGTCTTGACTGTACCCCTTGGAAGACCCTCTGCATACTGCCTCTCTGTACCTCTGTGGGATGGGTATTACCATCCCTGTGGCACACCCAGCACAGGGGGGCTGAGGATCTCGTCCAGGGCCCCAGCTCAACAGTGGTAGAAGTCTGACCTGAACCCAGATGTAAACTCCACAGCCCAGGCTTCACCCACGCTGCCTGCCCAGAAATGCTGCTGCACTGAGGCAGCTCCAGAATGCCATGTTGGCAGAGTCTTCCTTAGATCAAGGGCTCCTGATTCCTAACCCCAGATGATGCTGCAGTCCTCACAGGGTGCTCCCCTCTTAACAGGGGAGAGGGAGGGGAAAGCTTGTTGTACCTTGGAGGTGAGAGCTGGCTGGGAAAACGAATCTATACGTGTGTGTGTGTGTGTGTGTGTGTGTGTGTGTGTGACGGGGAGAGTGCTGTCTCTTTTACAGGACTGCACAGCAGACTCAGCTCCTGGGCATGACACTTACAGTCCATCCATCCTGAAGTCCCAACTCTGGCAGTCCACTTCCCTGCACCTGAGCCATTCTTGCTTCAGTTTCCCATCTCCAGGCTGACAGGACAGCCAGAAAGTTTAGAAGCAAACAGAAGATCATTGTGTGTTGCTGCCTGTAAGCCATTTACATGTATCACCTGATTTCCAGACTGGGGGTTCCCCTGTATAAACGTTCAGCTGCCTCTTTCTCCCTCGTGGGATAGATAAGGCAAAAAAAACCCAGAGAGAAATGTCAAGGTAAAACAGCCCTGGTTCCTATGTATCCTGGGAGAGACTAAAAAATTGACAGTAAAGAATGCTCAAATTTTACCTTTTTTTTAATTTTTTTTTTTTTTTTTTTTACTTTACCAACTCTTGGTAAAATCAGACAGTAGGGTGTGAGAGTTCCAGAAGATATGTCCCAGGAGCATTTCTCCTGGAGCTGGGGTCCAGTGTGATCACTGAAACTGCTTAAAGATGCTCCCACACTGCGGGCTTCCTTCGGCAAACCCAGCACCGGGAGGAACCCACTGAGCAATGGGTCTCCAAGCCAGGCTTCACTAGGCACAAGTGGTTGCTGCAGCAATCATCTTTAAAAAATGAAATAGGGACGCCTGGGTGGCTCAGCAGTTTGGCGCCTGCCTTCAGCTCAGGGTGTGATCCTGGGATCAAGTCCTGCATCATGCTTCCTGCAGGGAGCCTGCCTCTCCCTCTGTCTCTCATGAATAAATAAATAAAATCTTTTAAAAAATGAAAAAGTAGGGCAGCCCTGGTGGCTCAGTGGTTTAGCGCTGCCTTCAGCCCACGGTGTGATCCTGGAGACCCAGGATCAAGTCGGGCTCCCTGCATGGAACCTGCTACTCCCTCTGTGTCTCTGCCTCTCTCTCGCCCTGTGTCTCTCATGAATAAATAAATAAAATCTTAAAAAATAAAAAATAAAAAAAATGAAAAATGAAAAAGTAAATACAGCAACAAAATATCAGTTTGGAGGCTCTTAGCTATCAGCCTCCAGGCACTTGTAAAAAGGGAATGGTAGAAACAATGCGAAGTTTTGTTGTTAAGATTTTATTTGAGAGAGAGAGAGGATGAGCAGAAGGGGGGGAAGAACAAAGGGAGAAGCACATGCCCCCCTGCTGAGCACAAAGCCCAACACTAGCTTGAACTCAGGACCCTGAGATCATGACCTGAGCTGAAATCAAATCAGATGCTTAACCAACTGAGCCACGCAGGCGCCCTGAAACAATGCACTTTCCATCATGACAGCAAACATCCGTGACTGAGGATTATCTATGTGCAAGGCCTGCAGTAACTCCTGTGACACAATCACCCACATACACAAACCAGTACTGCTCCATGTTGCCTAGGAGGGAAGTGGCGCACACAGAGCTGTCACCTGTCTGAGGTCACAGGGCTGACTGTTCCAGAGCTGAGTGCACTCGGCCACCAGGCCACCCTCTTCCCTCCAAGATGATGTAGTAATCCATAAATCCTCAGGACATGCCTGCACGTCAACAGGGCAGAGGCTGTTCCTTGTTTGATGGTCAAGGTTTGGAGAAGGAAAGGGATTTGTGCAAGGTGAACAGGCTGACAGACGCTTAAAGCCAGTGCTGGTGCTAGATTTTTTGCTTGTCAACCAAGGACCCCAACCAGTGTCCCCATCTGCCCTAAGTGCCCGGAGCAGAGGGAGTGAACCAGGGTGGCTGGTGGGGTTTGTGAGGTAGGGACAGAGATCTGGACCAGCAGGAGGGGCTTCCCACACAAGACAGATTCCTACCTGAGAACCAATCTACATCAGAAACAGTGGCAACAAAAGAGGCTAAAATCTAAGCTTCACTACGTGCCAGGTATTGTTCTAAGGGAGGACTTGACACCCGTTAGCTTTTAATCCTCTCCCGCACATATGACCCCACTGTACAAATGAGGTGTCTGTCCACTAGGAAGACATTCACCGAAATACACATACTGCTGTGTAACCCCTTTGTTAAAAAAAGATTTTATCTTTAAAGTAATCTCTGCACCCAACATGGGCGTGAACCCACAACCCCGAGATCAAGAGTTGTGCGCTATGGAGCTAGCCGGCTGCCCCTGCTGGATACCTTTTGTGAAACAAAGCAAAAAATCTAATCTTCTATCTGAGCCTTGTGGGGCAAAAAACAAAACAAAACAAGACACACAGGTGGCCTCGCCTGGCAATAAATATTTTAATTTTTGTTTCATTTTTATGATGACAAATAATTTTCAAGTTATTTCCTTTTTTTTTTTTTTTAAATACAAAGCTAAACCACTAACAGGTACAACCAAGACATTTTATCTCACATTTACACACTCCGTCGGATCCTCCTCCAATTCTCTGATCACTGACCAGGCAAGTGCGGGATGGGGGGAAGACTTTCTTAGGTAGCACCGTGGTGAGGCCGGGGGCATCAAGGTGACGACAGGCTCTCACACCTGCCTCTGTTCACATTACCTGGGACCAGGGGAGGCTGGGAGACCCCAGGTCCAGGCTCCAGAGCCGCGGCCCCCTGGACTGCAGGTTAATAGAGTGAGAATAGGTCCCCCTTCAGGAGGGAGGAGGAAGCTACCTACTCCTCCTGCGTCACCGTCGAGGTGAAGACTTTATGCTTAGCCTTGATCCCTGGGCTGCTGGGCCTGCCCACTCCGCTGGTAGCCAGCACCCAGCAAGACACCCAGCAAGGCACCCGGCACGGCGGCTGGGGTGGGGGCCCTGCATTTCGGGTCTGCAGGCTCCCCCTTCGGTTCATGGCTGCATCTTCATTTTTTTGCAGGAAGGACACCAGGTGGTCTGACAAACAGAAAGCCTGACAGCAGGTCTGGAACTTTCAACCAATTGGAATCTGGTGGGGAGGGTGAAGGGTGGGGTGGGTGGGTCATGGGTAAGTAATTTCTGGTCCCGCTACAAAACTTTTTTGATTAGAATAGAGTACCATCTCAAATCTCTTCTACAAAAACAAAAACAAAAACAAAAAAAAAGAAAAAGAAAAGAAAAAAACGCAGCCACTTCATTCACTTCAAGACCTATATACATGTAAGTTGTTTACTGTGGTTTTTTTCTTTTTTTTTTTTTGTCTTTTTAAATTTTTAAATTTTTATTATTACTATTTTTTTAAAATAAATTCAGTGTTCACATTTCTATAAAGAATCAACCCAGTTTTGGGAAATCCTGCCCTGGCAGGGCGAGGCAAGCAATGCTTTTTCCCTGCTCACATCTACTCTGATGACCCGCCCTGATGCTTCAAGGTGCCCGGAAAAGCGGCAGCCTATGGAAGAGTAAACCGAGGCCCGGCCCGCACCTGGGGGCCACTGGGTCAGTAAGCTTTCGAGAAAGCAGAGGGGAAGACTAGCTTACTGCAAAACCTTTTTAAAAAATATTCATACACTTATATGTGCGCCTGTCCAGACGTCAGGAAAACAAGAGCTTGGGAACACCCCTGGCCAGGCCTGAGGCCTCGGGCAGCAGCGTCTTCTGGGACTCGTGCACGGCCCGCCGGCAGGGGTGTGGGGAGGAGAGTCCTGGCTCTTCGGCGGGAGGTGGGAGTCACCCAGCTTCCTAGTTCATGTTCACTCTTTCCTCTAAAACCTGTGCTGCGTCTTTGACTGCATGCACGGGAAGCACGAACGTTTGACTTGTATGCAAAAAAGGTACAAAAACAACTAGAATATAAAAGTTTTGGTAATATAAGGCCATCTGTTCAAGTCCACCTTGGAAACCTGTAACAGATATTTAAATACTACAGTGAAAAGGCATCTTAATATACTTTTTAAAAACATCTGAAGTAATCTGCTAAGATTAAGTGTGTAAAAAAAAAAAAAAAATCAATTCCCTTTGAGGGCACTTTGTCCATGGAAGAAGGGAGGATGGGGGAGCCGGGAGGCTAATGCTTCAGCCAGGGGTACGCTTCGATAGAAGCCCGGCTGCGATCCCCATAGTCGTACAGGAGTTCCTCCCCAGCCTTGATGTCTCGGGAGGCGATGAGGATGAGGTGAGGCACGCCGTCAATGTCGTGCAGTTTGGTTTGGCAGTTCCCACATTTACTGTGATTGATCAGTCTTCCCAGGCGATTTGTCTCTCTAGTTGCATCCACGCTGGCAGGAGGGAGGGTAACAGAGGATTAGATTGATAAAGAGGCTTTTGATCCCAGTCACAGCCAGCTCTCAACTCAGGTGGGATGTCAATTTATAGCCACGTTTTGGGGAAAGCAAATCAAGCCAAAAAACCATCTTAAGAGCCTAGGAAGGCACTGGGTGAGCTAGCTGAGGGGTAGGAGGGGACTGGAGTGCAAAAGGCTCCTTGTGGAGGCCCCAGAGGCAAGTGCATAATAAATACATGAATAAAAACCAACTCTGCTGCTAGTGGGGGAAGCTGTGCATCTGAGGAGGCAGGGAGTGTTGAGAACTCTCCGTGCCTTCTGCTCAATTTTGCTGGGAACCTAAAACTGCTTGGAAAAATAAAACCTATTTTAAAAAACCCGACCAAGTGCCTTGGCCATATGGGGAAAGGAGCAGTCAGGGTTTTCCAGAGCTCTGGCTGAATGCCACAAGAGGGAGCGACCTGGTAAGCCTCAGGGCAGGCTCTCACCAACTAGTCCACTTCTGCTTCTCATCTGGTCAGATGGCAGCAGAACAGCTCCAATCCCAAATATTCAAAGGGCCAGTGGGGGAGAGCTGCTTCACAGCTTTGAAAATAACATAACAAGAAGCAGGAGCAACAGAAAGAAGCAGGATGCTCTCGTGGCTCTCAGCCCTTAGGCCTGTCCTCTCTGCCAGAGTGTGGAAAAGCCACTTGAAGCACCAGTGGACTTACCAGTAGGTTTTGCTCAGATACTGAAAATAGTACATGTAGCAGCCCGTGGAGGGGTCTTGTGCATACAAAGCCTCCCGCTTCTTGGCATCGGTGATCTCGATGAGGTCCCCGTGGTACTCTACCACAAACTCGCCCCGGGAGAACTGCTTGGTGGCGATCACACCCCTGCCCTTGCCATCAATGAGGTCAATCTGTAGAGAGGTGAGAAGCGTTGCTTTCTAACACCACGTGTGGCTGGTTGCCTGGATGCCTGGGCTTGCCTCACTTTCTCTTAACAGCTTTACTGAGTTATGTCCTAGATCCTGCTCGTCTTACATACACAGCACAAGGAGTATTATTAAACGTATACAGTTGTGCAACCACCGCCACAATCACCCCAAAAGGCCCCTTGTGCCCTTTGCAAAGTATTGTCACATCTGATCCTCCCGAGAGATCTGGGGTGGATGTTGCCCCATTATGCAGACAAGAAAATGGAGGCTCAGAGAGGCAGAACCATGTCCAAGGCCACATGGCTGGGAGGGGTAAAGCCTGACGCACAGCCACATACATGGCCTTTTCTGGGGAGTGGTAGGACCCCATGTTCTAAATGTCTCTTATTTTCTGTAATTTACCCTCCCGTGCTTCTTGTCAATCCATTATAAATGGGGCTGCAGGGTGACTGCTTGAGGGGCCCAGACTTGAGTTCGGGTTCTCCTGGATGAGTGGGTGGAATTGGAGCCTTTTTATGACCCTGGAGTCCCAGCCCAGACCCCCTGGCTGCCACTGTATAGGTGCACCCCTCTCATCTACCTCATGTGTTTGTAATACATGAACAGAAAAGGCCATTTCTTGGGCCTTGTTATTTCAAAGTAAAACAGAGTTAGAAAAAATGTATTAGTTTCCCCAGGCCTCATGTAAACGAAAGAAAAGTCAGATACAACAGGCCACCTACTCTATGACTCGATTTGTATGAAATGTCCTGAGCAGGCAAATCCATAGACACAGAGCAGATCAGTGGTGGCCGGAGCTGGGGGAGGGGGGAGTAATAGCTACCGGGTCCAGGGTTTCCATTTGAGAGGATGAGAAAGTTGTGGAACTAGATAGGGAGGATGGTTGCACAATACTGTGACTACTTAATGATGCTGCACTGTGTATTTTAAATGGGTCAAAATAGTACATTTTATGGTATATGTATTTTATTGCGATTCTAAAAACTTTCCTCAGGATTAATGTTTCCCATATAAAGGCCATTGATGTTCCCTTCCTGAGACGTTCCCTGAACAGATTTAGCTTTTGGCCCCTTGACAACCTAAGAGTCTGAGTCTGTCGCAGTGACCATTGTGGGTTATGGCAGCCTGTTGGCTGTTGGGAGCTGGGGAGCAGGGCGGGTGGGGACCCTCCAGCCTCAGCCTCCAAGCAGCAGCCCCACTGCCCTTACCTTCATTCCTTCTTCCTTCCCACTTTCAATCAACTCGTCTATTCTTTTCCTTTCTTCAGACTGGGTGAAGGGAAGAAAAACAAGAAGTGCTTCAGCATTCTCTCCTGGGCCATTCTGGGGAGCCTAGCAGCCTGGACCCCCCACAGGATCACTTGCGGTTGGCCTCTGTGACATCCGTCCCCAGAGACGCCCAAGTCCCCACACCCCCATCCTCTTCTCACTGCCCATCTGTTGTGGGCAGTTTGCCACCTGGGGCTCAAATGAACCAGGAGGGGCACAGTGCTGGCCCAGCAGCAGAACTGGGCGGGGCGGGGGGGGGGGGGGGCTATGTTCTATTTCACACAGGCAGTGTTTTTGAAAATATCTAAATTGCCAACACATAAAAATCAGGGTTCTGACTTCATGTAAGACCAGTCAGGGCAGATTAAAGGCTATGTGCCCTTTTGAAGGGGCGACTGTGCACTCTATCCCTCCTGTCTGATGGCCCCTGTAGGAACCCTGACCTGGGTCTCTACGACACCAGGATGAGAACAGGGCCTCCCACCCCCAAAAGGCAATACCATCCCAAACAAAGAAGTTGAACAGGAATGGACACTCCTGGTGTCACCTGCCCCCAGGGCCACCCCTCTTGCCACCCCCGCCCCCTCCAAGATCCAAGTCCCATGCTCTGTCTGGGCACAGGACTGCAGGGAAGCATGGGGAGCAAAGCAGAGGCCCAGGCCCTCCCCCAGCTGCCACATGTGTCAGCTGTGCCACAGATGAGGCCTTCACCCACACAGCTGAGCACAGCTCTTGCCCACAGAGGCCTCAGGACACTGGTCCCAGCCTGCAGTGTATGTGGACTTTCCAGTGCTGGGTGCCTGTGGCAAGACAGGAGAGACCAGGTCTCTGCAGGTTTATAGACACTGCTTGAAAGCTGTGCCAGACACCCCTGGATCCAGCCCATATCCCTGCTCGTCTACTGCCACCTTCTAGACAAGCCAAGGCCACCTCGCTGATCTCCTGGCTTCTGCTCTGACCACCCCCTTCATTCTGTTCCCTGCAGAGCAGCCAAAGGGGTCTTTTAAAAATGTATGTAGTAAGGAGTTGCCTGGGTGGCTCAGTTAAGCATCCAACTCTTGGTTTTGGCTCAGGTCATTATCTCTTGGGGTCATGAGATCGAGGCCTGTCTGCGCTCGGTGGGGGCTCTGCTTGAGATTCTTTCTCGTTCCTCTGCCCTTCCTACCCCTCACTCTCTCGTTCACTCTCAGATAAATAAATTTTCAAAATATAAAATAAAAATGTATGTAGGATCATGTGATTTCCCTGCTTAAAGCCTTCCAGGAAGTTTACCTAATAGCAATGTGCCAATGTTGGTTTCTTAGTGTGACATATGTACCAAGACATTGTATGTAAGGTATCAATGATGGGAAACTGAATAAAAGATCTATGGAAATGCTCTGTACTATCTTTGCAAATCCTCTATAATCTAAAATTACTCCAAAATAAAAAATTAATTTATTTTTAAAAAGATTTTATTTATTTATTGATGAGAGACACAGAGAAAAAGGTAGAGACACAGGCAAGAGGGAGAAGCAGGCTCCCTGAGGGGAGCCTGATGTGGGACTTGATGCCGGGATCCCAGGAATATGCCCAGAGGTGAAGGCAGATGCTCCACCACCGAGCCCTCCAGGTGCCCCACAAAAGTTTATTTAAGGAGAAGAAAAAGCTTGGGGCGCCTGGGTGGTGCAGTCTGTTGAGTGTCCAACTCTTGATTTTGGCTCAGGTCGTGATCTCAGGGTAGTGAAATTGAGCCGAGTCAGGCTCTGTGCTCAGTGGGAGTCGGCTTGGGACTCTCTTTCTCCCTCTGTGCCTCCCCTCCTCACTCTCAAATGAATAAATAAACTTTAAAAAGAGAGAGAGAGAGAAACAAAAGCTATTCCATACCTTCCTACTGCTACGGAGATAAAATCTAGTCTTCTGATGGCCTATGAAGCTCTGCAGGATCCCAGCCCCACCACTCCTGCATCATCTGCCATCTTCACCCTTGTTCCCACATTCTGGCCACACTGGCTGACTCTCTTACAGGGCTAGGCTTGTTTCTGCCTCAGGGCCTTTGCACGGGCTCTTCCCCCCTGCCTAGAAAACCCTTTCCCCAACTCATTTCCCCACTCACCTGGCTTGTGTCCTCCTTTCCTTCCAAGCTCTGCTCAAAAGGCACCTCCCTCTGTGACATGTCCCTGACTACCATAGCTAAAGTAGCCTTAGCCTCGCTGTACTTTCAAAATATGGTTTTAAATTAATGTCAAAGGACTACCCGAAATTATTTTCTTCTTTGTTTTTTCCTTAATCGTTAATCACTCACCACTTGAATACAAGCTCCTTGAGTACAGGGGCCTGATCTTGTATGCTGTGGAATATCCAGGCCTAGAACAGTGCCTGGCACATAGTAAGCCCTCAAAACAACAGCAACGTTAACATACACACATCACATACCATCTGCCTTGCTGAAAAATTCTAAGTATGCAGAGACCAGACCAGTGAGAAGCACAGTACATTCTAAACAGGAGCGATCGACCTGCCAGGACTGGATGTGGCACGAGGAGCTGGGCCTGAGCTAGATGCCCCAGTGCAGAGCCACAGTTTGAGTTTCCTTCTGGAGGCTCAGTGCTTGGGGGCATGCATCAACCAGCTCTAAGCTTCTGAAAGAATTCAGGCAGCAGCCTATGGGGGTGGGGTGTGTGTGTGGAGGCAGACCGAGTGGGAGGTAAGCAAGGTCTGAATTAGGTCGAAGCTGCTCTGCACACCAGGCTTGGGGAGGAAGAAGCCAGGGCACTGCCAACAGGCACAGTTCCTGCCCCAGTGTGGGCTCTCACCCCACCACAACCGGCCAGCCAGCTAAGGTGCCCCACAGCAAAGCAACAAGGGGTCAGGGTATCTCTCCAAGGCCCAGTTTTTGCCCTCTTGCCCAGGCCTCTCTGTCTTCAAACTCAATTAAGTATCTGCCAAGCTTCTGATTTTAGTTTCTCCCCCCAGGCTACCCCCCAGCCTTCTCTCATTCCCCATGTGCTGGGGCTCTGGTTTCTCCGGCCCCGAAGGGCAGGCAGACAGGCCAGGAGTGACCTCACCCCTCCAATGAGGCCCAGATGCCCCACCCTTGAGTTTTACCTGTCAAGAGAAGACACCGCCTTGACCAGCCACAGCCGCACCACCCCAGCCAACAGCCGCCTTACTGCCTCGCCAGCAACTGCCTGGCCAGCAACCACCTGGCTGTGGTGTTCACTCAGCAGAGCCAACGCAAACAATGAGAGCACAGCATGGCTCTCCCTTGCAACTGGCTCTTTGTCCATCGACATGGCGAGTTTTACCACACTGCAGACCAATCTTTGGAGAAGCGAGTGTCTGTTCCCTTCTGCTCATCTGCTGCAACATTTACCAGACCTGCATCACATCCTGTTGCAGCCTTCCCTCCTCCAGCCAGAAAAGCCCTTCTTTTTTATTAAAAAGGCAAACTCAGCTGCCCCCACTCTGTAGTCCACTGCAGGCCCCAGTGAACCCCCAGCACTCCCCAAGAGTGCACTGCAGCCCCAACTTCAGCTGAGAGGTGTTTTGGGTTCTGGGACCTGGCACCTCCTTGCCCTCTGCAATGCTGTCTTTAAGAGTGACCTAGCACAGCCTCCCACTGCAGGCAAACATTTTGTAACAGCTTGTTCTTGGCTGAAAGATATTGCCTTTCTAAGGAAATAAAGCCAAAGCTTCTCTCTGGAGGTGGGGCGGGGAGGACCCCTTTTCTCATTTATTTTAAAGGAAGGCTCATCAATTCAAATAAGTAGAGGAAGAGAATGTTAAATTACTCTATCTGTATCTACAGACTTAACATAAAAAATGCTGAAGGAGTCTAGTTCAGGTTGAAATACTAAAACTAAAGAAAAAAAAATGAAATACTAAAACTGACAAGGCTTTAAGGAAGGGGTGTGGACGGGTGGCATCCACAGAACTCCCCCGCCTCTCTGTGGGGGCAGCAGTCCTGAGCACTGCTCCTCTGCCCTGACGTGGCTTTGAGGATGAGGGAGCACGGAGGGCTGCAGGGCAGACCACGCCCTGGGTCTCCTCCACAGATGCCAATGACCACACCTCACTGCATCAAATATTGATTGACTGCCACTCAGTGCTCTGCAAACACAGTGGGCGGAGGCCTGCAGTCTGGGCGGCCATCCTGCCTGCTTTCCACATGATCCTAGGGCCATCACTGCGAGGAAGAGAGGAGAGAGGGGCCTCAGGAAGTGACAACAATGGGGAAGCAAGGGAGCAATAGTAACAATTAACCAGCGCCTCCTGGGTGCCAGGCACAGTTCTCAGAGTTCCTTGTGCATGAACACATTTAATCCTCCCAACAACAACCCCACGAGATACTCCATTACTATCCCAGTTTACAGATGAGGCAACCGGGGCACAGAGCAGTTAAGTGACTGGCTTGAGGTCATGTGACTAGTAAGTGGCTTCCAAGTCACTGCTCTGTACCACCCTGAGACCCAGCACAGGAAGCTGTGAAGAGCAGACAGAGAAGCCTCAGAAAAACACACAGCCTTGCCCAAGGTCCCAGGCTCTGACTGGCCCTGCCAGCAAGTCCTGGGGAGACACTGTAATGGGAACGCCAGACTTTCCACGCCACGTGCTACAGCTTATAAGGCTCCTTCCTAGAAGCCTCTTAACCAAGCCTCACCGTGACCCCAAACGTGAAGATGATCCTCACTAGGCCAAGGACAATACCAAGGCCACAGAGGCAGACCTGCCCCAGGACAACACAGTCCTGGTCGCCAAGGGCTGCCCACTAGACCACGCTGACCCTCCAAAAGCTAGAATTAAAGCCGCATGACTCTACCTGCAGCTCAGCTTTGCTCTTCCTGGAGCTCCTTCGCACGGGGTAGAAATCCGTGAGTTTGCGATTCTGTTGTGTTTTTCCTTGAGCTCTGGGGTGGGAAGGGTAAAAGAGAAAACAAGTATTAGCACTGACGCCACTCACACCCAGGAGGCACACAACTAACTGCTTGGGAGGTGGCTCTTTAGCAAAAATGTCACTTAAACACCTTTGTCCACTGGGGTCCGTGGCCACGTGGGCTCACCTGCCCAAGGGGGCCTCAGAGTGTCAAGACAGGCTACCTACTCTCAGTGATGGCGGAGGGTGGGGAAGGAGAACCCGTGAGCTCTGGACTCACAACAGACTGAGATGGTGACAAGTAATGGTGTCCTTATGGTGACTCAGGAAACCCAGGCCCTGATGACAAAGAGGCGGGGCGGGGGCACTGCGTTCCCTTAGCTGGCACCTGAGCGGTGTCTGCCGGGGTCATAAGAACCAAACTGCTCAGCATCAGGGGAAGGGCTCCAGAAGGCACTTACTTTTTCCGAGGAGCCTGTTTGCCCTTGATGGGCTTCTTCAGGGCTTGCTTGGCGATAGCCGTAATGGGAGGATCACAAGACGAGGTCGGAGTTTTTGGAGGTTCTGCTGCTTCAGATTTTTGGTTTGGAAAAGGTGCCAGGGGACCTCTCCTGGCGTCTTTGAGCTTCTGTTCCTCAGACTTCATGGCGCTCCGTACTGCGTTCCCACTGTTTCTTTTCTCTGCAGGCAGTGGGTGGGGAAAGACAGAGCTTTAGTCTAGACTCTCTGCCTCCCCATTTCTAGACCATTGGCTGCATTCTAAGACAGGCTTCTAGAAGAGAGAGGAGCTCGATGTGTCAGGCAGCAGTGCAACCTGCTGTCTAATGATGGCTTCCACAGCAGGAGCATGTGGCTTCACTTTCTGACCCAGACTTTGGGCAAAGCTCTTCCTCTGCATCTTTTTAAAAAAATTTTTCAGCTTTATTGAGGTATTGCTGACAAAGAAAATAGCAAGCTTTTTACAGTACACGTCATGATGACTTGATCTACATTGTGAAAGGACTGCTCCCACCTAGTTAATGATCTTCTGTACCTGGACCAGGGAGAGCCCTAGAAGCGGACCCACAACAGGCAGCAGCAGCAGTGGAGGTACTCGGTCTAGAGCTTTCTGGAAGGGGGCTGTGGACCCCCCCCAAAAAAAAAGCTAAATCCTAGAGTAGGCCAGCATTGGTGGACAGGAATAAGGGTAAATAAAGCAAAACTTCTTCCCTAGCAAAAACCTCTTCTCCAAGAGCTGCCTGGCATGCTTCATTTCAGACTTTAAAAAAAAAAGAAAAAAGTTTCCCTCTTTTCTAAAGGGGCCAAAGCCCTAGGTTCACAGTGGTTCTCAGGACAGTGACCCAACACTGGTCAGCATGGCACTGGGAGGGATGTCAAAAAGGATTTGTTACTAAAAATTGTTGTGAAGCACCAGTGTGGGTGAATGAGTCACTTTTTTTTTTTTTTTAAATGACTTACTTTTAAAAAATGAGCAAATAATGCATAGCTGGTAAGGAACATAAAATGGCGCAGTCATTTTAGAAATAGTCTGGCAGTTGTTCAAAAGTTCAACATGAAGTTACCATATGACCCAGCAATTCCACGCCTAGGCGGCTATTAAGAGAATTAAAAACACATGTCCACACAAAAACCTGTATGTGAATGTTTGCGGCAGCTAATTCACAACAGTTAAAAAGTAGAAACAAGCCCAATGTCCATCCACTGCTGAACTGGTTAAATGAGATGTGGTCTATCCATGTGATGGAATATTATTCGGCCGCAGAAAAGAAAGAAGTCCTGACCCCTGCCCTTGAAAACTTGATGCTGAGTGAAAGCAGCCACACACGGAACGCTACCTATTATGCGTGATTCCCTTTACACATGTCCAGAACAGGCAAATTCATAGAGGTAGAAAGTAGATTAGTGGTTGCCAGGGGTCGGGGGGAGAGGTGGAATGAGAAGAGACTGCTAATGGGTACGAGGTTTCTTTTTTGGGGTGGGAAATGTTCTGGTATTAGACAGTTGGCCATGACTGCCTCTATCTGTGAATAAACTAAAAACCACTGCATTGTATAACTTTAAAATGGTGGCCATTATGATACGTGAATTACAGCTCAATAAATAAGCTACAAATAGAAAACTAAATATGTCACAATCCACCCAGGCCATTCTCACTCCCTTACACGCCCTAAGTAGACCAGAGAGAGTTAAGTCTAGGACATCATGCAAAATAACCCCAGGAGTGCACTGATGCCTGTGAAGGTCAGCTACCAACCACATCGAGTCTGAGTCAAAGCAGAAAAACAGGTGAGAATCAAGGACAAAAGTCTGGCCCTTGGGCTCTCCTCCAAAGTATATCTGGCTCCAAATTCTAACTGTTGCCATTTAATGACACTGTAAGCCAAATAAGCTAGCTTGGGCACCACATCACCATTTAGGATAATTTACATCCCACCCTATTCCAGGAGGGATGGGAGATTGCTTGACCAGCACTGAGAGAGAGCCCCTTTCCCAGTCCCTATGCAGTAGGTGCGATCCTCGGTGTCGCCAATGCAGGGAGGAGCAGACCAGCAGAGGAAGAGCTGCTAGTGTGGAGCACTGTAGGAAAGCCCTCTGCACCCATCCATGCTTTAACCAATCTTCAGAATAGCTCTTCGAGGTAGGAATCCTCCCTCTCACTTCAAAGATGAAAAGAACTAAGGCTCAGAGTGGAATAACCTGCCCCAGCCTCTCCCTGTCAGTGGCAGAGCTAGGATTAGAACCCAACTCATTTGAAGACTGATAGAAATAGTATCACCCACTGCCCTGGGCGGGGAATCAAGCTGAGGTCTGGCTCTTGCCCCTGGTTTTGGGCTTCCCCACCCCTGGCTCTCAGTTCTGGCCCCAGCCATAGGCCTAACCATCACTTATGGTACTTCCTATAAATGAATTACAAAGCTTCGTCATATAGAGCTGCTGGTAGCCAGAGTTCTGCTTCATTAAGGCAGGTTTTAATTAGAAGGGAGCTTGGTGAATTGGGGAAAGCTATATTCCCCACTGCAGCTTTAAAAGGGGAAATATTTGGAAGACTGCAAGATTTCCAGAGGTGTCAGCTTGTTTTGTGAGGCCAAACAGAATTTTCAGTAACTATATATCTTCTCGTTCGATATTTCAACTCCAAATTTCATCACAGAGTATGCAGCTACAGAAAGCAGCACTGCACATTTGAGGGGAAGAAACTCAGAAATGAGGTTAAGGCCAGCTCAAAAGAGGGAAGGAAGTCAGTTCCCTACATCTGCACAACACAGTTAGGACTGTAAACACATGGTCTGTACAGCCCAGATTTATAACTTCTGTATTTTAGGTACTATGAGTCTCTCTATCCGCAGGTAAGGGTCAGGTGTTATTTTTGCAACTTGGCAACACAGTCAAGCTTGAAGGACATGCTAACTCTTGTGAAAGCAGGGAAAACCTGTTAGACCAACAGGACACACACCCTGGGACAGGCTACTCTTACTCCTGTCCGCTTCTTAGGAGCAAGACAGAACATGGCTCGAAAAGGCTGGATAAACATTTACTATATGTGCACAGGCATGAAAAAGAGCTTCCGCAACCGGACCGGCTGTGGTCAGAAGAGGGCCATTTCAGAGCCTTACCTTCTCGTTTCCTGCAGAGTCCAGCTAATGGCTTCCCCTGGCATTTGACTTCGTGATGTGCAACTGAGTTCTCTTCCTGAAGGGGGGAACGCATTCCAGAGCATTTGTTGGGGCTCATGTAGGAATAGATCTTTGATTGCCCGGTAAATACATTCTCCTAAAACGACAAATGCATGTTCTGAAAGAGGCTTGAAGAAGAAGATCCCAGAGCAAATCGCAGAGAAGGGCAATCGGAATACAAAAACCAGAAACAGACACCATGTCTCAAAAGCAGGCCACCAGGAACTGCCAGCCCCTGGAGAACAGTGGGAGGTTTAGGATCTCCTGGGTCCGAGTCAGACATTTCCTAAACTCATGTGGTCTGTAATTCTGGTCACTAAGGGCACATCTAGCCAGCAGGAAGCCAGCTGTATACCCAGGTGTACAGAAGCAGACAACCTACCAATGGTAGAGAGGTCAGAATGACCCAGACTGAACAAGCACAGAATTTAAAGGGCTGGCCTACGTGCAGGAGCTAACTCCTCTGGCAGGAGCTCCAGGAGCTCTAGCGCAGAAACAGGCCTCAGGAAAGCTGCTTAGCCACTTCTTGGTCCTGAAGGCAGCCAGTAGGACTGGCCATTACTGCCTGAGCCTTCTGGGTGCCCAAACCTGGCCCCTCACAAATTAACGCAGCCCAGCAGCCTCCCAGGACCAGACTGCGGTGGTGATGGAGGGGTGGGGTTGGGGGTGGCGAGCCTAATAAAAGCAGAGCCTAAATAGCCAGCTCATTTAGGGCGGCCACTCTACTGCAAATGAAATGGCATCTTGGCATTAGGAGGAGGAGGGTGGGCAGGCGGGGGGGGGGGGGGGGGGGGGCGGTACAGGTCACTGCTGGCGTCTCTGGGCGTGTGGCCTCTCCTCTGAGTAAGCACGGAACGGAGGAGAGCGTTCCCAGAAACACGGCCAGGGGCTTTCTGCCTGGGGAACCTTCAAACACCAAGTCGGCGAGACCTGTGACCTCGCCGAGGGGCCCGGGCAGGCCCAGCACGCCCCGGGAAGGCGGCCACCGCCGGGGCAGCTGGGTGTGGGGTGCGGAAATGCCATAAAGACACAAACTTTTCCGAGGTCAAATATCGCCAGGGTCATGGCGGAGCCAGTGTGGACGCCACTCCCAGACAGGCAGCAGCAAAGGAAGCTGCCCCGCCCGCACGCCCGCGCGCCCGCACCCCGCCCTCCGCCCTCCGCCTCCGCCTCCGCCCCTGGGCCCGGGGCCGCGGGCGGGGGGTCCGGGGCGCGCGCACGTGCTCGCGGCGCGGGGCCCCCGGGGGCGGCCGGGGGCGGCCGGGCGCGGCCCCTCGGGGCGCGCTGGGGGAGTGCGGGGAGGGTGCCTGCTTACCCCGTCGGTGCGGGGCCTCCCCGGGCCCCTCCGCTCCACCATCTCCGGGCCCGGGGCCGTCGCTGCCACCGCCGCCGCCGCCGCCGCCGCCTCCACCGCGCGGGGCTTGGACATCTTCCTGCCTGGAGAGGGGGACCCGGGGGAAGCGGGGGAGGGGGCGCTCAGGGCGCGGCGGGGCGGGGAGCGGGGCCGCCCGGGCCGGGCGCCGCGGCGGCGCCTCCCGCCGCAGCCATGTTCCGAGGGCCCGGCGGTGGTGGGCCGCCCGCGCCGCCGGGAGGCAGGGGCCGGCCGGCCGGGCCGGGCCGGGGCCCGGGTCGCCCTCCCGCCGCCCGGCCCGGCCGGGCCCCGCGCGCCGCCCGCCCCCCGCGCGGCCGGGCCCGCCACACCCACCTGCAGCCCGGCCAGGCCCATGGCGGCGCGCCCCGCGCCCTCGCCCTCGCCGCCGCCGCCGCCGCCGCCGCCGCCGCCGCCGCCGCGGCCCGGCCACCACCGCTGCCGCTGCCGCTGCTGCTGCTGCTGCCGCCGCCACCAGCGCCGCCGCGGCGCCCCGGGGAAGGGCCGGCGGCGCCCCACGGCGCCCCCTTCCCCCATGGCCTGCGACGCAGGGCCCGGCACCCGCGCGCCGCGGCAGCCCCGGCCGGCCCGGGACCGAGGACGCAGGGAGGGAGGCGCTGGCGGCGCGTCCTCCGCGGCCCGCCCGCTCGCCGCCGCCGCCGCCGCCGCCCACCGTCCGGCGCCCGGCCCGGGGAGGGGGCTGGCAGGGGCGGCGCTGCGAGGCGCCTCGGGAGGGAGGCAGGAGGTGGGCGGGCCGCGCGGCCGCGCCGGATCCTGACTCGGGCGCGCCCCCTCTCGCTCGCGCTCGGCCACGCGGGGAGGAAGGGGTGGGAGACTGATGATGACAGCCGGGCTCTCGCCGGCCGGGCTCCTTCTCTCGCTGGCTCCGCGGATATTTTGGGAGACCGGTCGGTGCCAGGCGCTGTCAGCGGCGGTGAGCGCCGCAGGCGAGAGTCGTCCTGTGTGCCCGAGCCTGCGCTCCCTGAGCGTCTTGTGGCCATTTAGGCGTCCCCGCAAGTCCCCGGGGGACAGGTCCTGTGGCAAACCCGTTAAAAATGGGGACACGGGGGCTCGAGGGAGGTGCAGACGCTTGCCGAAGGCCGCACAACTAGAAAGCGATGGGATCAAGTGTCAAACTCGGGCGGTCTGCACCTGCCCCGGGGAGAGAGAGCCAGTGGTTATCATGTTAAGCTGGTGGGGTGCTTCCCGGCGTACCTGATCTCATCCAGACCTCACAACAGCCCTGTAAAGGTATACACCACAGATGAGGAAACGGACATCAGGGAAGCGAGGAGCTTTGGCCAAATTCTCAGAACTAAGAATGGATTTCCAGGCCAAATGACCCAGAGCCTGCACTCCCAGCCACAGATGAGGAAATTCAAGAATGGGAGGGACAAATGCTGTGGCAGAAGCCATTTAGCAAGTCACCTGGTTCTTCTGTCCATCCCCATGAGAAGATATCCTAGGAAGGCAGGGGTTCCAGCCAGTCCTGTGTCTAGTGTTGGCAGAGCTCACTGCCCTGCACCACTGTGTTGAAGCCATTAGAGTTTGAGGGCCCACAGCCAAGAGTCACTGTATTTGTGCTAAGTCATAGATGCAAACAAGACATCTCAGGGCATCTAGCTCCTACAGCTTGTGTCATGGCCTGGGAGGCAAACATTGGGTTTCTCTCCCTGAATTTGTCCCAGAGGTGCTTTATGACCATGGCCAAGTCACTTCCCTGGAGTAGGCCTCAACGTCCTTGTGGATAGAAACCCAGAATCCGGGATCCCTGGGTGGCGCCGCAGTTTGGCGCCTGCCTTTGGCCCAGGGCGCGATCCTGGAGACCCCGGATCGAATCCCGCGTCGGGCTCCCGGTGCATGGAGCCTGCTTCTCCCTCTGCCTGTGTCTCTGCCTCTCTCTCTCTCTCCCTCTGTTACTATCATAAATAAATAAAAATTAAAAAAAAAAAAAAAGAAAGAAACCCAGAATCCTGAATTCCTTAACCCACCCAGGGCACCTTCCAACACCCACAGAGAAACAGTTGTCACATAAAGTTGCTACCTCCCCAGGGAGAAGACTAAGTAGGATTAAATGGCAGGAATAGGCTCAGAATGATGTCTTCCAAATCAGCTCATCTTTAGCATCCCGGGCGGGGCTAGGGAGCACCTCCTCCCTACACCCCTCCCCCAATACCCCTTGCAGTCCCCACCCCAACCTTAACTCCAGTAGGGTGGGATACTCTGCCCACTTGAATACCCAAGAGACTATGCAGAGAGTGAAAGAGAATTCTAAAGTGACACTCTGACACCCAGGTCAAGCCATTTGAAACTGTGTGTTACATCTCCAGGGCAGAGAGGGCTTGCAGTTTGTCACCAAACTATCATGGGAATCGTGGTTTGAGAACAGGAAGCAGCCTCTCAGATCATCTTGTCTACTTCACATACTATTTCAACATCCTCCCACCCCCAACCCCACCTACGCACACATGCTCAGGGCCACAGCTTTCTCTACTGCGGCCCTCCAATGCAGAGGGTACATACATTAAGATCCAAGTCTAGCACCCATTCCTCAACTCTGCAGCTCTGGTATTAGAAGATATAATACAAATCATTCAGTGTAAGCTTCAAAACAGTCTTTCCTGTCTCTGAGGTGTTCATGTACATATGACAAATATACCTGTAGGCATAAATAAAAACTCTTAATGTTGTCCAGGATCTCCTAGAAATAGAATTCAACTGGAATGATATGCATAGCTAAGTTATTCAGTGTTTCTGTATTAAGCCCTATAATTGTACACTATTTAATTTAACCTTCCCAACCCTTTATGAGAAGGTACTATTTCTATTTCACAAATGTAGAAATTGAGGCTCAAGGAATCACCTGACTAAGGATTACATGACGAAAGTGGTAATAGAGCTGAGATCTGAAGCCAGTGCTGTTATATGAGAGTACTTTATCATAAAGAATGTATATTGCTTCCCTTAAACTCAGACACAAAAATAGCAATTCATTCATTCCACAAACATTTATTGAATACCTACTTCTTTCCAGGCCCTTGCTAAGGACACAACAGTGTACACAAAGACTGATGGAGGACATGGAGGCCAGAGGGGGAGGCAGGGCCATACAGGCCATGGTGAGGAGTGTGGATTTGATCTAAGAACAGTGAGGAAGGGAGGAGGAGTGGTCACACGACAAAAATCCATGTTCTTGGGGACCACTCTAGCAGCTGAGAGTTAGTAAATTGGAAATGGTAAAAGTGTAAAAAAGGAGGGACGCCTGGGTGGCTCAGTGGTTGAGTGTCTGCCTCTGGCTCAGGACGTGATCCCAGGGTCCTGGGATCCAGTACCGCATCGGGCTCCCTGCATGGAGCCTGCTTCTCCCTCTGCCTGTGTCTCTGCCTCTTTATCTGTGTCTCTCGTGAATAAATAAAATCTTTAAAAAAATTTTTTTTTCAAAAAAAAAAAATGGAAAGAGGGGACCAATTAGGAGGCCATCTGGCCATGGCAGCAGAAATGGAAAAAAAGGAGATAATCCTCCTCAAAGGAATATACTTAAGGCTGAAAATATTTGCATGATTGTAAAACTTCAAAACCAGACAGGAGTTGCCTAGTATCTGCACATTTTGTTTGTGTGACCCAGCAGGGTTCTCAACGTGAACTACAAGTTTTCAACAAAGGCAGCTTTTCTAGAAGAAAAAGACTGACCTTTCATTTGAAGTATTACAAATGATTTGATATTTATACTACCCATTTAATAATCTACAAGAGTAACAAGGCCTTAAGGAATAAGTAACTGCTGATTTGCAGGTCAGGAGAGATAGTGAGAATCACTAACCAATAAATTACAAAGGTGATTTGTAAGCCTGCCATGGCGAGACCTGGGAACACTTGTCTTCACTTCGGCTAAGGGAGATAGAGGGGAACAAGCAAAGGCACAGCATGGCCGGAGTCTAGACAGTGACTTTGCACTTCAAACTTCCACCTCTGAAAAATGGATATAACAATTTGTAAAGATTAACTGAGATAATAACTGCCTGGCCCTCAATGGTAATTATTATTTGCCTATATTAAGTATTTAAATCTTTCAATGGCAAATTGCTTAGTTTTGATTAATTAAAACAAGCTATCTTTTTTTTAAGGCACTACTGTTGAAACAGCTTGAATGATTTGCTCTAACTGGAAAAGTGAACCAGGGAAGCACAGATTTATTAAGATTTGTCGGATACTATTAAATATACTTTTAGATGCTTAACACTTTTCTGAAAACAGTATCTTTGTCTTAACTTTCTCTGTGGGTTGGAGTATAAAGCTCATTAACTTGAAGTTCATCTTGCCTCATTTCTTAATCAGAATCTTGGGTTGTTCCAAAAGACCCTAAAAAGACTGCAGGATAATAAAGGATGCAACTGGGTGCAGGGCCTGAAAACAAAGGTTCCCAATAAATGTTTGCTGAATGAATCCTTTTTTGTATTCATTATTATTGCTACACGGAGCATACTGCATTAGGGCAAATTCCTACTAACCTGTACTGCTTGGGATTTGGAAAAAAGTGTCAAACCTGAACTCATATTTCTAAAATAATAATTCTACTCGACCATCATGCTCAAAGTTTTTGCACGGAGACACAGCGTTAGGAAACGACCAGCGGTTGGAGATCGCTTTGCCGCATAACGTGGGGCTTACTGTCTTGACAGCAAACTAAGTGTGTACAGAACTCAACGCAGGGACATGCTTCCCGCGGCTGGGCAATCCCACCCAAGCCACCCCCGTGGGCAGGAGTCCTGAGCAGCTGCAGGACTAAGGGCCGCCCCGGGTGGTGCCATGCAACTCCTCTCACCCCAAAGCAGGCCAGCGGGGCCCGGTCGTCGCCCCGGCGGCGCAGAGCTGACTCAGGGCGTGGAGAGGAAAGGCGCCTGCTGCGGTGTCCACTCCGACGCGCTCCCCACAGTGGAGGTTATCCATCTGCGCCCTGGCCTCGGACTCACCTCCTTTCCCAGCTTGAGAGCGCCCCGAAACGGGCGAAACCTCGCCCTCCCCACCTCCTCGTATCAATAACAACCATTCCCTGGAGGTGCCCTGCGCCTTAGTTTCCGAAGAGCTTTGACATATGGATCCGCCGTCCCTGGAGAGGCAGGCCAGCGGGTGCCCGCACTTTAGAAAGGGGAAGCCAAGGCATGGGATTCCTGGAGACTCGTGGGGGTGGGTCGGGGAAGGTTCCGCAACCCCCCCCCCCGCCCCCCCGCCCCCCGCGCAGTCTCCGCGCTCCGTCGGAGCAGTAGGGAGCCTCCCCGCTGCCGCTCCCGCTCCCGCCACCCCGCCACCCCTCCAGCGCGACCCATCACCTCGGCCGCCCCAGCGCCGACCACCTGGGCAAATACCTCTAGCCATGGCCCGGCTCTGTCACCGCCTAGGATCTCCCGGGAAACGCAGCTTTCGAAAAAAGTTGCAACAACTGTAGCCAACTGCTCCGCGGCGCTCAGGCTGCTTCCCTGATTGGCGCGGCTGCCCGCCTCTCCCCACGCTACCCGCGCTGATAGGCGAGCTCGGCAGGGAAAGCCCGCCCTCCTTCCCGCCTCCCTGGCGGGGGCGGGGCAAGCGGCCGCACTTTCTACAAGCGCTTTAGGGCAGGTCCCGGCGGGGGAGGTGGGAGGGGGTTTAAATTGTACCGTCTTCCTGCGTCGATTGGCTGCGCTGGGAGGACACCCGCGCTGCCATTGGGAGGCCCCAAACTCCGCCCTCTCGCCGCGCTGAAGCTCCGCCCCGGGAGGTGTAGTCACGCGGCTGGAGGCCCGGGCTCAGAGTGGACCGGATCTGGGACTTCCGGTTCTTCTCGGGTCTGACCGGAACCCGACCTCTGACCCCTCGACCTCCCGTTAGGACCTGCAAACCTTAGTTCTCCCAGCAGTTTGGCGTCTCCAGTACCTTCACTCCTCCAGCAGTTTCATTCATTCATTCCCAAGTTTGAAAGGTTTCCGGAGTCAATTCTTAACAGTATCCAAAACTAGCTGGCACAGCTACCGACTAAATGGATCAGAGGATGAACCTCCCAGAACCTTAGAAATCCTAGCCCACGTTATCTACCCATTTTACAGATGGAGGAGAGGTGACCAGAGGGACCAGGTAACTTACTGCTGCCCACGATCACCCAGCAGTTTAATTGCAGGGCATTGATCAGTCGCGTGACTCCAATACTAGATGGCTACCAGGGAAACAACCTTGCCCTGTGCCCCAAGGCGAGGGGAGGAGGGGGTTAGGGGGCTCCATCAGTAAAGTCCCCAGAGAAAAACGTAGGTCTTGGAGAGTCTTTGCTTTGAACACAGGTAAGGTGTCCAGTTACAGCTCCTATGTGTCCCTCCTACAGATGTAGGCAGAGGTCACTCGTCCACTGTCTCTCTTTGGCCCCCCAGAACGTTTTGGCAACCTCGCCATTGCCCAAGGACCCTACCATTGCACGAAAATAAAAATGAAGTGAAGGTAAATAAGGTGATGTATGTGAAAGCCCTGGGAAAAGTAGAGAGTGACACTATTTTTTTAAAGATTTGTTGGGGGTGTGGGGAGTGAAGAATCTCAAGCAGAATCCTGCTGAGTGGGGAGCTTGACACAGGGTCCACCTCACAACCAATCCTGAGATCATGACCTGAGCAGAAAAAAGAGGGGGATGCCAACCTATTGAGCCACCCGGGTGCTCCAAGAGTGACACATTTGTCACTAACTCACTTGTATGGTTTTGGTATATCATTTCAGCTCTCAGAACTTCAATTTCCCCAGCTGTCAAATGAGAGAATAGGGCTGTGCTCTTCAATGTTCCTTCCAGCTTTCACAAAGATATACAAGTTTTTGTTTTCTCTAAAATGCATTTATTCTATACTTAGTAAATTGTATGCTTGGCACCATTTGGTACCCCAAAGATACAGTGATGATAAGACACAGATCCTTCCTCATATTTTTTAGAAGAAACAAAAAACCCCACTTTTTAAAATATTTTATTTATTTATTCATGAGAGACAGAGAGAGAGAGACAGAGAGACAGAGAGGCAGAGACACAGGCAGAGGGAGAAGCAGGCTCCATGCAGGGAGCCTGATGTGGGACTCGATCCCCGGTCTCCATGATCTCCAGGATCATGCCCTGGACTGAAGGCGGCGCTAAACTGCTGAGCCACCCGGGCTGCCCCCAAAAACCCTACTTTTAAAAAAGATAATCTTAGGAGTGCCTGGCTGGCTTGGTTGGTAGGGTATGCAGCTCTTGATTTCAGGATTGTGAGTTCGAGCCCCATGTTAAGTGTGGAGATTACTTACAATCTTTAAAAAAAAATAATAATCTTTTTTTTTTTTAAAAAAAGATTTTATTTCTTTGAGAGAGCATGGGGGCATGGCAGAGGGAGAGGGAGAAGCAGGCTCCTCACTGAGTAGGGAGCTGGAAGTGGGGCTCAATCCCAGGACCCTGGGATCATGACCTAAGCAGATGCTTAACCAACCAAGCCAGCCAGGTGCCCCCCCCACCAAAAGATAATCTTAAATAGTGATTAATGCTATGAGTAAAATGAAAATGAACCTGAGTGGGGAGAGGGTTGCTTCTATAGATTTGATGAAGTCAGAGAAATTCTCTTTGGTTGGTGGCTTTAAGTTAAATTCTAAATAAATAGGACTGAAGGGAAAAGATACTTCTAGGTAGAGAGAATAGCATGTGTGAATGTATGGAGGCAGGAATGAGCTTCGTGTGCTTGGGAAGAAAGACACCTGATGTCACTGGAAATGAGCACATGGTGGGGAGAATGGAGGAATGAAACAGGAGACAGGGAGGTGCCAGATCACTTAGGTCCTTGACGGCTATGCTGGCCTCTCAGCTCCAAATCCAGATTTCTGCATTCTGTTCTGCAATACTGGGGCTGCAAACCATATTGCTCCTTTGTCAGTGTTAGGTTTTGTCACCAGGAGAGGATCCGGGGTATCTGGAAGGCAGGAGGAGGGAGAAGGAACTTGCTCACTCCTGTGTGCCTGCAATACTCATCATGGTTACCTAAGCAAGGACACGCTGCTTCACACACAGGCAACTGGTTCAGTCTCCAGGTTCTTACAGGCTCCCCCTCTGATCCTTCTAGCCCTAATCTCTCTGACTTGTTCTCCATCAAGCTGAGCTAAGTTACCTGCAGTTTAGTTACCTTAGTGTTCCCACCACCTATTTAATGAAGTTCCTATTTTAAATTCTGTTTTTCTGGACCCAGACCAACATGAAAATCATAGTAAGGGCTCAGATGTTTATTCCAAGTCTAATGGGAAATCACTGAATGGTTTTAAGCCAAGGATAGATTGGTGAATCTCAACAATTATTCACTGCAAATAGTTACATAAATTACAATAATCTATTTTGAAGCTTGGAATCTCGGAATAATGTGACATGTTTCTGGAATGTTTGCTTAATGATCCCCACTTTGCTGAGATGGTTACATCATGTGGGTGAAATCATACCAGTACTAAGATTACTTTTCTTACTTTAGTGTTATTTTTGCATTTGTATTTGTTCCAGGCTTTTGCTATTGTCAAATATTTCATGTTAGCATCAGTTCTTGTAAGTTTTTATCAGATGGGATATGTGTATCCTAAAGTTCCATAGCTGGTGGCCACTATGATCTACTCCATCCCATTCTTCTGTGAATATGTGTAATGTATAAGCATACACGTGTATTTTTCTACTATATATATATTAATATGTATATAAAAATTTATATGTAAGTATGGATGGATACACATATATAAATATATAAAACTTCCCCCTATGTAGACACATACACTAATTTATAATATTACATATAATATATATTTTTTATTTTTTTATTTTTATTTTTTATATTTTAATTTTTTTAAAAGAATTTATTTATTCATGGGAGACACAGAGCGAGAGAGAGAGAGAGAGGCAGAGACACAGACAGAGGGAGAAGCCGGCTCCATGCATGGAGCCTGACGTGGGACTCGATCCCGGGTCCCCAGGATCACAACCTGGGCCGAAGGTGGCACTAAACCACTGAGCCACCCGGGCTGCCCTACATATAATACACGTAATATATTTAGAACTCAAGTAAGTGACAGTAAAACAATACTCTATACCTCATAGGCTTATTGTTAGGATTAAATGAGAGAATGAATATAAAGCATATGGGGATGTAGGAGTTGGAAATGGTAGCCATTTAGCAGTGACTTAAAATAAAGTTATAAAATTGCATCTTAGTGAATTGCTATAATGTGGGTTATTAACACTTTCTTCTCTATCTCCATTCTTTTCTTGGTGTCCTCAGAGGGAAGGCAAAACTTATCTATTAAGTAGCATTTCAAGAGAGGATTCTGTGGTCAGACTCCTGTTATTGAGCATGGAGAGAATACACAAAAATGATGTCTATTGCACAAAATTTGGTATCAGATGATATAGAGCCAATAGCTCTTTTGCTTGAGTCCTTTTTCTCATCTGTTAATGGGTATGTATTCTTTCCATCCCACATCTTTTTCTTTTTCTTTCTTTTTTTTTTTTTTTTTATTTATTTTTTTATCCCCTCCCCCTCTTTCTTTCTTTTTTTTTTAAAGTAGGCTCCACAGCCAGTGTTGGAGCCCAGCCTGGGTCTTGAACTCATGACACTGAGATGAAGCCCTGAGCCAAGATCAAAAGTCAGATGCTTGGGGAACCCTGGGTGGCGCAGCGGTTTGGCGCCTGCCTTTGGCCGAGGGCACAATCCTGGAGACCCAGGATCGAGTCCCACGTCGGGCTCCCGGTGTATGGAACCTGCTTCTCCCTCTGCCTATGTCTCTGCCTCTCTCTCTCTCTGTGTGTGACTATCATAAAAAAAAAAAAAAAAAACAGAAACAAAAAAAGTCAGATGCTTAACTGCTTAACCAAATGAGCCAGCCAGGTGTTCCTCACATATATATATATATTTTTTAAGATTTTTATTTATTCATTAGAGACACAGAGAGAGAGAGAGAGAGAGACAGAGACACTGGCAGAGACACAGGCAGAGGCAGAAGCAGGCTCCATGCAGAAGCCCGATGCGGGACTCGATCCCGGGACCCCAGGATCACGCCCTGGGCCGAAGGCAGGCGCTAAACCACTGAGCCACCCAGGGATTACCCCTCACATATCTTTTTAAGAAAAGGTATTATAAACTAGTTCTTCCATTGATTGGGGATTAATTCTTCAAAAATTATCATTTTATTGAAAAAGCAAATGGAGAACATATATCTTGATAGGTAAGGGTGTTTGAAAAGTCAGCTTAAAGATGGTTAAAGAGGGATCCCTGGGTGGTGCAGTGGTTTAGCGCCTGCCTTTGGCCCAGGGCGCGATCATGGAGAGCCGGGATCGAATCCCACGTCAGGCTCCCGGTGCATGGAGCCTGCTTCTCCCTCTGCCTGTGTCTCTGCCTCTCTCTCTCTCTCTCTGTGACTATCATAAATAAATAAAAATTTAAAAAATTAAAAAAAAAAGATGGTTAAAGAGCACAGATCAAACTGTTCAATTTACCATGTGCTTTGTTAATCTTTTTTTTTTTTTTTTTTTTTGCTTGGGCTTTTATTTTGGTTTCTTGGTTAGAACTTTAATTTAATTTGTGGGTTTGAAGGGGTGAATACACATCATTTTCTTTCTGAGAGATATACATAATAGATTAGTTTGCTAGGGCTGCTATAATAGAGCACCATAAACTGAGTTGCTTAAACAATAAAAACATATTGCCTCACAGTTCTAGAGGCTAGAAGTACAAAACCCAAAGTATTGGCAAGGCTGGCTCCTATGGAGAGCTGTGAGGAAGAGTCTGTTCTGTGACTCTCCCCTAGTTTCTGGTGGTATGCTGACAAACTTAGGCATGCCTTGGTTTCTAGCAGGATTACCCTGACCTCTGCCTTCATCTTCACACAGCATTCTCCCTGTTCCCATGTGTCTCCAAATTTCCCTTTCATAAGGACACAGTCATGTTGGATGAAGGGTCACACTAGTGACTTCACTTGAACTTGATTTGATCTGTAAAGATCCTGTCTCCAAGGTCACATTCTGAGGTCCTGGGGTTAGAACTCTGATCTATGGATTCGTGGAGGGCACAATTAAGTCCATGACAATAGTGTGTCTGTGTTTAATAATTTAGATATCTTAAAAAGATGCTTTTAAGGGAAATTTATAAAAATGAATAGCAGAGCATCCATTGTAAAAACATAAAAAAGTAAAAAAAAAAAAAAAAAAAAAAACCCATAAAAAAGTACTGTGGCACCTGGGTGGCTCAGTCAATTAAGCATCTGCCTTTGGCTAAGGTCATGATCTGGGGTCCTGGGATCAAGCCCTGCCCAGTGGAGATCCTGCTTCTCTGTCTCCCTCTCCCTCTGCCCCTACCTCCCACTCCTGCATACTCTCACTTTCTGATAAATAACATCTTAAAAAAATATTAAGTTAATACACACATAGGGTGAAAACTTTAAACAAACAGAATCTCTTCTCCTTCTTAATCTCACTCCCCGTTCCAGCACTAGTTTATGCATATGCTACTAGAATGCCTTAGAGAAGGTAGAGACGGGTTACAGCAATGACCCAAACAAATAATGACAATACACACTTTTTATGTACAAAGAGTTGTCAGAACATTCTGAAAATCTGTATTTTTTTTAAAGATTTACTTATTTATTTATGATAGACATAGAGAGAGAGAGAGAGAGAGAGAGGCAGAGACACACAGGAGGAGGGAGAAGCAGGCTCCATGCTGGGAGCCTGACGTGGGACTCGATCCCAGGACTCCAGGATTGCGCCCTGGGCCAAAGGCAGCCGCTAAACCGCTGAGCCACCCAGGGATCCCCTGAAAATCTGTATTAAGAAACAGGTAACGGGATGCCTGAATGGCTCAGTGGTTGAGTGCCTCCCTTCGGCCCAGGGCGTGATCCTGGAGTTCCAGGATCTAGTCCTACATTGGGCTCCCTGCATGGAGCCTGCTTCTCCCTCTGCTTGCGTCTCTGCCTCTCTGTATCTCTCATGAATAAATAAATAAAATCTTAAAAAAAAAAAACATATAACAATTCCCGTATACCTGATATGTTTAGAGGCAAGAAACTCAACTCTTGTTACTTGGGCCGAGGGGCTGCACCCAAAGTCTTTGCCTTCATCTGTCTGCCATTCTTCCATTCTGTTCTTCCCTTTCCTAAAGAGATCCTCTATGTGGACTAAAATGTCCATACTCTCTTGGGATAGTGTGAGTCCATAGCAGTCTATTCTCTAAGAAGTTTGGTAATTAAGGCCAGTGAAAAATTGTAAAAATTAGCTTAAATATATGTTTCAAGTTTTCAGGTTTTTTTTTTAAGATTTTATTTATTTATTCATAGACACAGAGAGAGAGGCAGAGACACAGGCAGAGGGAGAAGCAGGCTCCATGCAGGGAGCCCAATGTGGGACTAGATCTCGGGTCTCCAGGATCATACCCCAGGCTGCAGGCGGCGCCAAACCACTGTGCCACCGGGGCTGCCCAAGTTTTCAGTTTTTAATTGGTATCTGTATTGGTCAAGATTGTTTTGGATTGCAAATTTAAAAAACCCAGCTCTTGGGGATCCTTGGGTGGCTCAGTGGTTTAGCACCTGCCTTTGGCCCAGGGCGCGATCCTGGAGTCCCAGGGTCGAGTCCCATGTTGGGCTCCCGGCATGGAGCCTGCTTCTCTCTCCTCCTGTGTCTCTGCCTCTCTCTCTCTCTCTCTCTCTCTCTCTCTCGAGCCTGCTTCTCTCTCCTCCTGTGTCTCTGCCTCTCTCTCTCTCTCTGTCTATCATAAATAAATAAAAATCTTAAAAAAAAAAGGATATCTCTTTAAAAAATAAAAAAACCCAGCTCAACCTGGCTCAAGGAAATGAAGTCTGTTTTCGCTCGTAACAGAAAAGTTCAAGGGTAGGAGTAACTTCAGGCTTGACGGGATCCAGGAGGTTGAAGAAAGTCATCTGGATTTAGTCTGTCCCTCCCTATATGCTTCTTTGCCCTACCATTGTCTAGATTGGCCTCACAGACTGGTCTCTCATTCCACATGCCTCTGCCCTCACTTCGCAGTGCTATCTTAGCAACACCAGTGGCAAGATACTGTCTTTTTCCTACTACTTTCAGTTGATGTCTTACGTTTTATAATGTTTTGTTTTGTTTTAAAGTAAGCTATATGCCCAACATGGAGCTTGAATTCATGATCTCAAGATCCAGAGTTGTATGCTCTACCAACTAAACCAGCCAGGTACCTCTTTTTCCTACTACTTAAAATATAAAGTTCTGAAACTGAAACTCATTGGCTTGGCACTAAATCTATCAATGTGGCCTGGATGTGCATCCAGCATTCCAATTTGCCAGACCTGAATTATATGCTCAACTCTGGAGTAATGTGTATGGGAGATGATTAGTGCTTTCCAAACCACATAGACTTTGAGAGACAAAGAGAGATAAAATTAAGGTGTCACTATCTGAAAAAAGAAAGATGGCTTTGGGGTAGCAAAAAACAACGTGTTCCAGAGCACAGAAGATTTTTAGGATAGTGATACTATAATGATAGACACATGTTATTATGCATTTGTCCAAACTCATATGATATATACCACCAAGAATGAACTTTAAGGTAAACTATGGACTTTGAGTGATAATGATACATCAAGGTGGATCTAGCACAATTATAACAAATATACCATTCCAGTAGGGGACATTGGTAACTGGGGAAGCTTGCATGTGTGGGAATTAGGGGTACATGGGAAGTCTCCGTACCTTCCCCTCAAATTTGTTGTGAATATACAACTGCTTAAAAAAAAAAATTCCTTAAGGATGCCTGGTGGCTCAGTTGGTTAAGCATCTGCTTTTGGCTCAGGTCATGATCCTAGGGTCCTGGGATTGAGCCCCACATGGGGCCTGCGCAGTAGGGAGCCTCTCCCTCTGACTCCCACTACCCTGCTTGTGCTCTCTCTATATCTTTGTCAAATAAATAAATAAAATCTAAAAAAAAAAAAAAAAGTCTTTAAAAAGGAAAAAAAAACCATCAAAAACCTCTGTCCACCATGATGTCTGCCATTGTGAGAAAGCCTATAGTTGCTTTAGTTATATTCTGGTATTCTGGTGCTATCTGCTGCATTAAATATTGCTGACCACACAGTCCTTGAAACTCTACTTCCTTGGCTTCCATGGCATAATCTGTCCCTCCTTCTGCTTTGATCTCTCTTTCATGAGGCTCATTGAGTGCTCACCTCTTAGATATACAACTTTCTGCCTTTGGCCCCCTGCTTTTCTCTCTAGTTTTGCCCTTGCGCATGTTTTAATCTCCATCTGGATCCTCAAGCTGTAGAAACCTAACTGCTTACTAGATATCTCCACTTGGATGTCTCATTGGCCCCTTAAAAGTTCCTCATGATGGGGATCCCTGGGTGGCTCAGCGGTTTAGAGCCTGCCTTCGGGCCAGGGCATGATCCTGGAGTCCCGGGATCGAGTCCCACATCAGGCTCCCTGTATGGAGCCTGCTTCTCCCTCTGCCTGTGTCTCTGCCTCTCTCTCTCTCTGTGTCTCTTGTGAATAAACAAATAAAATCTTAAAAAAAAAAAACAAATAAAAAATTCCTCATGATAGGGCAGCCCGGGTGGCTCAGCGGTTTAGCACAGCCTTCAGCCCAGGGCGTGATCCTGGAGACCTGGGATCGAGTCCCACATCAGGTTCCCTGCATGGAGCCTGCTTCTCCCTCTGCCTGTGTCTCTGCCTCTCTCTCTTTCTGTGTCTCATGGATAAATATATAAAATCTTAAAAAAAAAATTCCTCGTGATAGCCTTACTTTCATGGCCTCCTATGAACACCTCCCACCATTCATACTTTTTTTTTTTCCTTAAGGCGACTCCATGCTCAGTGTGGAGCCCAATGCAGGACTCGAACTTATGACCCTGATATCAAGACCTGAGCTGAGATTAAGAGTCAGGCACTCAGAAGTAGACCCTGAACTTTATGGTCAACTAATATTCGATAAAGGAGGAAAGACTATCCACTGGAAGAAAGACAGTCTCTTCAATAAATGGTGCTGGGAAAATTGGACATCCACATGCAGAAGAATGAAACTAGACCACTCTCTTTCACCATACACAAAGATAAACTCAAAATGGATGAAAGATCTAAATGTGAGACAAGATTCCATCAAAATCCTAGAGGAGGGATCCCTGGGTGGCGCAGCGGTTTGGCGCCTGCCTTGTTAATTTTCCCCATTCTCACTGGTGGGATCTCATTGTGGTTTTGATTTGTATTTCCCTGATGGCAAGTGATGCAGAGCATTTCTCGCCCAGGGCGCGATCCTGGAGACCCGGGATCGAATCCCATGTCGGGCTCCCGGTACATGGAGCCTGCTTCTCTCTCTGCCTATGTCTCTGCCTCTCTCTCTCTGTGTGTGACTATTATAAAAAAAAAAAAAAAAAAAAAAAAAATCCTAGAGGATACCACAGGCAACACCCTTTTTGAACTCAGCCACAGTAACTTCTTGCAAGATACATCCACGAAGGCAAAAGAAACAAAAGCAAAAATGAACTATTGGGACTTCATCAAGATAAGCTTTTGCACAGCAAAGGATACAGTCAACAAAACTAAAAGACAACCTACAGAATGGGAGAAGATATTTGCAAATGACGTATCAGATAAAGGGCTAGTATCCAAGATCTATAAAGAACTTATTAAACTCAACACCAAAGAAACAAACAATCCAATCATGAAATGGGCAAAAGACATAAAGAGAAATCTCACAGAGGAAGACATAGACATGGCCAACATGCACATGAGAAAATGCTCTGCATCACTTGCCATCAGGGAACTACAAATCAAAACCACAATGAGGGATCCCTGGGT
This sequence comes from Canis lupus dingo, assembly GCF_003254725.2. Taxonomy (NCBI): domain Eukaryota; kingdom Metazoa; phylum Chordata; class Mammalia; order Carnivora; family Canidae; genus Canis; species Canis lupus. The sequence continues at coordinate 6,525,060 of NC_064268.1, forward strand.
GGTGCAGCGGTTTGGCGCCTGCCTTTGGCCCAGGGCACAATCCTGGAAACCCGGGATCGAATCCCACGTCGGGCTCCTGGTGCATGGAGCCTGCTTCTCCCTCTGCCTGTCTCTCTGCCTCTCTCTCTCTGTGTGACTATCATAAATAAATAAAAATTAAAAAAAAAAAAAAAAACACAATGAGATCCCACCAGTGAGAATGGGGAAAATTAACAAGGCAGGAAACCACAAATGTTGGAGAGGATGCGGAGAAAAGGGAACCCTCTTACACTGTTGGTGGGAATGTGAACTGGTGCAGCCACTCTGGAAAACTGTGTGAAGGTTCCTCAAAAAGTTAAAAATAGACCTGGCCTACTACCCAGCAATTGCACTGTTGGGGATTTACCCCAAAGATACAGATGCAATGAAATGCCGGGACACCTGCACCCCGATGTTTATAGCAGCAATGGCCACAATAGCCAAACTGTGGAAGGAGCCTCGGTGTGCATCAAAAGATGACTGGATAAAGAAGATGTGGTTTATGTATACAATGGAATATTACTCAGCCATTGGAAACGACAAATACCCACCATTTGCTTCAACGTGGATGGAACTGTAGGGTATTATGCTGAGTGAAGTAAGTCAATCGGAGAAGGATAAACATTGTATGTTCTCATTCATTTGGGGAATATAAATAATAGTGAAAGGGAATATAAGGGAAGGGAGAAGAAATGTGTGGGAAATATCAGAAAGGGAGACAGAACATAAAGACTCCTAACTCTGGGAAACGAACTAGGGGTGGTGGAAGGGGAGGAGGGCGGGGGTTGGGGGTGATGGGTGACAGGCACTGAGGGGGGCACTTGATGGGATGAGCACTGGGTGTTATTCTGTATGTTGGCAAATGGAACACCAATAAAAAAATAAATTTATTATTAAAAAAAAAAAAAGAGTCAGGCACTTAGGGGATCCCTGGGTGGTGCAGCGGTTTGGCGCCTGCCTTTGGCCCAGGGCGCGATCCTGGAGACCCGGGATCGAATCCCACGTCGGGCTCCCGGTGCATGGAGCCTGCTTCTCCCTCTGCCTGTGTCTCTGCCTCTCTCTCTCTCTCTGTGTGACTATCATAAAAAAAAAAAAAAAAAAAAAAGTCAGGCACTTAAGCAACTGAGCTACTCAGGCGCCCCTGCTCTTTTTTTACTTTCACTTGAAGTTTATTTATTTATTTACTTACTTACTTATTTATTAAGATTTTATTTATTTTAAAAAATTTTTAAAAATATTTTATTTATTTATTTAAAGATTTTTTTAATTTATTCATCGGAGACACACACAGAGAGAGAGACAGAGACACAGGCAGAGGGAGAAACAGGCTCCATGCAGGGAGCCTGATGTGGGACTCGATCTCAGGTCTCCAGGATCAGGCCCTGGACCGAAGGTGGTGCTAAACTGCTGAGCCACCCAGGCTGCCCAAGATTTTATTTATTCATGAGAGACACAGACAATGGCAGAGACACAGGCAGAGGGAGAAGCAGGCTCCCTGTTCAGCAGGGAGTTGATCCCAGAATCCGAGGATGCAGGACTCAATCCCAAGATCCCGTAATCACTACCTGGGCCAAAGGGAGACACTCAACCACTGAGCCACCCAGGTGCCCGAAGATCATTTTATTTTTAAATAATCTCTACACCCAACATGGGCATTGAACTCACACCAGCGTCAAGAGTTGTATGCTCTACCAACTGAGCCAGGCAGGTGCCCCCCTCCATTCATACTCTTGTGTTGTCTTTCCTTGAGTCTTGTGTGGCCTCCTTAATTGATAGAATGCGGTGGAAACATCACTGTGTCAGTTGCAAGGCTAAAATTCAAGAGTCTAGAAGCTTCTGCTTTTGTGTTCTTGGGAGCCCAGAGCCACCATGTAAGAACTATAAGGCAACTAGAGAGACTACATGCAAACAGAGCAATAACAGCTGTCTAAGAATCCTAGCTGAGCCCACCTAGTTATAGTTACACAAGTGACTATTAGCAAGCCCAGCAGAACTGTCCAGCTAAGCTCAGCCCAGCTTGAAGAATCATAAGAAGTAATAAAATGGTTGTTTCATTAAGTTGTTAGGTTTAGGGGTTCTTTATTACGTAAAAATAGATACGCAAAACTTTCCATATTACTGTCTTCCTCTCCACATCTGTTTGTCTTCCTGAGGTCACAGTTTCAGCTATGGCATTGTTATCTACCTAGGTACAAAAGTGAGAAACTGAGGCTTCATTCTAGACTCTTCTCTCCTTATAAACCCTATCCAACCAGTCACTGTGTGTTATTGGCTTTACCTCCTAGTATTTCTTGAACCTGGTCTTCTTCTATTGTTCAACAATTTTACTCCATTTCAGTTTCTGTTCTTCTGTCTACTCCTCATACCTGCAGTCCAGTTCTTAGGATCCATCTGGTACGTTGCTTCCTGAGTGATTCTTCTAGAATGCACATCCAACCACAGCAGTTATCTGCACAGCAGGCTTCCGAGTTTCCTGTAGTCTACAAAATAAAGTCCAAACTCAGTTACAAAAGGCTCTTTGAGAATGGCCTTCATCTATTTTTATAATCCTACTGATAATTCCTTGTTACTCGTTATGTCAATCAAAGTTCACACAGGAGGCAGAAACTATACTAGGTTCTGAACAGAGATAAATTAATGTAAGGGGGCACCTGGGTGATTCAGTGGGTTAAGTGTCTGACTCTTGATTTCAGCTCAGGTCATAAATCTCATGGTTATCAGATTGAGCCCCATGTTGGGCTCTGTGCTCAGTGGGTAGTCTGCTTGAGATTCTCTCTCCTCTGCTCCTCCCCCTGCACCTAGTTCTTATTCTCCCTCTTTCAAAATAAATAAAATCTTTAAAAAAAATGTTAACTAAATCTAAACTGCTTAACTAGATAACTTGAAAGGGTGAAAAGAGAACTTTACGGCATCACAGAGGTAGCAACTGCAGGAAGCAGCTCTTACCACTCAAGCTAAGGGGAAGAGGTAAGGGGTTGGTGTCACTAGGAAATGTAAAAGGCCCCATGTTGCCAAGACCTAAACTTCAAGAAAGGGGCTGTACTCAGCTGGTGCTAGTGTCTCTGACCTTACAGAATGACCTTGGGGAGGCTCCCAGTGGTCCTCCTGTCTGAGAGGAGGGTTTAAAGGGCTAGTTCTGCAGGTGTGGGGAAAAGTGAGCAGAAGTTGCTGCTATGGGGAGGAAATGCAGCTGCCAGGGTGAAGAAGCGCTGTTGGAATGATGTTCACAGTGTTGTCCTCTCCCTCCAGCACTCCCTAGTGCAGAAACAAACACTGAAACAGCTGGCAAAACAGAATGTAGTTTTGCAAATTGGAAGCTTGAGTTTGGAGCCAAGAGACAGTATCTTAACCACCACTGCCCTTGCCCCATTACTGTCCCTTCTTGCTTTGCTTCCACCTGTTTCAGGACATTTACTGTTTCCCTTCTTGAAAGGCAGTTTCCCTTCTTGAAAGCAGTTCCCTCTTCTCTATGCCTACATGATACCTATTTTCCAAATCTCTGCTCAGTTATCACTTCCTCGAGGAAACCTTCCTTGACTTCCCTGATGAGGTCAAACTCGTCTGTAATAGGCTCTTAGCTTCTTTGTAGCAATGTCACAGTTACAAGCTTACATTTTTTTTTAAGATTTTATTTACAAAAAAAAAAAAAAAGATTTTATTTACTTGAGAGAGAGAGAACAAGAGCAGGGGAAGGGGCAGGAGGAGAGGGAGAAGCAGACTCCCCACTGAGCAGGAAGCCTGATGCGGGACTCAGTCCCAGGACCCTGGGATTACAACCTGAGCTGAAGGCAGATGCTTAACTGACTGAGCTACCCAGGTGTCCCTACAAGTTTACACTTTGGGTGCACCTGGGTGGCCAAGTGGTTGAGCATCTGCCTTTGGCTCAGGTTATGATCCTGGGCTCCTGGGATTGAGTCTCACATCAGGCTCCCCACAGGGAGCCTGCTTCTCCCTCTACCTACGTCTCTGCTTCTCTGTCTCTCATGAATAAATAAATAAAATCTTAAAAAAAAAGTTGTTTACATTTCATGTAAATTTTGGATTGACACCCCTAGACTGTAAGGACATTATGGGCCAGGGACAATCCCTGTCTCTCCCTTCATTTGGTTTTCTTAAATTTGTGCCCCTAACCTCTAACATAGTACCTGGTGCATAGCAAGGACTCAATAAATACTTATTGAATGGAGGGAGAAGTGCAGCTATCACAGCCACTGGGAAGTCAATACCATGTGTTAAAAGGGATTTGTTTTGAATCATCTGCTTCCAATAGCATCTCTGTTCTGAGTGTATTCAGTAAGCCTTCCTCCTGCTTCTGATACTCTATAGAGCTTGATTCCCATCCCCTGATAACAACTGCTACTCATGTTGTCATTCTGAGATGCTCTATGTGTACACACCAGCAAAATATAGTACTATACATTCTCACAGACAGAAGTACTTCATTCTCTTGAACAACTGTTTCACTGTAGGGAAGTATCATAGTTTAGATGACCAGTCCTTTCCTCAAAGGCATTTAGGCTGTTTCTCATGGTCTGAGTCTACAAATAATGCTGCAGGGAATAACCTTGTGCATGACATGTGTGTGCATATCTGCGGTTATATTGCAAGTATCACCTGAAACACCACCTTTTACTTGGGTCCCAGATAAGAAGATTATGCAGAGATCGCAGCAAGGATCTGGCTTGGATACTCAAGGTACCTCTAAGGATGGGAGTTTGCAGGTCAGGCCTCCACTGTTAGAATCTAGTACTTATGTAGTCCTAGTGTGCAGCAAGAGTTTGAGGGCCCCTTGGAAACAGAACTGTATCAACCAAGCTTGGAAGACACTGAAGCATTAACTACAATGTTTTAGGTGTTTGTTTGTTTGTTTGTTTTTGCTGCATCCTTCCTCAGTTAGCATGACAGATCCGTAATAGCTTATTTGCTGTCATCTACACTAGACCATAAACTAGTCTAGTGGCTTATGCCGAACAAGACAGATAAGGGCCTTGTTCTTTTGGAACTAGTTTTTATCATTTTAACCTTTACCAGTTGTTGTTGTTTTTTTTTTTTGTGCATAAGGAGAAATGAGATAATGGAAGTAAACTGATTAGTCTGCTATGTAAAATGTTCACCTATAGGAATATACACATGTAATATATACTTACACATACAAACGCTGAGTTCGAGTTGAATGATTTGTAATCATCTTGCCATGACTTTTATTTTCTTTCTTCTTCCCTCTGCCTCTACTTTCTTCTGAAAAGTTCACACTTTAACCTCCAAATGTTTGGAGACTTGGATTTCTCTCAGCACAAGGCCAGTGGGACACGCCGCCAGTAGGGGGCAAGAATCACCCAGGCGTCCCTATTACCTAAGCAACGGAGTCAAACAGCATTCAGAATGACTTTACAAAAGGGTTACCAAAAAGTTAATTTGCTTATTCTGTTAGGTCATTTAATAATAACAATATAAAGGAAGAGGAGGTAGAGAAGAAATTAGGGAGGCGAGAGATGGTAGGGACAGACCTATCTGGAGCAATCATTAATTGAGAGTAATAGTTGGTTCAGAAAAAAACAAGTAGGGCTGACCCCGTCACATCCTTAGGGTATGATAACAGCAGTGTACCAGCCTGGGAGCTCCGAGTTCTACTGCGGTTTCTTTTCTTTTTTTAAGATTTTATTTACTTATTCATGAGAAACACAGAGAGGAGAGAGAGAGGCAGAGGGAGAAGCAGGCTCCATGCAGGGAACCCGAGGTGGGACTCTATCCCGGGTCTCCAGGATCAGGCCCTGGGCCGAAGGCGGCGCTAAACCGCTGAGCCACCCGGGCTGCCCTATACTGCGGTTTCATGCTGAATAAAGTGCTTTGAGCGAGACTAACAAGCAGTGAATCCGCGAATATTTTTCTTTCTACGGCTGACTGGGTAATGAAGAGCTTTCCAAAGTGACAGAGACGCCACTAGGTAACTTCCTGGACCGAAGCCACACACACCAAAAACATTTTGAAAATAGCTCCGGGCCCCTCCTAGCCCGACTTTGAAAGCAGGTGTGGGACGCATGCGCCCGGGCCACAAGCTGACCTCCTCGTGGCAAGGCAGAGCACAGACCTTCCTCCCGACAGCCCGCGGGGCAGAAAGGGAGGTGGAACGGAATTCTCGCGAGGTCTTTCGAGCGCCGGCGGAAGCAGTAGACACGTGATTCTTCTAGGCGGCCTTCGCCTTCCCCCCTCCCCCTTCTCGGAAACCCGGCCCCCTCACCCCTCGCCCACCCCGGAGCCGCGGTAATGGACCGTTTGGGTTCCGGAATTCTCTTGGATCCAACCACTGGTACCGGGTCGGCTGGAGCCGGCGGAGCCCGTGCTTGGCAGCGAAGGCAGGGGGCGGTCAAGATGGGGGGGGGAAATCATCTTCCTTCACCTAGGTGGGAGGCGGGGCGGAGGGGGGCGCTGAGGAGCGGAGGGAGGGGGGAGGAAGTCACGTGGGGCGCGCGGCGCGCGCTGCGTGCGCGCGGCGCTTCAGCCGTCGCCCCACCCCCTCCCCTCCGGCGGGGCGGGGGGGCTGGGGGGAGGGGCGTCAAGATGGCGGCGGGGAGGTAGGCAGAGCCGGACGCCGCTGCTGCCGCCGCCACCGCCGCCTCCGCTCCAGTCGCCTCTAGTTCTTCAAGCTCTCGCCACCCGGGAGGAGCTGTTTCGGCGTCGGACCCCGCAGGGAAAGTAAGTCCTTCCCTCAGCCCTGTTCTGCTTCCACACTCCTCCTCCCGGACAGCCAGCCTCCCACTCCCACTCTCCTCAGGGGGCCGTATGGGGCCGGGTTGGGGGGGGCGCAGCCACGTCACCCCGGCTCGGGGCCTCCCTCGCCCCTCACCGCCCCCTCAGCTGCGCGCCCCAGGGCACTCGGGGGCAAGGTCCCGGCGGCGGCCCCGCCGCGCTCGCTTCCTCCGCCCGTCAGCGCCGGGCCCTGAGGTCGCTGCGCGTGGGGGCTCTGGGACCCTGGGGGCCCCCCGGTGTCCCGGGCCGGAGGCGCTCAGTGTGGACGGGGAGGCAGGGTCTGCGGACGCCGGCTCCGGCTCCACTTGGGTCGCCCCCCCTTGCCTTCCCTGCTCCGCTCGGGGATGGCGACGTCCCGGACCCGCAGGAAAGTGAGCTCCGCAATCCTTCAGAAGTCTTCCTGCTCGAGGGTTGCTCCCGGTTTGGGGCGAGTGCGGGGGGAGATAGGGGCGCCCTAAATCTGGACCCCACACCTGCAGTTTTCTGGTTACCTCGCCCACAGGGCGTCGAGGCGGTACGTGGGACACGTGGGGGCCACCTTCAAGCCTCACCGGGTGATTAGGTTCATTTCGCCTCAAGGTCCCTCCTCTCCCGGACCCTAAGCATCTGTGTGGAGAAAGGCGATGGGGGATTTGGTTACTTTAAGAGTGTTTAGCGTAACGAGCATCTAAAGTTCCCCAAACCAGTGTATGCTGGTGGTTTCCCAGAAGTGGTTTGGGATCGGTTTAACCGCTGAGGAGATTTGGATGTTCCTGAACCCTTGTGATTGTTTCTTTCCTGACCCTGGCATCCAGCTCCTCCCCTTTCCACCCTGGCTTTGTGCTGCTGTTTGGTTAATGTTTGCGGACCACTAACTTGATCCTCGCACAGAGAAGCCCTTTTTATGTGCGGGCTTCGTTTACTGTAGGAAGCTTTTGTTTCGGGGAGTTGCTGGTTGAGAAACGTAGGGTAAGAACGGGCAAGAAAATTGAGTCAAATAAAGCAACGTTTTTATCCATTGAATTGCGCACCCAATTGTAACCGCACCCGGAAGTTTGTACTAAACACGTGTTGCTGAGGGAAGGTTAAAAACTGGGTCACCTTTGACCTTTGAAAGTTGATTATTAGCGGTTTATGTTGAGTTAAATGTTTTGTTTAATGCAGACAACCACAATAAGAGATAGAATAGGGCTTCTACAGAGTCGGGCAGGAGGGTCCAGAAAGCTGTCAAACCCCGAGTTGCTGCTCTAGAGGAAATAGACTTATTAACACCTGACTGAGATACAAACCAGTCAACAGTGTGTAAAGGAATCCATTTTTTCCCCGGGTTATTTACTTCAGTCAAGAAGTGATTTTTTCCTTAGCTGTTGGGAAAGCCGTTATCATTGGCCAAAAGATAATTTGTATAGAATTTCTAGTATAAAATGCAGAATTTGCTATTGTTGCCTTGCGTGGGACAGTTATTTTGCAAGAGAAATTTTCATGTTTAAAAGAGTTGTATCCAAAATTTAGCTTCCCAGAAATTTTTTTTTAATTTTTTTCCCTTCGGCTTCTACATTTTTATCTCACAATCTAATTTAATTCCATACAATTGTCTATAGGATTTTAAGTAAATTTTACTTCAGCTGCTGGGTAAGTATCAAAAAGGAAGGCTTACTTGCTGGCTTACAGTCCATTCATTCATTAAATGCTTTTAACTTAGGCAGTTTTATTTAAAGGTTTTGCTGAAATTTCCATAGTGCTTAAAAATGAGCAGTATAAAGATTCTTTACATGCTTTTATTTTTTTTTTTTTTTTTTTTTTTTTTTTTTCTTTACATGCTTTTAAAAAAATGATTCATTTCAAAGACTATAGCTACTGATATATTTTGATGTTTCTTAGTTTCTAAATTGAGCTTTGATTTGAGACATGCCTCTGGTGAAGGTCGTAAACACTCAGATCTGAGGTCTGGTCTTATCAAGTAACCTGATTTCATGAGTCTCTTGGTTCCCATGCTTTGCCTGCCTCAAGTTGATGTAAAGATACTTTGTGAGAGTAATTACTTTCACATTATATAGCTAATTAGTAAAATGATGTGTAATTCTAAAGATTTTACAATTGTCTTTTTTTTTTTTTTAATGCTGACAGTTCCACTTCAGTGTGGTTGAACTTAAATATTAAGGACAATTGGGATACTACTGAAATTTTCTGTAGATGAAAAGGATAGGCTCTTGAAGAACAGGGACTTCAATTTTATAGATAAAGTACAGTACAAAACCCATCAAATTAACTTGCTTATTAAATCTTGGGAGGTGGTATAGGCACAGAGCAATGATTTTAAAACCTTTTTATGGGATGCCTGGGTGGCTCAGTGGTCAAAGCGTCTGCCTTCAGCTCAGGGCATGATCCTGAAGTCTTGGGATCAAGTCCCACTCAGGCTCCCTGCGAGGAGCCTACTTCTCTCTCTGCCTGTGTCTCTGCCTCTCTTTCTGTATGTGTCTCTCATGAATAAATAAATTAATCTTTAAAAAATTTTTAAAACCTGTTTATTGTATCCCTTGGTAAGACATGTTTTACATTGTGACCTACATATCCACACATAGAACTGAAAAACTCATCATGAAATAACAATCATCTCCACATGCTCTTTGCTAGTTTTCTCTTCTGTACTGAAATAGTTAAGAATTCTGGTTATGATACACTGAATTGACTTGACAGCTCACTGTGGTGTGACCACCGGTTTAAAAAATATGGTATAGGGTTAAGAATACAGAATTTTGAGATGTGGAGGTCAGAGCTCCTGAGTTTCTGATTCTGTTCCACAATTGCTTTGTTGTTAACTTGTTACAATTCATCTCTCTAAGCCTCAGTTTTTCATCTGGGACAAAGGAATAACATGTAGTATTTACTCGGAAGTTATCTTGAGGGTTAAAAGAGGAAAAAATCTAAACCTATAGTAAATCTCAAGATGACTAGTGATCTGAATTTGGTGGTGGTAACCAAGAAAGTTGTTTAACAACACTCCCCCCTTCTTTCATGTACTTTTTTTGCAAAGCATGCTTGAAACTCTTGTCATCTGCACATTCCTTTGGGAATCCATTCTTACAAGTTTTGCAGTGAGAATGGAGAGGGGCATGTTTTACTGAGCAATTGCTCCTTTGAAAAATAGCTGTTAAAAATTAGATTATACCCTTCTAGGTAATGAAAATCCTTGTTAGTGAACTTTTTTATACTACCTGATGTTCTCAAGGAACCAGTGCTCAGTAGACACTAAATAAACACCTTGTTAATGAACTATATTAGCTAAATTCTGAGATGATCATTATCCTTCAACTTACTAAACTAAATGTCAGTTATCACCTTTGGGTTGCATTAAAGCAAAGTTGAATCAGAGTTAAAAGACATACTTAGTACTGTTAAAAGTGCTAAGTATCTTAGCATGATACTTGGTAAATGATATGTTTGCACATATAAAGAGAACTACCAGTTTCCTCTAGACATACCAGCTAATTACCTGGATAAATTGAATATGTGACACTTATATGTAAAAAGGAATTAATATTTTATAGAACTAATTTGGAAGTTAATTATTGAGTGGATTGCCAATAAATAAAACTTGTATTCTGGGAAATTGTATTAGTCATGTGAGAGAAAACCTATTTTTTGACGTGATACTAATATCAAAGTGTAGTAGCTAATAGCATAGTGTTTATTCAACCAGCAATCCTATAAGATAAGTTCTATTTTTATTCCTATATGAAGATGAGGAAACTGAGTCACACAAGTTATTCCTTGACTATATTATACTACATGTGCATGATGTAGCCAGTATTTGAACCCAGATACTCTGTTTGACTCCATAGTCTACTCAGCCTCTGTGGTGTGCTGCCACTGCTACAGATAGATCCCTTGTATCTTGTAGCCCTGAGCTATAAAGATCTGCTTTAGGTCTCAACAAGAGGAACCTTGTCCTGGTTGATAGGTTTCAGTGTTGGTATTCTCAGTGGGAACTGTATCCTTTCATTCTTCTGATTGGCTATTGTTTCTCAGGATTCTCTTCCTGCCAAAGATGGCTCTTAGTTACTCTCTACTACTGTGTCCTTATTTATCATAGAAACTTTCATCGGTGTACTATTTTGAAATAGGTGATATTTTCCAGTGTATTTATAATAGAAATGGAACCTTTTTGTTGTCCTTTGTTTGAGATAGAATCATTTTGGGGTTGGTTACTTTTGGGTTTGTTGGATTGCTACATGTTAAATGTCTCTTAAGGTCTATGAAATCCTTTGTAGACACACTGTAACACAGTTCTCTTACACTTATTTGCATTCATATTGTATTTAGTGGGTTCAAAGCAAAAATGTTTTCTCAAGAATAAATCTTGTAAGGTGAGAAGACTGATTAATATAACCTTTTAAGGGCTCTGTTAGCTTGAACACTGAAATTGTGAGTCTGTAATAGTTTCAGAATAGGAAAATGATTAAATATTAAGGGGTTTGCCTAATGGAACTAGAGAAAGGCAGAGATGTTCCTCTGTATCCCTTGCCCCCTTTCTCACTGCAAAAAAGTTCAAGTAGAGAATTTGTTTCCATTTGGCTAAGAAAGGATCCTTAGATTTTGTTTTTGTATATTATGTGTATAAACCTAAAATCTTTTTCATTAATAGCTTGCAAAAGACATGTCATTACTAAGTCACTATGTGTAGATCAGAGGTCTCAAATTGTGATTCCTGTGAATGAATTTTCAGCGGGTTAGTGATAGTATTATTTATAACTGTGCTGTTATTTCTTGTAAAAATACCAAGATTCCCTCCAAATTCTTCCCTTCCATGATATTTTTATACTTGCAATGCTCATTGTTTAGAAAATATATTTCAAAGAACTCTCATGTATTAATGCTTTTCAGTGACTTTTGTTTGCTTTCATTAATGATGTTTCTGTACTTTTTAGTAGAATTAGAAAGGGCTTGGTGTGCATTTAATGGATTAATGGATCCTTTGGCTTCCAAGCATTCTTTGGTCTGTAGTTTAGGAGTCATTGGTTTAGGGGTGCCTGGGTGGCTCAGCGGTTTAGTGCCTGACTTCGGCCCACGGCGTGATCCTGGAGTCCCGGGATCGAGTCCCACATTGGGCTCCCTGCATGGAGCCTGCTTCTTCTTCTGCCTATGTCTGCCCCCCCCCCCCCCCCGTCTCTCTCATGAATAAATAAATAAAATCTTTAAAAAAAAAAAAAAGGAGTCATTGGTTTAAAACAATGTGTTTTGGTTTGAAATGTAAATGAATCATAATTTTGAGTATTTACTAAAAACAGATGACATTTTGATAGTCTCTGGAGTTCTATTAATCTAGGTCAGGATTACTCATAGCAAGCAGGCCAAGACCACCCCTATTCCCACAGGTCAGTGGTCTTAAGTATTTGGTGAGTTGATATGTTTTTTTTTTTGTTTTTTGTTTTTTGTTTTTGTTTTTTTAAGATTTATATATATATTTTTAGGGAGGGTGTGAGAATGCACATGCATGTTAGTGGGAAGGGGCAGAGGGAGAGAGAGGGAATCTCTAGCAGACTCCCTACTGAGAATGGAGCCTGACAGGGGCTTTGATCTCATGACCTTGAGATCATGACCTAAGCAAAAATTAAGAGTCCGATGCTCTACTGAGCCACCCAGGTGCCACAGTTGAAATGTTTTTAAAGCATTGGTTTAGGGATTCCTCGGTGGCGCAGTGGTTGAGCGTCTACTTTCAGCTTAGGGCGTGATCCTGGGGTTCTGGGATCAAGTCCTACATCAGGCTACCTGAAGGGAGCCTCCTTCTCTGCCTCTCCCTCTGTTCTCTCATGAATAAATAAATATAAATCTTAAAAAAAAATAAAAGCCTTGGTTTAGCTATCTTGGTACATGTTTGTACTCTATTAAGTTAATTTGTAAAGCATGGTCAGCTGTGTCTAGATTAGAAAAATGATTAACTTTATTTTTTTTTTTTAAGATTTTATTTATTTATTCATAGAGGCAGAGACACAGGCAGAGGGAGAAGCAGGCTCCATGCAGGGAGCCCAATATGGGACTCGATCCTGGGTCCCCAGGATCACACCCCAGGCCGCAGGCGGCGCCAAACCACTGCGCCACCAGGGTTGCCCGATTAACTTTATTTTAAATCCATGTTGGGACATTTCTCATATTTGTCTCCCCTGTTCAATCCCTTTGTACTGTTTCCATCTTGCTATCCAGTGATCTTTCTCCCTTCCGGTTTTAATCTCAGACTGGCATTTATTCCAAAGTTAAGTATCAAAATTTAGGTTAGCAATATCGACTTATCTATTTATTGGAAAGAGAATGCATGGGCTTTCGGATTTTGAATAATCTAGATATACGTAACTGTAGGTAATTTGAGCTTTCTGAGCCTCGGTTTCAACTTTAAAAAATACCTGTCTTTTTCAGGGTTGTTGTGGGCTCATAGTGTATGAAGAGCCTAATACTTTGTTAGACTTGTAAAAGATACTTAGGCACTGTCAATTTCCTTACCTTTCTCCTTCTCAAAATGCATTTTTCTTTTTTTTCCTATGATTTTATTTAGGGACGCCTGGGCTGGGTAGCTCAATGGTTGAGTGTCTGCTTTTGGCACAGTTCGTGATCCCAGGATCCTGGGATCAAGTCCCGCATCGGGCTCCCCGCAGGGAACCAGCTTCTCCCTCTGCCTGTGTTCCTGTGTCTTATGAATAAATAATTTTTTAAAAATTGTTTATTTATACGTATATTTTTATCTTTAAGATTTTATTTGAGAGATTGAGAGAGAATATGAGCAGGGGGGGCGGGAGGAAGAGGGAGAAGCAGACTTCAGACTAAGCAGGGAGCCCAACATGGGGCTCAATCCCAGGACCCTGAGATCATGACCTGAGCTGCAGGCAGATGCTTAACCCATTGAGCCACCCAAGGCCCCAAAATGTATTTTTCCACAGACTTTTCCTTTCTCTGAAAAATCTCCTTTGGGCTATTTCTTCTTCCTTGGGGCTGTTCTAGACTCACTTTAAACAGTGGTTATGTCTTGAGTTTCATTTCTGGATATCTGTGGACTCTAAACTCATTCATGTTTCTGTTAGAACTTTTTTCTAAATGATATATATAGGCTCATGTGGCATAGACTACATAGTAGAGGACTTCTCTGTGAAGTACTTTTATTTGAAACAGTAGTTCTTATATGTTGGAAGTCATGGTCACAGTGGCTAACGCATTTCTTTTTTGTAGGACATAATGAAAATATTGACATTTAATTATTTGACGCGGCCTGAGAACAAATGAACTAGCTAAAGATTAGTGTATTATTTATGTAACATGAAATTAGATTTTTGGGAAAAACAACTACAGTCTCTTTTCAGGTTTATGTATATAAATTGGTTATTTCAGATAAATTAATGACATGTTAAAAATTGAAAAAGTTAAGATTTTTTTCCCCTTACAAAATGGATAAAAATTCATTTTGGTGGTGACGTACTTTGATATATTGTGTATTAAGAGTACATTTGGAAAACCTAAATCTAAAATGTATTTGTAGGGCACCGAGGTGGCTCAATCAGTTGAACGTCCGACTTTTGGTTTAAACTCAGATTATGATCTTGGGGTTGTGGGATCGAGCCCTGCTTCTGGCTCCATGCTCAGCAAAGAGTCTGCTTGAGATTCTCTCCTTTCGTCTCCCCTTCTGCCCCCCCCCATCTAAGAAATAAAATATTTAATAAAATGTATTTGCTTGCTCCTAAATACGTATTTCCCCCCCACTAAACTCTGTATAACTCATTTTGGGGTCTTCTGGACTCAGTGTTTTTTCAGTCTCTTGGCATAACTCTAATCATCCATCAACTCATGCTTTTTGTGTATTTCATATTCTCTTTCATTTTTGAGCTTTTTATAAACTTAGTCTTATGGATTGTGCTTCGTAAATATCTTGGAATCTATCCCCCTCTTTCTTTCACGCCCTGCTGTATTATAGCATATAATCTCTTTGGTCTGCTGTGGCAGTTTCCTCAAATGTATCCCTGCTTCTAGTCTTACTCTACCCATTTTCAGTTTGCTTCCATACTTTTACGAAGTAATCTTTCTAAGTCACAAATCTATGTCCTGCAGTCCTCTATCTGAAAACTCTTTCGTGACCCTCACTACCCATGGGATTAAGTGAACTCTCTAGCATGGTATACAAGTTTGTGGATGATAACTTCCTCCTCTCTTGTCATCACCTGCCTGAGGCTTGGATTTCTATTCTGAACTTCCATACCAATGATGAATTACTCTAACCATACTTCTTTTTTTTTTTTTTTTTATTTATTTATGATAGTCACAGAGAGAGAAAGAGAGAGAGGCAGAGACACAGGCAGAGGGAGAAGCAGGCTCCATGCACCGGGAGCCTGACGTGGGATTCGATCCCGGGTCTCCAGGATCGCGCCCTGGGCCAAAGGCAGGCGCCCAACCGCTGCGCCACCCAGGGATCCCTCTAACCATACTTCTTAAAGAGCACCAATGTCTTTGATACCTCCATAAGTTTGAGTGCACTGTCCAGAATATTCTCATCCACCTGGTGATTTCTTCTTGAGACTCAGTTCCACGGTCATCTTTGTAACCTTTTTCCAGGCAAAGTTCAGCAGCATTCCTTCTCTGTTCCCACAGCATTTTGTATACATACACTCTTGCTGTGATTTACATATTTCTCTGTCCTTTTCATCTTATTGTGAAATTTTTGGAATCAGAGGCTTTCTCCTTTCTCCTTCTTGCCTGATATGTAGCAGATTCTTCATAAATACTAAATAGATGGATCTGGTAGAAGATGTTGGTTTGTATTTAGAAGAGAGTTAATTGGCTTTTTAAGTTTTTTATGTTAATGTTAAATATTTTGTTCTAAAGATGGTGGAGCCAGGGCAAGATTTACTGCTTGCTGCTTTGAGTGAGAGTGGAATTAGTCCGAATGACCTCTTTGATATTGATGGGGGAGATGCAGGGCTTGCAACTCCAACAGCTACTCCTCCAGTTCAGCAGGTAAGAGTTTTCCAAAGCCTCTGTAAAAAGTGGATTGTTTCTTAATTTTAATTTCTACTTTTAGAAACAGTCATTATTAAGACATAAATTTAAATAATCATGTGTATGTTATTTTTATATTATTAGTCTTCATGAGATAGAAAATATTTGCAGTGAAAATCGACATTTTCTGCTTTGATATATATATATGTGTGTGTGTATATGTATGTACGTATGTAAAAGATGATTTGTTTAGAGTTCTTGTGAGAGGTTTGTTACCTCTTTACTAGTTGTCTTTGTACTTTATGAGGATCCTCTTTTGAGGTTTCACTATACAGATTCTCTGAAAGTAAAAAGATTCTGGTATTAGTATCGTTTTGTGAAGATGTACTTGTAAAGATTATTATTTCATACCTGGTATCAGAGATTCTGCATTCTGAGTGTAAAACTTAACATTTTTTGTTTTAATAAAATAAATACATCTTTTGTTCTTGAAACAGAATTTACTGCTGTCATTTTTTATTTCTTTCTCTGTTTTTTTCTCTCTAGTCTGTGCCACTTAGTGCATTAGAACTAGGTTTGGAGACTGAAGCAACAGTTCCTGTTAAGCCAGAACCAGAGACAGTACCTACTCCAGCACTACTAAATGTTAGAGTAAGAATGATTTACATTTGGCATGATTACTAAAATGGTTTTGAATTGTAAGAAAATAACCTGTAATATAAAGTTATTAAACCAATCCTGTTTTTACTATTTCTTTCCAATATGCTACTCTCGCCTCCTACTTTATAAAAACACTTCTTTCATTCATCTCATAGTTACGTTGATCAAAAGGTAGTTAGGATAAAACAAACTTTTTAAAAATTTACTTATTGTAAATGATAGAAAATTTATGAAGTAAAGATGAGCTACATGTTTACCCCACTACACATTTCATTTTTCCTTGTTGATTTCAGCTTTTGTCCATTGGTAGATGTGATTTTTATGCTTTAAATACAGAATTTCTCTGGTTTTACTTTTAATATAGCAATTATTAACTTAAGCCTAGTGATATAAAATTATTGGACAACCTAGTTAAAAATTTTATAACATGATAAATCATTGTGAGTTTTATTTAAAAGTTGTAAGTGGTACCTGGCTGGGCTCAGTTGGTGGAACGTGTGACTCCTGATTTCAGGGTTTTGAGTTCGAGCCCTACATTGAGTGTTGAGATTATTTAAATAAATAAATAAATAGATAGATAGATAAATAGATAAATCTTTCTTTTCTTTAAAAAAAAAAAAAAAGGCTTTTATTTTAAAGTAGACTACATACCCAACATGGGGCTTGAACTCACAATCCTAAATTAGGAGTTGCATGCTCTAAGATTGAGCCAGGGACGCCTGGGTGGCTCAGTGGTTTAGTGCCTGCCTTCAGCCCAGGACCCGGGACCGAGTCCCGCATCAGGCTTCCTGCATGGAGCCTGCTTCTCTCTGCCTATGTCTCTGCCTCTCTCTGTGTGTGTCTCATGAATAAATAAATAAAATCTTAAAAAAAAAAAAAAAGATTGAGCCAGTCAGGTACCCCAAAGCTGCCTGCTTTAAAAAATAAAGTGATAAGTGGTAATCCATAAATTTTTGTTACATGAGTCACGGAAAAATACTTTGAGGAGGAAAGGAAGTAGACATAGACTAAAATTTAAAAATACCTTGATTGTACTTCAGTCCATTATAGTCACAGACCACATTGTCATCCTCCTCATCTTTGACCCCTTTTCCCTGCATTTTTGTCCAACTCCTAATGCCGCCCCCGCCCCAAGCTATTAAAAAGAAAATGCTATGTAGCTTTGTCTTAGGCTCAAAGGTAGTACCTGTATTATCAGCAGTATGTGACATTGGTGGATTGGCTGGATCATTCATGCAACATAGGTATTTAAAACTCTGGTGGTTTTATATTTAAGTTCTAAACATTGGTATAGTTTGTATGGTAGCAAACAAAACATTGGACAAGAGTCATAAAATGCTAGCAATGGAAAATGGACCTCAGAGAGCCTGGGCCCCTGGGGGTGAAGTGATTTGCCTAAGGTTTTCAACCTAGTTGGGGCAGTGCTGGGATTAGAAACTCTTTCTGTTTCTAGTCCTTATATTAATACAGCATTACTACACATCACCGCTTGCTTAGGATAGTCCCATTTTATGCTTGCAACCCCAGCAGTTACAGAAAATGTCATACTACTACTATATCTTTTTTTTCCTGTCAAAGTGGTAGTTTTAACTTAGTAGTTTATAATTAGGCATATTTAATTAAAAATACAGTGCTAATGTTTAGGTAAGAATTAAAGTCCATTTTTGAGGTTTAAATGGCCTCCTTTATTTGTGGATCTAGGCCACATTAGAGAATCCAGTACTTCTCAGTGGTCTGATATGTTATGGTTTTCTTTTATAGCAGCAGCCTCCATCTACTACAACATTTGTGCTGAATCAAATAAATCAGCTTCCGACCTTGGGATCTACAATTGTAATGACTAAAACACCACCTGTAACAACAAATCGGCAGACCATCACTTTAACAAAGTTTATCCAGACTACTGCAAACACACGCCCTTCAGTCTCAGCACCAGCAGTACGAAATGCCATGACCTCTGCACCCTCAAAAGACCAGGTTCAGCTGAAGGACCTACTAAAAAATAATAGTCTGAATGAACTCATGAAACTGAAGCCACCAGCTAATATTGCTCAGCCAGTTGCAACAGCAGCTAGTAAGTCCGTTTTCAGTCTTGTCAGCTGACTCCCTTTGGTAAGATGTGTTGGTGTGTTTTTAAGGGTTTGCTTGGGTCTTAAAAGAACTGGCTATGAATGACATATATGTATGACTCTGTACAATTATAGCATTTATACAATTCAAGGGAAGGAGAAATTTAGAAGCCCTAACGTTTATCTTGAAATGAAGTGTGGAATTACCAGGTAGCTACATTACTTAACACCATGAGATCTCAGTTTTATACATTGGGAGTAACTGGTTAATATTTTCTCAGTCCTTTAAATCAGTACTTCTCAAACTTTATGTGCTTATGAGTCACCTGGAGATCTTGTTCAAAAACAGAATCAGATTTAGTAGGTCTACAGTAGGGCCCAAGATTTTGCATTTCTAACCAGCTTCTCAGAGGTGGTGGTGATTACTGGTGGTCCTTGGACCATGCATGAAGTAACTGGCTTTAAACCGATATCAATGCTTTATTTTTATTTATTTATTTATTTATTTATTTAGATTTTATTTATTCATGAGAGACAGAGAGAGAGAGGCGGAGACACAGGCAGAGGGAGAAGCAGGCTCCATGCAGGGAGCCCGACACGGGACTCAATCCTGGGTCTCCAGGATCACACCCTGGGCTGAAGGCGGCACTAAACTGCTGAGCCCCCCGGGCTGTTTTACTGCTTTAACTCTGACTTTTACAGTTTATTATTTTGCCTGTCAGTGACTTAATTGCTTTTGGGTAGTCATATAAATTCTCTTTTAAAATACATACATTTTTGAGGTGCTTGGGTGGCTCAGTTGGTTGAGTGTCTGACTCTTGATTTTGGCTCAGGTCGTGATCTCAGGGTCCTGAAATTGAGGACCTTTGTGGGGCCTCTGTGCTCCATGCAAAGTCTGCTTGTCCTTCTCCCTCTCCCTCTGCCCTTCCCCTCTGCCCTTCCCCCTGCCCTTCTCTCTCAAATAAAGAAAAATGTTTTTTCTTT
This sequence comes from Canis lupus dingo, assembly GCF_003254725.2. Lineage (NCBI taxonomy): Eukaryota > Metazoa > Chordata > Mammalia > Carnivora > Canidae > Canis > Canis lupus. Next base: position 6,544,490 of record NC_064268.1, read on the forward strand.
TTTTTTTTTTAATTTTATTTATTCATGAGAGACACAGAGAAAGAGGCAGAAGGAGAAGCAAGCTCCACGCAAGGATTTCGACATGGGACTTGATCCCAGGTCTCCAGGATCACGACCTAGGCTGAAGGCGGCGCTAAACCGCTGCTGAGCCACCAGGGCTGCCCAAGAAAATCCTTTTTTAAAAAATTACAGGGCAGCCCCGGTGGCTTACTGGTTTAGCTTAGTGGTTTAGCGCCGCCTTCACCCAGGGCATGATCCTGGAGACCGGGGATTGAGACCCGCGTCGGGCTTCCTGCCTGGAGCCTGCTTCTCCCTCTGCCTGTTTCTCTTTCTCTCTCTGTCTCTAATAAGTAAATAAAAAATCTTTTAAAAAAATTACAATACAGGGGCACCTGGGTGGGGCTCAGTGGTTGAGCATCTGCCTTTGGTTAAGATCGTGATCCCAGAATCCTGGGATGGAATACCACATTGGATTCCCTGCAGGAGCCTGCTTCTCCCACTGCCTATGTCTCTGCCCCTTTCTGTGTCTGTCATGAATAAATAAATAAAATCTTTAAAAAAAAAAAATAAGGATAAGCCCCGGTGGCGCAGCGGTTTAGCGCCGCCTGCAGCCCAGGGCGTGATCCTGGAGACCCTGGATCAAGTCCCACATCGGGCTCTCTGCATGGAGCCTGCTTCTCCCTCTGCCTGTGTCTCTGCCTCTCTCTCTCTCTCTCTCTCTCTAAATAAATAAAATCTTTAAAAAAAATTAAAATACATTTTCATTATAAAATAATTCACCTTTTTAAAAAAGTGTTTTTATTTACGTATTTGAGAGGGAGCATGAGCGGGAGGAGGAGAAGAGGAAAAAAATCACACTCTCCACTGAGTATGGGGCCTGACTGGGGCTCGATCCCAGGACTCCAAGAACACGACCTAAGCCAAAGTCAGATGCTTAACCAACTGAGCCACCCAGGTGCCCCTCGCTGTGGTTTTTATTTTAGAACAAGCACTCATACAGTTTTTTTTTAAAGATTTTATTTATTCATGAGAGACGGAGGCAGAGGCACAGGCAGAGGGAGAAGCAGGCTCCATGCAGGAAGCCCAGTGTGGGACTCGATCCCGGGACTCTGGGATCACGCCCTGAACCAAAGTCAGACCCTCAACTGCTGAACTACCCAGGGGTCCCACATATAATCCTTTCTTTAAAAACAACTTTATTTAAAAAAAAAAAAACTTTATTGAGATGTATAGGATATACCATAAAATTCACCCTTTTAAACCATACGGTTGAGTGGATTTTAGTATATTCAGGGTTGTTAAAGTGTTACCATGAGCTCATCCTTTAAGGATAAGGTTTAAAGGAAAAAGTTCAACAGTAGTTTAATTACATTTTTTAAAGAGCTTATTCATGGATAAAAAATACAGATTTTAGGGCCAGCCCGGTGGCTCAGTGGTTTAGCCCCACCTTCAGTCCAGGGCTTGATCCTGGAGACCTGGGATCAAGTCCTGCGTTGGGCTCCCTGCGTGAAGCCTGCTTCTCCCTCTGCCTGTGTCTCTGCCTCTCTGTCGCGCGTGCGCTCTCTCTCTCTCTCTCTCTCTCTCTCTGTGTTGCTCATGAATAAATAAATAAATAAATAAAATCTTTAAAAAAAAAAAGAATACAGATTTTATTGTTAGTTTTTCTTTGGAGTGTTTGTTATTGCTCATTTATTCAAAAAATATTTGAGTACTGACTATGTGCTTCTGGGATTTTGAGGCTATGGCTGGGAAGAAAACTGTTGAGATCTTTGCAGTCTTGGAGCTTGCATTCTAGTGGAGAGAGACAGATAATAAAAAAGTTATATGGTGTGTCCTACAGGGATAAGCGCTATGGAGAGAAACAGAAAGAGATATGGGGCAGGAAGAGGTTACAGTTTTAAGTGCAGTGTTCAGAGGAAGCTTCATATTTAGTAAGGTAATTTTTAAGGTTAAAATGAAATTATTAGGTGTTTTTTAATTGGCTACATCAAATTTTAGTAGTACAGTTCTGGAAACTGAAAAACGTAAACTCTTTAATAGGGCTAATCTGCCCTTCTACATTCAGCTGAAGTGTATTTGAGTGCCTGTTATGTAACAGTACCATGGTGGGCACTGTTGGAAACTGTAACTGATCTCAGTTATATTCTGAGCTGACTATTTTATAGTTTCAGTGTAGGGATGGGTGCCTTTTTTTTTCTAAGTAAATTTATTTGGGTGGATATGTTTGGATCAAGGGAATAGAATGGAGGTTCCTGAGAATTTATACAAGTACACAAATAGCATTTTATTAGGGTTTTGGAATGAGCTGATAGGTATTAAACAAATAGTTCCTCTTTCCAAATAGCTGCTTTATATTTCTAATATCGGGAGTTAAGTTTTAATACCTGATATATATCATTATATAATCTTGTGGCAGAATGGACTGCTTGGAAATTGTGCTTATGTTTGTGAAGTAGAGGGCCGGGGCTTTTTTCTAAAGCAGTAGTCAAGGAGTGTTTATAGGATGACGTAGAACTATGTCTTCAGTGACAGATGTAATTAAAAAAATACCAGATAATCTTTTGTTTGAGTCTGTACCATTGTGTCCTTATGGCTATAGTTTACTCTCAAGATCACTGTCCTGAACTAACTGCAGTCTGGCAGCTAGATGCCCATTGAGAGGTCATTTTAACCGCCTTAAGACTGATTTTTACTCTGCTCCACCCTGGAGAGCAGAACCCATGGACCTGACCTGGCTGGGGTGGCAGGGCCCACCTATAATGACTCCTGGGAGACTTGGATGATCAGCAGTTAGTGGAAGCAGCTTTCATTAGTCTTTGAGTTTGAGGAGAAATCCTACTGTTTTTATGTGAGTGGCTTTCTGAGCATTCCACTCCTCAAATCAGCACATGTTCTCATAATTTAAAGGAAACGACTTTGCTATTGTGAGGTAAGTTTAGAAAGCAAAACAAAACAGGATAAGTTTAGAGCTGGTCAAGTAATGCTTAGTACAGTAACATCTCCCATATCCAGTAGAGTAATTTTAAAAAGACTACAAATCAAGGCCGTCATTGTGTGGAAGACTGAGAAACTGTCAGACTAGACCAGGGCTAAGAAAGAAACATGTAAGTGAATGCTGAAGATAAGCATACTTCTGTGTTGTAGCAAAGGGTCATCTTTTTATTGAAAGGGAAGAACATAATGTATAAAACTGCAAAGAGCAAGGTTTTGCAAGCTCTTTTCTCACTTATCTAAGGGTGTTGACCCTTCTGGAGCCTTGAGCCTTTTGGCTATTTGCGTTCGCAGCTCTCACATGAGGTCCAGTTCTGTAACTCTGCAAACTGTTCACTGGCTCTCCCACAGTTAAACGGAACACTTAAATTTGTTATCTCTGTTCCAGCCTCCTTATTTTGTTAACACTTTAATTGTCGTTTTGGAGTCCCAAGTGGGAGGTCTCCCAAACACTCCCTGTGTTTTGGTAGAATAGATAAAGATGTTAATTAGTCGTCTTGGTGTGATTTTCACACTGATCTCCGGAATCCCAGTCCCTGAAGTGAGTGCTTCAGGGAAGCAGACTGGTTACAGGAGCTCTAGACAATTCAGTCAAGCAGTTCTACTTGGCCTGATATTCAGATTAAGGGAATCTCTTGCTGTATCTAAAAAGTTTGTAAACCACTGGTATAGAAGAAGAAAAGATTGATTGTTTGGATCTTTATTCTGTGAGGAGGTGGAAAATAGAGTTCCCTGATAGTTTTTCCTTCCAAGAAAAATTATTTTGCCTTGAAAGTAAAGATCACCAACTCAGGTGAGATTGATTCTGTTTTGGTAATAACATGTTCTGTGTTTTCTTTGTTTTTGATGAACCAAGTGGAAGGTCCCAAAATAATGCTGGCTGTTGGTATTTGTATTGAAATAAACTATGAAACACTTCTGGTTAAGGTGTCCTTCTGATAACTAGTTCTCAAGTTTCCTGTACACACAACTCTGTTTAAGTTAGTTGTTTTCTAAGGTTAATTCTTACCTCCATGATAACATACAGCTTTGAATGTTTTCATTCTTATGTTTAATTTATGTTAGTGATAAGCAGATTTATATTTTTGGTTTGTGAAGTGAGTAAGCTTTATTGAATTTTTAGATTTAAATTTTTTTTTTTTTAAGGGGGACCTGGGTGGCTCAGTTGTGAGCATCTCTGCCTTTGGGTTTTTTGTTTTGTTTTGTTTTGTTTTGTTAAAGATTTTATTTATTTATTCATGAGAGAGGCAGAGAGAGAGGCAGAGACACAGGCAGAGGGAGAAGCAGGCTCCATGCAGGGAACCCAATGTGGAACTCGATCCCAGGTCTTCAGGATCATACCCTTGGCTGAAGGTGGTGCTAAACCGCTGAGCCACCCAGGCTTCCCAGAGCATCTGCCTTTGGCTCAGGTTATGATCCTAGGGTCCTGGGATCAAGTCCCGCATCAGGCTTCTGACAGGGAACCTACTTCTCCCTCTGCTTATGTCTCTGCCTCTCTCTGTGTGTCTGTCAAGAATAAATAAATAAAATCTTTAAAAACAAAATAAGATTTTTTTAAAAACCTCAATTAAAAAAATTTAGCAAAAATTTTTACCAAAAAAATACTGATTTTGTTCTAAAATCTAATAACTCTCCCCCTCAGCTGATGTAAGCAATGGTACAGTAAAGAAAGAGTCTTCTAATAAAGAAGTAGCAAGAATATGGATAAACGACATGAAAATGAGGAGTTTTTCTCCAACCATGGTGAGTTTCAAAAGCTACATCTGTGTTTGGTGTGGAAGTACGCTTGGCTAAAAGTGCTCTAAAACAACCCTCAGAAAACTTTCTTTGGGGGGGTGCCTGCGTGGCTCAGCCAGTGAAGCATATGCCTTTGGTTTCATTCATGATCCCAGTATCCTGGGATCGAGAGTCCTGAGTCAGGCTCCCTGCTCAGTGGGAAATCTGCTCTCCCTCTACCCCTGCCCCCTTCTTGTGCTCTCTTGGGTGTTTGCTTGCACACACACTCACAAGCTTGTGCTCTTTGTCTCTCTCTCTCTCTCTCTCTCTCTCTCTGTTAAATCAATAAAATCTTTAAAAAAACAACAAAAAACTTTTTTTGGGGTGAAGGGGGGCTATTAAACGGCATGAACTAATGAGTAAGCATTAAATATCTAACATAAACATTAAAAAAGTGATTATAGCTTGCATATTTAGTATTACATGCGGTACTGACATCATTTTATTGTGAATCCCATCTAATGAGAGACAAAGACAATGGAGTTAACCAAAAGTATTTGATAACTATGTCCATTTTGGGATTGAACTTAATTATACAGGTAGTTAAGAGCTGTCAGATCATACATTGTTCTAGTTATAAGTAATTTTTTTCTTCTATTTTAGAAATACCTTGGGTTAACAGTACATTTGTTTCATAACTGCTGTGTAAAACTGCATGTACACTGTTTGTACAAGTGGTATATACTACATGGCTCCCCCTTCCATAGTCACACAATTTGACAAGCACAGTGGTTTAAGTAGTAACATCGGGTACAGCAAAGGATACATGATACATGGAGATACTTAAAATTCAGGGTTATGGATTTGGAGGAAGAGATCTCCTTGGACTTAAATAGCCTGGGAAGACTTCATTTTGTGAAGCTTGGTGCAGCGTCAGTGGGAAGATCTATCTGTTAGTGATTCAGGATGAGTCGGATGGGGAAGAGAGGGTGAAAGGTTGGTTAAGTAATCCAGAAGGGAGGTATATTAAGAGACTAAACTTGGGAGATTGCAAAGAGAATTGGGAAAAGGTAAGGGGAAAGGGATAAAAAGGAAAATATGAGGTGACTGCATATAATAATACCAAAGGATTGGTAGACTTGGGGATGGAATATAGAATAGCAAAGAAATAGAATAGAGACCAGGAGAATGAATGCTGGCAGCACCCAGTTTTACTTAATGGTTGTGTATCAGTAACTTACATGAAAGTTGATTTTTAGAAAGTAAGATTCTTTTTTTCTTTTTTTTTTTTAAAGATTTTATTTTATTTATTCATAGAGACAGAGAGAGAGAGAGAGAGGCAGAGACACAGGCAGAGGGAGAAGCAGGCACCACACAGAGAGCCTGACGTGGGACTCGATCCCGGGTCTCCAGGACCATGCCCCGGGCTGCAGGCGGCGCTAAACCGCTGCGCCACTGGGGCTGCCCAGATTGTGTTTTTCTTTAAGAAATGTACGTAGTGCTCAGGTTCCCAGTCTAACCCATGTTTGCCCATAATACGCCAAAAGTTCTATGTTGTCCTTGCAGTTAAAGAAACTTCTAATGGACATCTGGCTGGCTCAGTCGATGGAGCGTGTGACTGTTAATCTTGAAGTCTTGAATTTGGGACCCCTTGAGTTGGGCATAAATCTTATTTTAAAAAGAAAAGAAACTTCTAACAGATTACAAACTGGTTGGCTACACCAAAGCCAGATGTGTTTTGTTTGGCTTCTATGATATATTGAAAAATTTTGTGTTTGTTGCTACTAAATAAAAATCTGATTTCCAGGTTCTCCTGAAAAATAGGAGTACTTGACAACCCTGGGTCCTCATTCCCCACCTAGTAAAACATGCCTCCAGTTGAGTAGTGAACACTTGTTTTGTGTGTTGGGCAGGCATTCCCCAGGTACCACAATTTTTCCCTGTTTCCCCTCATAATTATCTTCTTGACCCTAAACTTGGTAACCCTCCATTGCCATTTTAATAGCTTAGAAATTTACTTGTCTCCCTGGGTTTTGTTACCAGACAGTGTCATCAGCTTATCTTCCAATTACACTCTTGGTAATTTTTTTTTTTTTTTTTTTTAAATTCAGGTATGGGAAGATCAGATAGAGAAGGAAGGAGGCTGGTCATTTAGTATGCATTCTTATTTGATAGGTGGGGAAAGAGGTGAAGGTGGGGATGGGGAGGACTCAGAATTTAAGTGATTGCCTAAGGCCACATGAATAACAGCCGAGTGGGGATTTACATCCGTTTCTTTGGCCAACCCAACTTTGTTTTACAGCTTCTGAAATCAGTTTCATTTGGGCACAGTTTCTAAGAGCATTCAGAGCTGTTCTGGATTTTTTCTTTGAGGATATCCTAGATTAATGTTGATTGGATGTTTATCTACCATCTTCCCTCTCCTTCCCACTTTTATTGAGCATCTATGTGCCATTGTACTACAAACTAAATAAAAGCAATTGAAAATCCTAACCTTACCTTTCAAGGCTTTGTTGTCCTTGGCATTGCTTGTAGGTCCTGACTGGTTTCTCTTTTTCTTCTCCTTTTCTAGATATACTGGGTTTCACAGCTTTCTCCAGTTTTTCTTGAACAAGCACATTAATAAAGCTTTGTTGATGGTTTTACTTGTGAAAAGAGGCTTGTACTGGGTCTTTCTATTCCCCTACTCCTCCCTATTTCACCCTTCTAAGAGTCTGTAAAGAAACAAAGAAACATGTGACTAGTAACCATTCACTCAAGTGTCTGGCTTCGTTCCTGTTTTCCTGGTATAGTTACTAATAGCTCCCCATTGCATCTTTGGGTGTGCCAGAGTTTGGAGAGTAAGTGCTATTGCTCTTACATATGATTATTGTTGCATTTGAAGAAATAGATGTCTGAAACACATTCTGTCTCCTTCAGAAGAACTTTTAAATCCAGATTTTTCTGGGGGTTTAGTTTCAGTGTCCAGTGGAAAGAAGACAGCTGAAATGAAGGTGCAGTGAAATGGGGGTGGGATGTGTGACTTCAACAGAGTTTCTGCCATTGACATTGTAGGATAAGCTCCTGGGGCTCATCCAGCTTTCCTCTCAATTCTTTTAGTCTTTCTATTCCTGGAATTGAAATGAAGACTGAGGACTAAGGTTTCAGTTCTGGGCATCAGGGAGGGTGGTAGGCAATATTGAAGGGGAAAGTAGTTTGAGATTATGGTAGCTGGAAGGATAGTGGAGCCCGGTGGTGACCCAGTGGTATGTTAGGGATGAGAGTAGGTCATGGATTAGCTGTACTCATTGGAGAAGCATGGAAGACACAAAATGTGACCCAGATTTTAGGGAATATAGATGTATGTCATGTTTCCAAGATTGAAGACTGTTAGTGTTCCTGCGGAAGAATTTGTGTGTGTGTTGGCTAGGCCTTCAGACTCTGATTACGCTCCCTTTGTGTTACAGAAGGTCCCTGTTGTGAAAGAGGAAGATGAACCAGAGGAAGAAGATGAAGAAGAAATGGGTCATGCAGAAACTTACGCAGAGTATATGCCAATAAAATGTATGTCTTTCAGAACTGTCAAAATAGTGAAAGACTTCTGGGTTCTTCTTAAACTTAAGTTATTATCTATTAGAATCTGTTAATAGGGGCAGCCCAGGTGGCTCAGCGGTTTAGCTCCACCTTCAGCCCACCTTCTCATCCTGGAGACTGGGATCAGGTCCCACGTCGGGCTCCCTGCATGGAGCCTGCTTCTCCCTCTTTCTGTGTCTCTGCTTCTCTCTGTGTGTGTCTCTCATGAATAAATAAATAAAATCTTTAAAAAAAAAATCTGTTAATATTGGATACCTCAGAATTTGACAAGAGCTTTGTAATATGTTTTAAATTATACTATGTTTTAAAATACCTACATGAAAACTTTACTATGGATTATTTTACCTACACAAACTTAGAAGTGTTTTGGGTTGAAGTTCTTTAAAACTAGAAAAGCTTAGGGTTTATTTTGTTTCAAGTTAATTTTGCTCACTCATATCAGCAGTGATTATAAAATCATAGTAAATTGCAGAGATATAAATATGTATCTTAGCTTTATATACTTTATACAAAGCATAAAAACATGGAATCTTAAAAATGTGCTATTTATTTCAGTAGTGTATATTAATGCTTCTACTCTTTTTTCCATAACTGTCCTTTTTTTTTTAGAGGCCATTATGTCAAATTGAAAATTAATAGTTTTTAGCTTTGATAATAAAAATGTTGACTTTTTCACTGTATGGGGGTGATAAAATGAAAAAGTATGGCTAGAATCTTTTATGTACTTTGAGTTTCTATAAAAAGCTGCTAATATTACCACTTAAACTAAAAATTGCTGTTTACTAACTATGTATTGACCTGAGGATCCCATAATATTCTGGTCATTTGAAATGAACTTTAGGAAGTGGCTGGCTGGCTTAATTGGTGTAGAGTATGTGAGTCTTAATCTTGGGGTCTTATGATCTCAGGGTTGTAAGTTCAGGACCCATGTTGGGTGTAGAGCCTACTTAAAAATACATACATAATTTTTTATTTTTTAAATTTTATTTATTTATTCATGAGAGACACAGAGAAAGGCAGAAACATAGGCAGAGGAAGAAGCAAGCTCCCTGCGGGGGCCTGATGTGGAACTCAATCCCAGGACCCTGGGATCATGACCTGAGCCAAAGATAGACGCTCAACCACTGAGCCACCCAGGTGCCCCTACATAAATTTTTGAAAGTGAACTTTAAACTTTAGGTCATGGTATCTGAAAAGGGTAGATCTTACCCTTTTAGTAAAATAGTTTACCCCATAATAGTTCTCATAAAAAGATTGAAAGCTTATCAATGGCCCTTCTTTAAACCAAGGTCAGTAAACTAAATTTGGAACCTTGTGTGTTTACATAAAGTTTTATTAGAACATAATCATTTTCATGAGTTTGTTTATTGGCTAAGACTGCTTTTACACTGCTACATTGGCAGTGTTTAATAATACAGCAGATGCTCAGCAAAGCTGAAAATATTGTCTGTTTATAGAAAAATTATGCTGACCTTTATTTAAAACTATTCACAAAAATAAAACTATTCATATAATGCATTTGGGGGAATTAGTTGCTATTTAATTTTATAGCCAAGATTTCCATTAAAATAACTTTCAAAATAAAATTATATTCCAAACCTCTCTTATTGATTCAAGTGAATGATTCATTCAATAAATTTCCACATCTAGGATTATGTTCTGTTGCTGCTGGAGAACCTGGTCATACTAAGTTGATATTTTTCTAGATCTTTTTTTAATCAGCAGATCTCTATTTAAACCATAAATATTTGATAAATAGATCCTTTTAGTCAAATTTTTTTTCCTTTAGTCAAATTTAAATAGTAATTTGCCACCTTATCAGTGCCTTTGTAGAATCCTGGAGTGTATAGTTACTTATTTACTTCTATTTTTTCTATGATAGAAAAAATATGGCAATATTATAGAATAAAACTGGGTGCATTATTACCTAGAAAAATTAAAATGAAGTATTTTAAAATTTTCATTTAGTAAAAATTGGCCTACGTCATCCAGATGCTGTAGTGGAAACTAGTTCTTTGTCCAGTGTTACTCCTCCTGATGTTTGGTACAAAACATCCATTTCTGAAGAAACCATTGATAATGGCTGGTTATCAGCATTACAGCTTGAGGCAATTACTTATGCAGCCCAGGTAAGCAATATTTTGTAACTACATACAATACTTCTCTTTTAATCCTAGTCCCTATAATATAATTGCATTCATACAAAGGTAAGTTTTCCTTGCATGAAAAACTTGTGAATGTGACTTTTATAGAAGTTTCACGTGTTATTTTTTTTACTTTTATTTTTTGTTTTTTGGGAGTTTGGGTTTTTGTTTTTTGGTTTATTTTTAAGTTTTTTTTAGAGAGTGCATGTGAGCAGGGGGAGAAGCAGAAGGAGAGGGATAAATAGACTCTGTACTTAGTGTGGAGCCCAACGTGGGGGCCCAATTCCATTACCCCGAGATCATGATCTGAGTTGGATGTCCAACTGAGCCACCCAGATGCTCCTCCTGTGTTAAAAAATTAAAAGGGTAAGATGGACACAAGAGGTGCATTTCTACTGGAAATGACAAATGTAAAAAAAAAAAAAAAAAAGAATAAATGACAAATGTTATAACCTTTTTGGAATTCAGTGGGAATGTATATTAAAAAGATGGGGTGCCTGAATGGCTCAGTTGGTTAAGCGTTAGACTCTTGATTTCCACTCATGTCAGGATCTCAGGGTCTTCAGATCAAACCTTGGATTGGGCTCTATGCTGGGTATAGAGCCTGCTTCAGATTTTCTCTTTCCTCTCCCTCTCCCCACACTGAGCTCTTGTGCATGTGCCTTTCCTCTTTAAAAAAAAAAAAAAAAATTAAGGGGCTCCTGGGTGGCTCAGTTGGTAGAGTGGCTACCTTCAGCTCAAATCATGATTCCAGGATCCTAGGATCAAACCCTGCATGGGGCTTGCTGCTCAGTGAGGTTCTTTATCTTCCTCTCCATGTACCCCTCTCCTCTGCTCATGTTCTTTCTTGCTTGCTTTGCTCTCTTTCAAATAAAATCTTTTAAAAAAATTAAAAATATGTATGTTCTGCTGCTCCTGTCTGGCTCAGTCACTAGAGCACGTGACTCTTGATTTTGAGGTTGTGAGTTACCCTACGTTAAATGTAGAGCTTACTTGAAAAAAAAGATAAGTATATCCTTTGACCTGACAGTTCCGTTATTGGGAGTCTATCTGGTAGAACTGTTAGATTAAGAATATGTGTGTGTGTGTGTGTAAAGAAGATAGTTGGATGGATGGGGGACTATTTGTTGCATCTCTAACTCTGGTAGCTGAATGCTGCTGAAAGGATAGAAAAGCCCATTCCCTGGTGGGTGTTTAAATGAACTGTGCTATTACTGTATGGGTATTGTACCAGCTTTCAAAACCATGAATTAGTTATGCGAGTTGTCTTAAGAGGATTTCTGTTGTATTCCCTTTCTATAAAATATGTAATGGCCAAACAGCTAACCATCCTTCATATTTTTGTGTGATTGCTCACCAATTTGTTGATTTCAGTTACTTGGTGCATGTGAGTGTAGCCAGGAAGATAAGTATAAAGAAAGTATCCATATTGAGCCAAACTGTGGGTCATTTGTATACACATAGATCATATTAATATATTCCTACAACAGTGTTTGAAAGACTGATCACCAGTCTAAAAGAGTAGATTAATTAATTACCAGCCTTCTCTTTTTCAGCAACATGAAACATTCCTACCTAATGGAGATCGTGCTGGCTTTTTAATAGGTGATGGTGCTGGTGTAGGAAAAGGAAGAACGATAGCAGGAATTATCTATGAAAATTATTTGTTGAGTAGAAAAAGAGCATTATGGTAAGTGCCAAAGGCTGGCTGTGGAAGCTTTCTTTTGTGAATAGTTACTTCATTGTGGGAGTTGGGCTTTAATGAGTAGGTGTTTATTTATTTATTTATTTTTTAAGTGTCAAGCCCTGGTTTTATTTATCCTGAATCTGCTAGACTGATGGAATTTGCATTTAATTTTTTTTTCTTTTTTCTTTTTTTTTTTTTGTGGCAGGTTCAGTGTTTCAAATGATTTGAAGTATGATGCTGAAAGAGATTTGAGGGATATTGGAGCAAAAAACATTTTGGTTCATTCATTAAATAAGGTATGAAAGTTTTCTATTCAGTTAGTCATTCAGTAAATATAGATTCAACTATGAGATGGGAATAACAGTTTCTACTTTACAGAGTTGTTGTGAGGATTAAATGAATTATTTTATAGAAAGTATTAGTGAGTGCTAGCTACTCTTGTTGGTTTGTGGGTTACTATGCATTAAGTACTATGCCGGGTATGGTTGTGTAGTGGCAAACAAAATAGCCTTGTCTCTGGTTATGGAGTTTATTCTAGTCTTCAGTGTTCTTTTTGTCTTTGTTTTTGGGGTAACTTTATATAGCTAATTCCTAACTGAGCATAATAAGGCATTGTAGTAAAGCTGTGTGGATTGGTAGTCCCAGCACATAAATAATTGTTGAGGCTTGGATACCGATTTGGATATTTTGTCTATCCACTGAGTTTGTAAATCTGTATCTGTGTTTATGTTAAAACAGTCCTGTCAAATGGAAGAAAATGTGTCTCGATATCTAAAGCACAGTTTAATGTGATAAGAATCTTAATGTTTATTTGGCAAATCTTTACTGACTTCCTATGCACCAAGAGCTGGAGTTACAAGGGTTGAATAGGCAGACTGAGTTCCTTCAGATACCTCCCTGTTAGCCATTTGAAAATAAGTAAATCTACTTTCCATGTGAGCCCTAGGTTGGTTTAATGTTGCCCTGCTCCTCACTGGCATTTTTGGGTGGGTATGACTGAGTAGATTGGTAGGTAAAGTACTTTGTCTTGAATGACCCCTTACAGCTCAAAACTAAAAACACATAACTGGCATCTAGAAATATTTTTGATTTCTTAGTCCGTGTAATTGAAAAGGATATATTAACTATTAATCATAATTCTTTATATATGCCTTAGAACTTAAGTATAGTGACTTGGCATATAGTAAGCGCACAATAAATATTTGTAGAGTGAATATCATGACTTTTTTTCTTGGAGGGGTGTTTGTAATCTTTTTATTGATAGAAGTTTTTTGAGACTTTGAAAGCTAGATCCTTGTATCATGAAGTTGTATGCAAACGTGAGTATATGCATGTGTGTCTGTGTATACATATGTAGAAGAAATTTTGTGTGTGGTCTTAGGGGGTCCTTTGACTTCCCTAAAACCTGTGATGGACCCACCAGGTTCCTGCTGTAGAAGTTTGGATAGGATAAATTTTTCAGAGAAAAGTGTATTTATTCTTCTTTTTTCTTTTTTAGTTTAAATATGGAAAAATTTCTTCCAAACATAATGGGAGCGTGAAAAAGGGTGTTATTTTTGCTACCTATTCTTCCCTTATTGGTGAAAGTCAGTCTGGTGGTAAATATAAAACTAGATTAAAACAACTTCTGCATTGGTGCGGTGATGACTTCGATGGAGTGGTATCCTTTACAACAAATATTTTTGTTTTTAATGACACAAAAGTGTAAGAATAATCCTGAGATTAACTGAAATTGCTGGGATGAGAGCTTTAATGGCTGATCTGTGTCCAAGGGAGATTCTTTTTTGTACCTGTCATATAAGAGGCCAATATTTAAGCTCCTGGTTTAGTAAAATGTTAATAGGTGTGGGAAGTAATGAATACTATATTACTTTTTCAGTAATTCACACTACATACTCACATAGAAAGGTGCCTGAGAAGACTAAGGGGAAAAACTGAATTTAGTGATTTCCAAACCTATTTGCTCATAGCAGCGTTCATTGTCATGCATGAGGAATGTTTTTGAAATGATAATTAAATTAGTCACCAATTGTACTTTGAGAATTGGCCAAAATTATCCATGTGGTTGACATTCCTTGCCACAATGATCCTTTCTCCATTCTAATTAAGAATTAGATATCTGGTCAATATAAATATCAAAATCAGTGATTGCCTCTGAGATTTGAGAGGGAGGGGTGATCTCAAGGAGAGGCACATAGTGGGCTTCATTTACATTTGTAATCTTTATTTTTTTTTTTTTTACATTTGTAATCTTTAAAAGAAAATCTGAGGCAAATACGATAAAATGTTAAGGTTTCACAAAGCCTGATGATGGGTTTGATGGGTATGTTGGTGTTACTTCACAAGGTTAATGGTCAGGGGTTTTATTATCAGCACCATCTCTTTCTTCCCAATTGTCTTGAATTTGGCCCACTCTACCACCCCAGAAATATGGGATAGTTTCCCAGGGCTTTGAAATAAACATTAAATCTTCCTTAAGGATTAGAGATACTTGCTATTATGATATGTTCCTTAATTCATTCTGTACAGATAGTGTTTGATGAATGTCATAAAGCAAAAAACCTATGTCCTGTTGGTTCTTCAAAGCCAACCAAGACAGGCTTAGCAGTTTTAGAGCTTCAGAACAAATTGCCAAAGGCCAGAGTTGTTTATGCTAGTGCCACTGGTAAGTTGTTATTTTATTTGAAAGATATGTAGGTTACTTTTTCAGCTATAAAATGTTTCGTTTTGGGATTTTTCAGGTGCTTCTGAACCACGAAACATGGCTTATATGAACCGTCTTGGAATATGGGGAGAAGGAACTCCATTTAGAGAATTTAGTGATTTTATCCAAGCAGTAGAACGGAGGTAAAGCAGTTTACAGTATACACTATTTGTTCTTGGTTGCAGTCTAAAAGAGGTGTTATTGCTAAAACCTTTTCCACTTATATTAAAGCCCTACTATATTTAATGATAGTTACTGTGTGTTTTAATTTTATTCAGAGGTGTTGGTGCCATGGAAATAGTTGCTATGGATATGAAGCTTAGAGGAATGTACATTGCTCGACAGCTGAGTTTTACTGGAGTGACCTTCAAAATTGAGGAAGTTCTTCTTTCTCAGAGCTATGTGAAAATGTATAACAAAGCAGTCAAGCTGGTAAGAAGTTTTTTCTTAATTCCTAGTATTTTTAATGTCTTTCAGCCCACAAGAATATATTTTGCTATAAAACAACACATAAATCACCAGATCCTTACTTTCCTAATTTTCTAAGCTTTCTTTTTGTTAATTTATTTTTAAAAAGCCATTTCTTGGGCAGCCCCGGTGGCGAAGCAGTTTAGCACCGCCTGCAGCCCAGGGCATGATCCTGGAGTCCCGGGATCGAGTCCCACGTCAGGCTCTCTGCATGGAGCCTGCTTCTCCCTCTGCCTATGTCTCTGCCTCTCTCTCTCTCTCTCTCTCTCTGCATCTCTGTGAATAAATAAATAAATAAAATCTTTTAAAAAATAAAAAGCCATTTCTTTTTTTGTTTATTTTTTTTAAGATTTCATTTTATTTATTCATAAGAGAGAGGCAGAGACAGGGTCAGAGAGAGAAGCAGGCTCCCTGCAAGGAGCCCGATGCAGGACTCGATCCTGGGACCCCAGGACCATGCCCTGAGCAGATACTCAGCCACTGAGCCACCCAGTCATCCCTAAAAAAGCCATTTGTAATGAGGAACTTGGCTGGCTGTGTGAGGAGGGCATGTGACTCTTAGACTCTTGATTCTTGGGGTCATGAATTTGAGCCCCATGCTGCGTGTAAAGATAACTGAAACTTTTTAAAAAGCCATTTATTGGGCAGCCCAGGTGGCTCAGCGGTTTAGCGCCGCCTTCAGCACAGGGCCTGATCCTGGATACCCGGGATCGAGTCCCATGTCAGGCTCCCTGCATGGAGCCTGCTTCTCCCTCTGCCTGTGTCTCTGCACCCCCCCCCCACCCCCCCGTATGTGTCTCTCATGAATAAATAAAATCTTAAAAAAAAATAAAATAAAAGCCATTTAAGTTGCATGATTTTTTTTTTTAAGTTGCATGATTTTAAAAAATTACAATGTAACTCTTCCCTGAAATGACTCTAGTATGTAATAAGAATTTAGGGGCTACTCTGTGTGAGCATCCTAAAAAACATTTGTTTAGAGATTCCCAAGTTACTGCAAATGTTTTTTTAATTGATGTTGAGTAAGTAATCTTGCACCTATTTTTCAATCAGTCATTTTTAAATAATTCACGCTCATAGATAAAATCTCTAAAATGTTGATTGTGTGTCTTCAGTGGGTCATTGCCAGAGAGCGATTTCAGCAAGCTGCAGATCTGATTGATGCTGAGCAACGCATGAAGAAATCCATGTGGGGTCAGTTCTGGTCTGCGCACCAGAGGTTTTTCAAATACTTGTGCATAGCGTCCAAAGTTAAAAGGGTTGTGCAACTAGCTCGAGAAGAAATCAAGAATGGAAAAGTAAGTTGAACACATGAGATTTATTCTTTGGTCATGTTTCTTAGT
The DNA here is from genome assembly GCF_003254725.2 of Canis lupus dingo. Lineage (NCBI taxonomy): Eukaryota > Metazoa > Chordata > Mammalia > Carnivora > Canidae > Canis > Canis lupus. Next base: position 6,561,116 of record NC_064268.1, read on the forward strand.
CTTTTGGGTGTTTAGGCTTTCTGCTTGCAAAGCCTGATTTTTCTGAGAGAGAGTTGTTAAGGTATTACATAATAATAAGATTTTAAAATCTATGTTTTTAAAAAATGTTAAAAGAAGTGCCTGTTTAAAATGAAGAATTTAGATAGCTCAAAAATATATAAAGCAATAAGCCATTATCATTTGGTCATCCATAGATAGAACTACTGCTGATGTGTGGGATATAGGTTGCCATACATGTTTTTTCATTTTAGCAATACATATATATCTACTTAAATCACAAAGAATTGAGGCAGGGGCTGCAGTTGATGTTCACTGCTGTGATCCTGTTTCCTAGCTAAGTTTTTTACACATAGCATGCATAATTTTATTTACAATTTTATTTTTCTCTCCAGTGTGTTGTAATTGGTCTACAGTCAACAGGAGAAGCTAGAACGTTAGAAGCCTTGGAAGAGGGTGGAGGAGAATTGAATGATTTTGTTTCAACTGCCAAGTAATGTTTTTGGTTTTGAGTTTTTATTTAGATCAGTTTAAATGTCCTGTAGGCAAAAGTTTTGATTCATGTATATAATCATTAAAGTTTTTCTGATCTTAGTTTTTGTTCTGTGCATGTCCATCACAATATATCTCTTGGAAAACAGTAACATAGAAGTGCTTGAATGTTAAGCATCTTGACAATATTGTGCCCAGTAGTTTGGACCAATGGAAGGGTGTGATTTTTGTCTTGGAGATCTGTGACATCTTGGATTAGTTTCAGTTTTATGTGTTTGAAATTGCCATTATGCAGAGGAGCATTACATGTAGTTTCCCCAAGTTTAGTAATATGTAGTATAAAAATTGCACAGAGTCATGAGATATTCAAAAAGAGTTTTAGAAAGATTTAGATGTTTTTCAGTTTGTCTGCCTTGCCAATTTTAACTCTAATAGTAAAATTAACAAAAAAAATTAACCTTTGCCCTGCTATACTATCTCGTGTTAAGAGATATATTCAGGTCGCTCTTTTTAAAACGGATATAATTCAAAACTGCTTCTAAAAGCAAAACATGAACTTCCTAATCTGTCTTTTCCTATACTTGTGTGACTATTACTGCATTGTTTAAAATGATAGGAACTGTCATGTGTGCCTGTCAGTGGCTAGTCCAAATTGAGATGTGTTATGAATATAAAATACAAGGTTTTAAAGACTTAATGTTTTACAGCTCACTGATTGTGTGTGATACGTTGATATATGATACTAGCCTATATCCTGAAATATATCATTAAAAATGTTTCTCCAGTTTCACTTTTTATTTTTTAATTTACTATTATTATTTTTAAAGATTTTATTTATTTGAGAGAGACCACAAGCAGGGGAAGGGGCTGAGGGAGAGGGAGAAGCCATCTCCCCACCAAGCAGGAAGTCTAATGCAGAGCTCAATCCCAGGACCTTGGGATCACAGCATGAGCAGATGCTTAACTGAGCCATCCAGGCGCCCCTTTCTTTCACTTTTTAACCTAGCTACTAGAAAGTTGCACATTGGGCAGCCCGGGGTGGCTCAGCGGTTTAGCACCAGCCTTCGGCCCAGGGCATGATCCTGGAGAACTGGGATCTAGTCCCACGTCGGGCTCCCTACATGGAGCCTGCTTCTCCCTCTGCCTGTGTCTCTGCCTCTCTCTCTCTGTCTTTCTCTGTGTCTCTCATGAATAAATAAAATCTTTAAAAAAAAAAAAGTTGCCTATTTGTCTGGGCTTGTTGAACTATATTTCAATTCAGCTGTCTTAGCCTAGAATGTTAAATTTATTTCACCTGGATTATCAATATTCTATCATATTAAATAATTTATTTACTTTTAAGAGGTATATTTTAAGAATATATATATATTCTTAATGTTTTAAGATTTGTGTTACTTATTTAAGATAGCATGTGAGCATGCATGGGGAGAGGGGTAGTGGGAGAGAATCTGAAGTAGACTCCCTACTGAGCATGGAGCCTGAGAGGGGACTGGATCCCAAAACTCATGAGATCATGTCCTGAGTTGAAACCAAGAGTTGGATACTCAACCGACTGAGCCACTCTGGCACCCCTTCACCCCTTAAGAATATATTTAATAAGATTTCATATATAAGTTATTTTGCAAACTCAACCACTAATTGTCACTTTTCCTCTCATGTAAATAGAGGAGTGTTGCAGTCACTTATTGAAAAACACTTCCCTGCTCCAGACCGGAAAAAACTTTATAGTTTGCTAGGAATCGATTTGACAGCTCCAAGTAACAACAGTTCACCACGAGATAGTCCTTGTAAAGAAAGTAAAGTAAAGAAGCGGAAAGGTGAGTTCTTTAAATGATGTTGAAAAGAGTATAAATTTGAGCATTTTGAAACAACTATATTTTGGGATTGAGCTGCCTTTTTTTTTTTTTTTTTTTTTTAAGATTTTATTTATTCATGAGAGAGAGAGAGAGGCAGAGACACAGGCAGAGGGAGAAGCAAGCTCCATGCAAGGAGCCTGACATGGGACTTGATCCTGGGTCTCCAGGATCAGGCCCTGTGCTGAAGGCAGCGCTAAACCGCTAAGCCACCCGGGCTGCCCAGGATTGAGCTGCTTTTTAAATTGGCATGTGTTTGCTTATTTTTGCTGCTGCTTTTGTAGTTTTGAATGCACAAGTGATTCCCTATTTTAAATTAGGGCTTGAATAATTTGACTAATGCTAGGTATGAATGTTAAGCATTGGCCTTACATCATTTAACCCATAAGGGATCCATATGAAAATATATATTTTGGTTTTTTGTGTGTGTCTGTGTTTTGTCTTTTTTTTACTTTTTGTTTTCTAGAGATGGAGGACACTAAGGCACAGAAAGATTAAGAAGTTAAGGATTCTCCCTAGGTTCACAAAGCTAGTGGGTGATATATAGAAAGCAAAATCTGGGCCTTCCTGTTGTCAAAGCTGCATATGCATGTAGACATATACGGTGTTTTTATAGTCTTTAAAAAGGCATTTGTTATTTTATTATTAGGAATACACTCAGTTCCTCTTAGACATTTTATAATATGCAAACTTTGGTTTGTGTTTAGAGGCTTAGTAACCTGTTTGGCTTTCAGAAGTTAACTTCTCAGGCTCTCTTTAAGATAGCGATAACTTCTGTGGGAACGACTGATGCTGTGTCTTCTAAACACAGTGGCTGACACTTTAACCTTGTTTAATCTGTTCTAGAAGCACACTTTTTTTTACATTTTTAATATGCTTGAAAGTGGATTGGTTGTTTTAATTGACAATATTTTTTATTGTAGTGGCACAAAAAATGGCACAAAAAGTAATACTGTAGAATCAATGGTATCTTAAATGGTCACATGGTCCTGTTTCCCTTTCCTGAATTATGTTGTTCTTACCATCTATCTCATAAGTGAACTATTAATGGTTTGTTCCAGGTGACTTTGTCTTTTTCTTTTTTTTTTCCTTTGAGAAAGAAAGAAAGAGTATGTGCTCATGAGTGATAGGGAGGGGCAGGAGTAGAGGGAGAGAGAGAATCTTTTTTCTTTTTTTTTTTTTGGGAGAGAGAGAATCTTAAGCAGGATCCACACCCAGCATGGAGCCCCATTCAGGGCACCACCCTGAGATCATGACCTGAGCCCAAACCAAGAGTCAGGCACTTAACTGACTGAGCCAGGCACCGGCTCCTCCACCACCACCACCAACCCCCATCGCCCATGTGTTTTTTGAATGCTCACTAAAATAATTTAAATTAGCACCTTGTTTGACTTTTACAAATGAAGTTTTTGTTTTAAGATTTTATTTATTCATGAGAAATACATAGAGAGAGAGAGAGGCAGAGACACAAGCAGAGGGAGAAGCAGGCTCCATGTACGGAGCCCGATGCAGGACTTGATCCCGGGACTCTAGGATCATGCCCTGGGCCAAAGACAGGCACTAAACCGCTGAGCAACCCAGGCATCCCTAAAGTATTTTAATTTTTACATATTCTATAAACCTGTAATTATTAGGTCCCTGCTCTCAGCCTCATTCATAAAGTGTGAAAATGCTGGAGGTTCTGTGTTATCCTGAATGTATTATAAAACGTGCACTTAAAGACAATCTTGAATTTGTATTTATATGTCTGATTTCTTCTTAGTAATTGAGTATAGCCTGATTTCTTATGGGAATCTAAAAGGTTAACGTTTGCTTGGAAATTTATATACTTAAAAAAATGTTTTTTCTGTATACATCTCATTTAAAGAATGCATGAACTACATTCTTCTAGATCTTTAGAACAGTGTGGACTAACTGTCTCGTTTGGGGTTCGAGGGTAGGTGAAGAAATAACTCGAGAAGCCAAAAAAGCACGAAAAGTAGGTGCTCTTACTGGTAGCAGTTCTGATGATAGTGGAAGTGAATCTGATGCATCTGATCATGAAGAAAGTGACTATGAGAGCTCTAAAAACATGAGTTCCGGAGATGATGATGATTTCAACCCATTCAGAGATGAGTCTAGTGAGGATGATGAAGATGGTAAGTACCTCATTATATTAACAATACTGAAAGGATAGATAGTTCTGTGTTAGAAATGGGATATTTTAATAAAACCTGTTTTTTCCTGGTGCAGTACAAATCATTGCACAGAATCTAGTCCGCTTGGTGGAGAAATCCCCAAGCTGCTCTGTCTTTTGGTGTTTTAGCTCATTTATGTGAGATAGTGGTCTCAATTTTGTGCAGTGATTTTATTATTATTATTTAGATTTATTTATTTATTTGGGAGAGGAGAGTAGGGGGAGGAGCAGAGGGAGGGGGGCAAGCAGACTCTGTGCTGGGCATGGAGCCCACGTGGAGCTCAACCTCACAACTTTGAGATCACTACCTAAGCCAAAACCAGGAGTCAAACACTCAACTGACTGACCCATCCAAGCATCCCTTGTGTGGTAACTTTAAACCTTATACTATGGAATTGAACCTTTTAGTGTGTTGAATGTACGGGACCCCTGATTTTGGGGACCCTTGATTTATAAGTTACCAATTAAAAAAAATTCAAGGGTGGTTTCCTTTGAATATTTGCTTCTTTTACAAATGATTTGACCACATCTTTCCTTAACTTTCAGATCCCTGGTTGATCAGAAAAGATCATAAGAAAAACAAAGATAAAAAAAAAAAGAAAAGTATAGATCCAGATTCTATTCAAAGTGCCTTATTAGCATCAGGTCTTGGATCAAAACGACCTAGTTTTTCATCTACACCAGTAATTTTGCCTGCTCCTAACAGTGCACCAGGTATCTATGGGGAAGCTTGCTTGTCTGGTGAAATGTACTTTGAAGTAAAATGTATTTAAATTATGTACTGAATTTTAACAAATGTATTTTATCTAGCTAACAGTAACACCAACAGTAACAATAGCCTTATAACAAGTCAGGATGCTGTGGAAAGGGCCCAGCAGATGAAGAAAGACCTCCTTGATAAACTAGAGAAATTAGCTGAAGACCTCCCTCCTAATACCCTGGATGAACTTATTGATGAACTTGGTGGCCCTGAGAATGTTGCTGAGGTAAATATGACTTGATCAGGGCTGTGTCTTTGTCCTTTTTTTGGCCACTTAAAACTCTGCAGAATGCGTGATATTTTGGATATCATCACATAATAATGTGTTTAATTTTCTCTTACATCTTAGAACCTTTGTTCTCTGTCATCCTAGTGTCAGTAAATTCTTGTCCTTAGTATCTCAGTGTTTACTCAACACACTGATCTGTTACTATACCTGTCATGCGGCCTCTGATCATTGCCACACATCTGCTTTCTCTGCTGGAGTTTGAACTTGTCAAAACCAGAGAGTGTGTTGCAGTGTTCTCTCCCTTACACTGCCTGGTGTAGCTTAGGCTGCGCCCGTATGTGTCGGCTTCATCATCTGCTTTGCTCTCCCACCAAGTTTCTTTAATGCAGAGGTCGTATGCTTCCTGCTCCTTAATCAGGGACTTAACTATAAGTGACACTGTTTGGCTTTGCAGATGACTGGTCGCAAAGGCAGGGTTGTAAGCAACGATGATGGAAGCATATCTTATGAATCAAGATCTGAACTTGATGTCCCTGTAGAAATACTAAATATCACAGAAAAACAAAGATTTATGGATGGAGATAAGGTATGTTTTTCTGAAATGCTTTTCAATAAAAAGTATAATTACATATTTAAGTTGATGTTTAGAGGTTTTTTTTTTTTCTTTAGAGAAATGAAGTGTGTTGAATGTTATTTAATTTTTAGTGACTGTACATAATCATTGAACACTTTACACATTTTCATTATTTGCTCACAAATTGAATGTAGTAAGATATTGTGCACAGAATCAGATGTGGTTCTTAAAAATTGAGGCTTTTTAAAAATTTTTTTTTAAGATTTTATTTATTCACAAGAGATATAGAGGCAGAGACAAAGGCAGAGGGAGAAGCAGGCTCCATGCAAGGAGCCCGATGCAGAACTCGAACCTGGGAATTCGGGATCACACCCTGAGCCAGCAGGCAGGCAGACAGGCACTCAGCCACTGAGCCACTCAGGCATCCTGGCTTTTTAAAATTTTAATCAGCGTATTAAAATATTGTGTTCTCTCAGGTCATCTTAGTGGCTTCACATGTAATGCTACTCTGCGGTGTCTAATTTTGCCTCCAGAAATATTTAAGCATACCCAGATTACTAGTGTCCTTTCATTTTGCTGAATTTCTTATTGCCATGCTGTGTTGTATTAGGATGATCGCTGAAAGACCTGCAAATTGGCTTACGTACCTCACCACTGTAGAGGCCTCAGTTGCCTCCAGAGGCTCTTCGTGTAGCCTCTTACTGTTGAGTAGTCAGTCAATTTTGAGATTCTCAGACTACTTGGAACTCAGATTCCCCATCTACTTGGAATTGCTTTAAGCATTTGCTGATGAAATTGCTTTAAAAAAGGAATGCCACTTAAATGTAATTCCTTAATTTATTCTTATTTTTTTATATTTTGTTTATTTGACAGAAGTAACAAGATCTAGCATGAGCGGGGAGGAGAAGGAAAAAGCAGGCTCCCCGCCGAGCAGGAGCCCGACTCAGGGCTCGATCCCAGGACCCTGGGATCACAACCTGAGCCAAAGGCAGATGGTTACCTGACTGAGCCACCCAGGCACCCTTTAATTACTTACTTTAAATAGAATAAAATCTTCTCTTTGGGTGCCTGGGTGGCTCAGTCAGTTAAGCATCTGCCTTCAGTTCAGATCATGATCCTAGTATCCTGGGATCAAGCCCTGCATTGGGCTCTTGGGCTCTTTGCTTGATGGGGAGCCTGCTTCTCCTGCTCCTTCTGTGGTTCCTCTTTCTTGTGCTCTCTGGCTCTCTCTCTCCCTCTGAGTCAAATAAATAAAATCTTTAAAAAAATAATCTCTGTTTACCCATATTTTTCTTTATATTTCAGTGAGTTTTAATGCAGCTATAAAAATAGAGGATAGTTACCCCCATCAAAGTTGTGGGGTTTTTTTTTTTTAAGATTTTTATTTTATTGTTTTATTTTATATTTTTGGGGTTTTTTTTTTGTTTTGTTTTGTTTAGATTTTTATTTATTTTCGAGACATAGCATGAGAGAGGGGGAGAGGGCCAGAGGGAAAAGGACAAGCAGACTTCCCACTGAGCAGGGAGTCAGATGTGGATATGGGGCTCAATCCCAGGACCCTGAGATCATGATCTGAGCTATATTGAGATGGTTAACCAACTGAGCCATTCAGGCACCCCCACAGTTGTCTCTTATAAACATATTTCATAGTTCGTGTTATGTATTTTTTTTTAAGATTTATTTATTTTAGAGAAAGTGTGCGCATGAGAACATAGGAAGAGGAAAAGGGAGAGGGAGAGAGACTTTCCAGCAAACTCCTTGCTGAGCATAAAGCCCAACATGGAGCTCGATCTCATGATGCTAAGAATATGACCTGAGTTGAAACCAGGAATTTGGACGCTTAACGGACTAAGCCAACCCAGGCACCTCCCCTCATGTTACGTATTTTAAAAATTGTAGGTAGAAGTATTTTCAGTTGTGTTACATAGTTTGTTTCATGAATTTATGCCGATATGCATTAGGAATTGTATTCATTGAGGAACGTCTAGTGGTTCAGTGGTTTAGCGCCTGCCTGTGGCTCAGGGCGTGATCCCGGGATCCGGCATCAAGTCCCACATTGGGCTCCCTACAAGGAGCCTGCTTTTCTCTCTGCCTAAGTCTCTGCCCCCGCCCCGTCCTCCCCCATGTCTCTCTCTCTCTCTCTAATGAATAAATAAATAAGTCTTAAAAAAAATGAAAAGAATTGTTTTCATTGGAATTAACTTTAGCTGTTAAGTGACAGAAAATCCAAAATTGTGTTGACTTAAACAAGGTAGAAGGTAATTTCTCCCACATACAAGCTCGAGTAGGTAGACCAGAGCTGTTATGGCTCCTTGAAGACTATGTCTCTTCTGTCTTATTCCTTTAACGTGTGAGGCTTCATTTTCATATTACCTATTTCACATTCAGTCATTATACCTCTGTATTTCATCTAGCAGAAAGAAGGAAAGAAGAGAAGAGCATATTCTTGACTTTTTTTTTTTTAAGATTTTATTTATTCATGACAGACACAGAAAGAGAAGCAGAGGGAGGAGAAGCAGGCTCCATGCAAGGAGCCCGATGTGGGACTCAACCCTGGGGAATCTGGGATTATGTGCTGAACCACCCAGGTGTCCCATATTCTTGACTTTTAAGGACATCTCTTAAATGTACATATCACCTATACCCTACTGGAGTGTGCTCATAATTAGCTATGAAGGAAAGTGAGAAATGTAGTCTTGATTCTTGGCAGGCATGCACCTATCTAAACCTGGGGGTTCTATAATTTAGGAAGAAGAGGAGAGTAGGTATTGGTGGGCCGGCCACTAGTACTCTAATTAAAAACTTTATTTTAGGGTACTTGCCTACTTGTCTTTTTGCAAAGGTGATCTTTACCTCTCCCCTCCCCCCTTATATTTTGATACAGAATATTGCTATCATCTCAGAAGCTGCCAGCTCAGGTATTTCATTACAAGCAGATCGGAGAGCTAAAAATCAAAGACGAAGAGTTCATATGACTTTGGAATTACCCTGGAGTGCAGATAGAGCAATTCAGCAATTTGGTAAGTTCCTACGTTGAATTTCACTTGATAGCTAGTAATCACTGGGGAAATGTGTACACATCAAAACCTGTATTTAATGTCAGATATCTTAAAACATGACATGTATATTTTGGAGCTGTTTGTGTATTGTATGTAAAAATGTAGACTACATGGAATCCATTTTTTACCTGTTTCAAGAAATATAAAAGATCTGTGTTGGATTTCATTGGAGTTTCTGTCATTATATCTAAAAATGGGTTCCTCGGGAGTATCTTCATCATCGATTTTCAGAATGTATGTGGTCTATGTCAGAGTAGCTGCCACCTCATATCCTTTTCAGCCCTCGGTGGCTTTACTGAGGGCATATTGCTCTTTCCCTAGCTTTACGTGTTCATGGCCCTGTGACCTGATGTTTAAAAAAAAAAAAAAAAGTTTAAGGGCACTGGAGCAGCTCAGTCAGTTAGAGTGTCCAACACTTGATTTCTTCAGCTAAGGTTGTGATCTCCAGGACATGGAATTGAGCCCTGCATTGGGCTCCGTGCTAGCATGGAGTTTGCTTCAGATTCTCTCCCTTCCTCTGCATGTTCCTGTACCCACCCCCTTCCCCAGCATGCATGCACTCCCTCTCTAAAATAAAATCTTTGTAAAAACTTTTGGTTTTGAAGAATCCAGAGCAGCGGGTACTTCAACATATTGTGGTTAACCCAAGTGGGGCAGAAGTAATAATCTGTTTATCATTGATTGTTTTGTGGCAGTTTCTGTTCTTTTATAAGGAGGAGTGTTTTTTTCTTTTTTTTTTTAAGATTTTATTTATTTGACTGGCACAAGCAGGGGAGTGCGAGAGGTTGAAGCAACCTCCCCACTGGGCAGAGAGGCCAATGTGGGACTCTATCCCACAACCCTGGGATCATGACTTAAACTGAAGACAGGTGCTTAACTGCCTGAGCCGCCCAGGCTTCCCATTGAGTATTGTTCTGAATATGGATGTTGCGATCAGTGTTTTTTTATTTTTTACCTTTAGTGGAATTACAGTAATTGTTACATTCTTTAATTTTTTTCTCTTAAGAGTTTCTGAATACCAGTTTAGTATTAAGATGCTAGGAATAGATCTCAGAATACACTTATCTAGTGAACACCGTATTTTTTAAAATCTTCTTTTTATTTAAATTCAGTTAACATATAATGTATTATTGGTTTCAGAGATAAAGGTCAGTGATTCATCAGTCTTCTATAATACCCGTGCTCATTACATCGTGAGCCTCTTTAATGCCCATTGCCTGGTTACCCCATTACCCTCCCTCCCTCCCCTCCAGCAACCTTCATTTTGTTTCCTGTGATTAAGAATCTTTTATGGTTTGTGTCCCTCTCTGATTTCACCTTGTTTTATTTTTTCCTCTTGCCCCTAAAATCCTGCTTTGTTTCTTAAATTCCACATAGGAGTGAGATCATATGAAAATTGTCTTTTTCTGATTGACTTACTTCACTTACCATAATACTCTCTAGCTCTAGCCAGTCATTGCAAATGGCAAGGTTTTTTGATGGCTGAGTAATATTCCATTATATATAATATATACCATGTTTTCTTTTTTTTTTTTTTTTTAATTTTTATTTATTTATGATAGTCACAGAGAGAGAGAGGCAGAGACACAGGCAGAGGGAGAAGCAGGCTCCATGCACCGGGAGCCTGATGTGGGATTCGATCCCGGGTCTCCAGGATCGCGCCCTGGGCCAAAGGCAGGCGCCAAACCGCTGCGCCACCCAGGGATCCCCCATGTTTTCTTTATTCAGTCATCTGTCAATGGACATCAGGGCTTTTTCCATAATTTGGCTATTGTGGATATGGCTGGTATAAACATTGGGGTGCAGGTGCCCCTACAGATTTCTATATTTGTATTTTTGAGGTAAATCCCTAGTAATCTCTGACCATGCTGCTGCCCAGGCTGAGACTACTCACCTCTGGAGGTTGTGACCAGGCACTTGTGAGAACGTCCCTACCCTTGGGCTGCCTCCAGATGTCACCCAGGAGTCCTCTCCGTATATACACACACACACAACTCAGGGATGGAGGTTTTGGGACTCCCAAGTTCAGTGCTATAGGCTTGGGCCTGGGTTGGGCACTGGAGTCAGACCAGCACTGGCTGGGTGGGGGGGAAGATGCATGTTTTTAGCCCCAGAAATAAAGACCTGTTTGCCTACCACTGGGCTCTGCTTTGCCTTGGTGGAGTGGGCAGTGATCAACAACAACAGCAACAAAATGCTGGGTCATAGGGTAGTTCTATTTTCAAGTTTTTGAGGAACTTCCATACTGTTTTCCAGAGTGGCTGCACCAGCTTGCATTCCCACCAACAGTGTAAGAGGATGCCCTTTTCTCCACATCCTTGCCAACATCTGTCATTTCCTGCACAGTCTGTATTTTTAATGTCGTTACAGGACGAACTCATAGATCAAACCAAGTTACTGCTCCTGAGTATGTGTTTCTGATTTCTGAGTTGGCAGGGGAACAAAGATTTGCTTCTATTGTTGCTAAAAGACTTGAGAGCTTGGTAAGTTCTTGGGCTGTGTAGTTGTGTGTAAAAGATGGTGAATGCAACCTGTCTTCTGTGCCTTGATTGGAAATCTTCTGTCTTGATAGGGAGCACTTACCCATGGTGACAGAAGAGCAACAGAATCTAGAGATCTGAGCAGGTTCAATTTTGATAATAAGGTACATTTCAGCTTTCAGTATCTCTGAGATTTTGTGGTAGTGTGTATCCGTGGTGAACAGAAAGGGAAAGTGGTTACTGTTTAAAACTTAAAACTGCCTCTTATAGTTTCACTGTAAAATGATAGTATGGTATAAGAGACAGATTTTCACATATCAGATCTTTGGTGATAAATTCTGCAGTATAATCTTATTTTCATTCCTTTTAGGAAATAGAAGTGTAATAAATACTGGGAATCAAATGTGAATTTCCAGAAATAAAGGAAATTATTTACCAGACAGCTGTGTTTGTGAATCTTTGGTACCATAATAGTTTTTATAGTGTTCTGTTGGTGGTGTGATTAAAGTGTATCCAAATGCTGAAACTCGTTAAATTTTTTGTTTTTTTTTTATTGCAGTATGGAAGAAATGCTTTAGAAATTGTCATGAAATCCATTGTCAACCTAGATTCTCCTATGGTATCACCACCTCCAGACTACCCTGGAGAATTCTTTAAAGGTAACTTTAAAAAATAATCACAACAAATGAAAATGAGTACAAAGTAGGCACCAAAACCTGTTCTGACATATGCTGTTATTTTTCATTGTCTTTGCACATAAACTATATAAAAATTTAGAAATTAAAAGTTAGTAGACATCTAAGTTGACATCTTATAATCAGACTATTAAATTTCATTCATATAAAGTATTTTGTGCTCTTGACAGTTTATTGCATGTTAATACTAGATTAGTAGAGGAAGTGGTTTTGTTAGGTTAATTTAAAATGACTATGCCAGATAGCTTTTAAAATTTAATTTTAAAGTACAGGTAGGGCAGCCTAGGTGGCTTAGCAGTTTAGCACCGCCTTCAGCCCAGGGCGTGATCCTGGAGTCCCAGCATCAAGTCCCACATCAGGTTCCCTGCATGGAGCCTGCTTCTCACCTCTACCTTTGTCTCTGCCCCTCTGTGTGTGTGTTTGTCATGAATAAATAAAGTACAGGTAAATAATCATTGGAAGTTGACATAGGGTATAGATAAAACAAAATTGGCTCTGTATTCATAGTTATTAAAACTGTGTGATGGGTATATGTATGTGACTTATAGAACGTTCTCTTTACGTTTGTATGATTTTGGAAATTTCCGTATTAACAAAAAAGTCCAGCATAGTGCTATAGAAACTCTGACTTAGGGGATCCCTGGGTGGTGCAGCGGTTTGGCGCCTGCCTTTGGCCCAGGGCGCGATCCTGGAGACCCGGGATCGAATCCCACGTCGGGCTCCCGGTGCATGGAGCCTGCTTCTCCCTCTGCCTGTGTCTCTGCCTCTCTCTCTCTCTCTCTCTGTGTGTGACTATCATAAATAAATAAAAATTAAAAAAAAAAAAAAAAAGAAACTCTGACTTAACTCTCAAATCTGTAGATTATATTTTGCCCATAAATGTAAGTAGTCGGGATCCCTGGGTGGCGCAGCGGTTTGGCGCCTGCCTTTGGCCCAGGGCGCGATCCTGGAGACCCGGGATCGAATCCCACGTCGGGCTTCCGATGCATGGAGCCTGCTTCTCCCTCTGCCTGTGTCTCTGCCCCTCTCTCTCTCTGTGACTATCATGAATAAATAAATAAAATCTTTTTTTAAGAAAAAAAATAAATAAATATAAGTAGTCTACATGGTTTTAATTTTTGATAATTTATTATATAATTCAGGAAGCTCTGAAAACATTTTGGAAAATATGTAGATGTAAGATACATGAAACATCATTATAGGGTTAGGATTTTTCACTAGAAAGTCTTTTCTAGTTAGAAACCAGTGTTTAGTATTGGTACAAGCCCTATTGATATACTGTCAAGGGTGCTTATAATCACTGATGGCATTAACAAAGCAACAAAGGAAGATGTTTCTCTCTTCTTCTCCCCCTTTTATTTCTTTCCATTCTCTTTCCCTCCCTCTCTTTTTTCTTTTTTTGTTGTGTTTAAAATGGCTCCCTCATTTACTTCTAAGTTTTTCTAATTACATGCTACTTGCAGTGCCTGGCTGGCTCAGTTGGCACAACATGTGACTTGATCCTCAGGGTTGTGAGTTCAGGCCCCATGTTGGATGTAGAGATTACTTAAAAATAAAATTTTAAAAAAAATTACGTTATTTACTTATTATAAGTAATGGGGAAAATATTTAATAAAGAGTCCATGCTGTTTGTTTATTCATGAGAGACACAGAGAGGCAAAGATCAAGGCAGTGGGAGAAGCAGGCTCCATGCAGGGAGGAGCCCAATGTGGGACTCAATCCTGGGACCGCGGGATCACGACCTGAGCCGAAGGTAGATGCTTGACCGCTGAGCCACCCAGGTGTCCCCCATGCTCTCCCCTTAATCTCCATCTTCCATTCTCACCTGCTGAGGTCACAAATGTTGATAGTCTGAGGGATCCCTGGGTGGTGCAGCGGTTTAGCGCCTGCCTTTGGCTCAGGGCACGATCCTGGAGACCTGGGATCGAATCCCACGTCGGGCTCCTGGTGCATGGAGCCTGCTTCTCCCTCTGCCTGTGTCTCTGCCTCTCTCTTTCTCTCTCTGTGACTATCGTAAATAAATAAAAATTTAAAAAACAAAAAAAAAATGTTGATAGTCTGAACAGGGGCAGCCTGCCACATCTTTTCTCCGTTTTCATCTAAACAAAGAACTTTTCTTTTAAATGTGATTAATATTATTTTAATATTACTTCTGATATCCTGTTCTCATTTAATACCTCCTCCTAGACAGACACTTCCTACAACTTCATAGCTATTGCATTAGCATTTTTTTTTTAACAGTTGCACAGTATTTTGCAGCTGGCTTATACAGCATTTTTTTCCCCATCATTCCTTTATTGGTATTCAAATGGTTTTGATTTGTTTTGGTACCATCTCTAACAATGCTAAAATTTTATGGCTATCCTTTTGTACAGATTTTCCTCCATAAGATTGGTTTCCAAAAGGAGGATTTTTGCCTACACAGTTGTCACCTGCATAATTTACAACAGTTTTGTGCATGTAGCAGAGTACTAGCTAATTTATTAAATGTGTAAATAGGATATAATCATGCTTCCTGTTGGCTCTTTTCTCTTACACCCTTATTCTGTAAGTCTGGGTTAGAGCCTAGACAATAGTATTAAAGAGCTGTATAGGGGCACCTGGATGGCTCAGTTGGTTAAGTATGTGCCTTCAACTCAGGTCATGATCCCAGGCTGCTGGGATTGAGCCCCATATCAGGCTCCCTGCTCAGCAGGGACTCTGCTTCTCTCTCTCCCTTTACTTTTCATCCTGCGCGTGCGGATGCACTCGCTCTTTCTCTATCAAATAAATAAAATCTTTTTATAAAATGCTCTGTAAACTGCCTTCATAGTAACATAATGCAGAACAAGTTAACTGTTTTACGTATTGCTTCTGCAGCACCTTGTCAATATTGGTATTGTTTTGGATGGAAACAAGATTAATAGCTTATTTACACAACTATTTAATCAACTAGTTTATATATTCAAAATTGTTTATATTCTGTAGGTGATAACTGCATAACCAAAGATGTCTACCATCAAAGACTGCTGTTAGAAAAAATACAGTGTGAAGTTTGAGTGCTGTATGATTTCAGAATACCAAAACATCATTTGGGGACTGTGAGTTCCATTTAATTCAGCGAATAGGAACTACAAAAGATACCTTAGACTGTGGGGTTTGTGTGTGTGTGTGTGTGTGTGTGTGTGTGTGTGTGTGTGTTTAAAGATTTTATTGATTCATGAAGTACACACAGAGGCAGAGAAATAGGCAGAGGAAGAAGCAGGCTCCTCACAGGAAGCCCGATGCGGGACTTAATCCCCTGACCCCCAGGATCACGCCCTGAGCCGAAGGCAACACTCAACCGCTGAGCCACCCAGGCGTCCCTCTTAGGCGGTGTTTTAATGCTAGAACTTGATCTACTTTGTTTAGTCAGGTAACAGCTCATTGAGTCATTTGGGCTATAAGGTATTTAAATTTCCTGACAGATGTTCGACAAGGACTGATAGGAGTTGGCCTAATAAATGTAGAAGATCGCTCGGGAATTCTTACTCTAGATAAAGGTAAGAATATGAGTTTTGTATATAGATACAACTATTGCTATATCATTACAGCCCAAGACCATTTTGTTTATGCTTTTGTCAACTTGAAGGTGAAGCTTCAAGTTTGTAGCATTCAATCCCTTTTTCCTGAATGCTCATAAATTCACTCAGGGTGGTTTTGTTATTTAAAAGAGATTAATGTTTCTTTTTAAAAAAAATAAATAAATAAAAGAGATTAATGCTGAGTGAAGTCAGTCAGTCGGAGAAGGACAAACATTATATGGTCTCATTCATTTGGGGAATATAAAAAAGTGAAAGGGAATAAAGGGGAAAGGAGAGAAAATGAGTGGGAAATAACACTGACGGTGACAGAACATGAGAGACTCCTAACTCTTGGAAATGAACAAAGGGTGGTGGAAGGGGAGATGGGCGGGGCGTTGGGGTGACTGGGTGACGCACTGAGGGGGTCACTTGATGGGATGAGCACTGGGTGTTATGCTATATGTTGGCAAATTGAACTCCAATAAAAAAAATATACCAAAAAAAATGAAGAACATATGACTCTTGATCTCGGGGTTGTGAGTTTGAGCCCCATGATGTTGGGGAAGAGATTACTTAAATAAGTAAATATTTCAAAAAACAAATAAAGAAATGATATATGAAAAAATAAAAGAGATTAAACCTTTATTCTGTCCCGGTAGCATCAATTCTCAACCCAGGTTGCATAAATGATCAGCTGTGAAGCTTTTAAAAAGTACTGAAACTACAGGTGAGGTTTCAACTTTGGTGATTTCCCATGGTTCCAAAGTTTCTAATTTTGCCGCCAAAGTTGAGTTTCACAGACTTAGAGCATTTAGAACTTTTTATGAGTTAAGATTTCATGTTGGAGGGCATTTTTATGTACTAAATGGTTTTCATACTTTCAGTAAGTGAATTTGAAGTTGCAAAAATTGAATAAAACAACCATCTTTAGCACATGTATGTGGTCATGCTAATTGCTAGAGATAGAAATGGTCAAATTAAAGCTCTGTTCTGGGAGCAGTACAAGATTGTGGTTGTGAGGGAAGACCATGGAGGAGGAAGTGAGACTTGGTTTAATTCCAGGGGTGAGTGGATTTTATTTGCCATTTGAATGCATTAAATCTGTCTTATAATCTTGTCCTTGCAGATTATAACAACATAGGAAAATTCTTAAATAGAATTTTGGGCATGGAAGTGCATCAGCAGAATGCGTTATTTCAGTATTTTGCAGACACACTTACAGCAGTTGTTCAAAATGCCAAAAAAAATGGAAGATATGATATGGGAATTTTAGGTAAGTAGAGAAATTTTGAAAATGTCCTGTTTATTCATAATAAAATATTCTTTTTCCATTCATATGTTGCTTTTTCTTGTTCAAGATCTTGGTTCTGGAGATGAAAAAGTGAGGAAAAGTGATGTTAAGAAGTTTTTGACTCCAGGATATTCCACCTCAGGTCATGTAGAGTTATACACTGTAAGTTCAGGAAATGTGCATGTGTGTGTGACCTCCTGTGATTGGCACTCACAGAAATGAGTATAATTTAAGTTGTATTCTTTCTTTTACAGATTAGTGTAGAGAGGGGAATGTCTTGGGAGGAAGCTACCAAGATTTGGGCTGAGCTGACAGGACCAGATGATGGCTTTTACTTGTCTTTGCAAGTAAGACTTGTCTCCTTGGGATGTTAATTGTTCATATATATAATGCATCATCACTGCCAGCAGTGCAATTGTCTATCCGCTTTGTGCCAGTTTTCCAATTGTGTTTAGCTTTTCTCTGTTTTGATAATTTATCATCAAATTAATAGACATTTTCATTTAATGTATTTTGAGGGGTGTTTATTAGCTGCGAGTTATGGATTATTACATACTCTTAGTTAATTGGACCCCTTTGTTTCATGGTGCGGTGACCTTCTCTAGGCCTATATCAAGAACTACGTTCATTGTTTAGTTCTGTAGGCCTCTAGTACGCTTCATATCTGAAAGATTCATTTTTTAGTTATTGTAAATAATTCTTTAGTATTTGTGGTAAAGCTAAGGAGGAGATGGAAGTATACATACAAATACATTTACACAGAGACATTGGCACATCCACAAATCAATGTATGTGTATATATATAATCATCCATGACCATGGTGCAATATCTTGAATTTTCTTGTTAAAGACTACAGAATTTTTATATCCCCTATTCTGTGATATTTATCTGTGTGTTCTTTCTTCTACAGAAATAATCTTTATTCTCTAATGGCACACAGAATGATGAAATACTACTGATACTATTACCCCAGTGTTCCTGAAAATAATTTTGGGAAAAAAGCATAAACTTTTTTTGCTTTTCCTTCCTCCCTTTCTCCCATTTTGTTGAAACATAGGTGTTTCAACTAATTCTGCATTGTCAGCATATGGTACTTCTGTAGTATGCTTTTCTTTCAATGCTTAATCTTAGCTCTGTAGGTAATTAATTTACATTTAGTTCATTTAGTTCACCTCTCACTAGTCCTTTGGTTACATCACTAATCGTTTTGGGTTTTTTGTTGTTTTGTTTTTTTAAGATTTTATTTACTTATTCATGAGAAAGAGAGAGGCAGAGGGGGAGAAGCAGGCTCCATGCAGGGAGCCCGATGCAGGACTCGATCCCGAGACTCCAGGATCATACCCTGGGCCGAAGGCAGGCACTAAACCGCTGAGCCACCCAGGGATCCTCTGTTGTTTTTTTAAAGATTTTATTTATTCATGAAAAACAGAGACAGAGGCAGAGACACAGGGAGAGGGAGAAGCAGGCTTCCCCCAAGGAACCCAATATGGAACTTGATCCCGGGATCATGCCCTGAGCCAAAGGCAAACGCTCAACCACTGAGCCACCCAGGCATCGCCATCTCTAATCATTTTGTTTGAAGTCTGTTCTGAATCCTCAAGAAGAGTGTGTTGGGAGCATTACTTCCTGAGGTTGGTTGTTTTTAAATTTATTTTTGAGAGAGAGTAAAAGCATATGTGCCCACCTGCACCCTGAGCAGGAGAGGGAGAGAGGATCTCAGACTCCCCGCTGAGCACGGAACCCAATGCGTGGCTCAATCCCCGGACCCTGAAATTATGGCTTGAAATGAAGTCAGACACTTAACTGACTGAGGTACCCTGGTGCCCCAGTGCTTCATTTTTGTGACTGAATAGTGTTCCATTGTGTGTGTGTGTGTATCCACCCCATTTTTTTTATTTGCCATATTTGTGAAGAGAACAACTGTATATAAAGACCAGGTTCAAGATGTAACTGCATAAAAGATGCCAGAGGCAGGGTGAGACCATAAATAAGCTATCTAGAGCAAGTGTCCCCAAATTTTTTCTATAAAGGGTCAGATAGTAAATACTCTAGGTTTTGTAGTCCATGTCTAGTTTCTGCTGACTATTCTTTTTTATTTTTATTTTTTTCCTTCCTTTTCCCTTCCTTCACCCCTCTCCCTCCCTCCCACTTTTCTTAAGCTTAGGAGCCTCTGCCCAATTTGGTCACAGTCATGATTTTACAGGTCCCTGATCCAAGAGCAAAGCTCTCAAACTAAATGTCTCCTAATTAAGTTATTTTTTTAAAAAATCTTATTGAGGGGTACCTGAGTGATTCAGTAGGTTGTGTGTCTGACTCTTGGTTTCAGCTCAGGTCATGATCTCAGGGTCATGAGATCGAGCCCCATCTTGCTTTGCA
This sequence comes from Canis lupus dingo, assembly GCF_003254725.2. Classification (NCBI taxonomy): domain Eukaryota; kingdom Metazoa; phylum Chordata; class Mammalia; order Carnivora; family Canidae; genus Canis; species Canis lupus. The sequence continues at coordinate 6,580,641 of NC_064268.1, forward strand.
CTCAGTACAGTCTGCTTAAGATTTTCTCCCTCTCGAGATTCCTGGGTGGCTCAGGAGTTGAACATCTGCCTTTGGCTCAGATAGTGATCCCAGGGTCCTGGGATCGAGTTCAGCATTGGGCTCCCTGCAGAGAGCGTCGTTCTCCCTCTGCCTATGTCTCTGCTTTTGTGTCTCTCTCATGAATAAATAAATGAAATCTTTAAAAAAAAAAAAAAAAGATTCTCTCCCTTTGCCCCTCTCCCAGCTTGCTTGCACACATGCTCCCTCTCTGTCTCCAAAATAAGTAAAATCTTAAAAAAAAAATCTTGAGATTTTTATATTTGTAGATTCACATGAAGTTATGAGAGGTGATTACAGAGTAAGTCCTGTACACCTATATCACCAGTGGTAACATTTTAGAAAACTATAGTATCATATCAAAACCAGCATTATAGGGATCCCTGGGTGGCGCAGCGGTTTGGCGCCTGCCTTTGGCCCAGGGCGCGATCCTGGAGACCCGGGATCGTGTCCCACGTCGGGCTCCCGGTGCATGGAGCCTGCTTCTCCCTCTGCCTATGTCTCTGCCTCTCTCTCTCTCTCTCTCTCTCTCTCTCTGTGTGACTATCATAAGTAAATGAAAAAAAAAATTAAAAAAAAATAAAAAATAAAAAAACCAGCATTATATCACTGTTACATAATTCACCAGATTTTATTCAGATTTCTCCCTTACATGGGATTGTGATTGGTGCAGATTAAGGTCTTGTTTATTGGTTTCTTTTACTCCAAATTATTGCCAGAATTTACAACTGGTAGATTTTGTGGAAAGTGCTGATCCTCACCTTCCTTTGAGTGAAAGGATGTGATAATATTGGCCCTGTTTTCCTTTATGTATGGCAGAGGTGGTTGGATATGAGGAGAGGCAGCCTTGGAGGGGGCGTTCTTCCAGAAAGGTGCGGGTATTTTTTTTTTTTTCTTTTTTTAAGGTGCGGGTATTTATCTTTGAAACTCCACAAAAATAAGTGGACATGCTTGATAATGTTTATCATGTGTTAACATTAGGAAGACCGTGTTGGAATTACTTTTATTTCTACTGTCATGTGATTTATTTTGTAATTATAATGAATTACCTTGACACTGTGTATCCACCCCATTTTTTTTTATTAAAAAAAAAAGAGCTCACTGTTACATGCTTTTTAAAACACCGTCCTCTATAATAATTTTACTGAATGTTTCACATCAAGTGATAAAACACGTAAAATGTAATTTTTACCTTATGGTTTCATTGACTTTGTAGTAATTACCTAAATTATGTTTCAAATCACTTGAAACTAGTAAAAGAAAGAATCTTTAATATCCGTGAAAAGTAAAATACTAAGTTGTTTTTTTTTATTATCAGTGTAAGAATTACCTTAATATAAAAAGTTGGTAGCTCAGCGATCAATTTGTTTTGTAGAGGAAGTGGCAAAGTATCTTTACTTTGAAACTTTTCATTTTCCTTCAGTTTTGCTCCAGACATGATTGCTTAGAAATTGTTCACCATTCTTTAAAGGAGATACTAGGGGATCCCTAGGTGGCTCAGTGGTTTAACACCTGCCTTTGGCCTAGGCATGATCCTGGAGTTCTAGGATCGAGTCCCACATTGGGCTCCCTGCATGGAGCCTGCTTCTCCTTCTACCTGCATCTCTGCCTCTCTCTCTCTCTCTCTCTCTCTCTCTGTCTTCACTCTCTCTCTCTCTCTGTCTCTCATGAATAAATAAATAAAATCTTTAAAAATAAATAAATAAATATAAAGGAGATATTAATTTTCCTTGAGCTTAACGGGCCTTTTAATAACTTCCTCCTCTTAGTATTTCTGCCATAAGTCCAACTTTAAAAAAATATATATGTAAGTTCCATTATTTGTCTGATGCATCCATTTCTTCCACTTCTACATACATATTTATGTATTATTTGCCCAGCATTTTGGCTTTTTCCTGTCATAGCTTTACTGTTTACAGATCATGTGACATCTCACCTCACTTTTAATGGCAACCATAAGGAGACAGCCCTGATGGATTACATGAGTGCAGGGACCTGCTGGTTATCAAAATCATTATCTTGTTTCATTGTAGCTCAATGTTTCATTGTAACTTCAAGAAGAGGAACATTTTTTTTTTTTTTTTTTTACAATTTATTAGGAAAAATTTTACATAGAGAGGTAAAAGGATTTTCCTTGGGACTCCTGGATGGCTCCAGCGGTTGAGTGTCTTCCTTTGGCTCAGGGTGTGATCTTGGGGTCGTTTTTTTTTTTTTTTTTTTTTTTTTTTTGATCTTGGGGTCTTCTAAGTATTTTGGCCCGCAACATATGTATTCATTGTACCTCAGAATTAGGATCCAAGAGCCTTTGTTTGGGTGAGGCCTTGTAAAACTCAAGGAGATGAGCAACTGCCATACTTCTTAGCTGCCATACTTCTTAGTTACGGATTCATGTGCTGACTGGGCATTACAAGTCTTTCAAAGAATTGTGTTTGCTAATGTGATGCTACAAACATGAAGTTTATCGTAAAGTGTGCAGCTCAAATCTTTATACTTTCTCACTTTTTTTTTTTTTTACTAGATAAGGAACAACAAGAAAACTGCCATCTTAGTTAAAGAAGTGAACCCTAAAAAGAAGCTTTTCTTAGTTTATAGACCAAATACTGGGAAACAGCTCAAATTAGAAATTTATGCTGATCTAAAAAAGAAATATAAGAAGGTATTTTTTCATTTGTACTTTATACTATCTATGAATACTTGTTTTATAATATATTGAAACTATATTTAGGAGAGCTATGTGTGCATATACAAAATTATTTGGTCGATTTTTCCTATTTGGTTACTGGAAAATTGTTTTTTGAAAACATGTTGTCAGTTTTTTTTACATTAACATCCCAGTCGTAATGTATCAACCATTAAGAAGCTTGTAAGATGACTATTTCAAACAGCTTGTGTTGTCAGTAAATGAAACTTGCAGTACTAACTACACAAATTAGACCTGCCGTATTTATATTTTGCAATGATTTATAGAAAAACAGTGAGTGACTGCATTTTTTAACATTACTATTAAATTTTAGTATTACCCTATATTACTATTCTTCCTACCCAGTTTCACTTGTAAACAATTATAATTAAACTAGCTATTTGAAACATTGTGTGGGAGGAACCTAACCACAGAATTTTTTATGAATGGTATTTAAATACAGCCAATAGCAAGGGCAAGATTTTCTGTATCGAGATGATTATAAGTTGGTTTTAGAGACCATAAGAAGGCAACCAGTTTGTTTAAAACAATACTATTTCAATGGAATTTTTGTCTTATTTTCACAGGTAGTCTCAGATGATGCCCTGATCCACTGGTTAGATCAGTATAATTCATCTGCAGATACTTGTACTCATGCTTATTGGTTAGTATTTTTATGTTTCTCACCATATTTTCCAAAATGTAATCAAGATTTAATTTAAATACACCTTCTCCCTTTAGCTGTCTGTCTAAGTCTGTGAATAGTTTATCTACTGTTAGGTGTCATTCCTTTAGTCAGAAACACTTGTATGTTTGTGGACCATACACTCTAGGTGTTCTTCACTAATGTTTTGTTACTTTCAACCAACTGTTGTCTGCCAATGTGGACTTGACTGTCATTCTTCTTAAGACTTTTTCTCCTCTTCTTCCTTCCCTTCCTTTATTTTTTTCCCCTTCTTTTTTTATTTATTTTGTTCCCCTTCTTTAAAGAAAAACTTTACTAGTGTCCCAAATCAGCTTCATTTTTAAGGGTTAGGGAACTTGTAGGAAACTAAGAAAAAAAATTAAAAATTAAAAAATAATAATAAACTAAGGGTTGCTTACAGCACCAGAAAACGGTGTTGTTGAGCCTGGGAACTGATCCTGCTATGCTACTAGGTTGGCTGGAGGGGTGTTCTTTCAAGTCACTACGTAATAAATACCTCTTATAATGTTCTTTTCAGGGCCTTATATGGGTCTCACTGTTTTCTTATCCATTAGACAGTCAATAGGGTATTCAGCCCATCTTATGAAAAGGAATATAGAATATAGATGAGTTTTTAGCTAGGTTTTATTTAGACACAGGTAGATAAGTTTGATATGAGCAATGATTTGTTTTCATTTTGAGAGGAAATTCGTGCTTTTGGAAATTAAGAAAAGCTTTCAAGATAAAATATTTTTAAAGTTAAAAGGGCCTCTCTAAAACATTTGCTTTGAGTATTAGCAAGAAGGGTGCTCAATACTGTGTGTTCTCCTAAATTACTATTCGAAAGATAATTTTATTGAAGAATTGTGTAAATTTTAACCGTAAACCATGTTTTCCTTTTTACAGTTTTTTAAAAATTTACTGGTTTTATTATTTTGGTTTGCCAAGGCCTTTCCCAGTTACCTGACTTAGAATATGTTGTTTAATACTTTAGAGGGAACTGGCAGAATTATTTTATAAACTGGCATGAATATAGTAAACTATTGGATGTTAAAATGACAGACCCTTTAACTGGATATCAGAACCAGTAAGTCATCCCTTTTGCATAAGGGAGTTGAGCCCCAGAAATTGTATTTTCTAAAATCTTAGAAATTTTTAAAAATCGGCAATGATACCTTAAATTGGAAAGTATAATCCAATATGTCAAAAGATTGTAATCTAAGAAATTGTCAGTAAAGAAAGGAAAATAATGCTAGGACATTTTCCACTGAAATGTAGGTAGACTTTGTGAGCTTTTAAAGTGTGTGTGTGTGTGTGTATGTATACATATATATTTTCCCCCTTATCTATCCTAGGCGTGGCAACTGCAAAAAGGCCAGCTTGGGATTAGTTTGTGAAATAGGTCTTCGTTGCCGCACATACTATGTATTATGTGGCTCCGTGCTGAGTGTCTGGACAAAAGTTGAGGGTGTTCTAGCATCTGTCAGTGGCACAAATGTGAAGATGCAGATAGTTCGGCTAAGGACAGAGGATGGACAGCGGATTGTAGGTAAGTCTAAGTTTTGAGGGTTTGAGCAGAAAAAAAAACAGATTTTTTTTTTTTATCCTTCTTAGAATCTGGATACCTATTCCAGTAGTGGAATAGAGCTTGCTTTATATCTTCTTAAAGGATTAAATGGAAGTTAAGCCTTTGAATGGACATTCTTTATTCTGGCTGAAGTTATGATGTCATTTTATGCTGCTCTTAAGTTGTTCTTGCTCCCCTTCCTCACTGTTGCTGTCTGTGCAGCCTCCCTGGTGTAGACACTAAGCCCAGTCTCTTGCCCAGGATTCCCTGAATATTGCCATTTTTATACGCTTTGAGACAACTCAAGACTGGAACTAACGTTACTGGGCACAGAGGCTAGCCTGGAGTTTTGCAGAGCATAGGCAGACCAGGCTAGCTGCACCCACCATTCACTCACAAGGCTTTACAGGGAGCCATTCAGTCATTGCACTTTCCCTGCTGCTTCATGTTTGCTTCATTTGCCACAATCTTTTTTATCATGGTTTGCAGATTGGCAGCCTGTGGGCCCAAGTCAGTCCATGAACATTTTTTCGACCCTCAAATACTTTTGGTCATTACAAGTTGGCATTTGAATTAGTTGCCAAGGGACGCCTCGGTGGCTCAGTGGTTGAGTGTCTGCCTTTGGCTGGGGTCATTGATCCTGAGGTCCTGGGATCAAGTCCCATATAAGGCTTTCTGCGAGGAGTCTGCTTCTCCCTCTGCCTATATCTCTGCCTCTCTCCGTGTTTCTCATGAATAAATAAATAAAATCTTTTTTAAAAAATCAGTTAGGGATCCCTGGATGGCGCAGTGGTTTGGCGCCTGCCTTTGGCCCAGGGCGCGATCCTGGAGACCCAGGATCGAATCCCACGTCGGGCTCCCGGTACATGGAGCCTGCTTCTCCCTCTGCCTATGTCTCTGCCTCTCTCTCTCACTATCATAAATAAATGAAAATTTAAAAAAAAAAAAAAAAAAAAAGAGTTGCCAACATTTAAAAATCAAAAGCATGGTTTTTTGTTTTCTCAAAAAAGTGCATGCACATACAAACACCAGCTTATGTGAAACATTGAGCCCCTCTTCCCAGATAGGAGGGGTTAAAGTTCATTTACATAGGACATTACTTTCCACAGTTTGATAACATCTGCACTGTGCCCACTTGGAAGTTACCTGCTTCAGTCAGCATTGGAATTTGCAACCACTATTTCGTAGTCCTTTTGGTACATTAGTACTTACATAGAAGGTTGTTTTCATGTGCATTTGTGGAGGTGCGAAGATAGTAAGTAGATACCATACTTGACCCTCTATTCTACAACCAAGAAGATGGTGTTGCAGTAGACATGCCAGAGGCTTAGGTTTTTGTGGGTAACACTGCCGAGGAATTGGGTTACTTCTAAAGGGGCCAAGCCATTTCAATTATTAGGTATTCATTTAGTTTTGTGTGGCTTCTTCATTACGTTTAATAGTATGCTTCATTTGGAATGTGCTATGAAAATGTAAAATACAAAAAAAAGTAAATAAAATACAGTATGATCTCTCCTGGAAGCAGCCTTCATAAATTCTTGTTTCTAATTGCAGGTTTGATCATTCCTGCAAATTGTGTGTCTCCTCTTGTAAATCTCCTGTCAACTTCAGACCAGTCTCAACAGCTTGCAGTCCAACAGAAACAGCTCTGGCAGCAGCGTCACCCGCAGAGCATCGCCAACTTGAGCAACGCATAAGAACAGACAGGTTTCGACATGGATGTATCTGAAATGCTGTTGAAGCATATCATTTGCATAAAAATCAGGGACAGTTTCCAAAGAATTATAATTTTTTTCAGTTGTTGCTCTCTCTAGTTAATTTTTTTTGGGAATAAGGACAAACCTGGAATAGATAGCAAAACTGAAAATCAGCAGTGCCGATGGTGGTACATATGTCTTTCCTTTGCTTTTCCCATGGTACTTCCCATATGCTTTTACTTTGGGTGAGCAGAGGGATATGTGCGCGTGCGTGTCTGTTTGTTTGTGAGTTTATTAAAGGCTACAAACCACAATTGGTTTAACAATGCTTGGAACTTCCCAAACTGGCTTTACTTTTATGTTACACAGTGCTCAGGGTTAATGCAGTACATCCATGCAATTGCTGTGGGAGTTATCCCCAGATGCATGTGTTTTGAGTCTATAAATATAGAAAATATATATTGGTTTCTTTTTCCAACTTATTAAACAATAGGTTTATTAAAGCATGAAATGAAAGGTTGCATATCATGCATTCAGGTTCTTTTCTAGTTTTGTTCTGACAGTGCATGTCTTTGAAAGCATGCGTAAACAAGATTCAAACAAGTCAAGTAATGGAGAGAAACATTTGTAGATGTACAGCATTGGTTATTGCATTTTTATAGTGTTTATACCTGGGTATTGCTTCTCACCCTGCAAATCCCCAGCCCCCCCCACCCCACCCCTGCCACCCCATTATTCCTGCCCCAGGTTTCTTGTCAAGGTAATGAGTACATACATTTTTTTGTGGTAAAACTCTTAAAAAGTTAATTTTAATGTATTAATAGTATTCCTAATGTGTGCTGCAAAAATGGCTACAAGCCTGCTTTTCTTAAAATTACATTTTCCTTAACTTAAAGATAGTTTTAGAAAGAAGTACAAATTGGCTTCCATCTTGCAAACAATCTTTTTTTTTTTTTACTTCATTATCTTAATTTGTCACTCATAAAAAAGGAAACCATACTTGAGCTGTAAACTAGACAATGAGGAGACACTTGAGGCTTCTGCTGTATGTTTATTTCTTGTTGTTATTGTTGTTACCCAGTAACTTGAATATTGTTTAATGTGTTGTAAGACATTGTAGAGTTTATCTCAAGCTGTTAAAAATGGTAATGTACAAATGTGAATAGACACTTATCTATAATATGGGTAAGTTTTGTTTCGCCTATAATAGATGTTTATAAAAACAAGTGAGGGGACAATTGGGGTTTTTTTGTTTCCTTTTGTTTTCCTTCCACCCCCCCTCCCTTTTTTTTGCTTGCACAGGTTGCACTATTGAAAAATTGAGATTGTATAAACCTGGTCAAAAGCTACAAGATACCACAATCTTGTAGATGTCAAATAAAAAGTTATTCTACTAACCAGAAGTGGACTCGTGTTTAGGCCCTTAACACCTTCAGAAGCAGTCTGTGATGGGGATTCTGCAGAACTTGTGTGTTGCTCAGCATTCCAGGTAGCCTTATATTTGGGCTTAAAACTTGCCCCTCAAAATTGAGATGTGTCGAGAAAGGGGTGAAATGATAGTACTTTTGAATGTTGCTCAAGTTGAATTGTTCTTGCTTGTTACTCTTTAAACTTCTCACAGAATCAGGTGGGATATGTGTTCAGTGATGGAAAGCTAGGGTTTTCATCTTCCTGTGTTTCTTTAAGCCTGAGTTTGCTTATGTCAAGTTTACCGTAAGTTTCCTTTGAATTTATTTATTCTTGATACCTAGAAGAACACATTGAGAATAATTTTTGTTTGTTGGCATGTTTTGCCAAGTGGATGCAACTTTTATCCTCAAGTCTAGGCTTTCTTCTCAGGCAGTGATCCATCTGTATATCAACCAGTGTTCCTTGTTAGGGCCACCAGACCCAACTGGCAGCCAAGAGCAGATTGTTCCACCTGCAGCAAAACTTCTCAGTTACTTCCTTTATTTTTAAACCAGTATCCTGCTCAGCATCCTATCAACACACTAAGGTGAAGATTGGAGAAGGGAACCCCAGCAGACCTGCTCCCCTCAGTAAGGCAAAATGGCAGGGTTAGGGGCTGTGGGCCCAACTTCCCTCTTTTGGGCATTAGGGGTATCTTTTTGTAGGGTACGGTTATTTCCAAATAGCATTGGTATGAGGTTTCTGTAGCATGCAGTTAGTTGACCCCCACAATTCCTTATGTAATGTTTGCATTTTGAACTGCTATTCTGATGTAAAAGGGCATATGTATGTTTTGTTCTTTGAGGAATAGCTTTGTTTTGGTTTTATAAAGAAGGTCCAGAAATAAGGCCTCTGAAAATTCTTCAAGGAGACCTCAGAAAGGCAACCGGGGTGAATGGAGAGGACCTGAGGTGCCACATGCCCCTGCCCATCATGGAGGATGTGTGTGAGCATCAAGAGCCCGCTGTTCATCCCCTTCTCTGCAGGTTGAACGTAGGACCTTTACACTGTGCCCTTATCTAAGTCAGCAAGTTCAGGTTGGCCAGCTTGGGAAAATCCAGCATTCAGGGTCCTCCTCTCTCAAAAAATCAAGTTTAACAACAGCTAACTTGTGTACAGCAGATCCATGTATGTCAGGATCTGATGCCACGTCTGACCCCAGGGCCTTGTTGAACCAGATGGGAGTCCATTTGGCCGTTGCAATGCCTTGTCTCCCCTTTTTTAGCAATATGGCTCTGAGCACAGAGATTTGATTGTAAATTGTGCTCGTGTTTTCAAAGTTTACAATGTCAGTTGTGCTGAAAACCACTCTCTGAGTCCAGAGCTGCTCAGATGGTATCTTGGGGGGGATCTGTGTTCCCCTCATTTAGTCCACACCACAAGTCTCTGTCTGCAGTTTAGTGGGATTATCCAGATAGGCATCAGTGATTCCTCAGTGTATTAACTGAGTATTTCTTTAAACGCAACTTGATCAAAAAGTAAATTATCTTAAGCAATTTTCCCTTTTTGCTGCTATATTGCAGATAGACTTTTCAATATCTTTTCTTTACATCTGTATATAAGTTAGCAAGAACTTGCATCCAAAGCAATGTACTAGTGTGTGTTTGTGTACATATATTTATTCCAGTCCAATTAATTAGCACTTGAGAAAATTTTTTGAACTGCAACAATAACCCTTTTCATTTTAGTGTGCTTCACCTATAAAGATAAAAGTTCAGATTACCAGGCTCCAGGGGACTATAACACCTTAGAGGTACAATTTTGTGTCTGCAGTCCCTGGGACATTGATTTGCTAGCCTCCATGTGATGCTAGTAGAACTCCTCTAGCAGGCATGACCAGAAAGGGCACCAGGACAGCATTTATGATTATGTGTAATGGGAACCTTTTACCCTACGCTCTTTACTTCCCAGTTTAGCATGGGGGCCAGAGCAGTAGATTACAAGTGATTGATGCATCTCAGTTGATGAAAATAGCAGGGGAAAAGTATTTTCCCCTTCAGTCCTCTCCCTGATAAGATATTAAGAGCAAGGTCCTGGTCTAAAAATTCTTATTTTAAAAACATACCTGAGTGGTATTTGGTAGTTTCTAAGAGTGGTGCTACATAAGGGTCGCTGTTAGGCTGGAATCTAGTTAGCCAGATGTTGGGTGGGTTCAAGCATCCCAATGGCAAAGGCAACCACTGTGATGATAGGCATTTGTTGACTACCCCTCCTGTATCTAGGGTCTCCCTCGCTAACCACATTCCCACACACAGGGCTGTGCATGCTTTGCTGCTATAATGCAGCAAGTAGTCCACACCATGGCTATAGCTAGCTGCGAGCATAAACCCTTTGTGAAAATTCCTCATGGGATGCCAATTATCCAATATAGATGCAATATCTTTTAAGGGCATATAAGTGAAGGAAACACATCTAGATACCTGCAACTCAAGCTAGCTAGTAATTTTTTTTTTCTGATTACTTGAGGTGAAATCCAAAACCCACCTTCTGATTTTATGCTGTACTTATATATATGTACATAAAGTGTATATATAGAAATGTTGAGTTCTTTTGAATTCTGAATGTAAATATTTCTTGTAAATTGGGACCCCACCTATTTGTTTTTCCTTTCCCTCCTCCCTTCAATCCTATTTATTCTTTCCTTGACTTCCCATATGGGGCATCTTACAATTTTTTTTTATATATATATATATATTAAAAAAGTATGAAAAACTTCTTAGTTGAATTTGTTCATATATTTTAGAATTCAGTTTTGCATCTTTACTATAGAATTCCTATGTCTATTTTGTGTTAATATTTTTCAACATGCCTGATTGTGTTTGCATTTTTTATTACAGATTTTTACTGTGTGCAATGCATTGTAATTGGGGGGGAATGTATTTGAGTGCAATTTCTGATACTGTCATTATATGACTAGTTACGCTCATTTATGTTGCTCTTTGGAAGCTATAGTGAGCCTGATGTTTTCACATAAAAAAACTTTTACCCAAGACTTTGTTTAAGCTCCTCTAACTTCTTCAGTGCATTTGGGATCAGATGTAGCTCTTCAGTAACCCGACTTGCTCCTACCCTTGTAATTTTTCAGGGCTGTACCAAATCCTCCATCTGTGTGGCTCTCCAGCTGAGAAGAAAATCTTGCAGATCTGAATGGTGATTGATAGCCTGCTGCTACTGCAAAGTTTGTGTTTTTTTTAAAGAAATCAAGCCTATACTTTTAACCTACAAATAATCAGAAATTTACTTTGCAGTGAGCACAGGTAATCTGCTTCTGCTCTCACCTGTTAAGGATAGTAATAGCAGATGGGGAGACTGGCCTGGTATGTGTGGGTCTCCATAAAGAGTGTATTTTAAGGAACAATCGTCCTCCCAGAGAGAGAAGACAACTGCTGTGGAGGCTTCCACGAGCCTTCATCTCATGGGCTGATTCTGTGCTGAGGGTAAAACAGGCAGTTAGCTGTGGGTGGACTGGCCAGCAGGATCCCCTGAGCCGCTCTCACCACTAGTGTGCTACTGGTGAGTTGACCTTGACTGGACAGATAGCCACAAGCCTCATTGCTGAGCTGGATTAAGGCATTCTTGATGATTAGTGTTGCCAGTAGGGAAGACACAGGGGTGGCTCATGAAAATGGCAGTAATAATCAGCTGGGAGGCAAACATTGCGTTTTTTACTTAAAGACTTAGAACATTGAAGAAAATGTTCCTCCATGACTTTTAGGAAGGATTGCTGTGAGCATTTCTTGGGCCTTTCACTCACATACATATTTCATTTACCTATTGAACTTGTTAGACTTGTTGAAAATTTATGAATTGTCCGCATATAGATTAGCCTTGGGAACTTAACATATCTTAAGTTAGGGCCTGTCAGAGATGCGCCATAGTGGGAATCCAGGCTTAGACCCACTCTGCCCACTCCCTCCCTCTGGTATCCAAAGAGTGGAGAGCACCCTCGTCAGGCAGGCCCAACAAGGGATGCATGCAGCCTGGCAAAATCGGTTTTTCTTGCTGCTTGCAGCTCAGGCCTCCTCCAGTCTCAAGGTCAATCGACAGGTCCCTGAGAACACCCCATTCTTCCTCCTCCCCACCCTGAGAGCCTTTCTTGCTCTGAGAGTATCTGGCACTGAAGAGGGTAAAGAAGCTTGAGTCTTCTTTCTGACTTACACATTAGGGACAGAGAGCTTGTTTCCACGTAGCATATTGTAGTCTCACCGCCATTAGAGAAAAACCATCCTTTTCATGGTTTATACTGAATTTGCAAACTACTGATATTATTTTTCAATAACCACTTGTATCTATCATCAACCTTGAGAGGTGGGAAGAGGTACGCTGTATCTCTGCAATAAAACTTCTGCCAGGTTCTACCTCTGCTGAGCAAAGGATACTTTTATATGTAGGCGTAGATCTTCCTCCTTTACTGATCTGACTTGGTGCATCTTGAGACAACGTGTGATGGAATCCAAAGACAATTTGAAACAAAGGTGGATATAAACTCTTGGTTGTTTTTATTTGGTTCTCTTTTTTTAAATCTCCCTTTTTATATTGCTCCTCTGTCTTGAATGTCCGTTAGTGTATGAAGGGTACGCACTGTTCTGATGATACTGCACTGCTTCATTCAGCCTTCCACGGTTAATTCAGTACCAAGTGTCCAGAAGCGATTGTTCCAACCATTTTGATATGTAACTTTAAAAATTGGGTTTCATGCAATAAAAATGTGTTGGCTGCGTTTAGCGAGGTTTACCCTTGCAAGTAAAAAACGATCAACCATGAAGCATAACAAACTCTGTATTTAGTTTTTTGTTGTCGTGTTTTTTGTTTTGTTTTCTTTTTTTGTAAGATTCTTAAATAAATTAAACTGGCTAATATGTTTTTTCTCTGTGTTTTCTTTGGGTTCTGTGCACCCACTTGAGCTGTATCCATGCCACCATCCTCACCTAGAGAGCTTTTCTTTGGGGGCTTGGACTTTTTTTAATGTTGGCATTTTATTTGGTGTGAATTATAGAAGACTTCTCATGATGTCGGTAGGATGGAACCCAGCACTCTTGAGATTAGAAACGTACACACTACCACACATATGAACAGTTCTGTAGGTCTGGGCAGAGATCCTGGCACCTGCCACAGCTCTTGAGACTCCCCTCCTAGAGTGTCTTCCCCACAAGATGCCACAAAAGGCTGGCCATGAGTGTTAGAGAACTTGGGGCCACAAGGCTCCTTTGTAAAAATCATTCCTGGTGTTGAGCAACCGCCCAGGCTGGGAATCCAAGATTTGAGCTTTGTTTCAGAAAAAATAAACTAGAAAACTGTCAGGGAGTATTGTGTGTGTGTTGTTTGCCAGTCGCTGTGAGCGCTCTCCATGGCCCTCTCCATGGCCTTCAAGTTTTCAGATGAAGTCACTTTGTTCATAAGGTTTGAAAGGTGTTTCGTTTCAAAAAAAAAAAAAAAAAAACGTTTCGTTTCTTATTTTTGCAGGATTGGTGCCTGCATTTATTAAGGGTTTGATAAGTAACTGCTAGGTGTCTAGCATTGGGTCACATGCTGGGTACTTAGGCTATTGCAAGGACTGTAAACCAGTAAGCAGATAGGATTCTTCCAGTCCTGGTGTTAAAACCTCAGGAATGCTATGTGTGCCTGAGCCTAAGAGTTGACCAACTGTTGCCATAAGGAAGCTGGAGTAAATGGAGAAGGAAGTGGACAATCTCATGCTACTGTTGAGCTCTGGGGCTCATTGATTGTGAAATAAGGATTGGCCAGAAAGTCCAGTCAGCTCCTTGCCCTGGCCTTCGGAAGCCAGAGAACGGAATAAACGTGAGGGGAGACACCACAAAAAGCTGAGTTACCTCCCCTGTAAGGTTTGAGTACCCTCACACTTTACAGATGTGGAGACCAGCACAGATCTGGGAGCCATCACGGGTGGGGTTCTGTCCAGGCTAGGTGGCCTGGGCCAGGAGTTGGCACTGCTGTCCTGGAGAAAGGCAGAGGGAGGGAGAGGAGGATGGGAACGCATGGACGGATTTTTTTTTTTTTTTTTTTAATGTTTGGAATATGGCTTGTGAGTCTTTGTGGGATTTGAAATGCTTAAGAGAATCGTAATTTGTAGCTTAAAATTCTTAAAGGACTTTAATCAAATTTGTAAATGGTGTTAATGTTTCGGGGAATTTAATCTGTCAAATACATGAGATAATTGCATATTAATTGAACAAGCAAAAGGATGTTTCACATTTAACTAAAATTTTCAGGGATCCCTGGGTGGCTCAGCGTTTGGGTGGCTCAGCAGTTGAGCATCTGCCTTCAGCTCAGTGCGTGTTCCCAGGGTCCCGGATCAAGTTCTGCATCGGGCTCCCTGCATGGAACCTGCTTCTCCCTCTGCCTGTGTCTCTGCCTTTCTGTGTGTCTCTCATGAATAAATAAATGATTTTTTTTTTAATGAAGCACGAGTTTAAAAACTTTTTTTTTTAATATTTGTAAGTTGGGGATCCCTGAGTGGCTCAGCGGTTTGGTGCCGCCTTCAGCCCAGGGCGTGTTCCTGGCTCTCCAGGATCGAGTCCCACGTTGGGCTCCCTGCATGGAGCCTGCTTCTCCCTCTGCCTGTCTCTGCCTCTCTGTGTGTGTGTCTCATGAATGAATAAATAAAAACCTTTTTAAAAAATATTTTAAAAAATAAAAATAAATAAAATATTTGTAAGTTGAGGGACATCTGGCTGGCTCAGCTGGTAGTGTGTGACTCTTGATCTTGAGGTGGTAGGTTCGAGCCCCATGTTGAGTAGAGAGGTTACTTTAAAAAAATTTATAAAGACTTTGAGAGGGATTCCTAGGTGGCGCAGCGGTTTAGTGCCTGCCTTTGGCCCAGGGCGCGATCCTGGAGACCGGGATCGAATCCCATGTCGGGCTCCCGGTGCATGGAGCCTGCTTCTCCCTCTGCCTGTGTCTCTGCCTCTCTCTCTGTGTGACTATCATAAATAAAATAAAATTAAAAAAAAAAAAGACTTTGAGAGACAGAATGAGCAGAGAAAGGGTCAGAGGGAGAGGGAGAAGCAGGCTCCCCACTGAGCAGGGAGCCCAATATGGGACTCCATCCCAGGACCCCAGGATCATGACCTGAGTTGACGGCAGACACTTTACTGACCAAGCCACCCAGATGTCCCCAAAAAATCTTTTTTAAAAATTTGTAAGTTGAGCTTAAATACTGAAAGGAAATTTAGAGTTTTAAATGTATAACCTGAATAACTAGAGTATTAATCTGAATAAGAAATCAAGAGACCTCGGGTCACCTGGGTGGCTCAGCGGTTGAGTGTCTGCCTTTGGCCCAGGTCGTGATCCTGCAGTTCTTGGATCGAGTCCCACATCGGGCTCCCTGCATGGAGCCTGCTTCTCTCTTTGTCTATGTCTCTGCCTCTCTTTCTCTGTGTCTCATGAATAAATAAAATCTTATAAAAAGAAAAAAAAAAGAAATCAAGAGATCTGACCTTCATTTAGCACCTTCATCATCCCCAAATTGTGAGTTCCAGTTTGCTTTGACCTTGTTCTCCTTCAGCATTGTATCTGCACTCATGTCTCCTTTCAGCCTCACCATGTATCTCCAGTAGTGTGGACTTCCACACTATTGACATTTGCGCCAGGCCATTCCTTTCGGGGTGTTGTCCTGTTTATGATAGGATGCATAGCAGCATCCCTGGTCTCTACCCACTAGATGCCAGTAGTACACACCGCTCCTCTCACACCCAACCATGCTGCACCCCCGCCCTGCCAAGGTTTTGACAACCCAAAATGTTACTGGACATTGCCAAATGTCCTGTGACTGGCAAAATCACCCAATCCTTTTTTTTTTTTTTAACATATTTATTCACAAGAGACACAGAGAGAGGCAGAGACATAGGCAGAAGGAGAAGCAGGCTCCATGCAGGAGCCCTATGCGGGACTTGATCCCAGAATTCCAGAGGCAAAGGCAGACACTGAACTGCTGAACCACCCAGGTGTCCCAAAATCATCCAATCCTTGGTTAAGAACTACTGTCCTAGGCAAATTAGTCATAAAGAGGCACAAAGTTAGTATCTATGATGGAGATGTGTGTGTGTGTGTGTGTGTGTGTGCGCGTGAGTTTGTTTTACAGAGGACAAGGTCCATGAACAAGGGCTCTGAGCTATGGAAAATACAAATGTTAACTGGCTGGGGGTTTGGAGTATGTACAGTACAATTTCCATAAGTATGAATATTTAACAGCTAGTCATTTGAGAGCATGATGTAAAGAAGCCATCTGTGGAGGCCTTTATGGAGAGAAAGGAGGCTAAAAGAAATGTGCAGAATGCTTATTTTTAGAGTCCAATTCTTGGCATGTTGGCTTCATCCTCTGAAAGCTGCCCACTCTGGGCACCAAGTGCATTATTGGGTTAGGAGAGGCAAGTGCCTTGCTGTGGGCTCCAAATCACCAAATCATAATTTAAGAATCACCCCAAAGTACTGTGCAAAGTAGGATGACTAGGTGGATGTTAGTCTGGAACACATCTAATGTTTTTGATTAGTTCTTTTCTTGAATCACACCACCTGACTGAAGTCAATAAGCAGATGAGAACATACAGCAAACACTGTTTCCACTTCTACTACTTGGGTCCCCCGTTCCTCTTCCACCATTTCAAAGTGGTCAGCCTTCCCAAGTTTCTTCAGTATTCCTTCTTGGGGAACAAGGAAAATTTTTTTGGTAACAGCAACATGCTCAAGCTTCTGTTGTTTACCTTTGGTTCCAGGCAAGATTAGCTTTCAACAAAGATTGATGTGCGAGCCCTTAATTACTAGAGAAATCCAAACTGGAATAAATTATAATTGTAGGAAATTAGGAAATTTAACAGTAGGAACGAACCCTTAGAAAGCTGAATGTTTTGTGAAGGTGCCCACTGGTTAGCGCAGTAAGACTCTCCTAGAATTCCCATTTTCTTCTAATCCAAGATCAAGATAAATTATACATTTCTCACAATTCCTACATTAATACTGGGGTTTTGTTTAGCTTTGTGTTCCTACAGCTTTTTTTCTTGCATGTGTTTCTTGTTTAGAGGTATTAACGTGAAAATAAGCTCATTATATCCTTGAATGTTTGCATGTCCCATTTTTTTAGTGTTCTACCTATAGGAAATCAAGCATTAAGAAACAAACTTTTGTGGTCCACGGTTCAAAACCAACGCATCACCTGCTTTTGAAGGACCCTGCAAGCTAGGAATGGTTTTTACATTCTTAAATGGTTGGGGGGAAAAGATTATTTTGTAACATGGGAAAATTACATGAAATTCAAATTTCAGTGTTCATAAATACAATTTTATTGGCACTCAGTCATGCCATTCCTTTTATGTATTTTGTAAGGCTGCTTTAGCACTACAGTGGCAGAGTTGCATCCTTAAAGAGATTATGTGGCCAAACTATGGCAAAGCCTAAAAAGTTTGTTATCTGACCCTTTACAGGAGCACCCTGCTGGTTTCTGGCCTACAATCAGAAGTAATAGCAGAAACATAATTGCAAATTAATAAATTTGGAAACAGACCTGATCAAAATCCAACTTGACTTAAAATCAAGTATGGTTTTGCTGCTCTGAGGACATAAACCACGTTAGAGTACTAACTGTGATGAGCTAATCATGAAACTGCAACCCACAGCTTTGGTGCTCAAACTGTTGGGTTTGTCTACTCAACTAGTTTCTTAAATCAGTGGTCTCCAAACTTTTTAGTCACATAATTAGTTTTTTTTTTTTCTGGAGTGCCTGGGTGGCTCAGTTGTCTAAGCATCCAACTCTTGATTTCGGCTCAGGTCATGATCTCAGAGTTGTTAGATCAAGTCCCACATCAGGCTCCAAGCTGGGCGTGGACCCTGCTTAAGATTCTATCCATCTGGGAAGCCCCGGTGGCTCAGTGGTTTAGCGCCGCCATCAGCCCGGGGTGTGATTCTGGAGACCTGGGATGGAGTCCCACATCGGGCTCCCTGCATGGAGCCTGCTTCTCCCTCTGTGTCTCTGCCTCTCTCTCTCTCTCTCTCTCTCTCTCTCTCTCTTTCTCATGAATAAATAAATAAAATCTTAAAAAAAAATCCTCTCCCTGCCTTTCTCTCTTTTCAAAAGATTTTTTTTTTTCTTCTGAGCATACCTCTACTGTTTATTAGGTTATTTGTAAGTTCTGTGTGTACTGCTGTGGGTTTTTTTAAGATTATATTTATTTGAGAGACAGCACAAGCAGGGGGTGGGGGCAAAAGGGGAGGCAGACTTCTTGCTGAGAGGAGATCCTTTTTTAAAAAAAAAAAAAGATTTTTATTTATTCATCAGAGAGAGAGAGAAGCAGAGACACAGGCAGAGGGAGAAGCAGACTCCACTCAAGGAGCCCCATCTGGGACTCGATCCTGGGACCACAGGATCATGCCCTGAGCCGAAGGCATATGCTCAATCGCTGAGCTACCCAGGTGTCCCTGAGCAGAGATCCTGATGTGGGGCTCGATCCCAGGACTCCAGGATCATGACCTGAGCCAAAGGCAGACGCTCAAAAGACTGAGCCACCCAGGCTCACCGGCGCTGTTTTTATAATATGTACACAGTAAATCCCACATAAATAGAATTTCTAATATTCCCCCAGTCCTATGAGTACCCCTACTTTCACCTGGGTCAGGTACACCCCACTTTGAGCAGACAATGGAAATGGCTCCAAAACAGTGCAAAGGCCTTTCTGGGCTGATGAAAATTAGAGAAGATTGCCTGTGTGTTGTCTCTCTGCCTTCTTACGATGTTAGTTTCCAGAATTTTTAGAGCCCTGTCCCATCAAACATCCCTAATCTTGCAGATGAGACCAAGGCCCACGGAGGTTAAACAAGCTGTCTGAAGCTTACGGAGAAGTATATGGTGGATCCAGAGCCAAAACTTTGTCTCCTGATCTAATGCTAACCTGATCTAATGCTAACCTTTTCTATCAGGCTCTCTGGTCTCCTTGGTTCATCTGTCCTCCCTGGCAAGCCAATCTGTGAAATACCCAATAAACTAATAAGGAACGATTCTAGATCATTCTTTTTCTTTTTTTTAAGATTTTATTTATTTATTCATGAGAAACAGAGAGGCAGAGACATAGGCAGAGGGAGAAGCAGGCTCCATGCATGGGGGAGCCCGATGTGGGACTCGATCCCTGGATACCGGAATCATGCCCTGAGCTGAAGGCAGACGCTCAATCACTGAACCATCCAGGCATCCCTCATTCTAGATCATTCTAAAACCACTTATTAAAAAGTGCTTATTTGGGGTGCATGGGTGGCTCATTCGGTTGAGAGTATGACTTTTGGTTTAGGCTCTAGTCACAATTTCACGGTCCTGGGATACGGCCCCGTGTCAGGCTATGCACTCAGTACAGTCTGCTTGGGGATTCACTCTCTCTCTCCCTTTTCCTTTGCCCCTCTCCTGCTCGCTGTCTCTTTTTCAAATAAGTAAATCTTTTTTTTTTTTTTTCTTAAAGATGCTTATTTGAGTTGCATCACAGACATTTTCTTAGTGGAGTCACTAGGAATGTTTGTTTCCCTTCCAGGGGTTTTAACTCAGTCCCAGAAGGAAGAGAGTAGGGCAGCCCAGGTGGCTCAGTGGTTTAGCACCACCTTCAGCCCAGGGCCGGATCCTGGAGTCCTGGGATCAAGTCCCACATCAGGCTCCATTCAGGGAGCCTCTGCCTGTGTCTCTGCCTCTCTCTGTCCCTCTGTCTTTCATGAATAAATAAATAAAATCTTTAAAAAAGGGCAGCCCCCGTGGCACAGTAGTTTAGAGCCTCCTGCAGCCTGGGGTGTGATCCTGGAGACCAGGGATCGAGTCCCACGTCGGGCTCCCTGCATGGAACCTGCTTCTCCCTCTGCCTGTGTCTCTGCCTCTCTCTCTGTGTCTCTATGAATGAATGAATGAATAAATAAATAAATAAATAAATATCTTTTAAAAAAGAGCGGAAAAAGGGAAAAATCTAGATCCTTGTAGAAGCCTGTTGTGGTGTGTTGAATGGTGACCTAAAAGATAAGTCTACCTGGAATCATTAAATGTGACCTTCTAGAGGGGGAAAGTCTTTGCAGAGGTAATTAAGGATCTCAAGATGAGAGCATCCTACAATGCCAAGTGTTACTAGAAGAGAAGGCAAGTAGGAAGGCCGTATGAAGACAGATATCAGAGTGATGCAGCCACAAGCCAAGAGACACTTGGAGCTGCCAGCAGCTGGGAGACCAGAGGATTCTTCCCTAGAGCCTTGGAGGAAGCATGGGCCTGCCAACACCTTCATTTCAGGTTTCTGGCCTCCAGAACTGTAAGACAATAAATTTCTGTTGTTTTAAGCCAACAAATTCCTGGTAGTTTATGGGATCCTGAGGACACTAACACCTCTGTTATAGGAAGTGAGCTGTGAGCAAAAAGAAAGATAAGAAAAAGAAAAAAAAGAAAGATAAGAGCTGGAGCCCTTCCTGCAGAGGGGAACTGATCGCACTTTGTCTCATTTCTAGGACCACGTTGAAGCCATTTATTAAATGTTCAGTGTGCCCAACTAGAACATTCAAGGATGCAGTTCTTTTCTTCGGGAAGCTCAGACTTATGATGGAGACAGACCTGATTAAATGCAATCATAGTACGCATTAATAGAGGGCACCCTTCCAGGGAAGACTTCTCTGAGGTGGGGATAGCTGAACTTGGTTTTGATGGATGAGCAGGAGTTTGCCAACTGGAGTATAAAGGCAAGTTTAGTGTAATGAAGTCTTAGGTGTGGGGATGAACAAGAACCAGGCTCACAATCCAGTCTGGCCTGAAGAATAAGAAATAATAGGAGGGCAGCCCTGGTGGCTCAGCGGTGCCACTTTCAGCTTGGGGTATGATCCTGGGGACCTGGGATCAGGTCCTGAGTTGGGCTCCCTGCATGGAGCCTGCTTCTCCCTCTGCCTGTGTCTCTGCCTCTCTCTGTCATGAATAAATAAATAAAATTAAAAAAAAATAGTAGGAGGTGAGGAGTGAGGTAATGACTCCGATGTAGTGGAGTAAAGGGCGATAGATAGCTAAATGTGGTTCCCATATCTAAAACAGTAATTTTCATGAGAGCAAGGGGATTGTCTTCCTTTGCTGACCCTAGAATACTGTCTGACACTTAGAAGACTCTAAACAAATATTTGTTAAACAGAAGGGGGGAGGGAGCCCTGGGTGGTTCAGCGGTTGAGCATCTGCCTTTGGCTCAGGGGTTGATCCTGAGTCCAGGGATCGAGTCCCGCATCCGGCTTTCGCAAGGAGCTTGCTTCCCTCTGCCTATGTCTCTGCCTCTCTCTGTGTGTCTCTCATGAATAAATAAATAAAATATTTTTTAAAAACGAATGGAAGGAGGGAAAATCCCACATGATCTTCTCACTAGATGCAAAAAACATTTGATAAAATCCAAACTCTCATGATAAAAACACTCCAGAACAAACTAGTAGTAGATGGGAAAGTCCTCCTCTTGATAAAGGGCATCTGTGAAAAGCCCATAGTGAACATCATGCTTAATGGTGAAACACTGAAATCTTTACCCCTCAATCATGAACAAGACAAGGATGTCCGCTCTCACCACCTCTACCCAAACTGTCCTTGAGGTTCTAGTCACGGCAATTAGGCAAGAAACAGAAATAAAAGACATCCTATTTGGAAAGGAAGAAGTAAAACTCTTTACAGATGACATGATCTTATATAACAAAGTCTTTTTTTTTTTTTTTAAAGATTTTATTTAGGAGTGCCTGGGTGGCTCAGTTGGTTAGGTATCTGCCTTTGTCTAGATACGTGGTCTCCAGGGTCCTGGGATAGAGCCCTGCATTGGGCTCTCTGCTCAATGAGGAGCCTGCTTCTCCCTCTCCCTCTCCCTGCTGCTCTGCCTGCTTGTGCTCACTCTCTGTCAAATAAATAAATAAGTAAATAAATAAATAAGCTTTAAAAATGAAGATTTTACTTATTTTTTTTAAAAGATTTTATTTACTTATTCATGAGAGATGCACAGAGAGAGGCAGAGACATAGGCAGAGGGAGAAGCAGGTTCCCTGCAGGGAGCCTGATGTGGGACTCGATCACAGAATCCAGGATCACGCCCTGAGCCCAAGGCAGACGCTCAACCACTGAGCCACCCAGGTATCCCTGATTTTACTTATTTTAGAGAGTGAGCAAGTGAGTGAGCACAGTCGGGGAGTGGAGGTGGGAGGGGCAGAGAGAGAATCACAAGCCGACTCTGCGCTAAGCAGAGTCTGACATGAGGCTCAATCTCACAATCTTGAGATCATGACCTGAGTGAGACCGAGAGTCAGATGCTCAACCAACTGTGCCACCCAGGCACCCCATTTTTTAAAGTAGGTTCCAGGCCCAACATGGGGCTTGAAATCAGGACCTGAGATTGCTCTACTGACTGAGCCACCCAGGGACCACTATATACAGAAAATCCTAAAGATCCCTGGGTGGCGCAGCGGTTTGGCGCCTGCCTTTGGCCCAGGGCGCGATCCTGGAGACCCGGGATCGAATCCCACGTCGGGCTCCCTGTGCATGGAGCCTGCTTCTCCCTCTGCCTCTCTCTCTCTCTCTCTCTGTATGACTATCATAAATAAATAAATAAATAATTTAAAAAAAAAAAAAAAAGAAAGAAACCACATACAGGGACTCCTGGGTGGCTCAGTGGTTGAGCATCTGCCTTTGGCTCAGGGTGTGATCCCAGAGTCCCGAGATCGAGTCCCACATCGGGCTCCCTGCATGGAGCCTGCTTCTCCCTCTGCCTGTGTCTCTGCCTCTCTCTCTCTCTGTGTGTGCATGTGTGTCTCTCATTAATAAATAAAGTCTTAAAAAAAAAAAAAAAGAAACCACATACAGTGATGCCTGGGCGGCTCAGCTTCTACTTTTGGCTCAGGGTGTGATCCTGGGGTCCTCGGATGGAGTCCCACATAGGGCTCCCTGCCGGGAGCTTACTTCTTCCTCTGCCTCTGGCTTCTTTCTGTATGTCTCTCATGAATAAATAAATAAAACCTTAAAAAAATTCTTATAACTTAAGAAAAAGAAATCTCAATTGAAATACAGACTAGGGTACTTGGCTGTCTCAGATTGTGGAGCATGTGGCTCTTGATCTTGGGGTTGTAAGTTTGAGCCCCAGGTTGGGGTATAAAGATTACCTAAATATAAAATCTTAAAAAAAAAAGAACAGGGGATCCTGAGTGGCTCAGCAGTTTAGCGCCTGTCTTCGGCCCAGGGCATGATTCTGGAGTCCTGGGATCGAGTCCCACGTCGGGCTCCCTGCATGGAGCCTGCTTCTCCCTCTGCCTCTCTCTCTCTTTCTCTCTCTGTATTGCATGAATAGATAGATAGATAGATAGATAGATAGATAGATAGAGTCTTTTAAAAAATAAAAATAAAAAAAGAACATAAAAAATGGCCAAAGAATCAGAATAGATATACCTCCAAAGATCTGCAAATGACTAGGAAACACATGGGAAGGTGCTGAACATCACTATTTATTAGGGAAATGCAATTCAAAACCATGAGATATCAATTCACATCCACTAGGATGCCAATTCCCCAAACAGACAAACAACAAAAAAAAAATATAATAAAAATGTTGGCGACCATGTGGAGAAATTGGAACATTTTTACATCACCAGTAGGAATGTAAAATGGTACAGCCACAAAGGAAAGCAGTTTGTTTCGCAAAAAGTGAAACAGAGTTACTATATGCCCTAGCAATTCAATTCCTGGGTATAGATCCCAAAGGATTAAAAATATGTTCACATTAAAAACCTGCACACCCATGTTCATAGCAGTACTATTCACAATAGCCAAAAAGTGGAAATAACCCAGGTGCCCCTCAAAGGGTGGATGGATAAATAAAATGCAGTCTATCCATACAATGGAATATTATTCAGCCATAAAAAGGAACAAAGTACCGATACGTATTATGGCATGGATGAGCCCCGAAAACATGCTAAGTGAAAGAAGCCAGGCACAAAAGCTCACATATTGTTTAATTCTATTATATGAGGGACGCCTCGGTGGCCCAGCAGTTGAGCCTCTGCCTTCATGCCCAGGGTGTGATTCTGGAGTCCCGGGATCGAGCTAGATATGTATATATATCGACTTGATCCAATCCTGGAACTCCAGGATCACACTTTGGGCATGAAGGCAGGCGCTCAACCCCTGGGCCACCCAGGCATCCCAGAATAGGTAAATGCATAGACAGAATGTAGAGTAGCAGTTGCCTAAAGCTAGGAGTAACTGCATATTTTAAAAGTGCACATTTTAGGGCAGCCCCGGTGGCCCAGCGGTTTAGCGCTGCCTGCAGCCCAGGGCGTTATCCTGGAGACCCTGGATCGAGTCCCACGTCGGGCTCCCTGCATGGAGCCTGCTTCTCCCTCTGCCTGTGTCTCTGCCTCTCTCTGTGTGTGTCTCTCATGAATAAATAAATAATCTTAAAAGAAATCAGTATCCAAAGACAACAGCCCAGACCATTTGTAGGAGGTATGGGGCAGGTCGCTGAGATTCTGATGGTTGCATCAAGGAAACCCAGGTCCAGGCAAATAGCTAATGGGTGGAGCCACAGTTAGGTGTGTCGGCCTTATGAGCTCTCTGCTTGCAGCTTCTAGTCCTACGCTGTCCAATAGGAAAACCACTAGCTCTTGGGGCTATTGCACACTTGGTAAGTGGCTAGTCTGAATTAAGATGTGCTGTGAGTGAGTGTGCAATGCACACTTGGCTTTGAAGACTGTAGGACGAAAAGAATATAAAGTATCTCAATTTCTTTCTGTTCATTATATATTGAGATCATACTGTTGATATATTGTATTAAATAGATCGATTTTGCCAGTTTTTTTTACTTTCTAAACTACTAAAAAATTTAAAATTACGTATAGGGCTCACTTTTATATTTCTATTGGACAATGCTACTCTAGAGTATTTGAGCCCCTGGGGCATTGTAGGAGAGCTTGGTATTAATTCATTCACAAAATAAAATTTGACTGGCATCCTTGGCTGAGCAAGCCTAAAGCTGATCACTGGTAGTTCTGCTTAAGCTGGGAAGGGGTTTATCACCTGTACTTCCTTTATTCTATTTTATTTATTCATGAGAGACAGAGAGAATGAGAGGCAGAGACACAGGCAGAGGGAGAATCGGGGTCCACGCAGGGAGCCCAATGTGGGACTTGATCCCCGCACCCCGGGATCACACCCTGGGCCGAAGGCAGGTGCCAAACTGCTGAGCCACCCAGGGATCCCCCATATCTTTTGTATTTTGACAAGCTTTACTATTTAAGTGGAACTCCAAGAAAAGTTACCTTCAAAAGCTTAGTCATCTAATCAAAGTCATATATTTGCTGATATGTCTCAGTCAGACCTGAGGATGGGCGGGAGGGGTGGGGGTGGAAGGAGCATAGAAAATTGTAATGCTAGGCTCTGGGATGGCTCAGCCAGTTGAGTGGCCAACTCTTGGTTTCCACTCAGGCCATGATTTCAGGGTTGTGAGACGGAGCTGCACATTGAGCTCCGCACTCAGCAGTCTGCCTGTCACTCTCCCTCTGCTCCTCCCCCCCCCCACTTGTGCTCTCTCTCAAATAAATAAAATCTTTAAAAAAGGCAGGGGGCGGGGGTAGCACCTGGGTGGCTCAGTGGTTGAGCATCTGCCTTCTGCTCAGGTGGTGATCCCAGAGTCCTGGGATGGAGTCCCGCATCCCGCGCGGGCAGCTGGGAGCCTGCTTCTCCCTCTGCCTATGTCTCTGCCTCTCCGAGACTCTCATGAATACATAAAATCTTTTTTTTAAAAAAATTGTAATGCAAACATCAGGAGAGTAGAAACTTGGTCAAGTTCATTCTCCTATCCTTGGCGCCTGGACGGGTGCCAGGCACGAAGTAGTAGCTTCTTACATATCTGAAGGAGTTAAGAGGTAGAGTTCCGTGGATACAAGAGTGAATTAATTTTCCAGGGAAGAGGCCTTTGGCTTTTGTAAATCTCTAAGGAGCCTCGTAGGCCCCCGAGGGGTTAAAAAAAAGAAACAAACACAACAACAACAACAACAACAACCGCCACCACCACCACCACCACCAAAACCCGCTTAATCCAGACAGGGACACGAAATTTATTTGAAATCCATGCCGAGCATTGGTTGTTCTTATTCTGGGGACTGGCCAGACCTCGGCATCTGGAATGATCTACGTGCTCAAAAATACCAGTCGCCACCATTTTCTCCAGGTACTTTTCCATCCCTGCCCCCACAGTCCAGGGGGAAAAAAAGTGATTCTGAAACCCCACCTGGCCATTCAGAAGAGAGAGGGGGCAAGGGACGAAGCGGTGAGACGGCGAGTCCGCGGGCGCAGAGCCCCGAGGAAGGGCCCACGAGGGCCGCGGGCGCCGCCGGACCCAGCCCCCCAAACTTTGCCAAGTTGCGGGCGCCGAGCGCGGCCCGAGGCGCGGGGCGCGGCCGCGGGCGGAGCCGCCCCCTGACGCCGGGCCGCCCCCTCCCGGCCCGGGCCGGCCCCGCTGGCTCCGCTCAAAGTTTGCGGCCGCCCCTGCGCCCGCCCGCCCGATGTATGGGTGATATACTGCAGCGGTGTCAGGGTGAGGGACGGCCATATTTGCCGGTGCGGCCCGAGCCGTCAACAACAAAAAGTGCGCGGGAGCGCGGCGGGAGCACGGACGGGCGCCCGGACGCGGGGGCCGCCTCGCCGCCGCCCGGCCTCGCCGCCGCCTCGCCGCCGCCCCCGCGGGCCTGGCCCCGGCGCCCCTGCGCGCCCCGCCGCTCGCGGGGATGTCTTACAAACCGAACTTGGCCGCGCACATGCCCGCCGCCTCCCTCAGCGCCGGTGAGTGAGTGCGCCCCGCGGCCCGCGCGCGCCGCGCCCCGAGTGCCGCCAAGTTGGGGGCCGGCGCGCCCGGCCCGGCCCGGCGCTCGGGGGCCCGCGGCGGCCGGGGGCGCCGGGCGGCGGGTCCCGGCCCGGGGCAGCGCGGCCGCCGCCGCCATGATCCCGGCGCCCGCGCCGCCAAAGTTCGCGGGGGCGCCCGGGGCCGCGGCGGGGCTCGGCGGGGGCCGGGGGCGCGGGCGGGCGCCGGGGGCCCCCCACGCCGGCGGCCGAGGGCTCGCGGGGAGCGCGGCGGGCGAGGGCGGGGGAGGCTTTTCTCTGCTTGTTCCTCCGGCTCTGGGCGGCTCGGCGAGGGCCCCTGCCGGCGGGAGTCGGGAGCAGCCGGGCCACGCCGCGAGCGGGGCGCGGGGCGCCCTTGGGGAGCGGGGCGCGGGGCGCGGGCCCGGGCGGGGGGCGGCCGCCGGGGGCGTGCGAGCGGGGCCCGGCCGGGCGGGGGCCGGGCGGGGGCGGGGCGGGGTGGCGAGCGGGCGGGCTGCGGGCCGCGGGCGCCCTGAGGGCGCGGGGCCGCCGGGGTCAGCGCCTGCGGGGGACCCGGTCGCCGGCGGGGGCTCGGGCGCCGCAGCCTCAGCCTCAGCCTCAGCCTCAGCCTCAGCCGCAGCCGCAGCCTCAGCCGCCGCCGCCGCCGCCGCCGCCGTGCCCAGAGCGCCGCCCGCCCGAGGTCCTCAGCGCGCGCCGACTGACAGAAGTTGAGGGCACCGGGGCTCGGGCGCCGCGGGCAGTGGCGGGCGCGTTCCAGCCCAGACCCCGCGCCCCGGAGCCCCCGCCTCTGGGCTTGGAAGCCCCTCCGCGGGAGCCGGGCTGCAGGGGCGTCCTCTCCCTTCCCGGGGGCTGGAGCCCGGCGAGCCCAGGAAACTCCTCCCGAAGTTGTCAGCCAGCTTCAATCCGTGCCCAGGGGCCTGCCCCAGGGATCAGGGAGGCCTGCGTGGGGGGGACGCGAGACGGCGACGTTAGGCGGGACCGGCGTCGCCCCTAGCCCGGCTCTCCCTGCCTCAGACGCTGCGCTGGAAATAGACTTCCAGGGAGCCAGCGCGCCGGAGGGGGAGGGGAGAGGCCTTGTGGGGGAGGGGATTGGCCTTGCTGGTCAGAAATGCCACGTTGGCAGTTGGCCGCAAGTTTTGGGCCTTGTCTCCAAACGGTAACTCCATAATCCCAAAAATCTGAAGAGGGACCCAGAAAAAAAAAAAAAAGTATATATATATATATATATATATATATAATGTATGTATTTTAACTTACTGGGACACAGATTTGGGGGTTGGAAAGAGTTAAGATTCAGGGTGCCGGTGAGGGTATAGTTGAATTCGTTAAATTTGGGATCAGCGTGCCAAGAACACACAGCCACTATTTTCTCACATGTTCTCACCACCTCCTTTGGGGTCTGCAGACCTTACAGAGAGGCAGACTTTGTGGCCCAGGTAGGATTTCTCCTTGCCTGCTTCATCTGTCTCTGAGGTGGGCAGAGTGGAAGGTCTTCCTGCCAGCCTGGACACGCTGGAGATCTCAGGCCTGGCCTGGTATAGTGGAGGCAGGTGCCCTACGCTGGGACCTTTGGGGATTGGGGTCAAGTGACAGGGGCACCCACTCAGGACCCCTGAAGCCCTGTTCTGGCTGGCTGGCACCTGCGCATGGGTTTTCTTCTATGGTGATTTCCAGGAGTACTGCTGAGGTCCCCAGAAGCTGGTGGGTTTTTTGGAGGGGGGCTGTGCCCCTCCCCACGGACCCTTTACAAAGCCCCAATCTCCCCCTGCCATTTGCATCCAAGATGGACTCTGCGCTGCCGCTCCTCAGGCTTCCTTGTCATCATCCCTCACGCCCTCCAGCCCTGCCTCCTGCTCGCGGGTTGCCAAGCCGCGGCCTGGCCGGCGGTGGCAGTGGCGGAGTTAGACAAAGCCCCCGCCTCCCCGCCGGAGAGCACACCCCCCCCCAGGCGCCCCAAGTGGCGGGAAGGCCGCCAGCTCCCCAGGCCCAGGCCGCTCTTTGTCTGGCGTGGGGGCGGGGAGCTGCGCCTGGCCCCAGGAGCTGCTGGCCTCTGCCAATCCCTCCCTCGGCTCAGGCCCTCCCTGGTCCCTGCACACTGCGTGCATTGTCTGTGATGCTCAGAGACTGTCGTGCTCACGCCCAGTCTGGTTTTCTCCCTGGCCTCCTGCAGCCTCATGCTCTGGCCCTCCCTGTGTCTGCCGAAGTGCGTGGGCATGAGTAGAACTCAGGGCCCTTCTGCCATCTCTCTCCAGGGCCACATCTCCCCCCCGCCTTTTCAACAAAGAGTAAGGGACTGGCACTGACACGGAATTGGGGTCACCTACCACATCACATGGTGATGGGAAAGGCAAGCCCCGAGCTATTACCCGACCCAAACCAGGAGATTTCTCCTCCCTCTCCCTTGGCCTCGCAAGACCTAACCCTTGCCCCATGGAAGAGTGGGATGTAGGCCTTTAGACATTGTGTTGGGAATCATTGCCCCAAACAGATAGAGAAACTGAGGCCCAGAGAGGGAAGGGCCTCATCCAAGGTCACACAGCCAGGAGTGGCACAGCCAGACCGCCTTCTGGTCCACGCCCTTGTCTGTAGGAGCTCAGATGGATGGGACTGGGAGGCAGGGAGGCAAGAAACCATGACAAGCAACAAGAGGTGAGGGCTAAGGATGGTGCAGGGAATGCACTCCTGAGTCCTGCTCCCCTCCTGCCTAGGAACTGGAATCTCCTAGACACTTTGGTGCTGTGCAGGGCTGCATACTCCTCCCCTGGTCTTGCATTCAGCAGCCTGGCCTTCCAGAGAGGTGTGATATCTTGGAGTGGTCAGGACTGGAACCCAGGTCTGGGGCTGCAAAGACCACATTCACTGCCCTCATCACAAGGTGCAGGGAGTTGGGGTCTGGCCGCTGTGGTGAGGGGTGCTTGGGGGGGCACCCACCCTGCTCCGTTCCTGTGCTCTGGCCACTGCACATCTGAGGTTGTTTTGGAGGGAGGTCACAGATGTGTTCCCAGTTCCTCCCCATGCTGACCAGTCTGCCCCTGCAGCACAGGTATATTCCCGTCCCCACTTCAAGGCCTGCTGTCTGTGCCTCAGAGTGCCCCAGGGGTGTGCCCACCTCCCAACTGGCAAAATCCAGTTGCCTCCCAGCTGGCAAAATCCCTGTTCCTGGCTGGGCACTCCCTATTTGATCCTAAACCTGGGCTCTGGGTTGGAGTGGGGGGAGGTGAGATCCATGACAGGCCCCGAAAGAAAGCAAGGAAGACATCTTGGGTACGAGCTGTCCCCAGCTCCTGGACAGAGGGATGGCTGTCGGGGTGCTAGCCTCTTCTGTGCCATGTGGCTCAGGGGAACACCCACCCTCGCCAGACTGTGTCTTTACAGTGAGGGGCTCCAGGGCTCCCCTAGGGCCCTTCCACTCCACCAGCCTGAGCTCCCGAGCCTCCTCCCTCCTTTTCCCCTCCCCTGCTCACACCAGATGAGCAGCTGGTCGGTTTGGCCAGCCTGGCACCAGCTGTCCATCCCCAGGGCCAAGTCTGCGTAGTCTGCCGTGTGCATGAGAGACCGTTTGGCTCTGGGGGCGGCAGGCAGAGGGGGAGCTGCTCCTCGACTGGGCGTGGAGGCAGGCGGGCGGCTGCTGAGGAGGGCTAGGTAAATTCTCCATGGTTACCGCTGTTTGTAATTCTGCAGGACATCCTCTACCCGCTAATGGCCACTTGGACGCCATTATGGGTCTGCAGGCTTCCAGCTACTGAGCTGGAGCCGGGAAATGCCCTGCTGGTGACTCCCCACCCCCATCCAAGAGACTCCATTCTTAGCCGGGCCCTGTCCCCATATGGTCCCTCACAGCTGAGGGACGGTGTGTCTGAGTGCAGTCCCTAAGCGGGGCCTTAGCCCTCCCCTCTTTGGATGTGATCCATCCAGGCGTAGAATCCGACAGTCGCCTCTTTGGAGGGCTGTAGAATCCCGTCGCCTCTTTGGAGGGGCTCAGGGAGATTGAGAGGCTCCTGAGGACCCCCCAGAGAGACTGATATATTTCAGATTCCTGACTTCGTGTCCAGTGAACCAATCTCTGGCCAGGGTTAGGTCTCAGATGCTCTGAACGCCCTGTCTTCTTACCGTATGCCTGGCAGAGATTTGGGCGGAGAGGATATGGAGCAGCCTCAGTAGCAGGTGGGCTCTTGTGGCAGTGATTTGGGTCCAGGTCATCCATCTCTGGGGAACGGGACCCCGAGAGAAGGGACTAGCAAGGATTAGGCCAAGAACAGCAGTAGACTTCATCGTTGCTACCAGTCCAGACTGCGCAGATGGGGAGGAGTTCTGTGATTGATGAGCGATGTCTGCCGTGATGGTGGATATGAAGAGCAGTGACCTGTTAGCTCCCTTTTACTATTGTCTGGGCTGAGCATCGGCCATCACCAAACAGAGGACAGGAGAGGGTCTCCGTCCTATGAAGACGAAAGGCTGCTGTTTGTTGTGGGTCCCAGGCAGGGGGTCTCTGCTCTGTGTACAACTATATGATCCCTGATGCTTTGGTTCTCCTCCACAGCTGGGAGTGTCCACCCGCCCTCCACCAGTATGGCCACATCCTCCCAGTACCGCCAGCTGCTGAGTGACTACGGGCCACCATCTCTAGGTTATACCCAGGTACAGCCTTGGGCGGGGATTGGGGGGCTCTGGGGCTGGTCTGGGCATGGAGGGGACATGCTTCTCACCCTCCAGGGAGGGGAGAGAGCTGGTGAGAACAACCAAGGAGTAGAGGTGATGGGATGAAACAGTGTCTGAACTTCCTGAAGCTCCGGCCCTGGGTGGTACATATTCAAGCCTTGAGGCATCAGAACAGAGGAGTGGCAGGGTGTTTCATGGGGACACCAAGAGATGGGGGACAGGGAGACCTGAGTGCCACAGGTCCTGTTGGGGCCACCACCCACATGTGTCCCTATGGTGGGGGGTGACGGGAGTCTCTGTACCGCATTCCTGAGGAAGTAAGGCCTGACCTGGGCCCTGGATCTGAGCCGGGGCAGAGGAGAGGGGAGCCCCGTTCCCACTCACTCCCCACAAGGTCACCACCCCAGCATAGAGGGGGACAGGACCCATCTCTTCCGGAGCCCAGATGGGCTTTGTCAGGAACTGGTGGCCCTGGAGCCAAGCTGCAGGGGGACTCTATACGGTTCTGCTACCTACAAGACTGACCCCTGCTTGGCAGCCTTGCAGAGATCTGTTCCTCACTGGCAAGTGGGGTCGGCACTGGCCCTGGCCTTACTGCCTGTCACGGGTGGAGGGACCCGGCCAGGCCCCCGCCTCAGTGCCTGCCAGCCTGTCCTGGGGTTCTCTGCCACAATTGGAACGTGGCCACCTTCTGAGGTTGCCATGGAGGCTGTCTCTGGGAGTGGGGGATGGCTGGCCATGCCCCACCAGGCCCTGCTGTCCCAGGAGCGGGAGCGCCAGAAGAAGCAGCGGTGGCGGGAAGACCACCAGGCCAAGAGGCGGCACTGGGAGGGCACTGAGGAGCTGGGCAAGGACAGGAGAAAGGCCCTGGAGGCCAGGAGACAGCGGCAACAGAGGAGGAAGGAGCAGGCGAGGGCCTTGTGGGGGGGCTGCGGGGACCCAGCCTCACTCATTGGGTGCATACTTGGGCCGTGGAGGGGGAGGGCTTATAGAAAAACAGGTTTTTTGGGGTGGGCCCTGCTGGCAGGGGGAGGATGGGTAAGTGGAAACACATTCTGTCCAGATGGTCTTTGGCAATTATTTATAGTTCTCCAGACCCCACGGTATGGCCCACAGCTTGTCCACTGTCATTCCCCTGGGATGGTGCATCCACCTGGATCCTAGGAAGCACCCAGTACTTGCTGAGACAAACCAGTCCTTTTACTCATTTAAGATGATTAAAACCTTCTGGAGGCTGCTAGTGGTTTCCTTGAGTGTAGGAGGACAGTAGAAAGGCCCAGGTTTCTGGTCAGTGGTTATTTCTCAGCGTGTGGCCGGTTCCAGCAGAGGCAGAAGCTCTGGGAACCTAGGCCAGGCTGCCCTGCCTCCAGCCACTGCCTCTCGGTGGGCTTCTCCCTGTGCCCTGCCCTCGCTGTGGCTGGCATGTGGTAGGGTCCTGACCGTGGCCTTAGGATCAGGATAGGGTTCAATCCATTTAAACTTCTTCTGATTTTAGGGAACTGGGAACAGCCAGGTACCCCAAAGCAAATATGCTGAGCTGCTGGCCATCATTGAAGAGTTGGGGAAAGAGATTAGACCCACCTATGCAGGGAGCAAGAGCGCCATGGAGAGACTAAAACGAGGTAAGTAGCGGGATCCAGACACCCCCTGCTGGGTGCTGCCTCCCTGCTGGGTGCTAACTGTTGTGAGAGGTTTCCAGAGGGGGGCGTGAATGCTCTATGCCCCGTGGGGCTCCTGTTTGGTTAATCTGTGGAAGCATCAGCAGGGGCAGGAATGGGCCGGTCATGGGGTGTAGACTGTCCTTGGGATCTGACGGGAAGGCTTTGCGTGCTCCTTGGGAAGGTCCATGGGCTTTAAGAACAGAATCTTTACAGGCCAGATCCTGTAGCTTTCTCTGTTGCTTGCTCTGCTCCTGTTGGCTGGTACTGGTCCCAGGGAGCCGCAGGAGGACAAATGCACCAGGCTTCCTTCTCTGAGTGGGTCAGGGACAAGAAGTAGCCAGGTCCTGGGTCCTGTGTTGCCCTCTGTTGTCAGCTCTTTGGAGCGGAGCCCAAGAGGCCAATGGGTCTATCTTAGTCTGGGAAGGGAGAGCAGGAACACTGAAATTCCTTCATGATTGAGGATGGAAGGGGGGGTAGGAATATGGTGTCACAGAAAACCAGTGACTCATGTGAAGATGTGACTGACCAGCTGATTCCAGGGGGAGGTGAAATCGGCTGCTACCTCAGGAAGTAAATGGGGTGGAGGGAAGAAGATGATTTCTGTTTTAGAAGGTGGCAATTCGGAGCAGCAGTGGCCTAGGTACGAATTTAATTTCAGAAAGGATCTGGCGTTTATTCAGAAGTTTGGAGAGGCAAGTCTGAAGTTAACCTGGGATGTAAAGAGGGGCTGCTGCGGAGGCTGTGACCCTACCGTGGTAGGCAAGGCTCCTGCCCATAGCAGTGGGCTTTGCTGCTGTTTACCAAGCTTTCATGGACAGATTGGCTGGCTGGCCGGGTGCTTTTACTCCTTTTACTGAGGAAGTAAGGCCTGACCTGGGGGAGGGGAGCTGACAGAGGCTGGACCCCGAGAGGGCTTGATAGAGGTGGGGTTAACCCCGACCCACCCCTGGGGGGCCGGTGGGCGTCACTCTGCATCTGGGCTGCTGTTTGGAGTCAGGGGAAGCAAGACAGTCCTGGCACCTGGAGTCATGGTTACCTGAGTGAGAACCCCTGGAAAGATGCTGGACCTTAGGACACCTGGGTGGCTCAGCAGTTGAGCGTCTGCCTTCGGCTCAGGGCGTGATCCTGGAGTCCCAGGATTGAGTCCCATATTGGACTCCTTGCATGGAGTCTGCTTCTGCTGTTTCTGCCTCTCTCTCTGTGTCTCTCATGAATAAGTAAATAAAATCTTTAAAAAAAATTTTAAAAAAAGGTACTGGACCTTGAAGTCGAACAGGCGATTTGCAGTCACCAAAAAGAACCAGTGGTTCAGGTTAGCCTATGGATATGTCTAATGACCACTCTGGGACATGTGTCCCATGAACAGCTGGTCACCCAGTCACACTAACTAGTAGCCAAGTACAAGTTAGCTAAGTTTATGTCCTAACAAGGTGAAGAAGAGTTGTAAAAGGTATGATGGACTCAGGTGCATTGTTGATAGGTCAGCAAACAGTAACTGGTAGGCCAAGAATGATTTTTAGTTTGTCGTTTTCTTTTTTAAAGATTTTATTTTTTCATGAGAGACACACAGAGAGAGGCAGAGACATAGGGAGAAGGAGAAGCAGGTTCTGCACTGGGAGCCCGATACAGGACTTGATCCCTGGACTCCAGGGTGATCACGCCTTTGGCTGAAGGCAGACGCTCAACCGCTGAGCCCACCAGGCGTCCTTGGTTTTTAGTTGTTAATGGTGGAAAATGATTTTGTGACAGGTGGAAATTATCTGAAATTCAAACTTAAGTGTTCATAAATAAAGGTTTATTGGAATATGGCCACACCCATTGCTTATATAATGGCTGCCTGAGTAGTTGTGACCGAGACCATGTGACCTGCAAAGCCTGAGATTTACTGTTTGGCCCTTTCCAGAAAAAAGTCTTCTGAAGCTCAGAGATAAGATTTGTGAGATGTGGATGCTTGCGTGACTTTGGGGATGTCATTCACAGTGCCCTCCGGCAGTCATCTCTTAGAGGGAATAGATTTTTGATATCTATTATTTATTTATTTTTAAAGATTTTATTTATTTATTCATGAGAGACACAGAGAGAGGCAGAGACACAGGCAGAGAGAGAAGCAGGTTCCATGCAGGGAGCCCGATGTGGGACTCGATCCGGGGACTCCAGGATCATGCCCTGGGCTGAAGGCAGGTGCTCAACCGCTGAGCCACCCAGGCGTCCCTGATGTCTATTAAAATGAGATAAGTATCTCATGGCGTTCACTAAAGGCCATGACAAAAAACAAAAAGAAAAAAACACAGCAAACAAACCCAACAACCAAACCAGAGATAAAATATGGGTAGGGGAGTAATAGAGCAGAAGATGCTCTATGCACCTGGAGGGCAACGTCCTAACGGATACGGTTGAACATAAATGAGCAGTCCTTTTTTTTTTTTTAAGATTTTATTTATTTGACAGGAAGTGAGAGCACAAGCAGGGGGAGCAGCAAAGGGAGAGGGAGAAGCAGGCTCCCAACCCAGCAGGGAGTCCAATGTGGGGCTCAATCCCAGGACCCCAGGGTTATAACCTGAGCTAAAGGCAGACACTTAACTGAGCCATGCAGGCACTCCTAGGTGAGCAGTCTTGCATCCTAACTGTGCAGCCTGGACATTGGACAAGCCCTTTCTAGAACTTAGAATATGAAGAAACCAGAGAAAAATATGATTTGAAGTCATGGACTCTGCAGAGTGGGTCCGGCCTAACGAAAGCGGATGGAGACACATCTTCCGTACTCTGACAGCATGACATGCAGAGAGAGCTTGCTGGTTGTCCCTTTGTGTGCAGGAAGGGATTGTTAGGGAGCCATGAAGAGGAGTTTTGGCTAGGAGGCAAGGGCCTTTCAGGAGGGACGAGATGCTGGTGTGTTTCCAAACCGCTGGAATCCCGGGGTGGTTTGGATGCAGGTCCTGAGTTCTTTCCAGGGCCAGGGTTTTTCAGCTGGGTTGTGAAGGGGGGCCCTCTTCCTCTTCTGGAATGGGTTCTGCTGGATGATTCTCAGCCTCTTCTCTTCCAGGCATCATTCACGCCAGAGGACTGGTTCGAGAGTGCTTGGCTGAGACGGAACGGAATGCCAGGTCCTAGCTGCCTATCAGCGTGGAAGGTTTTCCATCTTCTTCCAAGACCAGAAGTTACAGCTCATCTCCCATGTTCAGATGAAACTCTTGTTTTCAAAATGGTAACAGTTTGGTTTCTCCTTCCCGTGTCCCTCCCATGGTTCATGAGGCTCTGAGATTGAGAAATACTTTGCAGTTGACTAGGATTTACATTTATATAGGAATTACCCAGGGTTTTTTGTTTTTATTTTTATTTTTATTTTTTAAGCATTTTTATTTTTTTGTTTTCTTTTTTTTAAGCATTGAAAGATGCACGTAAAAGATCCCTATCTCACAGCAGATATCCCAGCTCCTTTCATCCTCTTTTTGGAGTACACTTAAGTTACTCAGATTGTTTTACATTATCTTTCATAAGCTAATACAACTCTGAGGGTTTTGTTTTGAGTGCATACGTTTGCCACATGGTGTGGATTCTGCTTAATGTAACTTCTTTTGAGCTTAATGAAGCATTTGCTTGCATGACTATTAGTGCTTTGAGGTCAATTTAAAAAATGCACAAGTTATAAATACAGAAGAAAGAGCAACCTACCAAACCTAACCTAACAAGAACTCCCCCTCCCCCAGCAAAATTTTCCTACTAAGACTGTGTGGATTTCAGTTCTGCTTTTCCTGTACGTTGATCCAAACATCTGGAAGAAAATGACTAAAACTGTTTGCATCTTTGTATGTATTTATTACTTGATGTAATAAAGCTTATTTTCATTAACAATTTGTATAATGTGTGGGTTCCTTAAATCCTTAAGTGGTATTATTTTTCAAGTGGTATTTTACTTATTTTATTTTACTAATTTATTTATTTGAGAGAGAGAGCATGCAAGAGAGAGAGCACAAGCAGGGGCGCACAAGAGGGAGAGGGAGAAACAGACTCCCCTCTGAGCAGAGAGCCTGATGCAGGACTCTGGCCCGGGACCCTGAGATCACAACCTGAGCTGCAGGCAGACACTTAACTGACTGAGCCACCCAGGTGCCCCTTAAGTGATAGTTTAAAAGACAGTTTCTCAGGGCACCTGGCTGGTTCAGTAGGTAGAGGGGCAACTTTTGATCTCGGGCTTGTAAGTTCAAGCCCCACCTTGGGTGCAGAGATTACTTAAAAATAAAATCTTTAAAAAATAAAAATAAAATCTTTAAAACAAAACAAACAAAAAACAGCTCCGATGAGATGGGAGCTCCCGGTCACAGAATGTTTGCCCACCTAGCTCCAGAAACCTGTTGTATGCAATGCTGTAACCACTGTGGGCTGAGGAAGGAACGGGTTTGCTTAAGTCAGAAGGCGGGGGTCACATGAGGCTGCATTCTGGTGCATTTTACTTGCAGCAGACTTAGTGTCACCAGGGGAGAAAACAAGAATGTCAGTGGTTTTGTCCACTGCCTGCCCACAACAAGGCCATTCTGAGCTTTCATGTGCTTATCTACCCTGGGAGCATTTCTGGGTGCAGGAGGCATGTGTTTCTCATGTGCAGCCACTAAAGTCCAGCTGGCTACATCTTGTGCTCACTGGAAGGATCCCCTGCTCTGGTTCTGGGGAAGAGCTGCTTGCGCTGATGTGTGGAGAACTCAAGTGCTGGTCCCCAGCAGCGCCTTCCAAAGGGATCTTGTGGTGGTTTTTACCACATTCCTTAGACACTAATCCCCAGGTGGTGAGGATTCACTGTGGTGAGTGGGCGACAGAAACAAATGAGGGAAGTGGTCAGTTTTGCAGGCAGGAGGTGAGGGCCCAGCCATAATAAGTCTAAGGGCTGCTAAGAGTCGGCTCTGAGGAGCAGGCTTGTCTGCATCTCTTTCACGCACCTCACAGCAAATCCCAAAAGGTACAAGAGAGGAGACAGATTGAAGCCTCTGTCCCTCCTGTCCATAGCTCCCAGAGTTCTCTTCCCACCCTTACCCACTTGTCATGGACCCTTCCAGGTGCTTGGCTACCTTCTAAGTGGAGGTCCACAGAGGGAAGGGTCCTGGATGCTGCGACCAGGTCTCCAGAGCCTTGCATGCAATGCTGGAACTTCTAATCCAGCTCACTCCAAGGTGAGAAGAGCCTTTGCTGGCTGCCTTAAAGGTAAATTTATTGGGACACATGCCCTGGGCATGTGGTCTGTGGCTGCAGAATGGGCTAGCTTTGCCTGCAGACCCTGTCTGACAGGGGCTGTCTCCCCTCAGAGTTTTTTTCCCCTACCTGTTTTATGGGTGAACACCTGATGTGTTCTGACAAGCCAAGCTATTACCCTGTGCCTAAAAACCCCAAACAATTGTCACAAATCAGGTTTCTGGAAACTCATAAATTGTAAATCAACATATAGGGAATGTCGTGGGTATTTTTTTAAAGTAGGTTCTACACCCAACATGGGACTCACGCTTATGACCCCAAGATCAAGAGTGGCCTGCTCTCCCTACTGAGCCAGTCAGGCGCCCATCTTCTGTCTTCACATCACAGAGGATACTTGGCAAAGCACAGTCTATTAAGTTAATGGGATAAACAGGCAGGTTACCATACTCACGTGTCTACTTTTCTCTGCCTTGTTTTTCTTTTATTCTTAGTCTGACATTAAGCTAAGGGATGTCTAAATATTGCTGAGCAATAACCTCCCAGCAGATGAATGGTGGCACTAAATGCCATAATGTGTATGTGGTTTTTTTCTTAAACATTTTATTTCTGAGGTGTCTGGGTGGCTCGGTTGGTTAAGCATCTGCCTTCGACTCACCTCATGATCCCAGGGTCCCAAGATTGAGCCCCACATTGGGCTCTTTGCTCTATGGGGAGTCTGCTTCTCCCTCTCTCTGCCCCTCTCCCTGCTTGTGCTCTCTCTCAAATAAATAAAATGATTGAAAAACAAAGATTTTAAGTAATTTACACCCAATGTGGGGCTTGAACTCACAACCCTGAGATCAAGAGTTCCACACTCCACTGATTGAGCCAGCTAAGCATTCCAAAAATGCCACTAATGTTTGACTCCATTCCAGTTTTCTTTTTTTTTTTTTTAATTTTTATTTATTTATGATAGTCACACAGAGAGAGAGAGAGGCAGAGACACAGGCAGAGGGAGAAGCAGGCTCCATGCACCGGGAGCCCGACGTGGGACTCGATCCCGGGTCTCCAGGATCGCGCCCTGGGCCAAAGGCAGGCGCCAAACTGCTGCGCCACCCAGGGATCCCTCCATTCCAGTTTTCAAAAAAAAGAAAAAAGAAAAAGAAAAAAAGACCTTCCTTAGTAATGCTTTTTTCAAAAAAGTTTTTTTTTTTTTTTAAAGTTTTATTTTTAACCTTTGGTAATAAAGCAAGATACAATCATACAAATAGGTAGTTTAACAAAGTACGGTGACATCCTTCTAATTACTGCCCAGGTCCAGAAAGAACTTTGTCAGCCATCCATGGCTCCTCCAAGTGTCCTATCATGACGACCCCTTTTTATTTTTATTTTTTTAGACAGTACATGAGCATGAGCAGGACAGGTTGGGGGCGGGAGGGAGGCAGAGAGAGAGAGAATCAAGCAGACTCCACGCCCAGCATGGAGTCCAACTTGGGGGCTCCATCTCATGATCCTGAGATCATGAACTGAGCCAAAATCAAGAATGGGACGCTTCAACAACTGAGCCACCCAGGCACCCTGCCTCTGGCAAGTTCTTTAGTTAGAATCTGCAGTTTTGGGATGCCTGGGTGGCTCAGTGGTTAAGCATCTGCCTTTAGCCCAGGACGTGATCCTGGAGTCCCAGGATCGAGTCCCACATCGGGCTCCCTGCGAGGAGCCTGCTTTTCCTTCTGCCTGTGTCTCTGCTTCCCTCTTTCTCTTTCTGTGTCTCTCATGAATAAATAAATAAAATCTTAAAGGAAAAAAAAAAGAATCTGCAGTTTTTTCAGGGGTGCCTGGCCGGCTTAGTTGGAAGAGCAGGAGACTCTTGATCTCGGGGTTGGGGTTGTGAATTCAAGCCCCACGTTGGGTGCAGAGATCTTAAAAACAAAGCAACAACAAAAAAAGCATCTTCATTTCTTTCTCAGTGGACGTTTTTACTTAATTCCCGGAGTTCTTTCAGGAGCTTCTTTTTTTCTAGGGTTTCCTTTGCTCTTCGTTTCCGCTCTTGCTTTTTCTTCTCTGCCTCTTGTTTTTCTTTGTAAACAATACTGTTTTCACCATTGTAGAAAATATCCACTTTCTCTTGTAGGATTTGCCGAGCCAGCTTTCTGTTCTGATCAACTGATCTTGTCTGATGGCACTGCAAGACAGTATTTCATAATGAGAAAGTTTGTTCTGGGCAGGACCTCAGGAATTGCGGATTCAACCTAGTAACTCTCCAGATGGGGATGGGCCACTCGCCAAGAGTCCCAGTGAGTCTGTGACAGAGCGGAGACCATCCGCCCTCCTGTCTTTTTCAGGCTTCATTCTGCCCCCCACCCCGCTGTATTATGTGGCTTTCTCCACGATCGTTTTATAATTAAGAGTGTGGCTTTGTTTGGAAACAATGATAGCCTTCTGATAATTTAAAGTTCTCAAATAATTTTGAAAATATCAGGGATCCCTGGGTGGCGAAATATCAGCTGATATGTCTAGCTTGTGGCCAGGGAATAAGCCCTCTGTCTGCACCATTTATAAATGTAAAATTCTTTTTTTAAAAATAAACGTAAAATTCTGTCTCAAGGAGGAAGATAACATCTTTATTATTAGTCAGCCATAACCTTGATTAATACCTAAATTATTAAGGGCAAGTGCCTTGCAAAGCTATTTGATAAAAAATTCTGTGAGGGGCTCTCTGGGTGGCTCAGCGGTTTAGCGCCGCCTTTGGCCCAGGGCGTGATCCTGGAGACCCAGGATCAAGTCCCGCGTCAGGTTCCTTGCGTGGAGCCTGCTTCTCCCTCTGCCTAAGTCTCTGCCTCTCTCTCTCTCTGTGTCTCTCATGAATAAATAAATAAAATCTTAAAAAAAAAAAAGTGTGAAATTAGAATGAAAGAAGAGTACCAAAAGCAAATCTGCAGTAAGTTTATAAAATAGTTAAAAATCGGGTCAGGTTTCAGAATTTTATTTGTTGCTCATGAATGACACTTTTTTCTCAATAAGGAAAACAAAACTGATTGAGGTTTTAACTGATAGGATCTTGGCTCAAATGCTTGGCAGTGAAGAACAGTTAAGAGCACAGACTTTGGGGGCAGCCCGGGTGGCTCAGCTGTTTGGTGTTGCCTTGGGCCCAGGGCCTGATCCTGGAGACCCGGGATCAAGTCCCACGTCGGGCTCCTTGCATGGAGCCTGCTTCTCCCTCTGCCTGTGTCTCTGCCTCTCTCTCTCTCTCTCTCCTGTGTATTCTCATGAATAAATAAAAATCTTAAAAAAAAAAAAGATAATAAATGTTTAAAAAAAAAAAGAGCACAGACTTTGGGCTTGGTCTGGGTTGATACCTGCAGCTGTGGGTTCTCAGGCAAGTTAACTAACCTCTCTGTGCCTGATTCTACACTGGTACCGTGAAGATAAGGTGTAAGGGCTTGTGAGGATAAAGACGGGCTGTGGGCATAGTTGCACAGACCAGTGCTGACCACTTATTTATGGGACACAAGTCTCTGGCATGTGGAGAACCTGCCTTGCCATCTCTTCTCTGCCCTGTGCCATGCAGCACTTAGGGCCCTCTGGCGACACAGAATGGACTGGCGGTTCCACTGGGAGGCAGCAGGGCCACTATCTGTTAGTAGTGGAAATGGGACAGAGCATTTCAGTATTTCCTAAGGGCCCAGGATGTGTTGAGAGCTGGTGACTCTCTGATCAGAAATGTTTTTTTTTTTTCTGTAAAGAAGGAAGACTCCTATAGGCGCCAGTGCCACGTATCGCATTTTTGTTCTGAGGGTTAGAAATGCTTTGCCTGTGTTACCTCCCTCTCAGAAGGACAGGTGTCACTGACATGTACCAAAGAGGGGGCGGAGGGATACAGCAGATCACTGAGGGCTGGGACTGCTGGCAGACACTCCAGGTTGGTGTGATGCTTGGGGACCAGAGCCCAGGCACTGCCGCGGAACTCTCCATGCCCAGAGGCTCTGCTACAAGTGTGCCACTTGCCAGATGCCAGGCCAGCAGGCGGCCCCTGGTTCCCAGGGACCCTGGACAGAGGCTCTGAGGCTTTGCAGGAGGTTCTGCCTCAGGGCCCAGAGTCAGGATCTGTGATGCTTGCCGCTGCCCGGGCCAGAACGAGAACACACTTTAGCCGGTCACCACGGTCACTCATGGTGCCCTGTAAGCTGTCTGAAACCCGCCGACCCCCAGCAGTCTTCCTCCTCTACCTTGACGACGATGCCCGAGGGGATGTGCTTCAGCACCACACAGTTGCTTGTTTTGTTGGTGGCCTGGCCCCCTGGACCATGTCCTTTCACAAACTGCTCTTCCAGTTCACTTTCATCCAGGAGAGGCAGAGCAGGGCGGTCCTTCTTGCCTGCCGCCTGGACCAGAGTGACTGCCACTCTCGGGGCTGACAGCACTGGCTTTGCCTGAGGTCCAAGGCCCCGTGGCATGGTGCATAGTCTTGCCAGTCGTGCAGGCAAGCCAAAGAAACTTGAGGTACTCATGCGGAGGAGCTCTGCTAGCTTGGGACCTGAGTTGGAGGAAAAAAAAAAAAAAGAGCCTTTCAGGAAGATGCATTCACTCTCAAGATTATACTTCAGGTTCTAGGACCACCTTTCATAAACCGGTTCAGGCAATGGCCACCCAGCCGTCAAGTGGGGATATTTGGGAAGTTAGCAGAGACAGCAATGCATAACCCACTGCAGCCTTGGAGCATCTCCTGTGATCTCAGGGCTTGTGCCCTCTCAGCTGAGAAATAGTTTCTTTTTCTTTTCTTTT
Source organism: Canis lupus dingo (assembly GCF_003254725.2). Lineage (NCBI taxonomy): Eukaryota > Metazoa > Chordata > Mammalia > Carnivora > Canidae > Canis > Canis lupus. The sequence continues at coordinate 6,623,872 of NC_064268.1, forward strand.
TAAAGAATTTATTTCTTCATGAGAGACACACACACACAGAAAGAGAGGCAGAGAGAGAAGCAGGCCCATGCAGGGAGCCTGATGCGGGACTCAATCCCAGGTCTCCAGGATCACGCCCTGGGCCAAAGGCAGGGGCTCAATCGCTGAGCCACCCGGGCGTCCCGAGAAATAGTTTCTTACAACAGATTGAAAATATCTTCGAAGCACCCAGAGGTGCTGTTTTCTCAGGAAAGAAAGGTTTTGAATGTGACACACAAAAGAACAGGGCTGTTATTCGATAAACGCTAAACAGTGCATCAGGCAAGACTCAGGATCTGAGTCAAGCGACATTATTTCAACGTTTGAGGATCTTTGAAATCAAAATGTAAAGACGACATTAGGCGAGCCTATTTTATAGCTGAGCTTACACGGTCTGACACAGTAAATATCACTATCAATCAATGTCATGATTGTTGTTTTTTAATGTTTCCAGTTTCATGGATTTGAATAGGAACATCTGTTCCTTCAGTCGCACTGCCAATAACATGATCCAAGTGGTGCTCATCCCTGGAACCATCAAATCAACTGATTTTTATTAAGGTGCCTGTATGGTTCAGGATGCCATATGAGGCGTAGTGAGTGATGCAAGCTGGGAAGGAGTGAGCCTCTGTCTTCATAGAGCTTAGAGTCTAGTTGGGAGAGAAGATGCTAAAAAAGCAGTATTTAACCATTATATTTAAATAGCTACTCCAGACGTAGCAGAAGGCTGAAATGTCTTTGTTTGACAAGTGAATGGTATCGAGAGTAACAGATACCAGGACGTGGTGAATCCCACAGGCCTTGGCTTTCTTCCAGGGGAGGAAGGCAGAATGAGCTGACAGGTGTTAGCTCTTTTCAAAGATGGGTAACCTTCCCATGCGAATAGGGACACGTCACAATGTAGGCCTGTTTTCTTACCTGGAAAATGGGTGACTAAGCCCTTCTCCACACCTATCCTGCATAGGATTAAAGATCAGAGGGAAAAAAAACTTCTGGAAAGAGTTTTATTGAATACCTTTGAAGGCATGAGACTGATTTTTAGCAAAATTCCTGTTGCTTAGGTGGATTATGGGAACTATGAACGTGCCTCTTGCTTCATGATTCTTGATCCAGGATGATGTAGGTGCTAAAAACAGATGCACTGCCCTTTTTAACAACTGCTTCCTTTGAAGCTCTAAATAGCTGCTTTTACCCTTGAAACCTTGTAAATTCTAGCTGATGGCCACTGGTCTCTAACATAGGTACGAAGCTGTGGATACCTAAGCCAATGCCTTAAGCCAAAAGTAGCTTCACCATGCACCAAATAATTTCAGGAGGTTTGCTCTCAGCTCATTTACCTTTTGCCCCCTGTCAGTTCAGGCTGCTAATTTCTCTGAGCCCACGCTGGTCTCTAACAAGCTTTGAGGACGCTTACTGCAGACGCATGCTACTGGGCACTGCTGCCTCGTAAATATGTATATTTCTGTTATTTTACACGTATCTCTCTGAGTACTGGCCCTGAGAGGATGCTGGTCCTCTTTAAAACGACAATATGGTATTCTTAATCTCTCTATGGAAAATAAATATAATGAAATGTACTTTTCGGGCCTTGTGCCCATGCTAATTTTCAATCCTGTGACTGACAGGATGGTCTACACTCAAAACTTCTTTCTGAAAAGTATGGCATTCAGTTATGTGTGTCAGTCCCAGGGGGTGACAATTAATGTGGTGTTGGTAGGATGCTCTGTGGCTGTGAAGGGCGAGATTTTGAAACAGAGCGTGCCAGGGAAAGCTGCGCTTTAAAAACTGGTTTTATTGTGTGTCACGTCTTTCAGTGTATACTCAGAAGATGAATGATAAACACAGGCACTTTTCTGAAATCACTCTGACAAAGAGCCCACTCCCCTGCAAATGATTGAGTGAATGAGACTAAGCCGATGTCCAAAATTTCCCTTCCCTTATTTCTGCTTTCAATCTGCAGAACAAGATTCCTTTGTGTACCAGACAGCATCTAGTCCCTGGATCAGATTCATTACAGAACATGAGCCCGGGGCCTCCTTTGGGGTTTCTCTTCCGCTAGTTAGTAAATCTGACCAGGCAGGACAGCGTTGGAATAGAGTGCAAGTGACAAAGAAAGGAAGTGAGTCTGAGACAAGGCAAAACTCCCAGACAAAGGGTGGAGAGTGCTTTTATCAGCTGCTTTGTCACTGGCCCGCTGTGTTTCAAATCTACCTTTCTGTCCTAGTTCGGAGCTGACACACACCCTGGAAGGTCTCCCACCCAAATGGAGTTTAAATAGGTCCCCCGTGCTCGGTTACTGGCTGCTTTGTTAAATGGCGAATTCCAACAGCCAATCGGACGATTCTAAATACTTTTAGTATCTCTGGAGCGTTGGCTCTGCTCCAATGACTGCTAAAAATGACAAAACACATCCATGGTTCCACGTCCCCAAAGCCCAGAGAATACGGATTGGATTTCAGTTTTTGTGATACCCACAGAGCAACGCAAAAGTCTTTGGGGAACAATAAAAGCAGCTCAAATTAGAGCTCATCGTGACATGGTGACAAGGAGTGTTGGTAAGGGGAAACTGGGAGTCATGACAGCTTGCCCTAATTCCTTTCTGTGGGTGTGCGCTTTGATTCAGGGCTGGCTCTCCACCCCAGCTTCCCCTCAGCCCTGTTTCTCCTCTGAGGACGGCTTCTGCCGCTCAACAGCTGATTGCAGTTTGGCTTAAAGCCTCTCATTGTCCCAGTCCCTTCCCACTTGGTCAAGTCAGAGATAATAGGTGTCAGGACTTTCCAAAAGGGAATGCTAATTTGTTCAATGAATGTTTTCAACATTTACTATGTACCAGGCATGAGCTTTGGGGAGCCCAAGGAGAGTGGCGCATAAAAGAGAAATTAAGATGCCCCCCACCCCCAATACTATTGATGGCATAGCCCAGGATGGATAATGTGCTACAGAGCAGTGGTTCTCTGATTTGACTGTGTTCCCATGTCACTTGGACTGCTTGCTACTGGGACTTGGGATTTGCATTCTGTTAGGTGCCCCCTTTCCTGACCTGGACCAGTTGCCATGAATTGCCTCCTCAGGCCTCCACAGTCAACCATGCCTAGGAAGATGTCTGGCTGCAGGGATGGTATGTTGAGCTCTGCAACGTGGCCTGGGACTGCAGCAAACAATCAGATGTAAACTAGACACAGCAAGGTGAGGGTCATTTCACTAGTAGCTCTAATGCTCTGGAGATGGGGGAAGGGGATGGTGATGTCTCTGCGAGAGATAAGGATATTTGAGTCTGTTTGCAGGAAGTCATAGGATTTCAATCTCTGGACTCACCTTCTGGATGCCATTTGCCCAAAAGTCACTGCCTCACTATCTTTTTAGAGAGACAGAGTGCTAGTTTCTCTTGGCAACAACTTTCATGGTATCTCAACCTCGTAGAAACTTCATCAAATCCAACTGAAGGAACAGATGTGGTGATGAACTGAAACGGGGGTGCCTTAAGAAAGATGATTGGTAAAGCTCTCACCGTGGCACACTTTCCTGAGCAGACATACCCCATGGAGATTCTGTTAGAGATGATACTATTTCAATAGGTCTCGGGTGGGGCCAGAGACCTGCGTCTCTAACCAGCTCCCAAGTGAGGCTCTGGCCTTCAGAAACCACGGAGTGTCATAGCCAAAAACTTTGAGCAAAAGTGCTTGCCTGTACGGTGGCTCCTAGGACTGCCTGGCTACTGGATGGGAGCTCCCGAACAATGATGGCAAAGATGGAGATAGGGGAAGGACAGTAATGGCAGGAAAGGCAAACATTCAGAGAAAATAATTAAATGAATATCAATTTGGGCAGCCTGGGTGGCTCAGCGGTTTAGTGCCACCTTCAGCCCAGGGCCTGATCCTGGAGACCGGGGATCGAGTCCCATGTCGGGCTCCCTGCATGGAGCCTGCTTCTCCCTCTGCTGCACTCTATCTCTCTTTCATGAATGAATGAATAAATAAAATCTTAAAAAAAAAGAATATTAATTTGAGCTAATAGAGAAGGTGAAATGGAAACAAAGATTGAGAACGGGTCATCTGAAAAAGAACACCAGGGTGGCTCAGTCAGTTAAGTATCTGCCTTTGGCTTAGGTCATGATCTCAGGGTCCTGGGATCAAGCCTTGCATTGGGCTCCTTGCTCAGTGGTGAGTCTGCTTCTCCCCCTGCTCACTTTCTCATAAGTAATAAAATCTTTTTTGAAATAAAGAACACCAATAATGTTTTTATTACATTAGTGTTCTAGAACGGTGTCTGATATGAACATAATGTGGGCCACATTGAAATTCTAAATTTTCTAGTAGTCACCTTAAAAACAGTCAAATGAGGGGCGCCTGGCTGGCTCAGTTGGTGGGGCATGCGTTTCATGATCTCATGATTATAAGTTCAAGCCATACGCTGGATGTAGAGATGACTTAAAATTGTTAGGGGTGCCTGGATAGCTTAGTCGGTTAAGTGTCCGACTCTTGATCTCCGCTCAGATCTTGATCTTAGGGTTGTGAGTTCAAGCCCCAAGCTGGGCTCCAAGCTGGGTATGGAATCTACTTAAAATAATTAAAATAAAATCTTTATTTTTTATTTTTGTTATTTTTAAAAGATTTTTATTCATGAGAGACACATAGAAAGAGGCAGAGACACAGGCTCAACCACTGAACCACCCAGGCGCCCCTAAAATAAAATCTTTAAAAAATAAAATAAAAATGAAGTAAAAAGAACCTTCAGATAAAATTAATGTTAATATATTTTAAAGATATATATTTAATGCATTTTAGTTAATAAAAGGGCTCCTGGGTGGCTCACTCAGTTAAGTGTCCAACTCATAATTTTGGCTCAGGTCATGATCTCAGGGTCGTGAGATCAAGCCCTGAGTTGGGCTCTGCATTCAGCACTGAGTCTGTTTGAGGTTTTCTCTCCCTCTCCTCCTCCCCCAGCTCATGCATGCACTCTTTCTCTCTCAAATGAATAAATCTTTAAAAAATATTTTATTTATTTTTAAAAAAGATTTTATTTATTCATTCATGAGAGACACAGAGAGAGGCAGAGACACAGGCAGAGGGAGAAACAGGCTCCATGTAAGGAGCCTGATGCAGAACTCGATCCCAGGTCTCCAGAATCACGCCCTGGGCTGAAGGTGGCGCTAAACTGCTGAGCCACCTGGGCTAATATAAATATAATATAAATATTAACCCAGTGTATCCAAAATATTATTTTGATATGTAATCAATATAAAATGATGATATCTTATATTTTATATGATGTCTTCAAAACCTGGGGTGTGTTCAATGCTAATATCAGACCATGTAGCTCCGGAATCTTGCTCCTCATTAGGGTCTAGAAGCAGCAACAGCACCATTTGGGAACTTGTTAGGAATGTGGACTCTCAGGCCCTACCTCAGACTTCCTAAATGAGAACCTGCATTTTATTAAGATCTGCAGGTAAGGGGCATCTGGGTGGCTCAGTTAGTTAAACGTCTGCCTTTGGCTCAGGTCATGATGCTGGGGTCCTAGGATCAGGCCTCCGTTGGGCTCCCTGCTCAGTGGAGCCTGTTTCTCCCTCTCCCTCTCCCTCTGCCTGCTGCTCCCCTTGCTTGTGCTCTCTCTCTCTCTCCCTCTCAAACAAACAAACAAACAAATAAATAAATAAATAAAATCTTAAAAAAAAAAATTGCAGGTGACTCAGAGGCGCAGACTCCCAAGACATTTTATTTATTTAATTTTTTTTTTCCCCAAAACATTTTACTAGAACACAGGAACCAGCAAGTTCTTCCAGCTGCTAGGACACTTTTAAAAGCTGTTGTTTCTTATGTTTATGTTTAAGAAGTTGAGGCCAGAATTCTGGAGTGCAGATTACCTGCTTGGTCATGGTCCTGTTTTCCCTTCCACAATAGGAAATAAAGTGATAGGTCTCAAAACAGTGATCTAATCAATGGTGAAGGACCAAACAGTGAACTTGACCAGGCCGATGTGCAATGGTGCAGCTTTATTTTTTTTTTTTTTATTTTTTTATTTTTTTTAATTTTTTTTTTTTTTTCGTTTATTTATGATAGTCACACACAGAGAGAGAGAGAGGCAGAGACATAGGCAGAGGGAGAAGCAGGCTCCATGCACCGGGAGCCTGATGTGGGATTCGATCCCGGGTCTCCAGGATCGCGCCCTGGGCCAAAGGCAGGCGCTAAACCGCTGCGCCACCCAGGGATCCCTGGTGCAGCTTTAAAGAGACAAATGGCCAGCTGATGGGATCAAAAGCCAAGTGAGAGGATGATTTTCTGAGAAAGGCTTAAGCATCATTCATGTTTCATAATATGTTTTGGTGCTTGTTCCCTGCAAAATGGGAGTTAAAACAAAGCAGCTACTTTCCCACCTACTCCATCTAGCTCATCCTCCTGGGCTGGTTGTCTGGAGTCCTTTCCAGGGCTGGAGCATCTCCCAGAATGGAACATCTGGGGGCTATGGCTGAGGCCTGAAACAGACCATGTCCTTTCCTGGGCTTGGGGGTTCCCTTTGAAGATAAAGCACCTTTCACTCACAGGAAGTGTTGGCAGGGAATTATTTCTCAAATAAGACAAACATAACAGATTGAGCAGGAAATGCCATGTTGAAGAATGGTCTGGTTCTGGTCTCAATTTAATAGGCTCCCTGCAGCAGAGTTCAAGAGACAACTAACGAAGTAGATGAAGAGAAAAACTTTCAATTCATACAACACTAACATCTCATTCAGTGTTTTTTTTTTTCCTTAAACAGAAAACTCTGAATCCACAGAGAATTACACCTGTCCTATTTGTGTGCATCGCTGTGATTTTCTTCTATTTATGGCATCTAACAGGAACTTTATAATTTTATCAACTACACAGTTAAATTAAGACAGAAACACAAGAAAAAACAACAGTAATAACACTCTATGTGTCCTTAAATTTTCAGACAATGCATTATTTTGGATGATAATGATGAATGAATCTATTATCATGAATGATACCTTATACATATAATTTTTAAATTTTATATATATATTTTATATATTTTAAAGATTTTATTTATTTATGAGAAACAGAGAGAGAGAGAGGGCAGAGACACAGGAAGAGGAGAAGCAGGGTCCCCGCAAGGAGCCCAATGGGAGACTCAATCCTGGACCTCCGGGATCACACCCTGAGCCAAAGGCAGACACTCAATCAGTGAGCCACCTGGGCGTTACGATATTTGTTTAGGACTTTTTTTTTTTTTTTGTATTAAAGATTTTATTTATTTATTCATGAGACACACACAGAGAGAGAGGCACAGACACAGGCAGAAGCAGGCTCCATGCAGGGAGCCTGACGCGGGATTCAATCCCAGGTCTCCAGGATCACACCCTGGGCCAATGGCAGCGCTAAACTGCTGAGCCACCCAGGTTGCCCTGTTTAGGACCTAAATGCTATCAAAGCACATTCAAATACATTATCGTATTTGACACAGATAAAGAAAAGTGATTATCTCAGGTAGATTTGGAAGAACCTTAGGTATTCCATTTTTAAAAAAGATTTTATTTGAGAGAGAGAGAGAGAGAGAGTAGGAGCACACAAGCAGGAGGAGTGGCAGAGGGAGAGGGGGAGAAGCAGGCTCCCAGCTGAGTGCAACTCAATCCCAGGAGCTGAGATCCTGACCTGAGCAGAAGGCAGATGCTTAACCAACTGAGCCACCCAGGTGCTGCTTCCATCAGGTATTCCATTTTTTAAACTAAACTTATCCTTTTTACAGCTTTTTTATCCTTTCTACTTTTAGCTTTCACGGTATCTCTAGATCTGTCGTTTCCCAGCTCCTTAAGTATTAGCTCATTTTCCTCAATTTTTTCTGGACTGTTCCTCTCATTTTTTTGTCCCTAAAAGGCCACACTGCTCTGTAGTCACTCTTGGCTTCATGATTTACTCATTGTGCAGCTTTGGCCACATTTCCTCATCTGTAAAGTACCACCTAGGGTGAGAAGAAAAAGTAATGTCTCTACTACATAGAACCCTTAGGAGTACTTTGGATCCCTAAACTAAAAGCTGAAGAGCCTTTGACTAACACATCACATAAATTGTGGTCTTATCTCATAAACTTAATCTGAAACAGATTATTTCATAGGCTTTTTACAAAAAAATTTATTTAAGTAATCCCTACACCCAACGTGGGGCTCAAACTCATGACCAGGAGATCAAGAGTCCCATGTTCTTCCAACTGAGCCAGCCAGGCACCCCTTTGTAGACTTCTTATTTATTTATTCATGAGAGACAGAGAGAAAGAGAGAGAGAGAGAGAGAGAGAGAGAGAGGCGCAGAGACACAGGCAGAGGGAAAAGCAGGCTCCATGCAGGGAGCCTGATATGGGATTCAATCCGGGGTCTCTAGGATCAGGCCCTGGGCTGAAGGCGGCGCTAAACTGCTGAGCCACCAGGCTGCCCTGTAGACTTGTTTTAGGGCACAGAGTGAAAGGCATCTAGAATGGTGACCTGAAAATTATTTCATCTGGTATGGTTCAATTTAAGATTAGTACTTGAAAACCATGAAATGACCAAAGATGTGCTATTTGGTGAGGTCATAATTGTGGTCTATGAAATCAGGTGCCAAGGAGATAATTATAATGCCAAGAATACAGTTTGACTTCCTTAGCAGGCTCACATGGAAAGATAAATCACCACCTTCATCCAAGCAAGTCCTGGCTTAAACATGGAGATCTTTAGGAATTATCTGATAGAGTAAGAAAAATCGTGAAAGACAAAAAGGTGACAAAGTTTATATTTTAATATACGTCTGATGATTTCATGTTTAACTAGATTTAAAGTTTTAAGTTCCTCTTTTTTTTTTTTTTTCCTGCTGTGAAGAACTGTACCCCCCTCTCCCGCCCCCTATGACAGTTTGGACATAACCACCAAAGAGTAGCAATGCTGGGGTTAAGAGACACTAAATCCACAAGCCACACAGCATGGTCTTATCCCCATCAAGTCAAAGATCTCCACTCAAAAGTCAGTTTGAAGCCTTCAAGGTCAAAGAGATACTCCAGTAATTTGATGTTAAAAATAAAATTATATAGTGACCATATCACCATAAAGGCCATAAAATAGTGGTGTCAGTTACATACAAGTAGTGCAAAGTCTCTAGGATGGGATTAAAGTCTTAGGGTGGTTTAGATTAGATGAATAGCTATTACACTTAATGCATTTACTGGAATTTTTCAAGCCTCCTACTTCTGTTTCCTATATTCAGAAATAATGTCTCTGGACTTTAACACAGAGAGAGGCAGAGACACAGGCAGAGAAGCAGGCTCCATGCAGGGAACCCGACGATCCCAGTCTCCAGGATCACACCCCGGGCTGAAGGCGGCGCTAAACCGCTAAGCCACCGGAGCTGCCCTGTCTCTGGACTTTAAAAACTACCTTTTTAGCTGTTTATAAAGCTTTGAGAGAGGTATTTTTTTCTCTTTAGTCCAAAGAGTCAAAGGCAATTTCCAATGACTTTTTTTAAGACCCATCCAAAGAGCTTAGCGTAAAATATGGTATGAGCAACCTTATCAAAATATTTCACCACATTAGCAAGATAATTTGGTTAGCCAGAATATTGCTCTTCTTATACTGTCTTATTAAGACATTAATAGATAAAAAGTTATCTAAAACCACACAGCCAAAACCAAAAAACCAAAAGCCCACATGCTTAAACTGAACAGAACCCATCTGACTTTGTGGCCAAAAGTGAACATTTCTGCCTCTTGCATGGTTAGGAAATAATGGCTAGTACTCAATTTAGGGGTTAATATTTTTCTTGTAAGGAAATACAACTCTGTCTGCTTGGGGATGTCTCAGTAATTCACAATTTTCAGTTCTTCAGTTCTTCTGAGTGTAAAAGATTCTATGATGTCTCAAGTAATAGGTTTTGTGACTAACTGAAATCAGTGTTGACTTTTTTTTTTTTTTTTTGGTGGGCTTGAAACATGGTCAGTGAAATCAGCAGCAGAGCCATGTGCTTAAAATCAGTTTGATTTCAGTTAGGTATTATATGAGCCTAGTATTGACGGATGGGACTCACAGTGGGGCGGGGTGGGGCTTAAATTTATTTAAGCTTGAAATCTTTCATACACAGATGGGGCTTTGGATACAGACTGAATTTTTTGTTTGAGACCTAATTACGAGGAGGCTCAGGGGACACGGAATGCCCTGCAGATCTGTCATTCTTGCCAACAGATCGCGTGTGTCCTGGCTTCTCAGCCACTTCTACACGAGGGGGCCAGCCAAGGTCCTTTACTTCGGACCCTTGGAGGGGGCAATACAAGAGCTGGCCTTAAAGCTTAACTAGTCTTGAGAATGTGAACTGAACAGAGAGGATGAAATGGCCTGGGTCCACACAGAAGCACATGGATTCTCTGGGGCTGACACCTACCATACGCCAGTCTGAAACAGCACCTGCTGCGTGCAAAAAGCTCCATAAAACTCTGCTGAACAAAGGCAATGAAGGTGGTTCCGTTTCTTCTTGGGCCTCAGTGCAACTGCTTTCTCCAGGCCAGCGGGCTGCCCTCCCCTCCTCACCCAGGCCCTGGAAGAACCCCAGGGCCGACCCCTAGCAGTCTAGGGTAAACCAAGTGCAGAGAAAACTTAGCTTAGCGTCTGGGCCAGCTGCACCTCACCGCCAGCGGGGCTTCAGGTCAACTGGTTGTGCGACTCGGGTCGCGTGCTGGGTCGTCCCAACATCCGGTCCTTTCTCCAGAGCCCTTGACATTCGTGGGCAACCGTAGGGGTTGGCTGGCTTCTCTACCGACGCTTACCTGGCCTCAGGGCTGGCCTCCCACCCGCAACGGCTGGGGCAAAGCGAACCACGACCTGTGGCTCGCAGGCGCGGGCCTGCGTCCGCGCACGCGCAGTCCTTCCGCCGTGGCTGCCCCCGCTCGCGCCAGGCTCATTCTTGCCAACTGCGCATGCGGGAGGCGGGCACTTCTTTTCGCGTGGCGTCCGTAGCATTGCAGAGAACCAAACAGATCAGAGGACTTTGGCAGAAGCCCCGCCTCCTTTCATTTCCCGGGCGTCGGACCTCCCTGGGCGTGAGGGGCGGGGAGGGGGGAAGGGGAGGTCGCCGCGCGCGTCGCGGCGCGGCCGTCTCCGCCTCCTTTGCAGCAGCCAATCCCGCAGGCAGGGCGCCGGGCGCGCGCACGCTCTCTGGAGTTGAACGGCCGCGAGAGGCCGCTGCCCGACCCTGACATCGGCTGTGGGAGCAGCGGCCAGGTAAGCGGTCGCCGGACGAGGCTTGGAAGACACGGCCTCGGGAGAACCCCAAGTGTCCTGAGGACTCTAGGGCGGGGGAGGACGACGGCCACGCCACGCAGCCCCCGCCTCACCCCTGCGGCGTGTGGGGGCTTCGCCCGCGGCCGTGGCCTTTTCTAGACTCCGTGCCCTTGAGTGACACCCGCGCGGCCCAATCGCAGAGCGCTTCTTCCCGAGGGGCGGAGGCCTGTGGGATTTTTCTTCTTTTTTTTTTTTTTGGACGGTCTTCCTTAGTTTACTTTGGGAATCATGATAGAAGTTATTGGAGCCGTGGCTTTTCCTCCCGCCTCCCCGCAGCCTCCGGGGTAGGCGGCTGCGTTCGGTGGCTCTCCCTCGCCATCCCCCTTTGACCCGAGAGCCGCCAGGCGCGTTGAGGTCTGCCTGCGAGGGCGAGGAGGTCGGGATCTGGCCTCAAAACCTCTGGAATTTTCTCTTCCTTACCATCCCCGCCCCCCCCGCCCCCGGCTTCCAGCAAAGCGCAGCGCCGGTTTCACTTCCTTAGGGTCCGCAGACCCCGATTTGGTCTTTTGTTTTCTTTACCCCCCTGGGGTCATGGGGACCAAGAGCACAACATTTCGTTACCGGGACATACAAAAATGTCTCCTGTGTTTGTATCAATTGTCCATCGAGTTTTGTTTTATATTGTCTTTTTAAAAGAAATTTCGCATTTATGTCGTGGTCCCCCCCCACCTTCTTCCTTCCCGCCCCCATCCCCACCCCCTCCACCGCTGGAGAAGCATCTTTGCATCTCAAGTGGTTTTCCTTCTGCATCTTCCGCATCCGGATTATCTTGGCGGTGCTGGAGGTGGTGGAGGATAATAGATGGGGTTGCAGATCCAGGTCCCTGGAGAGCTTGTGTTTTCCCAGTAGAAGAGCAGGGTGATTTGAATCCAGGTATTTTCGTTGCCAGTTGGAAGATGCAGCTCCGGACTTTTTCAATACCCCACTTGTGGTTGGCGATGGGCTGAGCCCCCGGGGAGAAATCCATTTAGGTAGGTCTGGTTACCCTTGGCTTTCACAAACCTTTATCTCCCTGAAGGAAATGGTTCTTTTATGAAGTGATTTTTTTTTTTTTTTTAAGGTTGTGCTTTATAAAACTAGTCCCTAGGAAGTGGAATCAGAATACTAGGTGGTTTTCCTCTCTTGCACTCTCTAAACTTTATATCTTGTAAGAGGCATAGATTTTTGTTTTTCTCTTGCTCCTTCACTTTCTTTTTTTTTTTTAAGAATTTATTTATTCATGAGAGACACAGAGAGAGAGAGGCAGAGACATAGGCAGCGGGGAGCCTACTGTGGGACTCTATCCCAGGACCCCAGGATCAAGACCTGAGCCAAAGGCAGACAGACTCTCAACCACTGAGCCACCCAGGCACTTGTTCCTTCACTTTTTAAAAAAATACATGAATTCCCTAAGAAGGAAGCATGGTGTTTGATTTGTTATAGCCAGTTTGCCTCCATACACCTAGCATCAGTTAACCTGCATCAATTAATCAGGTTTTTTTAGTTGACCAGGCAAATTGTTTTTAAAAAAGTAATACATGCATAGAGTGCAAAATGCATTTCTTCCACCCCTACCTTCCAGCCAATGGAGAAACAACCATTTGATTGGCTGTGTTGAATACCAAATTAAATACTAAGACGTTCTGATTTATCTATTTGAGGTATAGATCAACAAGCATGGATCCTTGGTAGAACTTAATAAACAAATGAACAAAGCATATAAGTATTCCAATTGTTAGAGTAGAATTGTGTCTAGAAACTTAATAATTAAACACATAAAATTCTGAAATACTACAGGGAAAAGATGATGCTACTTTTTTTGCAAATGATCCTTATTGTAGATTTTTGAGATATAATTCACCTCATAAAATGCATCCCTTTGGGCAGCCCGAGTGGCTCCAGTGGCTCCAGTGGCTACCATCTTTGGCCCAGAGGCATGATTCTGAAGACCAGGATCAAGTCCCACATCTGGCTCCCTGCGAGGAGCCTACTTCTCCCTCTGCCTGTGTCTCTGCCTCTGCCTCTCTGTCTCTCTCTCTCTGTCTCTCATGAATAATAAATAAAATCTTAAAAAAAAAATAAAATGCATCCCTTTAAAGTGTACAATTCATAGGTTTTTAGTGTATTCACAGATGGGTTATGTAGCCATCACCACTATATAATTCCAATACTTTTCATCACCCCCAAAATAGACTCCATACCCATTTTTGGTCACTTCTGTTGTCTCTTTCCCCCAACTTCTGGGAACCATAAATCTACTTTTTGTCTCAAGAGATTTGCTCATTCTAGATTTTTCACATAAATGGAATCCTACACCATGTGATCTTTTACTGAGTTTCTTTTACTTAAACGTAATACTTAAGTGTTTATCCACATTGTAGTATGTATCAATATTTCATTCTTTTTTTTTTTTAAAGATTTTATTTATTCATATGAAACACAGAGAAAAGCAGAGACATACGCAGAAGGAGAAGCAAGCTCCCTGCAGGGAGCCTGATGCGGGACTCCATCCCAGGACCCCAGGATCACAACCTGAGCTGAAAGCAAATACTCAACCACTGAGCCACCCAGGCACCCCTATTTCATTCCTTTTTATGGTTGAGAAATATTCCATTTTATGTATATAATACAGCACATTTGTTTTTCTGTTCATCAATTGATGAACATGTGGGCTGTTTGCATTTTGACTATTAAACTGTTGCTCTTCTTACTGTAGACTTGTATAAAAGGATGAAGATTGCCAAAGTAGTGAAAAGACAGTTGCTAGGTTTAGTGGCTTTTTATAGTATATTTTTCCTCCATTCATTTTCAGACTCTTGGGAGCTTAGAATATTTCACAGTTCTGAATGTTAGCAACTGAAAATGCCTGTAGACGATGAAGCATCTGAAGATGACTCGGATTCAGTTTCTTCAAACATTGAAAGAACCTACATTTTCAAATAAGAGAGTATAACAATTTCTGTACACTATGGAAGATTTTGATTTGGTGAAATCCTTACGAAAAACTTCATGTTCTGTAGAATCTGATATAAAAAATTCTCCCCCTTTTGGACTGAACTTAAATACTAATAGGTAAGAATGGGATAGGTAGATTTTTATTTTATTAATGTAACAACAAATCAAAATAAGTTTATTTGCATAATTTACCCAAATAGTGTCATAGTTTTTTGTTCCCATTTAAATAACAACAACAGCTGGTGACCAGGAACTGTTCAGGGATAAGTTGTTTAAGTTGAGAGTAGTTTCAGTCTTTCTCTGTTTTTCATTTATCCCAGAGGCCATGTCCTTTTGCGTGGGAACATTGTGAAAAAGAAATTTCCCTAATTATAGTTCTCTTTACACTTTTTAAAATTTCTTTTTTTTTTTAAATATTGTTTTACTTTTAAAAATTTCTGATAGATTATAAGCATTTCTTTAAAATTTAGTTGCCTAAATATTTCTACATTTTAAATGTTTAATATTTCAGAACTACCTCACCTATGTGGGAAAGTAGCAAAGTTGAATATTAGGAAGTAAGCAAAAAAACATACCTTAGTGGACAAAAATAGATGCTGTCGAACAATGCATTTTATGCATTTTCTTTTTTTTTTACAGTTTGTTTGTTTGTTTGTTTGTTTATTTATTTATTTATTTATTTATTTGAGACACAGAGAGGCAGAGGAAGAAGCAGGCTTCCCTGCAGGGAGCCCGATGCAGGACTTGATTCCGGGACTCTAGGATCACGGCACACACTCAACCACTCAGTCACCCAGGTGTCCCTTGCATTTTCGTTTTAAACTATCCCATTTTTTAAAAAAGATTTATTTAGTCATGAGAGATACACAGAGTGAGAGGCAGAGACATAGGCAGAGGGAGAAGCAGCCTCCATGCAGGGAGCCCAATATGGGACTCGATCCTGGGACCCAGGATCATGGCCTGAGCCAAATGCAAATGCTCAACTGCTGAGCCACCCAGGCATCCCTTGTTTGATTTGTTTTTATTTAGAGCCTATTTGCTCTCATTTTGTACATAATCTGAAAAATGTGATTATTTGATTTCTAAATTTCTGGTACTTAAAAACAGTAAAGAGGCAGAGCCCAAGAGAGAGGAGACCAGCTATAACAAGCAGGTACAATGAAGCAACAACACAGCAGTCTGGGGCCTACTGGTAAAGGGTCAAATGTCTTTATGTGTTAGAGCGAGCTTGAGCAGGGAGAGAGGGAAAAAGGAAAAAGTAGACTCTGCTCATCAGGGAGCTCGATGTGGGGCTTGACCACAAACCCTAGGATCACCGCCCGAGCTGAAGGCAGATGCTTAACCAGCTGAGCCATCTAGGTGTCCCTAACCATAATAGATCTTAAAGAAATTGTGTATAGTAAATAAATTCATTAATTTTTTTTAGATTTTTTTTTAAGATTTCATTTATTTATTCATAAGAGACAGAGAGAGAGAGGAGAGAGGCAGAGACACAGACCGAGGGAGAAGCAGGCTCCATGCAGGGAGCCTGATGTGGGACTTGATCCCAGGACTCCAGGATCACACGGGTGTGAAGGCAGATGCTAAACCGCTGAGCCACCCCGGGATCACCAATTTTTAAAAGATTTTTAAAAAGATTTTATTTATTTATTAGAGAGAGCCTGAGCACAGGGAGGGAGAAGCCAGCTTTCCACCGACGAGAGAGCTTGTCTTGGGGCTCAGTCCCGAGACCCTGAGATTGTGACCTGAGCTACCCAGGCACCCCTAAATGCATTAATGGTTTTTAAAAAAATTTTATTTATTCATGAGAGACAGACAGAGAGAGAGAGGGAGAAGCAGGCTCCATGCAGGGAGCCCGATGTGGGACTCCATCCCAGGTCTCCAGGATCATACCCTAGGCTGAAGGCGGCACTAAACCACTGAGCCACCTGGGCTTCCCTAAATGCATTAATTCTCTAAAAAGTTTGTTCATTCTCTTCCCTCCTTTGGAGGAATTTAAAGCAGTTTACAAGAACATATGAAACAAGAATGCAGAGTAAAAGCAGGGGAAATGTGTGTGGGAAATGGTCCAGGAGAGATGTCTGCCTTTGTAATCTATACCCACATAGTGAAAGTCTTTTTCCTGTATCATTTGGTGGCCCCCCCCCTTAAAAATATTTTATTTAAAAATTTATTTTTATTTTTATTTGTTTAAAGATTTTACTTATTTATTCATTAGAGACAGAGAAGCAGAGACACAGGCAGAGAGAGGCTTCTCGCAGGGAGCCCGGTACAGGACTCAATACCAGGACCCTGGGATCATGCCCTGAGCCAAAGTCAGATGCTCAACATCTTGATCCACCCAGGCACCCCTAAAATTTTTTTAAAATGTAATCTCTACCTCCAGCATGGGGCTTGAACTTACTACCCCAAAATCAAGAGTCATGTGTTCCACCAACTGAGCCAGCTGGATGCCCCCTAATTGTGCCTTTCTAATGAAATTATGTAACTGAACTTGTCTCTCTTTTCATTGTGACTGGCAGTTAAACCTGTCAAATTTAGACTTGATTATTATTCAACCGTGTTAAACCCATTATGGACAACATGTATGTTATTTCCCTTGAATTTTTATTAATCTTTCTCTGATCTTCCTCATTGCTATTTTTTCTGTTATTTTCTTGAGGGTGTTTTGTTTTTTTAATGAATTCTTTTTTTTTTTTTTTTTTTTAAGATTTTTATTTATTCATGAGAGAGAGAGAGACAGGCAGAGAGACAGGCAGAGGGAGAAGCAGGCTCCATGCCGGGAGCCCGACTCAGGACTGGATCCTGGGACCCCACGGTCATGCCCTGGGCCAAAGGCAGGCACTAAACTGCTGAGCCACCCAGGGATCCCCTTTTTAATGAATTCTTTATGAAACAATGTAGGGTATCGATAAATAAATGAGAATGACCTCTTAGACTGGATTTTATTTTATTTTTTATTTTTTATTTTTTATTTTTATTTTTTTTTAAAGATTTTATTTATTTACTCATAGAGACAGAGAGAGAGAGGCAGAGACACAGGCAGAGGGAGAAGCAGGCTCCATGCAGAGAGCCTGACGTGGGACTCGATCCAGGGTCTCCAGGATCACGCCCTGGGCTGCAGGCGGCGCTAAACCGCTGCGCCACCGGGGCTACCCCCAGACTGGATTTTATTTATTTATTTATTTTTATTTATTTTTTTTAAGTTTTTATTTATTTGTGATAGTCACAGAGAGAGAGAGAGAGGCAGAGACACAGGCAGAGGGAGAAGCAGGCTCCATGCACCGGGAGCCCGATGTGGGATTCGATCCCGGATCTCCGGGATCGCGCCCTGGGCCAAAGGTAGGCGCCAAACCGCTGCGCCACCCAGGGATCCCCAGACTGGATTTTAAACAGAGTTTATTGTCCTTAATTATGCTTTGTGTTTTTATAAAGCAAATCTGAAATAACTTCCTCTCAAGTTTGGGAAAGCAGTCTTCCTGGAAAGAATCAGTGCTATTTTACACAATGAATAGGCTAAGTCCTGAATATTTGCTGCTAATTTGCTTGGCACAGCTTTTATTCAAAGATAGTTCAAAGATAAGCATCGGCTTATCAAGCCCACTTTGGGGGATCCAATTAACAAGACTTGACTACAGTCTGGCCAGTAGAGAAAGAATCTTCACTACAAAAAAAGGGCTGTTCTTACAGTAGAGTGAAATAATCCTCTGGAATGATTGAGATTGGAGAAGCTGGGACCTTTTTCTTATTGTATAGCAGAAACTTCTATTTTCTGCTAGTGCTTTGGAGTGTTCTCTCACTTCTGGAGGTCTTTCTGTGGGGTTCTTTAAAGAAATATGTGCTGTCTTTTTACTGCTGTTTTCCTTTTGTGGACAAATGTGATCAGATTTTAAACAAATGAGATGCCCTTAAGAAGGATTAAATATCAGTGGTTTTGTACTACTCTGCTAAACTTGAACTGCTGAATTATTCAACACTTTGTAGAATGAAGAAAACCATTTGAATTATTTATGTTTCAACAGAAGTAGTCCCCACCTTAGTACAAATGGGGTATCCTCTTTCTCAGGGAAGACCAGACCATCTGTAATTCAAGGTCCACTTGAAGTCCTCACCTCTTTAATGCAAGAGCTACAAAACAGTGGAAAGACTGATTTGGAACTTTGGAAAAACTGTGAGGTATCTAGTTTTGTTTTATTTGTGGAATTTTAAAAAATATATTTGTAAATGTGCCTCCACTAAACTCTAAATTAATAGAAGTTTATATGTTAAAGAGTATGATATTATTGCTATAATAAAGTGATCAAATATAGTAATTGGGGAGCAACATTGAACGAATAAGAAAAAAGATGATCAAAAGTATGTTTGAACAAATATTGGTGATTAGACTCTGTAATTTATATTTTATTTTATTATTTTTTTTTATTTTTTAAATTTTATTTATTAAGTCGTGGGAGACAGAGAGGCAGAGACATAGGCAGAGGGAGAAGCAGGTTCCCTGTGGGGAACCCGATGTGGGACTCGATCCCTGTACTCCGGGATCACACCCTGAGCAGAAGGCAGACGCTCAACCACTGAGCCACCCAGGCGTCCCAGTAATTTATATTTTAAAGGTCAACTAAAATGCTAGCTTTGTTCAGGGAAGTGAAAATTCCAGTATTATAAAAGATTTTATTTATTTATTCATGAGAGACAGCGAGAGAGAGAGGTGCAGAGACACAGGCAGAGAAAGAAGCAGGCTCCATGCTGGGAGCCCAATGTGGGACTGGATCCCGGGTCTCCAGGATCACACCCTGGGCCAAAGACTGTGCTAAATTGCTAAATTGCTGAGCCACCTGGGCTGCCTTACTGTTACTAATTCTAATGTTTTAAGTAATTCATACAGAATTGTTATCGTTTTGAAAAACCCAAATCCTTTGAAATATTTTGATTACTTCTAAATTAAGGTGTCTATTTAGTAATGCCTTATCACATGTAGTTGTGATATATTGAATTATGTTGATTTTTCATATTGGTAGTTCTTTCTTTGGTCCATAGGTTTTTTATTTTATTTATTTATTTATTTATTTATTTATTTATTTATTTATTTATTTATTTTTGGTCCATAGGTTAAATTGTGATATAAACATTTAACAGTTAAGAGAATACATAAATTTTGTTTCACAGAAAAATGCACTAGTTAGATTTTTCCAAGGCTGGATTTGGTAATGCTTTATAAAAATGTATAAAACATTATTATTATTAAATTCTTTAGGGAACAATGGCTTTTAAATGTTTATCATACTTTTAAGATCATTATTTATGTTATTTTCCAAATGTATTATACACGGAATGAAGGAATACCCCTGGTTTAAGGTTCAGTAGGAGCCACCCCTAAGTATAATTATTTGTATTCATTATCCAGAATCATTGAAGTTATAAAAATGACCAATTATTATTGAAGACTTTAAGAAAATTCAGTTATGTTCTGTACAGTTTTTATATTTTTTCTGTATGATAATCAGTATATGCTAAAGTAAGAGACCTATAGAATGATGTAATTAAAAATGGAATGTTTTGTGAAATGTTTACCATAATATACTTACTCATTAGCTTATGAACCTGTATTAATTAGCATGCTTTTAAAAAAATAAGGCATTACTCTTCTGGCAAATTCACAGTTTATTTATTTTATTTATAAAAGATTTATTTATTTATTCAGAGAGAGAGAGAGAGAGGCAGAGACACAGGCAGAGGGGAGAAGCAGGCTCCACGCAGGAAGCCTGATTCGGGACTCTATCCTGGGTCTCCGGGATCACACCCCAGGCTGCAGGCGGCGGTAAACCACTGTGCCACCGGGGCTGCCGGCAAATTCACAGTTTAATTAGAAAAATGTTACTTTTAGTACTTTGAAATGGGCATCTTAGTTTCAGAATATATTTGTGAATTTAAGATACAGTTTTTTGGGGCACCTGGGTGGCTCAGTGGTTGAGCGTCTGCCTTTGGCTCAGGTTGTGGTCCTGGAGTCAAGTCCTGCATTCGGCTCCCCATAGGGAGCCTGCTTCTTCCTCTGCCTGTGTCTCTGCCTCTCTCTCTGTCTGTCATGAATAAATAAATAAACCTAAAAAAACCCACCAGATTTTTATAAGCCAGCATTCCAACCAGATACTTACACTTTAACATTTGAACCAGTTTCTATATACCCCTTCTCCTTCAGCTGTGATACAATACTATTATTTTATTATGTTTAATAATAATTGACTACTTAATTTTTGTAATGTAGACATGTAATTGATTATTCAGTGAATAGTTTTTTTTTTAAATTTATTTATTCATTTGAGAGAGAGAGACTGTGCCCGTGTTTGCACAAGTAGTGGGGAGGTGCAGAGGCAGAGGGAGAAACAGGCTCCCCGCTGAGCAGGGAGCCCATTGGGGCTCTACCCTAGGATCCCAGGATCATGACCTGAGCTGATGGCAGATGTATAACTGAGACACCCAGGTGCCCCCCACTCAATAGTTTAAGATACTTCTTTCTTTGACAGAATATGAAATATCCTTCTAGTCATTTCAGTAGAATTTCCACAGTGTATTAGTGTGTTTTGTGTCATACAAAAAAAACCAAAATCTTCTGATGTTTTAGTGTGTACCATTTTAGGAAGAATTGGAAGGCTAAGGATTGTGCAAGTCTTATTCCTGACTCTTCCCTAAATTTCGTGCTTTCATCTTCATTTCAGAAATAGTAACATTTCTCTGATTTCTACCATTTATAAGGGAAAATCTATGTTATTTATTTTTTTTTTTTTAATTTATGATAGTCACACAGGGAGAGAGAAAGAGAGGCAGAGACACAGGCAGAGGGAGAAGCAGGCTCCATGCACTGGGAGCCCGATGTGGGATTCGATCCTGGGTCTCCAGGATCGCGCCCTGGGCCAAAGACAGGCGCCAAACCGCTGCGCCACCCAGGGATCCCGAAAATCTATGTTATTAAAACAAAACATAAAACCTTCTGTGGAGCTCAGAGCTCTGGAGATCTGATTTCTTTAGAATTTCTTTCTAAAACCTCTTCCCTGAAATTCCTTTTTTTTTTTTTTATATAGATTTTATTTATTTAATCATGAGAGACACAGAGAGAGAGACACAGAGACACAGGCAGAGGGAGAAGCAGGCTCCATGCATGCAACCTGACGTGGGACTCGATCCCGGGGCTCCAGGATCACGCCCTGGGCCAAAGGCAGGCGCCAAACCGCTGAGCCACCCAGGGATCCCCTCTTTCCTGGAATTCTTAAGTTTATTGTTGCTTAACCTTGAGAAGGTTATACATTTTGATTCATGGAGAATAATTTTTAACACATTTACATAGAATTTAATATATTCTTAAATATTTGCTGTTTCTAATATTTCTGTAATGGTAAATTTTTAAAGCACATTATTAGCTAATTTGTCTTAATTCATTATTTTAGCACTTAGGGTTACTGATTATGTATGAAAGAGCAATGGTTATATGGTAATAGTTACTGTAAGTGTACCATTTATTATCTATTTGCCAAGCAGTAAACACTTTTTGTCAGTGGTTTTCAACCTCATTAGACCCAAAGCCCTCATTTTATAATTTTACAATTAAATTACTAATTTACAAATACATTTTACAATTTTAAAAATAACATCTGCTGATATTATCCTGAAGTGAACTTCACAAATATATCCTGCATGTACCCACCTCAAAAACTATCATCCTCTTAACTGTGACATGGAGGAGGAATAAAAACTTATTTATAATATCAAAACAGATATTTCAGTATATAAGTTCTCAGGTACATCCACGTTAGAAGACAAAATGAAGCACAGTCAGGGGTTTGTATGTAGACTCACCAGGACGGCAGCAGCTGCAGACATGGACTGATACAACTGTATTGTATTGATGATCCAGCATGGCATTTGGTGACTTGATTTTCTTTATTTCTTTTTTGTGTGTGTGTGTGTGTGTGTGTGACTTGATTTTCTGAAATGGTGATCAATTTCTGATCAAGCTCTGAGACAAACTTTAACATCTTTGTGGTTGGATTCCTAGACAATTTGGTGATTGGAAAGCTGTGCAAAATACATGGTATTTTTATAATATAAAATGGACACAATAGTTTTTCATTGTTGGGGACTGTCCTGTGATTTGAATCCCTGGACTGCCCACTAAGTGCTGGTAGTGCCTTCACTATCTTTGTGACAGTCATGACCTCACAGGTTTTCAAAATACAGTTCCCCCATTGAGATCACTGCTTCACATGCATCATGTTTGAATTTAAAATTTAATCCTCCCAGCCACCTATGAAGTATTACTCTTCTCATTTTTTTTTAAAATTTTTTATTTATTTATTTATGATAGTCACACAGAGAGAGAGAGAGAGAGAGAGAGAGGCAGAGGCGCAGGCAGAGGGAGAAGCAGGCTCCATGCACCGGGAGCCCGACGTGGGATTCGATCCTGGGTCTCCAGGATCGCGCCCTGGGCCAAAGGCAGGCGCTAAACCGCTGCGCCACCCAGGGATCCCTCTTCCCATTTTATGAATTCATAAGAAGCACAAGTGAAATTTACTTGTTGAAGACCACACAGTTTATTAGTGGAGAGCTGGGAATCCCTAGGATGTCAAAGCCAATGGGATACTTATGAGGCCAGACTACAGCAACCCCTTTTAGGCTAATAGCATCAAAAGCTGTGTGCAGGGGAAAGCTTTAGTTAGATGCTCAAATTCTCCAAAAGTATGTAAATCGCAGGTCATATAATTAATTTTAGTTAGAAATGAATAATAGTAATTCTGTGAGTAATGTTATTTGCTGCATTTATAATGTTCTTAAATATGTTTATTGAAAATTAGAATATTATAAAATCTGACTAGGAGAACAAAATCTTCTCTACCAGTTTATATCTTGGGTAAGCCCTATTCATTTGTATCCTAAATAAGAAAATGATAATAAGGATGGGATTAACATTAAGTATGTCACATAATATGAAGCCATATTTTTTTGGTTATGTATGTTAGTCTGTCATTGTAGTTTTGTTTTGTTGTTATTGTAGTTTAATACTGTGTTATTAATAACTTTATCAGGTTAAAATAACGCCTAAAGTATTTCTTAAGTTAGTGTAACTTAATAAGAAAACTGTTGCCTGATTTCTTGTTACTTCATGTTTACTTCATGTTGTAGATAAATTGAGAAGATAAGGATCTGAATTTGATATAGTCTACCTTAACCTGAAGCTAGGTGATTTGGAATTAATACTAGCTATCAGTACTGTTCTATTTCAATTTGAAGGTTTCCTTTTCCTTTTTTTTTTTTTAAGATTTTATTTATTTATGCATGAGAGACAGAGAGAGAGAGAGGCAAAGACACAGCCAGAGGGAGAAGCAGGCTCCATGCAGGGAGCCCAATGTGGGACTCGATCCTTGGTTTCTAGAATCCCACCCTGGGCTGAAGGCGGCGCTAAACCGAGCCACCAGGGCTGTCCTGAAGGTTTCCTTTTCTAATCCTGAGTTTTTACTTTCTTCTCTTTAATACTGTTATATAGCTTTCTTTCTTTTTTTTTTTTTTTTGTTTTGTTTTTTTTTTTGGTAAACTATTTATTTATGAGAGACACACAGAGAGAGGCCGAGACACAGAGGAAGAAGCAGGCTCCTCTCAGGAAGCCCGATGTGGGACTAGATTCCTGGACCTGGGATCTCACCCTGAGCTGAAGGCAGATGTTCAACTGCTGAGCCACCCAGGCATTCTTGTTATATAAGTTTCAACTTAATTCTGCTCTGTTGTGGTTATAGAACTGGCTTTCAGCATTAATCTGAAGGGCCTCTAGATTGTGTAGTCTGTAGTACCAAGAAAAAAATCAGCTACAAATTCACATTATTTTTAAATATTTTATTTATTTATTCATGAGAGACACATAGAGAGACACAGGCAGAGGGAGAAGCAGGCTCCATGTAGGGAGCCCGATGTGGGACTCGATCCCGGGTCTCCAGGATCAGGCCCCAGGCTAAAGGCAGCACTAAACTGCTGAGCCACCTGGGCTGCCCCTCCCCCCCCCCCTTTTTAGTAATTCTATCCCCAACGTGAGGCTCTAACCTCAGGGCCCCAAGATCAAGAGTTGCATTTTCTACTAACTGAGCCAGCCATGGGCCCCTGAAATTCCATTTTTATACACTCAGACTGTCTGAGTGCCCACTCTTTCCTTGCATTGTGTCCTAGATGCTGGAGACAGGTTAACAAAGTGAACAAGATGCTCTCTCATGCGGTAAATGTTATAAAGGCAATACACAGGATGACAGAGAGCAACTGTAGAATGGTTTGGGGAAAAAGCTATCTTTGAGAGGGTGACAGTTAAGCTGAAATTGCAGAAAGGCAGAAGCATAAGAGCAAAGAACTTTCTGGGTAGAGGGTACAGTGACAAAGCTTTTGAGGTAGAAGACAGTTTTGGCATGTTTAGGGAAAAGGTAGAGGCCAGTGAGGCTGGTGTGCACTGAGAGAGGGAAAGAGAGGGATTAGATTGGGAGTTGTGCACAGGCCAGTTCATTCAGTGCCCTATAAGGAAGACAGGAGAACAGTTGAAAGGTGTTTTTTTTTTTTTTTTTTTTTAGTTGAAAGGTTTTATTTTTTTATTTTTTATTTTATTTTTTTTAATTTTTATTTATTTATGATAGTCACAGAGAGAGAGAGAGAGAGAGGCAGAGACATAGGCAGAGGGAGAAGCAGGCTCCATGCACCGGGAGCCTGATGTGGGATTCGATCCTGGGTCTCCAGGATCGCGCCCTGGGCCAAAGGCAGGCGCCAAACCGCTGCGCCACCCAGGGATCCCTAGTTGAAAGGTTTTAAACAGGGAAGCTATTTTTCATTTTAGCTATTTATTCACATTGTGTATTATTGCATAAAGTCTGTTACTGAGAGTACACTAGCCTTTTTTTTTTTTTTTTTTAAGATTTTATTTATTCATGAGAGACAGAGAGACAGAGAGAGAGAGGCAGAGACCCAGGCAGAGGGAGAAGCAGGCTCCATGCAGGGAGCCTGATGTGGGACTCTATCCCAGGACTCCAGGATCATACCTCAAGCCAAAGGCAGGCATTCAACCACTGAACCACCCAGGCATCCTTGAAAGTACACTAACCTTGAGACTGAATTTAGCCTCTGGAGATCTCCTTGCCCCCTTTTCTGCTATGTTTTTGTAGCCTGGTTATGAGTACTGGCTCCTCTTGAGAGTCACTTTGGATCAGGACCTAAAAGTGACTGGAGGGCATGCTAGGCCAGTTCACAGTGAATTTTTCATTCCTTTTTCAGCTGTAGTGCTTAAAAAACACTTCAGTATCTGACTTGAAAACTTTTTTTTTGTTTTTGTTTTTACTTAAATAACAAATTGGGGATTTAATTCCTATAATACTAAATTATTTCTTGTTTTAAGGTGTGGGATTCTGTTTTCTAAGAATTATTATTATTATTATCTTTTTAAAGATTTTATTTATTCATGAGAGACACAGAGAGAGAAGAGGCAGAGACAGAAACAGGCTCCATGCAGGGAGCCTGATGTGGGACTTGATCCCAGGTCTCCAGGATCACACCCTGGACTGAAGGTGTCGCTAAACCGCTGAGCCACCCAGGCTGCCCTCTAAGAATTATTTAAGAAAATCTTTATTACCAGGGAAGGAAGAAAAATTTAAGACAAATCTAAAGTAGATTTGCCAATTCTTGATGAATCAAAATGATAGCAGATGACATCAAATTAAGATGTCATTTGAAAAAAAAGATTTACCCACACCTTCAAATTTACCCAGACTATAGGTTACATAAGAAAGAAGTGATCACGCCTGTGCCTTTGTATTTTTGCATTAAATATGGCTTTATAACTATTTAATTCAGCTTATACATTTTACATTAAAAATAGATTTTAAAAAAGCTCTTTCCCACTGGAGGATTTTTCTGTGAAATATTACTTGAAAAATTATTTTTAACTAAAATGTCTTTTAATTTAATAGACCAGGTGGTTACAGCTATTCAATTTGGTGGAAAAACAATGCCAAGAACAGATAGTTGCCCAGCAGGAACAATTCCACAACCAAATTCAAGTAAGTTGTTATTTATATTGATTCTTTTTTTTATAAAACTAAGACTTGCAAGAAGCAGCAGTTAATACTTTATACCAGTTTTGTTTATTTTACTTAAAACATTCTATAGAGTAATAGCTCATATTTTTAAGCAATATTCTCATAGTATTTACGAAAATATAAGGTTTAGTATACTTTCTTACCCAAATCTGTAATTTTATTTTCAGCGTATACAAGAGGAGATAAAAAATTTAGTCAAGTTACAGACCAGTAATGCTTCCTGGGCTTCCTATGATACTTCTTTAAGCAAACAATTCTCTTCAGAAAGTCAAATGGGTTTTTTTTCTGAAAATAGTGAGAGAAATGAACCTATTATCAGTTATCCTAAGTCTAAAGAATACGAAATGCAGCAAGAAACATCCACGTCACAACCAGACTGCAATGTGGATAGTAGCTCAGTGAGCAGTGGGTATGGTACCTTTTGTGTCTCTGAATTAAATACCTACAAATCTAAGGACTCTAAGGAGTTCATGGAGCACGCAGAGGTTTCTGAAGGAGAGTTTGGTGCACCTTTGGGGCAGACAGAGTCACTTGTAGATGGTGTAAAAAACAAGAGTTTTCATATACACACCGCCGAAGAGTTCTGTCCATCTTTAAAGGAAGATATTTCCATTTTTCCTGGTGAATTTGAACACAGTTTTCTTGGCGAAAATAAGATTTCAGAAGTATACAGTGGAAAAACAAATAGGTGAGTAGAATTTCTCCATCATTTGAAGGGAGGTTTACTTGTTTGTTAAATTTAGAATCTTTAAATCAAGCTCCTTTTTGAGAATAAAATGAGATGTATTTGAATGCTTAGCTTTACCAAAGTCTTGTATTTATTGCCTTTGGCAAATGGAAATAAAGCATACTATGTATTACCAACATCTGACTTTCTTTCCATTTGCAATGTTGTAGGACTACTAACCTCTTAAGGTGGGAGGCCTTGCCAGAAAAATACCGTTCCTATTTTTCTGGTCACTATAAACCTGCTAAAAATTAGAGTATAGAAATATATCAACAGTGGAATTTTGTCACTCATATGCATGTAATTTGAAACCAAAAATCATACACAAGCATACTCATTCATTTTTGTATATAAGAGGAGCTTTTCTAAGTTTAATGACAACTATGGCTGGATATTTGTAAAGCAAATAATCATTTAAAATTATGTCATTTACCCTAAATGTTCAGTTTTATACTTGAAAATGTGTCCTCTAAAATAAGTAGTTATAGCAACACAGATCTAGTGTAGCTGTGAGTATAATTAACAGTCCTTATAAATAAAGAAGCTTTTGCTGTAGAGATATATTGAGTACTTGAATGGGCCACTATGATCAGTTTTGTTTTATTCTGTGGCTACAGCTGTATGTATTATTAATCACCATTAGTCTTGTTCACTTTGCCTTTGATAATAAAAAAATGTAAAAAGAAGTGTAGGTGAATTGATAAAAATCCATCCTTTCTCTGCTTTTAGAAAACTCAAAGTATTTTCCACTGGCCAATATCTTTTAGTTTTATGTGTAAGGACAGCGTCTAAAGAGCATAATTTCGATTTTCTTTTTTTGAATAGCAAATCTATAACATCATGGGCACAAAAGCTGAAGCAGAACCAGCCAAAGAGAGCGCTTACAGAAGAAGGGTGTTCAAAATCTATGCAAGGAAATGAGCAAGCCAGGAAATCACCAGTTGAGAAAGTAGGTGATAAGTCATTTTATTCTGGGATGCTTCTGCTACTGATAATTATATTGGCTTTACTAGATGCTCATCAACATAAGTTTTTTGCCTTTTCTTTTGTAGCATTAATTTGTTCCATTGACTTGTCTCCCTTTGGGTGTCTCAGAGGATTGGAAGCAATGATTTGCTCTATGAACTGGTTCTTTAGTAGTCGGGAAATCAAAACTAATGAGGGATAAAGTACTACAAAATATGAAAAACATTTTGTAAAGGTCCTCTTAATTATCTTTGTACTGCAGCTGTTTACGTTTATTTAGCCAGAGAGTAATCCATTTAACTTTTTTTTAAACCCTCAAATAATTTGTATTACTATTAAGTTGTAAGAAGTAGCACCATATGTGTGAATGCTTCAAGACAACTCCATTTGTAATCCAAATTATGAGAGATTAAATGTTTAAAGTCTTTGTGGCCCTTTTGCTAATCTAGCAGCTGTTTTTGTTAAAGAGTTAGAGATACTGAGTAAATTTTAAACATCTTTGAAGCCCTTTTGGCCTAAATTATCATCGAGTAACATTGTTTAAGTATAATATATTGAAATTGCAAAATCCGGTTTCTCTGAAAACTTGATAACTTTAGGGCAGCCCTGGTGGCGCAGCGGTTTGGCGCTGCCTGCAACCTGGGGTGTGATCCTGGGGACTTGGGATCAAGTCCCACATTGGGCTCCCTGCATGGAGCCTGCTTCTCCCTCTGCCTGTGTCTCTGCCTCTCTCCTGTGTGTCTATGAATAAATAAATAATAATAAAAAAAATCTTAAAAAAAAAACTTGATACCTTTAGAAATTGGCCACTTTTTTTTTTTTTTTTTAAAGATTTTATTTATTTATTCACGGGAGAGAGAGGTAGAGGGAGAAGCAGGCTTCATGCAGGAAACCTGATGTGGGACTCGATCCCGGGTCTCCAGGATCACACCCTGGGCTGAAGGTGGTGCTAAACTGCTGAGCCACCTGGGCTGCCTGAAAATGTTTTCATACATACTAGTTTTTCTTCTGTTTTTACGTGAACTAAAACTCAGTTTTGGGGAGGCTAGCAAAAAACCGGGTGACGGGCACTAAGGAGGGCACTTGATGGGATGAACACTGGGTGTTCTGCTGTCTCTGCCCCTCTCTCTGTGCCTCTAATAAATAAATAAAATCCTTTAAAAAACAAATAAAAATAAAAAGACAGAACAAACTCTCCTGACAGAGAGTCACCTGAAGAGCTTAGAAAAATCTACTTATGCCTGGCCAACAACACCAGGTGGTCT
Organism: Canis lupus dingo; assembly: GCF_003254725.2. Taxonomy (NCBI): domain Eukaryota; kingdom Metazoa; phylum Chordata; class Mammalia; order Carnivora; family Canidae; genus Canis; species Canis lupus. The sequence goes on from NC_064268.1 coordinate 6,653,175, forward strand.
GCCTTCCTTGGGCAGGGGTGTGCCTTATGCATTGGGGAGTGTAAAAGCTCCTCAGGTGATTCTGAGTGCTGCAAAGCTTGGGAATCATTGGCCTAGTCTATTGTCCTGGATTCCATGGAGAATCACCTGAGAAATGCCCTTGAGGATAAGTCTGTCCTGTCTGGTGGAATGCTCTGCCTCTAATGTCAGCAGGGCGGAGATAGTTCCCTTTGAGCTTTCCCTTTTCTTTAATCATCTCTTGAACCAGTTGTGTTTTTCCTTTTTTTAATTAAATTTTAGTCGATTAATTTTTAAAAGATTCATCCATTAATTATTTTAGAGAGAGAACGGGCTCATGCCCACACGGGAGGATGGGCAGAGGCAGAGGGAGAGAGTCTTAGGTAGACTCCCCATGGAGCTTGGAGCCTGATGTGGGGCTTGATCCCAGGACCCTGAGATCATGACCTGAGCTAAAATCAAGAGTCAGACCCTCAACCAACTAAACCACCTTGGTGCCTCTTTGGTTTTTTTTTGTTTGTTTGTTTGTTTTTTTTTAAAGGTGAGTGATATTTTTGGTAATAAATCATTATGGCAAATCAAGTTTCATTGATACTGGAGTATTAAAAGATTTTCAGGTAATGATAGTTGGTGAATCCAGGCTCCACACCTGAAATGCTTTTCTTACCTGCATAATTCTGAACTAAATTCTGTGGATTCACCAAGTTGGAACTCTATTTCATCTTTCCTCTTCTCTAGTTTTTTTTCTAGTTTCAGTCTAAATCAGGGAATCCTTATGGTCAGAATTCTCTTGGGGTCCAGTTTTCTCTTTCTGCAATGGCAGTTTCTTTTGGGTACTATTTTGAAGCACATCTTGAAATGGCTATTGTTTAGCATAAGGATTTTCTTTGGGGACAGACTTGACATTACCATTTCTGGGGCAGCAGGACTTGGGAGTGGCTTCTCGGATGGACAACTGGACTGTTGCTGCCATTATTGAAGGTTTCTATGCTAGGTGTTGGCCAGCTTCTTGGGAAGGACTTTTCATGGCTCCATACTTTTCTTTCTCATTAAAAGCCAGGCCTGGTGTGCTCAGTACCGCAGCAGTGGTAGCGGGCAAGATGAGCCTCCCAGCCCACTGTTGTTGGCTGAGTGCATGAAGGTTTGGCACAGCAGAGTTGGGAAGAAGACAAAATGTGTTACTTGGTATTTTTCACTTAGTCTTCTGCTGTCAGCTTTTTCTGATCTGTTCAATACTGAGATTTGACAGAAATTTGAACAGGTAGGAGTTTTAGAAGAGACAAAAGATGACATAGGAATTTCTCATTTGATGAACAAGAGACTGAATGGTACCTTAGGAGGCTGAGGTGGAGTGCCGTCCCTCCCCTCAGTATCCCTTTACCTTTGCTATAGGTCCACAGATGATTATAAGCAAATGCAACTTAAATACTTTTTAACGGCAATTAAAAGTTTGATAATGGTGAAACTGATAAGAAAAATTCTGATTAAAAATAGTCTTTTTACATCTCTGGAAACAGATTTCTTGTGACAATTCCAGAGATACTATGAGGAGCAGTTAGAGTTTTTTTATTTTTATTTTTTACTTATTATTATTATTTTTTAAAAATATTTTTATTTATTTATTTATTCATGAGAGACAGAGAGAGAGAGATAGAGAGAGAGAGGGAGAGGCAGAGACACAGGCAGAGGAAGAAGCACGCTCCATGCAGGAAGCCCAACATGGGACTCGATCCCAGGTCTCCAGGATCAAACCCTGGGCTGAAGGTGGTGCTAAACTGCTGAGCCACCCGGGCTGCCCAGCTTAGAGTTTTTTTAAAAAAATTTATTTTTAATTTTTTAATTTTTTTATTTTTATTTTATTTTTTTTTTTATTTTATTTTTTAATTTTTTAATTTTTTTAAAAAAGATTTTATTTATTTATTCATGAGCGACACAGGCAGAGGGAGAAGCAGGCTCCATGCAGGGAACCCAATGAAGGACTTGATCCCGGGACTCCAGGATTACGCCCTGAGCTGAAGGCAGACACTCAACCGCTCAGCCACCCAGGCATCCATAGCTTAGAATTTTATTAGAATTGATGATAAGCATTTCGAGCTTTTTCTGGGATTAGTAACCAGTTGTCTATATGTAAGACATAGTTTACTACTCGAAGTTCATATTAATTACTGAATGAGGTCTTCAGAGTTTGAATTATTGTACTTTTAATGATAAAGATGAATTGTTATGGCTTTCACATTTATTTTGACACTAAATGACTTCAATTCCAGGCACTTTGAATTTCTTTTGGATGGAGCTGGCAAATTATAAATACATTTTCATTCTGAACTCTTTAAGTAGCACCAGCTCCCAGTGTTCTTCCAATTCCACAGAAGCAAAACAAACTTTTGTAAACATACAGGAAAAGAAAATCCTTCACAGTTAATCCCTATCATTTTGCATTCTTGTAATCGTGTGGAAAACCAGGCTTTCTTACTTTTTTTTTTTTTAAAGATTTTATTTATTTATTCATGAAAGACACACAGAGAGAGACACAGGCAGAGGGAGAAGCAGGCTCCATGCAAAGAGCCTGATGTGGGACTCGATCCCGGGTCTCCAGGATCACACCCCGGGCTGCAGGCGGCACTAAACCGCTGTGCCACCGGGGCTGCCCACTTTCTTACTTCTTAATGAACCCCCTTTCTCTGTGCCTGTATTTGACACTTGGCTCTCATTCCTTGGGTCAGCAGTTCGTGCCTAATGATTTTTAGCTGTCAACTCATAGTTTTCTTTCTTGCATTATAGTCTAATTTCACTGCTGCTAAGCATCCTCATGCTTTTTACCTCAATAGACCGGATGAGAGTCCAGATTCTTGGATGTCTGATTCAGGAACAGGTATGATAATTATTTTTTTATAACAACGTATCTGCATTTCTAATAGGAAGATAATTCTATACAGTGTATCAGAATGGTTTCTGTAAATCTGTTACATGTTATGTTGTGCCTCTGCTAAATCTGACTTCTTTACTTGGCATTAATTTATTTTATGCATTTTGAAAGATAGATGGAAAAAATACTTTAAGAGTTATTTCAAACTGTTGCAAAAATCATATCAGGATTTTCCAGGTGCTCCAGAATGAATTAAGAAATTCAAACCCTTTGTTGAGCCATTCTTTACTCTCCATGGTAAGCTTATTTTAGTTTTAATGATGTAATATACTGATTTTTTCTCCCTACAATCTCACATCCAGTTTGTCAGGATGAATTGGCTTTGCAGGATGAAAATTGCCAGAATTCAACCACCGTCATGCTGTTACCCTCATAGAGCTCCCATTGCGTGTCACCTGGGTTCCTGCAACTTCCTGCCCAGCCTCCCTGCCTGCACCCTTGCAGCCTTCCATCTGTTCTCAACACAGTAGCCTATGCCATCCTTCTTAAAGATGGGTCAGATCATGGGACTCCTCTGCTCAAAACCCTGCTGTGCTCTTTCCCTCAGAAGAACAGCCAGAGTCTTTATAGGCATTCATAGGCCTTGCAAGACCTAGCCTTGTTCTGTTTGACCTCATTTTCTGCTACTCCCTTTCTTTGCTTCAGCAGAGAGGCTGTTTTCTTAAATGTGCCAGATATGTTCTCCTTTGCTGCTTCTATATTTGAAATGTTCTTCCCACCTCTTATATAGGGGACCTCCCTCATACATGGCTAAAATGCTTACTCTGTCTTGTTACCTTGCAGTGAATCAAACTCTGAACACCCCTCCACACACACTACATATTCTCCTTTACTTGATTTTTAAATCTTACCATTAGGGTGCTTACTCCTTCTGACTTACTGGGTACCTTGTGATTTACTTACTGTTCATGTTTCACATTTGCTCCCCAGCCTGGCATAGTCAACACTCAATATGTATTTGAACCATTGAATTCTTTATATTGCTTCTTATGTACTGTCCATAAAGAAATTGTTATATTTTAAGAAATATATTTTAGATTGCACTAGTTTATCTTGACTTTTTTTATTTTTTTAAATAATCTCTACATCCAACATGAAGCTTGAACTCACAACCCTGAGATCAAGAATTGCATGCTCTATTGCCTGAGCCAATCAGGCACCCCATATCTTGCCTTTTAGTAATAATATATTTCAGTCTTAAATATTTGGAACCTTAAATCAGAACTCTTACATGCTAAGGCATTTAAGAGAGTCTTTGCCATCAAAATTCAACTTCCCACATCCAGATAGCCTAAAACTAGTTACTGCTCATATTTGATTTTCTTTAGAAAATTAGAAATGTAGAAATAACTTATCCTAGAAAGCACTTAGCATTTTTGTTTTCTTTCCTCAGTCTTCTATTCTTTGTATTTGTGCACAATAGGACTGACTTACTGGAAGTTGGAAGAGAAGGACATGTATCACTCCCTGCCTGAAACTTTAGAGAAGACGTTTGTACCGGCCTCCTCCACAGATATGTCACCAGGCCAGGTAATTTAAAAACACATTGTTTGTTTGCATTATACAATTGTAGTTAAATACTCCATTTCATTATAAATTTTGTGTTTTCCAATTTCTGATACATTGACAAAAGCCTAGGCTTTAAATTACACCTGCTTTCATATTTGGTCTCTCATTCATTGCCTATAGGGTCATAGGAAAGTTACTTAAGAGTGGAATTAAAAGTGCCCAGATAATGTGTTGTAAAATTAAATGACATGATTTTGTGCCTTCTATTCTAAATACAGTAGGTCTGCAGACAACTACTTCTGCTCTTCCTACACCTGGATTTGATTCTTCATCCTATTGCACCCTCCTGTTAACCCATTTGTATCATAATTTTGAGTATTTTAATTTGATGTAGTAATTTTCTTTGAGCAAGAGATGTAAATATTCTCTTTGTTTCAGAACAATAAATTAAAACTAGCTTGTGTACATCCATGTACATATCTCACTTCTGTATTTTGTTTGGTCAGGTGGTAGAAGGTAGTTTGGGGAAAAGGAGAGGTTACAATGAAAGTAATCAGAAGAGCTGTAAGCATGAGTGACCTGCATCAGTAGGGCAGTGGGGAACAGCGTATGTGTGGGGCAGAAACCCCACATGTGCATCAATCAAATCAGTTCTCACAGTGGGGCAGAAACCAGCATTCCATCCTTCAGGGAAGGAGCGGAAAAAGAGAGAAACAGACAGAGGAAGGCTGAGAAGTGAGATTATGAAGGGCCAAGGTTTAGCGGGCTTTGTGATTACAGGGCTCACTGTGTGTGTGTGTGACATAATCTGCACCATCAGTAAATGAATAAATTGGTGATTCTAAGATACTATCACTTTTTTTTTTTTAAGATTTTATTTATTTACTCATGAGAGACACAGAGAGAGAGAGAGAGGTAGAGATACAGGCAGAGGGGGAAACAGGCTTCATGCAGGGAACCTGACATAGGACTCAATTCTGGGTCTCCAGGATCATGCCCTGGGCTGAAGGCGGCGCTAAACTGCTGAGCCACCCAGGCTGCCCGATACTATCACTTTTAAGGCTTCTGTTTCATATTCTAAGCCCCCAAAATTACAAAGAAAACACTGATAAGGTAGAATTTATATTTTATTCTTATTAAAGGGCTTGTAGACCTAATTAAACATTGATTTTTATCAAAGAACTCTTATACACACTTAAAAAGAACAATATAAGTGAAATGTTTGTTAAAACTTCTTAACCAACAGAGGCTTACACTGTTTTCAACTCAGTGTTGGTTTCTGTGTTTTCCCACACAGTTTTCCTTGAGCGTCAAAGAGCTTTGAGGATTTGGCATTTCTTTAAAAAAAGGAGGAAAGGGCTTGGTGCCGAGTTTTTACTTGGCTTTAGTAGTTATATGGGACTGGCCTACATTTGGCTCCCAGATGGGGGAACATTGCTAAACATACAGGATTCACCATCCCTTAAATATTGGTTCTCAGGGGTTCTAGTGTAGTCTCTAGGATTTTCTTCTAGACTGCTGACACCTGTTTGGCCAATTTTGATGTCTTCAATATTTGCTTATGAGAAGGCAATGACAATTATGATGCCACAGTTGCTCCTTGACCAAAAGCAATGTGAGATGCTATTAATTATAAGAGGCATCCTCACTTCAGAGATGTTAAAATATGAAATCATAGAAGTAGAAAATGGTGAAAAATAGTTCCTCGTACAGTGAGTTCTCAAAGAGGAATTCCAGCTGCTCACCCAAACCAACAGGCAGGGATTCCTCAGGCTTGAGGCCACATCCATAGTGCTCTGCGTGTTAGGGACTAGGAGTTGATAGGGCCTTTAGGTTGTTCGTATATAAAAAGTAAAATTCTAAAGTAGGAATACAGAAATTATGGTAAATTGTAAGGGTTTACATTCAACAAATCAACGCCTTTACACACAGTATTTTTTAAGATTTTATGTATTTGAGAGACAGGCAGGGGGAGGGGCAGAGGGAGAGATATAAGCAGACTCCCTGCTGAGTGGAGACCTGCCTCCACCCTTACAAGGTGAGGCTCCATCCCAGGATCCTGAGATCCTGAGATCACGACCTGAGCTGAGGTCAGACACTTAACTGACCAAGCCACTCAGGTGCCCATGCACACACAAAAAGTTTAATTATTTTATTCACAAGCTAGTTAGAGAGTTTTTTAAAAAAAATATTAATTCATGGTATTCTGCAGCCTGTGTAGGGTCTAGAAAGGGAACACAAAGTTAAAGCTACATGTGGTTGTATTCTTGTAATGGTTTCGGTGGATCTCTTGCTGAATCTATAATCTCATTAAGAGAATGTCCACAGTTTAAATTTGAGGCTCAGGGTTAAATGGTCTACCATCATGCCCTACAATAGATCTCACCTTGAAGTAATTTAAGGCTGAAGTTTTAATGTTTGAAGCTTAAACCTCTTTGCAACATTTCCATTGTGGCAGAGCCCTAATTTCAAACTGTAGAAATATGTCTTCTTATTTTGAGTTTTTTTTTTTTTTTTTTTTTTAAGATTTTATTTATTCATGAGAGACAGAGAGGTAGAGACACAGGCAGAGGGAGAAGTAGGCCTCTCATAGGGAGCCTGATGTGGGACTCAATCCCATGACCCCAGGATCATGTCCTGAGGCAAAGGTAGATGCTCAACCTTTGAGCCACCCAGGTACCCCATTTTATGAGTTTTTAAAAGGGGCTTATTTCCATTGGTTAAATTCTTAACACTTTTTAATACTTTTTTTTTTTGCCAACTTTTTTTTTTTTTAAGATTTTATTTATTTATGCATGAGAGACAGAGAGAGAGAGACAGAGGCAGAGACACAGGCAGAGGGAGAAGCAGGCTCTACTCCATGCAGGGAGCCTGACATGGGACTTGATACCGGGTCTCCAGGATCCTAGCCTGGGCTGAAGGCGGCGCTAAACCGCTGAGCCACCAGGGCTGCCCTTGTCTGCCAACTCTTAAAAAAATAGGAAGAGGTACCTAGGTGGCTCAGTCAGTTAAGCATCTGACTTTTGATTTTGGCTCCTGTCATGATTTCAGAGTCCTGGGATGAAGCCCTGTGTTGGCAGGGGTGAGGAGGTGGAGGGGGTCCTCACTAAGCTAGGAGTCTGCTTGAGGATTCTGTCTGTGTCTCTCTCTGCCCTTCCCCATGCTTGTGTGTGTGTGCTCTCTCATTTCTCCTGCCTCTAAAGGAAATAAATCTTAAAAAAAAAAAAAAAAAAAAAAGGTAAATAACTACGTAAATCTCTCTATATACCTGTCCCCTTGAGTCACATGTTATTAATTTAGCCAGAGGTCTTCCCTCCTGCTTTGGTCATTCATGATGAAGTCTTTCCTTACCTCAAAACTTGATTTTTATCTTGAGTAGGGGGAACTACCAAAGTTTTTTATTCTTTGGAAGTATTCTTAGGCTACTGAATAACTTAGGTTCAGATTATCACTTTAGTATTTATTGTTAGAGGATATTAATTTTTTTTCATTCTGCAGAAGACTTGTAATTAACAGGTAAGGACTTCTAAGTATGTTTTATAACGGACAAGTTTAGAGTCTCAGTTCATTTAAAATCTTTCAGAAATCTTTCTGTGGTGCTGATCTTGATATCAGTAAACTTTTTTCATCATTGATAATACCATTTAAATAATTTTGTTTCATATCTTTAAGTCAAATACTAGTAATGAGATGAAGCTGCCATCACTGAAGGATATTTATCATAAAAAACAAAGGGAAAACAAGCAGTTACCTGAGCGGAATCTCACTTCTGCTTCCAACCCAAATCATCCACCAGAGGTAAATTGTCCACACTCTGTGGAGTGAAAATGAAAGATGCTTCGTGACTCTGAACTTTTATCCTAAGCTTTATTTTCCCTAGGAGATCTAAAGCCTACTCAAAAACAAACCCTGAGTACTGAGGGCAAAAGCTTACTATTGTCTGTCTTATTTCTAGGTACTAACTCTAGACCCAACGTTACACATGAAGCCAAATCAGATTTCAGGGATTCAGCCACAAGGCTTTTTGAATGCCCTCGATGACAGAATATCCTTTTCACCAGACTCTGTTCTTGAACCTAGTATGTCTAGTCACTCTGATGTAGACTCATTTTCACAAGCAAGTAATATCGCTTCTCAGTTATCTGGATTCCCAAAATATCCTTCAAATACAAAAGCTTTACCAGTGGACTCTTGGAAGAATCATGGATTCCAAAATGAAAGTAGGACCAGTTCCACGTTTCCTTCAGTTTATACCATTACTAGTAATGATATCTCGGTCAACACTGTGGATGAAGAAAACACTGTCATGGCAACCTCAGCTTCAGTCAGCCAGTCCCAGCTTCCAGGGACAGTCAGCAGTGTCCCAGAGTGCATCTCATTGACTTCCCTGGAAGATCCTGTGATACTGTCGAAGTATGTATTTCAGTGCATGGCTTGTAATGTTAATAGATTTCGTATGACATCTGCTTGAATGATGAAAATGACTTTTATTGACCTTCCCTAATGTATAAAATCTTAAAAAAAAAAAAATTTAGCAGCATTTTTAAGGTAGAACATCTAAAAATCCATGTCTTTTTTTTTTTTTTTTTTTTTTTTTTTTTGCTTAATTGGTCATCAATGTGCTTATTGTGTTTTCTGTGGGTGTACACAGGAATAAAGGCTGTACTTTTGCTATGAGAAAGATTGTGTTACTGGTTTCTCTTGTGGGATAGAGAGTGAGGAAATGCTTGCCTGAAATTTTTTTTTTTGCCTTCAACAACAGAATTAGGCAGAACCTAAAGGAAAAGCATGCTCGACATATAGCGGATCTTCGAGCTTACTATGAATCAGAAATAAATAGTTTGAAACAGAAACTGGAGGCAAAGGAAATTTCAGCAGCTGAAGATTGGAAGAAAACCAATCAAATTCTTGTAGACAGGTAAAATTTATAATTCAACTATGAAGTTGGTGTTTCTCCAACTTGGCTATATCATTTTTTCCAAAGTGTACTATAGTGTGATAAAAGACTTTGAAAATATGCTTCAATTTAAAAATTTTAACAGATATTTTTGCCTAAGTAATTATTTTTATAGATTTAAACCAGTCTCTTAGAGCACACCGATATCTGATGTGAGGGCATTTGTTTCTTACGGACAAAATACTGAAATAGTTGAGCAGATTTTGTATATGTAATGGAATATTGTTTATGGATGGATTAGTACTATGTACAGATTTCCTGAGAAATCTCTAACTAATGTCCTTGAGTAATTCTTGACCTTTTTTTATTTATTTTTTTATTTATTTATTTATTTATTTTTTTTAAATTTTTATTTATTTATGATAGTTACACAGAGAGAGAGAGAGAGAGGCGCAGAGACACAGGCAGAGGGAGAAGCAGGCTCCATGCACCGGGAGCCCGACGTGGGATTCGATCCCGGGTCTCCAGGATCGCGCCCTGGGCCAAAGGCAGGCGCCAAACCGCTGCGCCACCCAGGGATCCCTTGACCTTTTTTTAAACTCAGATTGCACATAACTTAATCCAGACAGTCATGAACCTGTGGAAGTAGTTACCCTGTTCAAAAAAGAAACCAACATGGAGACACAGAGGACAGTTATGTTAAGGATAGCTGTATACCTGTTTTAGAGAGAGAATCATTAACAAAATTTGATGCTCTGACTGGTATTAATAACAGCATGCCTGCAACATATTTTACATTTAAATAACACTTAAACAGATTGAAAACTGTTTAGGTCGAAATAGCAAAGAATTTTTCTCAAAGGCAAAGAAGACAAAGCCCCTTGAAAAAAAGATTAGGAGGGAACTGAAATCTTTTGGTCCAGTTAATAGTTTAACTTGTAAAATTCTAGGAAAACTAGCCTTTATACTAGTTTGTGGTTGGTGTGGTAGTTAGCCTATAGTCTTATTGCTGAGAGTTACTGCAGCTCCCATTGTGCTGCTGGGAGTGGCGCTGCAGGTAGGGGTGGGGCTGGGGCTGGGGGTGCAGTGGTAGAAAGCAGTAGTTTGAAAAAAGCCAGAAAAAAAAGCCCGAGTTAAGTGTTCTAGGATAAAAGGAAAAGAGTAGATGGGAGGCTAAGGGAAGTTGGTTCTTGTTTTTTTGTCATTGTTTGTTTTTAAGAAGACAAAGATGACTATAGGTACTACCTGTGAAAAACGGAAGTATGAAAGAAGCCCATCAGTAGACCGCGTTAGGTTAAAAATAGGCTTCCAGAGAAGGTGCCTAGTGAATGATAGCTGTGTAAAGCACCTTTTTTGTCTAGAAGCTGCTAGAGCCACAGAGTGATGAGGCAGTGTAGGGGTGTTGGACTGGAAGTCAGGGTTTGGAGAAGTGGCCATGTTAGAATGGTGACAGCAGGGAGAGCATAGAAGTAAGTGTATGGAGAGCATGCAAATGCAGAGCAGTAGTTGCGGTCATCTGGAACTGGAGAAATGAGTCATCTAAGACAAAAACCAATTTTAAGTTGTCAGCATATGCATCCGATTTTTTCAAACTTAAAATTGCAAGTGGGAGAATCCCCCTGGTACTGTAAATGGGGCCATGGACACAACATCATGGGCAAGCTGTGATACCAGATTGTTACGTCACACAGTCTCATACTACAATCAGTGTGGTAGTTAAAGTAGAAAAATATAGTTAATATACATAACTACACTTGACTCTTTCTTTGGTGCTCTTTCTTTCAAAAACAGTTATATCAGGGATGCCTGGGTGGCTCAGCGGTTGAGCATCTGTCTGCCTTTGGCTCAGGGTGTAATCCTGGAGTCCCGGGATCGGTCCCGCATCAGGCTCCCTATAAGGAGCCCGCTTCTCCCTCTGCCTGTGTCTCTGCCTCTCTCTCTGTGTCTCTCATGAATAAATAAATAAATCTTAAAAAAAAAAAGTTATATTAGTATTTGATTTCTGCATGGCATTAATGCACAGTGGTCCAGAGTGAACTCTGGAGCTACTCTGCCAGGTTTCAAATCCCCATGTGATTGCTTACAACCCTGGAGGAATTCAGCTTCTCTGTTTTCTCCTCTGTAAAATGGTAATAATAGTCTTAACTCATAGGATTGTGAGGATTGTGAAGTGCATAACACATGGCATATAATCAGTACCAAGTAAATGTTAGCTTTTATTCACAATTCATTAACACTGAGTCAGAATGATAACTAAATTCTCTTGTGTATTTTGTGATTTTGAGGCTCTGTGATGATGAACTTTACGAAGAAGGTCTTTAATTATAAGAATAACACATTCATGCTAGTTTGGAAAAGTACACAAGGATCTAATATGAAAAGTTTCTCTACCCAGCCTCTGTTTACATTCCAGACTTTATTTTTATATCTTAGAAAACATAATGCACAGATGTGTATATAGGTTTTTTTCATAACAAAGATCAAGACTGTTTATGCAGTCTTCTGTATTTTTAAATTTAAGTTTATTTTTTTTAAGATTTTATTTAATGGGGCAGGGGTGGAGAGCACAAGCAGAGGGAGTGGGAGGGAGAGGGAGAAGCAGGCTCCCCTCAGAGCAAGGATCCTAATGTGGGGCTTCATCCCAGGACCCCGGGATCATGACCTGAACTGAAGGTAGATGCTTAACCCACTGAGCCACCCAGACACCCCTAAATTTAATTTTTAAAAAAGATTTTATTCATTTATTCATGAGAGACACACAAACACAGAGAGAGGCAGAGACATAGGCAGAAAGAGAAGCAGGCTCCCCACAGGGAACCCAATGCAGAACTCAATCCCAGGACCTTGGATCATGCCCCGAGCCAAAGGTAGACATTCAACCACTGAGCCACCGAGGTGTCCCTCTAAATTTAATTTTTAATGTAAAATATAAAGAACAAAATATACCATGTTAACCATTTTTTTTAAAGATTTTATTCATTTTTTAGGGAGAGAGCATGAGAATTCCAAGCAAACTCTGCAATGAGTGTGGAGCCTCACATGGGGCTCGATCCAACAACCCTGAGATCATGACCTGAGCCAGATCCAAGAGTCAGACACTTAATTGGCTCTACTCCCCATGTTAACCATTTTTAAGTGATCAGTTCAGTTCTCTGGCATTAAGTACATTCATGCTGTTGTACAACCATTGCCGCCATCCATCTCCAGAACTTATTAAAAAAATTTATTTACTTATTTGAGAGAGAAATAGAGAAAGGGGGAGGGACAGAGGGAGAGAGAGTTTTAAGCATGGAGCCCAGTGTGGAGCTCAATCCCACAAGCCTGACACCACAACCTGAGCCAAAAGGAAGAGTTGGGTGCCTCCCAGCCTCTGTCTCCCACCATCCTACTTTCTGTTTATGAATTTGATGCCTCATATGAACTTGTGGTAGACCTCATATAAGTGGAATCATACATGTCCTTTTGTGCCTTGCCTATTTCACTTAGCATATTGCTCTCAAGGTTCATCCATGTTGTAGCAGGTGTTAGAATTTCATCCTTTTTTTTTTTTTTTTAAAAGAGGGAGCAGGAGAGAGAATCTCAAGCAGGTTCCATGCACCCAGCATGGAGCCCGATAAGGGGCTTCATCTCTCCAACCTGAGATCATGACCTGAACCTAAATAAAAAATCTGATGCTTAACCAATTGAGCCACCCAGGTGCCCCAGAATTTCATCTTTTTTAGGAGTGAATACTACTCCATTGGATTGATAGACCACAATTTGTTTATCCATTTATCCTTCTGGACACTTGGGTTGCTTCCATCTGTTGGCTAGTGTGCATGTTGCTGCTATGAACATGGGTGTACAAATGTCTGTTCATATTTTGCTTTTGTCACTTAGGGATCTTTTCATATTGTTTTTTTCTGAAAAATAGTATCATCGGGATCCCTGGGTGGCGCAGCGGTTTGGCGCCTGCCTTTGGCCCAGGGCGCGATCCTGAAGACCTGGGATTGAATCCCACGTCGGGCTCCCGGCATGGAGCCTGCTTCTCCCTCTGCCTGTGTCTCTGCCCCTCTCTCTCTCTCTCTGTGTGACTATCATAAATAAATAAAAATTTAAATAAAAAAAAATAGTATCAAGTTTATTGGGATGTATTTATTAAAATGACATCCTGAGTGTTCACTAACATTGGAGAATTTGTTTTATGCTACATATTGAAGAATCAGATTTATAGAATTCTTTGAAGGGAAAGGATTTTATCTTCTAATTTTTTCATTTCAATTTTTGGTTTTTAGATGTGGCCAATTAGATAGTGCTCTGAGTGAAGCTACTAGTCGTGTGAGAACACTTGAAAATAAGAATAACTTACTGGAAATAGAAGTTGTAAGTATTCCTGTTGTTTAGTGGTTTAATGTTAAAAATTGAAGCCTTTTTGTTAACTGAACTTTAGAGACAAGTTAATAGTTTTATAAAAACATTGGGTATGTGAGTCTTTTTTTGTTTCTGTTTTTTGTTTTTTTTTTTAGGTTGTCTCATTGTTAAGTAAGTTTTTATTTTGAGTATAAACTGGCGGGGATCCCTGGATGGCTCAGCGGTTTGGCGCCTGCCTTCAGCCCAGGGCATGACCCTGGAGACCTGGGATCAGGTCCCACATCAGGCTCCCTGCGGGGAGCCTGCTTCTCCCTCTGCCTGTGTCTCTGCCTCTCTCTCTGTGTGTCTCTCATGAATAAATAAATAAAATCTTAAAAAAAAATAAATATAAACTGGCTTCATATGATTTGATAAACTTTTACACTTTAAAATTCATATTTTTTTATTTGATATAGTGATATAGTTTACATATTATAAAACTCACTCTTTGGAAGTATATGATTCTGTGGTTTTTAATATATTTGCATACTTGTACAACCATCACTACAGTCAGTTTTAGATATTTTCTCACTCAAAAAGAAGCCCTAAACCCTTTAACCATCAGCCTTTCCCTCCTAATTCTTAAAACTCCCTCTCCCCAACTCCTAGCAACTACTACCCTACTTTCTGTTCTTTGGATTTGCCTATTCTGGACATTGGTGTAAATGGAATCATATAAATGACTTTTGGTGTGTCTGGCTTCCTTCACTTAGCATGACTTTTTCTTTTTGTTTTTTTTTAAAGATTTTATTTATTCATTCATGAGAGACACAGAGAGAGGCAGAGACATAGGCAGAGGGAGAAGCAGGCTCCATGCAGGGAGCCTGATACGGAACTCGATCCCAGAACTCCAAGATCATGCCCTGAGCCAAAGGCAGACGCTCAACCACTGAGCCACTCAGGCATTCCTAGCATATTTTTTTTCAAATTTTGTACATGTTGTGGCATGAATCGATATTTCATTATTTTTATGGCTGTATAATACTCCGTTTTATGCATAGACCAAATTTAATTTTTAAGATTTTATTTGAGAAAGAGCACAAGCAGGGGGAATGGGAGAGGGAGAAACAGATTCCTTGATGAGCAGGGAGCCTGATGAAGCCTTGATCCCAGGATCCCGAAATCATGTTCTGAGCTGAAGGCAGACAAGACACATAACTGACTAAGCCATTCCGGTACCCTGGGTATACCATATTTATCATTCATCAGGGATGATAGAAGTTTGGGTTTTCATTTTTTGGGCATTATGAATGATAATGCTATGAATATTTGTATACAGATTTTATGCATACTTCTGTTTTTCATTTTCTTGGATGTATAACTGGAATGCTTAAACTTAAAAAAAATCTTTTTTTATGTATTATCAAGTTTTATTCTTCTACATATAACCTTATAAGTAACGTTTTGATGGAAGATGCCAGTTAACATTCTGTGCACTCTTGGTCTCTCTTTGATGTAATTTTAGTTGTCTATGTCCCCCAAACCAAAAGCTTCTCGAAGTCAGGGTCTTGTTTGTAGTGCCTGGCACCTAGTGGATATTCAAGAAATGATTATTGAATGAATGCTAACATATCAGATGTGTTTTGAATTTTGTCTTTTATTTTCCTAGCGAGAGAACAGGGTAAGAAATGCTTTATTCTTCCCTAAATATTAATGTGGGGCAACAGATTCCAGCTGTGTTTTGAGAGGCAGAGGGAGGAGAAGCAGGCTTTGTGCAGGAGCCCAGTGCGGGACTTGATCTCGGGAACTCCGGGATCATGTCCTGGGCCAAAGGCAGACCCTCAATCGCTGAGCCACCCAGCCGTCCCTAATTATTTACTTTATAAAGATTTTATTTTTAAGTAAGCCAATGTGGGGCTCAAACTTAAAACCCCAAGATGAAGAGTCACATACCTACCGCCTGAGCCAGCCAAGCATCCCTGAAGCTGTTATTTTAGTAGAGTAATCCTTTTTAGTCTTCATGCCAAGACTTAACAAAATATTGAATTTGTTGATTCCCTTTTGTAGGTTTTATTTGATTACTTTTGCAGTTTAATATCTACAATTTGTTAACTGCTACTAAAACATCTGTTTTATTATTAAAACAATTTATTATCTTTGTTTTTATTTTGTAGAGTGATTTCAAAGAACGCTTCAATGCAGCCAGCAGTGCTTCCAAAATTTTGCAGGAACGGATTGAGGAAATGAGAACAAGTAATAAAGAAAAAGACAATACCATCATTCGACTAAAATCTCGACTGCAGGATTTAGAAGAAGCATTTGAGAATGCTTACAAACTCTCAGATGATAAAGAAGCGAGACTAAAACAAGAAAACAAAATGTTTCAAGATGTAAGTGACAAATAATGGAAACTTAATGACAGCGTAGGCTAAAAGTAATTTTAGGTGTTATGCTCTTACAGGCAATTAGGACTTTTTACAACTTTATTTTTGTTTTATGTAACTTTGCTGTAGCTACAAATATATATTGTCTTGATTGAGTCAGTTGAGTCTTACCTTGAAGCAGGAAGTCAGCTTTCAGAGCTGTGGTGTCACTCCCACACCTTTCTGCCTCTAGCAGGTCAACTTTTGAGGTATCTTAAATCAACATCTGTATGGCTGGATGGGTAAAATGAACCAGATTTAGAATAGGTTTGATTGAACTTTTAAAATTTTGCTGTCACTTAAAATTTGGATTTTATGTAACATTGAGACTGCATTGGGATTTGAGTTGTATTTTTTCCCCCTCAGGTTTTCTTTTTTTTTAAATAATTAGGAGATGTTTATTTATTTATTTTTTATTTTTAAATATTTTATTTATTCATTCATAGACACAGAGAGAGAGGCAGAGACACAGACAGAGGGAGAAGCAGGCTCCATGCAGGGAGCCTGATGTGGGACTCGATCCCGGGTCTCCAGGATCACACCCCAGGCTGCAGGTGGTGCCAAAGCACTGCGCCACCGGGGCTGCCCTCCTCAGGTTTTTCTTAATATCCTTTGTCATGGTACATAAAAAAAAATCTGAAAGTATTTCAGCTGTTGGATTTTTTTCCTGATAGCTTTAATTTATTGTTGCTTTGACTTTTGTTGTTATTGCTTTGATTTTTTTACATTTATTTACATGAAGATAATACATATAAATGGTTTAAATAGTCAAATCTTAAATGAAGAATGACAGTCTTAGGATGCCTGGGTGGCTGAGCAGTTGAGTATCTGCCTTCAGCCCAGGGCGTGATCCTGGAGTCCCGGGATCGAGTCCCACATCATTGGGCTCTCTGCAAGGAGCCTGCTTCTCTTTCTGCCTATGTCTCTGCCTCTCTCTCTCTCTGTCTCTCATGAATAAATAAATCTTTGAAAAACAAAACAAAATAGCAGTCTTCTCCCCCCTACCTTGGTGTCTCCTACTTTAGAAGCCCTTACTGTCAGCTCTTGTAGCAGTTTTTTCTAGCATTTTTCTTCATGTTTCTGTGTAATAAACTTATATTGCTGTTTCTTTTTTTCTCCATTGATTTGAGATATCATATATTGACTTCTTCTGTGCAAGGAAGTTCACAGTTTAGCTTTCTTACACCATTTGCTCCCAAAACAAACACTTCTGTCTCTCCTTTCAATGTGATTAATATATTAATTCTGAGAAGCTGTTCTTTTACATTTTAACAACTCTGAGAAATTGGTATATAACTTTACACCATAGTGTCATATTTTAATTGGCAGCATCTTTTTTTCTCTTTTAGTAGTAATAGTAAATAAAGTAGTGGCATGATTTCTAGTCAGTAATGTCTTAGATTTGAAATGAGATGGATTATCATTTACAGTTAAATCAGATTTCAGTATTATTGTCTGTAAATATCGTTCAGAGCTAAGCTGCAGTGTACAGTGATTACATTTCCTTTTTCTAACAGCTTTTATTTTTCTTGGAATTAATAATTGCCTTTTTTATAAAACCTGCCTAGTATCCTATGTTTAACACTTATTCCTACCTCCAAATACTTTTGTTTCATTATGAGGTCTGATACACAGATGTCTAAGACTTGACTTCACCATCATCCTGGGAATGATCTTGTTTCCTGTATTGGATCTCTGTCTCTTTTTTTATTTTTATTTTTATTTATTTAAGAGAGAGCAGGGGGAAGAGCAAAAGGAGAGGGACAGGCAGATTCTGCACTAAGCACAGAACCAGATGAGGAGCTTGATCCGAATACCCCAAGATCATGACCTTGGTCGAAATTAAGAGTCAGACTCTCAGGAATCCCTGGGTGGCTCAGCGGTTTAGCACCTGCCTTTGGCCCAGGGCGTGATCCTGGAGTCCCGAGATTGAGTCCCACGTCTGGCTCCCTGCATGGAGCCTGCTTCTCCCTCTGCCTGTGTCTCTGCCTTTCTCTCTCTCTCTCTATCATGAACAAATAAATAAATCTTAAAAAAAAAAAAAAAAGAGTCAGACTCTCAACCAATCAGATTGAGCCACCTAGGCATCCCATGGATCTCTTGTTTTGTGTGCATCTTGTGTCTTCTTTCTTGATTTAATTCTTTGTTTTGCTAGAGTATATCTCCTGAAAAAAAGAATACGTGGGAGATGAATTCTGAAGCCTTCCATATCTGAAAACATTTATAGTTCGCCGTCACACTTTAAAATAATATATTAGGGGCAGCCCAGGTGGCTCAGTGGTTTAGCGCTGCCTTCAGCCAGGCCTGATCCTGGAGACCCAGGATCGAGTCCCACGTCAGGCTCCCTACATGGAGCCTGCTTCTCCCTCTGCCTGTATCTCTGCCTCTCTCTCTCTGTGTCTCTCATAAATAAATAAATAAAATCTATTTAAAAAAATAAAAAATATATTAGATTTTTTAGAACAGTTTCAGATTTACAGGAAAATTGAGAACATAGTGCAGTGTTCCCACATACCTGCACAATTCCTTTGTCAACATCTTGTATTAGTATGGTATGTTTGCTACAATTAATAAACCAATATCGATACATTATTATTAAGTAAATTCTATAGCTTTTTAAGATTTCCTTTGCTTTTACCTAATTTTTTCTGTTCTAGGATCCCATATTACATTTAGGTATCCTGTCTCTTTAGGCTTCTTTTGGCTATGACAGGTTCTCAAATTTTCCTTGTTTTTGATGACCCGGACAGTTTTGAGGAGGATGGTTAGGGATTTTGTTGGATGTCCTTGGGATTTATCTGATGTTTTTCTCATGCTTAGACTGTAGTTATGGGTATTAGGAGGAAAACCACAGAAGTGAAGTACCATTTTCAGCAAATCATCAATAAGCCTGATGTTTGTTTTTTTTTTTTTTTTTTTTCCTGTCAGGAGAGAATGGATATAAACACTGTTCAGTATGTCATATTTGATTGGAACTTCATATGGTTTGGTTACTCTGTTCTTGTATATTAACAGTATACTTTTTGTGTGTGAGTACACGATGAGATCCTGATTTTTAAGACTTTTTGTATGTTTTACTTTGACATAATATCAGAATTATAGAAAGTTGCAATAATTGTATAAAAACTTTCCATATCAGGGCACCTGGGTGGCTCAGTGGTTGAGCCTCTGCCTTTGGCTCAGGTCGTGATCCCAGCGTCCTGGGATTGAGTCCTCCCTCAGGCTCCCTTTGAGGAGCCTGCTTCTCCCTCTGCCTATGTCTCTGCCTCTCTCTCTATGTCTCTCAGGAATAAATAAAATATTTTTTTTAAAAAGTAATACAGGGCAGCCCTGGTGGCTCAGCGGTTTAGCGCCGCCTTCGGCCCAGGATGTGATCCTGGAGACCTGGGATCGAGTCCCATGTCGGGCTCCCGGCATGGAGCCTGTTTCTCCCTCTGCTTGTGTCTCTGCTTCTCTCTCTCTCTCTCTCTCTCTCTGATGAATAAATAAATAAAATCTTAAAAAAAAAGTAATACGAACTTTCCATATACCTTTCATCCTGAGTCTAATTCTTTTTTTTTTTAAGATTTTATTTCACACACACACACACACTCTTGTTGGGGGGCCAGTGGGCAGAGGGAGAAGGACAAGCAGATGCCCAGCTAAGCAGGGAGCCACTTGGGGCTCGATCCTAGGACCCTGAGGTCATGACCTGAGCCGAAGTCAGATGCTTAACTGACTGAGCCACCCAGATAGGTGCCTCTCAATTCTAAGTCTTAACATTTAACAATATGTGCTTTATCATTCTTTCAGTGGTTCCATGTGGCTGTGGCTGTCCCTTCGGTCGGTGCAGATATAGAGAACACTTCCGGCATTGCAGAAAGTTCTGTTGGACAGCACTGTTGTAGAGCATTCTTCAGTTTGGGTCTGTGTTTTGCAGAGTCAGATTCAGATTCTTGGAATGCACAGAAATACTGTAGAAAGAAGCTGAGGCCTTCTTAGCACCTCTTATCAGGAGGCACATGCCAGCTTTGTGATATTGACTCTGATCTCTTGGCTAAGGTAGTGTCTGCCAAGTTTCTCCACTGTAAAGTTCTGTCTCCCCATTTGGAATTATTAAGTATTAGGGGATATTTCAGGACTTTGTAAATCACCTTCTTCTCATCAACTTTTACCCACTAGCTGTACCATCCACTAAAGAGTCTTTCCTGAAACAAGGGATTACTGTTGTGGTTGCCAAATGGTGGTTCTTCTATTACTCCTTCTACATATTAAGGAAAGGAGGAGTTCTCTGCTCTGTTTATTTATATCAGTGTGGACTCATGAATTCTTATTTTGTTCAGTGAGTTAAAGTTCTTTTTGCTGCCATTATTATTTCGATGCTTGCATTGTCCTAGTTTTGGCCATGCCAGGTGACTCCTGTATCCTTTGGACATGTTCTTGTCATTCTTTAAACATTCTGTAGCAAGGTATTCCAGGCTCATCTTGTACTTTACCAATCCCAGCCCTAAATTAGTCATTTTTTCCAAGGAGCCCTGGTTCCTTTAAGTGGAAAATGATATTTAGAAATGAAGATCTAGCACTGGGTATGTTCATTGCCACTGGGATACCATTGTTTGGATCTTAAGATTTTATGTATTTATTCATGAGAGAGACAGAGAGATAGGCAGAGACATAGGCAGAGGGAGAAGCAGGCTTCCTCTGGGGAGCCTGATGCAGGATTCAATCCTGGGACCCTGGAATCACATCCTAAGACAAAGGCAGATGCTTAACCACTGAGCCGCCCAGATGTCCCTGTAATGCTGTTTTGAGCTGAAATTATTATTATTATTATTTTTTTTTAATTTTTATTTGTTTATGATAGTCACAGAGAGAGAGAGAGAGAGGCAGAGACACAGGCAGAGGGAGAAGCAGGCTCCATGCACCGGGAGCCCGATGTGGGACTCGATCCCGGGTCTCCAGGACCGCACCCTGGGCCAAAGGCAGACGCCAAACCGCTGCGCCACCCAGGGATCCCTTGAGCTGAAATTATATTAATGTTGCCATTAATGTTGCCACTTATAACACTTTCTTCCTTTGCTTTTATCGTATCAAATATTTTAAGCATAGGGAAAAGTATACAGAGTAATATACAGAACAAACACATGCCACCGTGTGTAAAAGCACTTGAAATATCCCCTACTATTCCTTTCTCTCCTACCTGCTATGCTGAATATACTCTTGGTTTTCTCCATGCATTTCTACTTTTGCTCCACATGCATGTGGCTGAAAACAATACATAGTAACATTTGATGTGTCCTTAAATTATATATGAATTGTATTGCACCACTATTTTCCTGCAACTTGTTTTTTTTTTCTTAAGTAGGTTCATGTCCAACATGAGCATTAAACTCATGACTGCAAGATCAAGAGTTTTAGGCTCTATCAGTGAGCTGGCCAGCTGCCCCTCCTGCAACCTGTTTCTTCGCAGCATTGTTTCTAAGATTTACCATGTTGATATATGCAGTTTCTATTCAACTGCCTCCCCAATGCCCCATTTCTGATCATCCCTGCCTTCCAGGGAGTGACTAATCTGAACAGTGTGAATGTCTTCCCATGGCTGTGTTTTTATACCATTACATGTGTATGTATGCTTAATCAGTGTTGTTTGGCATTTTTTTTTAAGATCTTATTTATTCATGAGAGACACAGAGAGAGGCAGACATAAGGAGAGGCAGGCTCCAATCCCAGGACCCTGGGATCACGACATGAGCCAAAAGGCAGACATTCAACCACTGAGCCACCCAGGTGTTCCCTTGTTTGACATGTTGTGGAGCTTTTTATAAATGCTGTCACACTGAATTTACTATTCTACAACTTTTTTCATTGGTAAGATTTATTCAAGCAGATACATTAGCACAATTTCATTTGTTCTCATCCTTGTGTAGTACTCCACTCTGTGAATCTTCCCCAATTATCTATTTTCCTGTTGCCAGTTTCTTTTTATTGCCATTAAGAGCAACAGTGCCATGAACATTCCTAAACAGGTCTCCTTACACAGACCTGTGCAGGTACCTCTAGGATATTGTTCTAGTTACCAGAGTCTCAACACAGATGACCCCAAAACTGGACATATTCTGCTTATGGACTCATTAGTCTCAGAACTTAGACTGGACACAGCAGGACAGCTTGTGTCTGCTATGCAACATTTAGGACCTCGGCTAGAAAATCAAAGGCTGGGGGCTGGTTGTTGATGGTGGCTATCGACTAAGGCTGCATTCCTTCTCCATTTGGGTTAGTTTGGCTTCTTTGAGGCATGATGCCTGAATGCCATGGATCAGTGTCCTGAAAGAGTGTTCTGACAGCTATACTGCCTTTTTTTGACCCAACCCTGGAAATCATTCAGCGTCATTTCTGTCATATTACATTTGTTACATAATCTCAAAGACTGCCCAGGTTTAAGGGAAGAAAAAAGAGATATCACTTCTTTTTTTTTTTTTTTTTTTTTTTTTGAGATACCACCTCTTGATGGGAGTGTGGCAAGATTCTGGAAGACCCTATGTGAGCACAAATTGCTGCTCCCATTTTGGGATTTAGTCTGTCACATGAGCCTGTGTTCCTATGAGTGCAGTGGCTGGGACACAGAATATGAGCACTGTCATCTTCATTAGGTATTGCTAAATTGCTCTCTGAAATGGTTGTGCCAGTTCATTTTCCCACCAGTAATGTATGAGAATTCTTGTTTTCTAAATTATTTCCAATGCTTGGTATTGTCAGACCAGACCTCTTAATTTTTGCTGTCTGATTGATGTGAAGTGGTTAATATGTATTGCAGTTCACTTCTCTTTGCTTGATTTGCATTTCATCTGGTGTTCTCTTTTATAGGGTACAAGTTTCATATTTTAATGTCCAAAATATAGTCTTGTTTGTTTTTTTTTAAAGGTTTTATTTATTTATTCATGAGAGACACAGAGGCAGCGCTAAACCGCCAAGCCACCCGGGCTGCCCTCTTTTATGTCTTGTTTTACAAAATCTTTTCCTACTCAAGAATCAGAAAATTAATCTCTTACATATTGCCTTCTAAAATTATATAGCCTTGCTTTATACAATTAGGTCTTACGACCACAGATTGCCTCTTATATGTGGTGTGAGATAGATACTGAACTTGATTGTTTTTTCAAATGCTTAGCCAATTATCATAGCATCAGGTTGTTGTTGTTGTTGTTGTTGTTGTTGTTTTAGCATCAGTTTTTTTTTAAAGCTCATTTATTTAAGCAATCTCTATACCCGGTGTTGGACCTGAACTCATAACCCCATCGTCGAGAACCATATACTCCACCAACTGAGCCAGCTAGGTGCCCCTGACAGCACCTTTTTTTAATAGAGTATCTCTTTCCCTACTGACTTTTTTTTTTTTTAAGGTTTTATTTATTTATTTGAGAGAGGGGGAGAGAGAGAGAGAGAGAGAGAGAGAGGATGATCAAGGGGAATAGGGAGAGAAGCAGGCTCTGCACTGAGCAGAGAGCCTGATGCAGGGCTTGATCCCAGGACCCCAGGATCATGACCTGAGCCAAAGGCAGATGCCTAACCAACCGAGCTACCCAGGTGCCCCTTCCCAATACCGACTTTTAATGCCACTTTTGTTATATATCTTTCCTAGGTGAGTCTGTTTCGGGGCTCCCTTGTCTGTTTCATTGGTTTGTTTATTTGTCCCTGAATTTATCATCTTAATTACTAGCATTTTATAATGAGTTTTGATTTTTGATATAGTGCTTCCTTAACTTTTTTTGTCTCTTAAAAATTATTTTTGCCAATTTTTCACCCTGTTTTATTTCATGTAAATATTACTGTTGGCTTATCACATTTTATTTAAAAAAACAAACAAACAGCTACTCTGCTTTTGGAGTGCCTGGCTGACTTAATTGGTGGAGAATGTGATTCTTGATATCAGGGTTGTAAGTTCAAGCCCCACTTTGGAGGAAGAGATTACTTAAAACAAAGCAGGGGTACCTTGTCACATGCTCTTCCAGCTGAGCCAGCCAAGTACTCCTATATCTTGATTTTTTAACATTATCCATAATTCTCATGAATGAAGGTTTAGGTCTTTCACACATCATTTGACTAAGAGTATAGAATTCTGGGGTATATTTTCTTCCCAACAGATTTTTAAAGATTTTAAGGATTTTGTTCCATTCTTTTATGTTGCTATGAGAATATGCCTGATGATTCTCCCTTTCTCTCCTTGTCCCAGTCCTGTGACTTTTTTCTTCTTTTCCCCCATTTTTCTTATTTTGAAAGCTTCAAGCCTACAGAAAAATTGTACAAATGGTATGATGAAAACTTCTGTATATTCCTTGTCTAGTTCACCAGTTGTGAATATTTTACCACATTTGCTTTAGGTTTTCACAACATATAAATTTTTTCCTTTGGCTGAACAATTTGGGAGTAAATTATAGATACTGTGAGATTTTACTCCTCAGTACTTCAGTAGGTGTCTCCTGAGAATAAGGACCTTATCCTACATAATCTCAACATCGTTCCCACAATTTAAATTTAATACTGATGTATACTAGTATCTAATATACAGTCTATATTCAGATTACTCTAGTTGTCTAGATAATGTCCGTTGTAGATGTTTTGGTTTTTGCTTTTTAATTCAGACTACAAGAATCGCACATTGCATTTAGTAAATGCGTTTCTTGTTCCTTAAGAATGAGTTCAAAGCTCCTTCTGGAAGTTTTAGCTTTTTTTTTTTTTTTTTTTTTTTTTAATCCATGGTGTCCTTAAATTCCCTAACAATGTGCCTTTTTTTTAATAAAAGATTTATTTATTTATTATTTATTTATTTATGATAGACCTAGAGAGAGAGAGAGAGGCAGAGACACAGGAGGAGGGAGAAGCAGGCTCCATGCCATGAGCCCTACGCAGGACTCGATCCCGGGACTCCAGGATCATGCCCTGGGCCAAATTTGGGCAGGCGCTAAACTGCTGAGCCACCCAGGGATCCCCAACAATGTGCCTTGATATAGGTCTTTTTTTCATTCATTGTTGGAGGTGTAGATTCTTCCAATCTGGAAACCAGTGTCCTTTGGTTCTACAGACTTGCTAATGTTATTTTTCTGCTGATTTCCTTCCTGCCTTTTCTGTTCTTTCTTTGGAACTTTCATCAGTAGATGTTGTTGCATGGGTTGATTTTCAAAGACTTACGTATGGTTTAGTTTCTATCATGGCTTCTTTGTTTTCTATCTACTTGTTTTAGTATTATATTTATTTTCTGTCTCATTTTTAGTTATTCTAATAGCTGTTCCTTGCTCTCTAATTGCTAGGTTTTCATTGCTTTCTGGTTTTGTTTTATGAATATATCACTAATTTCTCTGAGAATAAGAGCTTTCTTTTAATACTCTCTTTAGTTTTGATTTATTATTTCTTCTTCTTATTTCTTCTGAGTTAACCTTTCAGCTTGAAGTCAGGTTCATATTGAGTATGTTTGCTTTTTTTTTTAACGTTGGTTCTTTTCCTATAGACTCACATTTAAGTGGCAGGCAGTCAAAAGCCATTTGGAGAGCCTGCGTGTACAAATGGGACCTATTTTCTGGTAGCCTTTACTTAAAAGCGATTGTAGAGTGACGGACCAGCTGTTTGGCTAGGGAACCTCCAGATGTGGTTATGTAGAAGTTTTTGTTTTTGTTTTTTTTCTTGGATTGTTTGGTTTTCCCAAGGAAGAGTCTTCCAGTCTCTCCTTTGGGACTTTACAGTCAAGCTCTGGTGGCTGGGGATAGGGAGCCAATTTTATTTATTTATTTTTGAACTTTCCTTAGTTATCGTTCCTTATCCATTTGCTTCCCTCACCTGTTATACGTGGGTTTCCAGAGTTGCATTTGTCTCTCATTCACATTCCCAGTGTCCTGTTGCCTGGCTGGGCAGCCCACTGCTGTCCGGGCTCTAACCACTCAACTTAAGGACCTTTAACCAGCTCCCTTTGGTCAGCCTGTCCTTCTACCCTATCTATTTACTACTGGACCTAAGATTCAAGTGCTGAGCCTCTCAGGGTTACGAAGATACCAGCCTGCTTACCATTAGCATCCTGTATTCAGGCCTGATGTAGGCACTGAAGCTTATAGCCTCCTCTGCCTTGTTATATCTTTATTGAGATCTCTGTTGTGCTTACCTCTTGATTTATCTCTGCCTCATTGTTAATTTAGTGGGATCTTGGGATAAAAAGAAAATTCTTTGAATCTGTCTTTTTTTTTTTTTTTAAAGATTTTATTTATTTATTCATGAGAGAGACAGAGAGAGAGAGAGAGAGAGAGAGAGGCAAAGACACACAGGCAGAGGGAGAAGCAGGCTCCATGCAGGGAGCCCGACACGAGACTCGATCCCAGGTCTCCAGGATCAGGCCCTGGGCCAAAGACAAGTGCTAAACCCCTGAGCCACCGGGCTGCCCTGAATCTGTCTTAAATCTTTATTTTTTTTTTAAATTTTTATTTATTTAATGATAGTCACACACAGAGAGAGAGAGAGAGAGAGAGGCAGAGACACAGGCAGAGGGAGAAGCAGGCTCCATGCACCGGGAGCCCGACGTGGGATTCGATCCCGGGTCTCCAGTATCGCGCCCTGGGCCAAAGGCAGGCGCCAAACCGCTGCGCCACCCAGGGATCCCTTAAATCTTTAATAAGAAGTCTCACATATATGTATTTTATTTTTTATTTTTTTATTTTTTTTGTATTTTAAAATAAATTACCTAATTATATTAGACTTAGAATTGTGCCTTTACTCTGTGGAACTAATTTATCAAAAAGAAGTATACAAGAAAGAATGTAAACTTTAATCTTTTAAAATACTGCTTACTTAAAGGGTTTTTTTTTTTTTAAGATTTTATTTATTCATAGAGACAGAGAGAGAGAGAAAGAGGCAGAGACACAGGCAGAGGGAGAAGCAGGCTCCAAGCAGAGAGCCTGACGTGGGACTCGATCTAGGGTCTCCAGGATCACGCCCTGGGCTGCAGGCGGCACTAAACTCTGTACCACTGGGGCTGCCCAAAAGGTCTTAATTGATAATAGTTTTTGTCTTTATTTTGAAACAAATTCAAACTGAGAGAAAACCTGCAAGAACGATCCTATTCCTTCTACCTAGGATCACAGTTGTTAACATTTTGCCATATTTGCTTTGTCACCTCCCATATATGTATGTTCACACGTGTGTTTTTTTTTTCTTGAAGCATTTGAGAGTAAGTTGTAGATGTTATGCCCCTTTACCCCTATCTTTTGGTATGTATTTCCTAAGCAAGGGTCTTCCATGTATAGTCACAGAACAAATCAAATAAAGAAATCAAATATGCAATTCACATCCAAATTATAATTTTATAGCACTTTTTTTCCAGTCCAGGATCCAACCTAAGGTCATGCCTTACATTCATGGCTTACATTCTTTTTACCTCTTTAGTCGCCTTCAATCTGGAACAGTGTTAACCTATTTCAAGACCTTAGAATTTTTGAAGAGTACAGGCAGCTATTTTATAGACGGTCTCTGAGTTGACATTATAATGTTTAATTTTGTGGTACATTTCTTTGTTTTTCCTTATAGCTCTTAGGAGAATATGAATCCCTTGGAAAAGAACATGAAAGAGTAAAGGTAATAATGATTCATGTTCTGAGCTTCATGGAGGGGCAGAAACACTGGGTTGGAAATGAAGAGGGCTGACCTGTGCTATTTATACCCCTCTGTTCTTCTGATCCTCCATCCCCATCCAGCTGCTTGAGTTAGATCACTCACTTCTCTATCAGTATTTTTCTTTTCAAACATTTGCCCACTTAAGTCTTAAATTTTTGGATGTGTTAACAAATATTGAATGGCTATTTGAGATGAGTTGAGATGAAATTTTTGGAAGAGTATAAGGTATGATACTGATGCAAAAAATTACTAAATAATATTTAAATATAAAGTTTTTTTTATAAAGTTTTTTTTAAGCATTTGCTTTTTGTGGGGTTGAGTTTATTGATTATGTGTGATTTTTTTAATGAAAGTTTGGGAACTACATATTTGAATTCAGTGAAACCCCACAGTAATGCTGTAGGTGGTGTCCAAAGTATTTCTGTTGTATAAAATTCAAGGTCGTGTTAAAAAAAAAAAATTCAAGGTTGTGGTTGTTCACAGCATACAGGCCTGCACAGCTGGGCAAGTGGGTGGGCATGTGTGTATGCTGGGGTCTCAGGAGTCAATCAGCACATCTCACATCTCACTGGCCAGGTATCTGTTTTGCCATTTACTAAAGTTTTAGGCAAGTTGTGGCTAAAACATGTCCGTTTTAACACTGGATTGCTTGTAATCGAGCAAGGCACAATAGGCTGTACCTATTTGACAAGGATGTATGTATGGCTGTTTGTATAAATCAGTGTTTTGCTCTCATTCTTTCCCCTTGAATTATGTACTCTCTCCCGTGGTTAATGCTATATTTGCTGAGTATCTGCATAATTTTCTGTGTAGCTCTCTGGTGTGGCCTTTTTTCTTTTTTTTAAGATTTTATTTATTTATTAGAGACACAGTGGGGTGGGCAGAGACACAGGCAGAGGGAGAATCAGGCTCCATGCGGGGAGCCTGACATGGGACTTGATCCCAGGTCCCCAGGATCACGCCCTGGGCTGAAGGCGGTGCTAAACCACTAATTCATGGGGGCTGCCCCTGGTGTGGCCTTTGATTTGTTTCATATTGTGTATTTTAAAAGAATACATCCTGAATATTTCAGTTATTAAGGTTTTTCCTTTATTTTCATAGGATACATTAAATACAACTGAGAACAAATTGCTTGATGCACATACTCAGATTTCTGACTTGAAAAGGTAAAATGTATTATCTTACTAATAAGGTAATTACGCCTCCTTTTAGCATTTAAGTATGTGTCCATACTGAACGCAATGAACAGAAAATTTTTCTTGAGGATTTTTAGGCACTTAGAGATCATATTTTATGCTAATCTTCCCCTGACCTGGAAATACATTTGATTTTAGCCAAAGAAGATTTTTAAATGATTATTTTGGTGGTTGTATTGAGAAGTGTGCATTTCCTGAGATGTTCTGTGTTTTGTCAGCATAGCAAAATCTAAATGATACTAAACCATTGAAAATCAAAAAAAAAAAAAAAGAATTTTAAGAAGCAGTCTAGTCTACCGAATTATATTTGTGCTCCCAAAAGAAAACAGCATTCACACCAACTTTATGATCATCTACTTTTTTAAAAACCTGGTTTGGGGACTATATTCATGATTTGATTTACTTAGATAAAAACAGAGTCATAAATGGTCCCTATGCAAATGGTTGAATACTTCTAATTGGCTTTAGAGCATGTTTCTGTATTTGTATTTGGAGATGTGTCCTTATTTGGCAATTTTATTGCACTCCTCAGGACTTCCCACTGGGGAGAGTGTGAACACTGGCCTTCTTATCTGCTCAGATCTTTTCTGTGATGCATTTTCTGTGATAGCTTCCTTATGAGATTGGCATAAAGTGTCAGCCTGTTAGAGCTGTTCTCAAACCTTCCTTGCAGCAGGGTAGGCAAGAATTTGAGTTTAAAAGATGAGACAAAGACATATGCAAAGTCTAAAAAACAGAAAGAATGCCAGCTAACCTCAAAACAATTAATTGGCCAGAGTCTTAGTTTCTGTGGGTAAACTTGAAAATAGGCTTTTATTCTGTGCATAGCACAGATGAGGTAAGCTGCCTCTAGATAGCTGTTCAGGATAGTTTAGCCTCTGTGTCTTAAAAATTAGGAAGTCTTTACTGGCTCTTATATTAAATATTTATATATCTCCCTTTTTTGTGAAAACATTATCTACCATATTTAGAATTAAACATGGTAGAATTGCAGTTTATTTGAATACTTGTATTTATTTTATTTTTTAAATTTATTTATACCACATGTTTTGGTCTGTAGTCAGATTTGTACTTTTTTTTTTTAACTTGACTAGTCCATTTGTTGTTTCCTTTTCCTTCAGTTGTAGTATATGGAATGCTTCTTTGTAGAGTTTAATGTATTTGCCTTTCAGTATATGTTCCAATTTGTTCAGCTTTTTATCGATTATTGGGGCATTTTATTATGAAAGCAGGTTTACCAACCAGCAGTTCTTTTGTCACTCCTTTTCTAGGAGGGTCTGTTAGATAAGTAATTTGTAGTTAAGCTATTCTAAATTTATTGTGTACTTAATTTATCTCATTCCTTTTGAATTAGAATAATTTCAAAACTTGAAGCTCAGGTCAAGCAAGTGGAGCATGAAAATATGTTAAGTCTTCGCCATAATTCTAAAACTCCCATGAGATCCTCACATGCCAAGTAAGTTATTTTGTTTAATCTCCATAAAGCTAGAAATAGGTGCACCCTTTTATTGTTTAAGTCATAAGGAGTCAGAGTTAAGTGTCATTATAGAACTTATATATGTAAAAGCATCTAATTATGGGGCGCCTGGCTGGCTCAGTCAGTGGAGCATGAGACTCTTGATCTTGGGGTGGTGAGTTAGAGCGCCACGAGGGATGTAGAGCTTACTTAAAAAAAAACAAAAAAAAACCATCTAATTATTAGATATCATAAAAACTCTCATGCAGAAGCATTTGCCAAAAGGCGGAAATAGAATCAGATTGGGGTAAAGAGACCTGAAATGTTTTCTTTGTTGACTCTACCCAGCTGTGTGACCTTAGGCAAATCACTTAATTTTTTTGGAGTTCAGTGTTAGTATCTGTAAAAACGAGGACATTGGGCTAGAATATCTCAGAAGGTCTTGTAGCCCCTAAATTTCAGAAATAATATTCCTTTTTTTTTTTTTTTTTTTAAGATTTTATTTATTTGAGAGAGAGAGAACATGAACAGGGAGAGAGGGAGAAGCAGGCTCCCTCCTGAGCAGGGATTCCCTACACAGGGCTTGATCCCAGGACTCTGGGTCATGACCTGAGTCAAAGGCAATGACTTAACCTACTAAGCCACCCAGGTGCCCCTATTTGTATGTTAATGAGCAGACCTATGAAGACAAATCTTCATTAGGTTGTATGGATTTTTCATTTTAGTTTTTTTAGTTATTCAAAATTAGCTTTGCTATAATCTCAGAGCATTATCTTGATACATTTATAGAGTAGGGTTTTTTGTATTAGTTTTTACTATGATTTTATAAAGTATATTAAATGAGTAGATCATAAGGTCATAATACTGATGTGTATCAGAAAGATTGTTAAATTGTAACCTTTCTAAGTCATAATTGTCAAATGAGAAACTTTCTCTAGATCTTTGTTCATTAACCTTAAGTTAGAACATAGTGAATTATTTAAAGAAAAAAATTTCATAAGTTACTGAAATTGAACATTTGAGAGAGAACAAGAGTGGGATGAAATTGGGGTCAGGGAAGGCCTTTCTGTGGAGGTAACTTGTAAGCAAGGAGGTAAGCCCTGTGATGTGTTGGTGGGGGAGGCATGAGGGAAGGAGATGTTCAGGCAGAGAAATGAGCTTTATTATGTCCTTAAGTAGGAAAAGGCTTAACATGTTTAAAGAACCTGGAGGAAGCTTGTGTGACTGAATATCGCCAGCAAGGGGTAAAGTAGCTCCAGGTGAAATCATGGATGGTCATATATCACTTTCTAAGCCATAGTCAGGAGTTTGGATTTTACTCCTAAATCTTTTGGGAAGCCTTTGAAAGGTTTTATGTGATAAGATTAGGTCATCTAATTTCTTTTTTTCTTTTTTCTTCCTTTTTATAGAGAGAGTGAGAGTGTGAACGGGATGGGAGGGACAGAAAGAGTGAGATAATCTTAAGCAGGCTCCATGCTCAGTGCAAAGCCCAATGCGGGGCACAATCTTGTGACCCTGAGATAATGACCTGAGCTGAAATCAAGAGTTGGATGCTTACCTGACTGAGCCATCCAGGCACCCCTGATTTCTATTTTTTTAATGCACCTGCCATGGGGAGGAGATGAAGAGGAAAAGGAGAAGCAGGCACACTAACTAGGCAATTGTAGTGTTAGGAGAGATGGTGTTTGCTGGGTGGTGGCCATAGAAATGGACAGATTAGAAGGGTCTGAAAGAGATTCCAGAGGTAGAATCTGCAGAACTTGGTTAAGAAGAGAAGAAAGGGGGCAGCCTGGGTGGCTCAGTGGTTTAGCGCCACCTTCAACCCAGGGCATGATCCTGGAGCCCTGGGATCGAGTCCCATGTTGGGCTCCCTGCATGGAGCCTGCTTCTCCCTCTGCCTGTGTCTCTGCCTCTCTCTCTTTCTCTCATGAATGAATAAATAAAATCTTAAAAAAAAAAAAAAAAAGAGAAGAAAAGAAGGTGTCCCATAACATCTTGGTTTCTGTCTTGAGCAACTCAGGGTGCCGTATATTGAACTAGGGAAGAATTGAGAAGAGTAGACCATGGGATATAAAGATTGGAATTTCCATTTCAAATATTTTAGTTTGAGATTCATACGAATTCCAAGTGGGAATCAGGCAGGTGATTATAAATTTACATTTGGAGCTCAGAAATAAGGTCTTAGGCTAGAGTTAGAAATTTTAGAATTATCATTTTGTAGTGCTTGAGTGTGGGATATATGATAGGTGTATGGTGGATATATGATAGGTTGTGTGGGATGAAGCTCTGAAGAGCCCTGATGTCTTGATGTTGGGGGCAGAAGGATTAGGCACAGGAACCTGAGAAAGAGTTGCCAGTGTGCTAGGAGGAACCCTAGTGGTGGCCAGTGGTGTGGACGCTGCTGAGAGAGCAGATGAGGGGACTGGCGACCCTTACGTATGCCAGCTAGGGCTTGATGGCCTGGAGAATGGTTTGCATGAAGGAGCAAATGTGAACATCCATTGAGAATGTTGTATAGAGTGAGTGAAAGCAACCTATATGTCTAACAGCTGGAACATTTAATCTATTGTGATACTGGGGATCCCTGGGTGGCTCAGTTTAGTGCCTGCCTTCCGCCCAGGGCATGATCCTGAACTCTCGGGATCGAGTCCCGCATCGGGCTCCCTGCATGGAGCCTGCCTCTCCCTCTGCCTGTGTCTCTGCCTCTCTCTCTTTGTGTCTCTCATGGATAAATAACATCTTTTTTTTTTCTTTTTAAGATTATATTTATTTATTCATGAGAGACACAGAGCAAGAGCAAGGCAGAGACCTTTGATCTCAAAAGCAGGTGCTAAACCGCTGAGCCACCCAGGGATCCCCCAATAAATAAAATCTTTAAAAAAAACTAATATATTGTGTTATATTTATGAATGATGCTATATAGTGTCATAGTGCATACATTAGATCAGGAATTGATGAGCACAGCCCCCAGCCCCAAATCCAGCCTATTGCCTGTTTTTGTAGGGCCTATGAGCAAGGAATGGTTTTTGTATTTTTAAATGTTTGGGAAAAATCAGAGAATAGTATTTCATATATGTGAAAATTATATGAAGTTTAAATTTCAGTGTCCAAAAATAAAGTTTATTCATTTACCTATTAGCTGGCTGTTTTGCATAACAGCAAGTTTGAGTACTTGCAACAGAGAACCATCTGGCCTATAAAAACCTATTTATTAAAACAAAACAAAAAACCTATTTATTATCTGATGCTTTATGGGGAAAATTTGCCAGCCACTGAAGTTGATTGTTCACGTGATTTAATCTTTCTTTTTAATATTTATTTATTTATTTTAGAGAAAAAGTGAACATGAGTGGGGGGGCAAGATGGAGAGGGAGAGAGACTCTCAAGTAGACTCCATTCTGAATGTGGAGCCCAATGTGGGGCTTGGTCTCACAACCATGAGATCACAACCTGAGTTGAAGCCAAGAGTCAGATGCTTAACTGTGTCAGCTCAGACGCCCCAATGTGGTTTAAGCTTAAGAACATAATTTGGAACAACATGGGGTACCTGGGTGGCTCAGTCGGTTAAGCATTTGCCTTCTGCTCAGGTCATGATCTCAGGGATTGAGTCCTATGTCGGGCTCCCTGCTCAGTGGAGAGTCTGCTTCTCCTCATTCCTCTGCCCTTCTCCCCCCTCACGTGTGGCGTGATCTCTCTCTCTCTCAAATAAATAAAAAAAAATTTTTTTAAAGATTTTATTTATTTATAATAGACATACAGAAAGAGAGAGGCAGAGACACAGGCAGAGGGAGAAGCAGGCTCCATGCCGGGAGCCCGACGTGGAACTCGATCCCGGGACTCCAGGATTGCACCCTGGGCCAAAGGCAGGCGCCAAGCTGCTGAGGTACCCAGGGATCCCCCATAAATTTTTTTTGTTTTAAAAGCAACTTGAAACAATAAAACCAGTTGCAGGAGAAGTAGGATACTATTTATATTGACTTTGGCATGCAGAACATATTTTATAGGTTCATACATAACAACATGTGTGGAATGCTGAATACAAATTTAGTGAAAGTGGTACCTTAGCACTTACACTAGGGTAATGATATCAGAGGAGTGATATTGGAGAGGTACACAGGGGACTTGAATTGTACCTGTTAATATTCTATTGTTTATTGAAATAAAGCAAACAGGGGATCCCTGCGTGGCTCAGCGGTTTAGCACCTGCCATCGGCCCAGGGCATGGTCCTGGGGTCCTGGGATCAAGTCCCGCATCGGGCTTCCTGCATGGAGCCTGCTTCTCCCTCTGCCTGTGTTTCTGCTTCTCTCTGTGTGTTTGTCTCTCTCATGAATAAATAAATAAAATCTTTAAAAAAAAAAAAAAGAAACAGAGCAAACAAAGTTGTATAAGCAGATGGTTGGTGCATGAGTATGATCTGTATGTCTGCATGCTTGAAATATTTTATATTTTAAATGAACAGGAATCAATAAGGGATTAGTATCTAGGATATAAAGAACTATAAGTCAATAAGAAAAAGGTCTCCTCAACAGAAAAATGATAAAATAAAATGAACAAACGATTCACAAAAAAAGAATTCTCTATATGGCTAATAGAATTGAAAGAATATTCCTTTTACTAGTAATCAGAAAAATGAAAATTAAAACAAGCATGGGATACCACTCACACCCTCAGACAGGTCAGGCCAGACTCCGGCTCTAATCTTTGTAAAATTTGGGAAAGTTGTGAAGAAATAGGACTCTCAAACTACTGGTTGGGCTGAAAATTGATAAACTCATTCATCTGGAGCATGATTTGACAATATCCTGTAAGCCTGACAATGTGTGCACCCCAAATTCCAGTTCTGATTCTGGATGTTTACCTCAAAGGAATTCCTACACCTGTTAATTGTAGCATTGTTGGAAGGTGATAAATTAGAAACTAAACATCCACGATCAGGAGAAAGGATCAGTAGTGTGTGGCATATTTGTACTGTGGGTAAATGACTAAAATGATACACCTGTCTGTGTTAATGTGGTGAAATCTGAAACATGTTGAATAGAAACAATAGCATTAAAAGGTTGTGTGTGTTACATGGACATAATTTAAAAAATACAAACAGCCATATGTACATAATCTTTTCTCTTACTATTGAAAACAAATCTGGTAAGATACTAGCATTTGTTAAAATTAAGTACTTGTGAGTGCTTGTAGTAGTCTTTGTAATTTTCTAAGAATGTTTGGGATGTTTCTTAATTAAAAATCGAGGGAAAAAGGGAGTGACTGGGAGTTGAAGATGAGGAAGGGAAGTTGTAAGAAGTTTGGCTGTGGAAGGGAGCAGAGAGAGGAAGACACCTGTTGTCTCCTGGTTTCTTTTTTCCCTCTCAAGTGTGATGTGAGGTTATCAGCTGACCGGCAGGGCTGGGTGAGAGTTTGAGAGAGCAGAGAAGGTGTAAGGGAGTCCTGTTGGAGAACCAGAGCTCGTTGATTACAGAAAGGTATGTTGTCTGCCAGTGTTAGGTGTCTATTGAGATGGTGATAGTGACTCTGTAATGTTAACACGGGCTACACGGTTGGGTGGCTCGCTTCCAGCAAAGCCCAAGTATAGGATTGTAGACATTCAGGAGTGAGACCACTATGTTCCTCCAGGCTTAGGTCTCTGCTGCCGGATGGGTGTAATGGAAGGTGAGTGCTGGAAAGGGGGTCAAGGCAGTAAGTGTGCACCACAGAGTAGGTAGAGGGAACTGGTCAAGCTAGAAGAGGGATTGATATGTAGAAAATGGTGAGGCCAGGGGAGCCTGGGTGGCTCAGTCTGTTAAGCATCTGCCTTTAGCTCAGGTCATGAACTCTGGGTCCTAGGATTAAGCTCCACGTCAACCTGTTCAGTGGGGAGTCTGCTTCTCCTTCTGCCTCACCCCCAACTCATGCTCTCTCTCCCTCACTTGCTCACTTTCTGTCTCAAAAAAATAAATAAAATCTTAAAAAAAAAGAGAGAGAGAAGAGGAAGAAAATGGTCAGGCCAGGGATCACAGGCCTTGGGGTCACAGTGCCTTGATGATACTTGAGCACCTGAGCCAGAAGAATCTTTGGAGTTGTGATTTCTTAAGAGGGTATGTTCTCTGGTGATGATGAAGTCCAGTGAGTATTCTCTGGTGGAGGAGGTGAGTAAGCAGGCGAGTAGAGCCCAGTTGTTGGAGAGAGGTCCAGGGTAGCTCCTCTGTGTGGACACTGAAGTTAGGAGGGCTGGAGAAAGTGGGAACCGTTCTAATGTCTGCTGAATGCCTGGTTCTTGCAGGATGTATGAGTCTCAGTTGGGCATGGTTTCCATAAGATGGGGGAAGTACTAGCCTAGAACTGTACTACTTAATATACTAGTGCCAGTCATTATGGGCAGCTATTAAATTTAAATTAATTAAAATTAAATAACATTTAAAATTTGGTTCTTCATTTCACTAGCCGCAGTTCAAGCGTTCAATAGCAGTATGTGACTCATGGCTATTGTATTGTTGTACAGATAGAAGAAGTTTCTTTTTTTTTTTTTTTTTTTTTTTTTTTAAAGAAGTTTCTTTTTTCACAGAAAATTCTCCTGGGCAGTGCTGGTCTGGGAAGAATGAGAAGGGCACTCTTGCTGCACCTCCTTAGCCTGAGCTGTGGATTGAGGATGAAGCATAGGAAGTTAGTTGGGGGTATTCAGAGCTGTGTAGATACAAGGATACCTTGACTGAGATGCAGAAATATGCCAAAGTAACAGAAACCTAAAATAACAGTTTGGTTGGATCTGAAAACCACAAGATAGAATTCATGTATCTAAAATAAGGTTGTTTTATGCAGTTTTAGAATTACTGTACAGATGTGTATATAACGTTTCAAAGCAGGTTGTTTTCTGTATGTGTTGGGCCTGACCTGAAGTATGAGCCCATAATGCCTTAGATCATTTCTCATTGTCCTAGCACACTGGCCACCTCTGACGTCAGCAGACGCAAGTGGCTGATACCAGGAGCAGAGTATTCTATCTTTACTGGCCAGCCTTTGGATACCCAGAATGATAGAATGGATAACCAGCTGGTGGAAACCTGCACTACTGGGTAAGGTAGCTTTGTCAAAGGTCGTATTTAGGATTTCTTAATGGTTTCATTTACATTTCAGTTGGTTTTAAATGTTCAGGAAGGTCTAAAGAGCCTTCTCTGTTGCCTCAATGTCTTACTTTTGAGGACCAGATTTTTATTTTACTTTAAAAAGCTAATGGGTGTAGGATACTTTCCTTTTAAAGACTATGCAGAGCGTCCCCTGCCCTGTGTTCCCAACACAGTGGTGTGCTGTGCATGGACTATCAGGATAAGGTGTTTGTTGATCCTCTTACCCTCTGGACAGCCCAAGCAACTATTACTCTAGAGCACCACAAAATTACAGTATTTCTGTATGTGCAAGGATGTGAAGAGAATTGAGAAGTACTGGTCTATTACCTGCAGGTTCAATTTTAGTTTATTTCATTGTAAAGAATACATCCTCATTGTGGAGTGTATTTGTTAGCTCTCATGTTATTCCCCTAACAAAGCTGGTGAATTCTGTATTAGCTCAGGCTGCTGTATTAAATCACCATAGACTGGGCAGCTTGAGTAAGAAACATTTCTTCCTGCAGGTCTGCATGCTGAGAGTCCAAGATTGGGGTGCTGGCACAGAGCCCACAGGTGAGGGCTCTCACCAAGGGTTCTTGGTGAGAGCCCTCTTCCTGGTTATATGGTCTTCCCTTGGTGAATGTGTGCAGACAGTGTTCTTGGATCTCTTCTTTTTATAAGGGCACTAATGATCTCATCTAAATCTAGTCACCTCCCCAAGGCTGAAACCTGCTAACACCATCCACTGAGGATTGGGGCTTCAACATACGAGGTTTTCAGGGGGACAGAAATACTCACTTCATAGCACAGTGTGTCTTACAATTATTATTTAAGGTATCATTCTCCTCCGGAAAAGGATTCTTCACCTGGAAGTTCACCAAGAAGCTTACTGAAAAAAAAACAAATAGAGACTTCAGATACACCAATCATGAAAGCTTTAAAAGAACTTGATGAAGGAAAAATATTTAAAAATTGGGGCACACAGACAGAGAAAGAGGACACCTCAAATAGTAAGCATTTTTCCTTTGTTTGATATAGAGATAATAGATTATAGATACCTTCCTCTTTGCCCCCAGTTTTATCACCTTCCTTATTAAGTCCTCTAGCTTGTAATTTATCAGTCATGACATAACATGTATCTTTTATACAAAGCAGACTACATATTACTTCTGATTAGTAAAGATTTATGCAGCATTCTTAAAAATATTTGGAAAATTTCTACATGAGTTTGTCTTGTCTCACATTGGAAAGTTATGACAGACATTTGGTATTCATAAAGTGAGATGTAATGTTTTCTACTGTCCCTTTCTTGGTTACTGAGCATCTCACAGGACAAGAAATATCTTTTTTTTAAGATTTAATTTTTTTTTTTTTAATTTATGATAGTCACACACAGAGAGAGAGAGGCAGAGACACAGGCAGAGGGAGAAGCAGGCTCCATGCACCGGGAGCCCGACGTGGGATTCGATCCCCGGTCTCCAGGATCGCGCCCTGGGCCAAAGGCAGGCGCCAAACCGCTGCGCCACCCAGGGATCCCTTTTTTTAAGATTTAAAAACGATTTTTTTAAAGTAATCTCTCTACTCAGCATGGGGCTCCAAATTAGAACCCCAAGATCAAGAGTCACATGCTCTTCCAACTGAGCCAGCCCCAAGATTGGGGTGCTGGCACAGAGGCCCCAAGAAGTAGCTTTATTTTATTTTTTTAAATTTTATTTATTTATTCATGAGAAACAGAGAGAGAGAGAGAGGCAGAGACACAGGCAGAGAAGCAGGCTCCATGCAGGCTCCGAGCCCAACATAGGACTTGATCCCGGGTCCCGAGGATCACACCCTGGGCTGCAGGCGGCGCCAAACCGCTAAGCCACCGGGGCTGCCCAAGAAGTATCTTTAATACTGTCTTTCTCGCAAGTGCAAGTCAGTAAGTATTTGCATCTTCTTGCCCTCCTGTGCTCACTTGATGGGGCCTGCTGATTACAATGTTAGCATCTTGGGTATTGCATCTCCAAGGCGGTATCTCTTAGTAAATAAATTAGTGACTTGCTTTCTAAAAATAATCTCTTGTGAAAAATCACCTTGCATGGCAATTGTCAACAGATAGCCAGAATGAATTCTTTATAAGCTCCCATATTTTCTTCAAACATTTTTTCATCCTTATGTATTTGCAATAATCATTCTTACCTGGATACTGGGTATTGCTTGCTTGGTATAATCATCTGTTAATAGAGGCAGGTAATCAAAGGTAGGTTTTTTCTGTTTACTTTTTAACAATTTGTCTGTTACAGAATTAGTGAATCCTCGGCAAACTGAAACATCAATCAATGCAAATCGGTCTCCAGAGAAATGCGCCCAAAGACAGAAGAGATTTAACTCTGCTTCACAGAGATCATCATCTTTACCACCTTCAACTCGTAAATCGAACACTCCAAGTAAGAGTTAGATGTATAGATCTCCCAACTCGTAAATCGAACACTCCAAGTAAGAGTTAGATGTATAGATCTCCCTGGCTGAAAGGAGGGGCATCCAAGCTGTGTGCACACGCCTCATGTTTTCTCTCTAACACCTACTAGAGACTACTCTGAGCCCCAGGGTCCCTAAATAGGATCTTATTTAATAATAGTATATCACCTGATTGCACAGATACTATGACTACAGGTGAAGAAATTTTAAGATTTAATTTAAAAATTAAATCTTAAAAAATATTACAATGAGATTTTGTGTGTGTGTGTGTGTGTGTGTGTGTGTCCAGCAAAATTTTTTTTGCAGCTTACACCACTTCACAGTTTTTGAGATTATTGACGACTATCTAAGTAAATATTAGTTCAAACAAATGAGGCTAGCCTGAAAAAGATGTTGCTTTTTATATATTTACCTTCAATTTCTTTAGGCAGTTATAGCTATGGTTTTAAAGGTTAAGCATTAGGTTTCTGTTTTCTTGATTTCCATTTTCAGAACGGCTGAAGATATTTGTATGTACCTGTGTTACAGGAATGTGCACTGGTGTTTCCATCTTATTTCCAGTCAGTTTCTAAAATCCTGAAAAACCAGTTTTGAGTCTCGAGTGCTGACACAGCAGTCTGAAACACTAAAATGTTGACGGTGGTTCCCTCTAGGTGTTGGGATTATGAATTATTTTTATTTTGGATGCTTTTGTTTATCTTTCAAAAAGTTTTACAATGAAATTGAATTCCATTAAAGTTACCAAAAAGTACTGTAAAAGGAAGTATGTTCTGCAATATAATGTATTATGTAGGAAAAAAAGAATATTTCCTCTTTGTTTTCTTCTGTAGCAAAAAGAGAGATTATGTTAACACCAGTGACTGTGGCTTATAGTCCAAAGCGATCTCCTAAAGAAAATTTGTCCCCAGGATTTAGTCATCTACTGAGCAAAAATGAAAGCAGTCCAACTCGGTAAGTTCTCTAAAATAGTAGAATAAAATATTTTATTATTGATTTTTTTTCTTTTAAGTGTCTGCTTATGCCTGTAGCTATCACTGATTTTTCAGTTGCCAGTGGGAACCCTATGGATTTAAATCATTTAAATGAATGTCATACTGAAAATAAAGTACTATAATACATGAAAACAGTTTTTAAACTATGTAAACTGCTACCCCTGAATTTAAAAACTGCCTCAGAGTCCCTCCAGCTTTTGGGTATAGAATGGTAATTGTTTTTTTTCCTGAAAAAGGTTTATGATACAGGGAAATTTTTGAGCCATTTGTACAAGAAAGTGGGCTGTCCTGGTATGGCCCTGTCAGTACACGTAAGTTTCCCTGGGTGCCTGAAAAAATTGTTCTCTCTCTGAAGCAGGTCTGCAGTGCAAGCTGCCATGGGAAGCCTTGGACACCTGCAGTGTGAGAGCTGGTAACCTGGCTCCCTCAGGCTCTTGAGAAATGACTTAAGCACATTGAACCTCAGTTTCCCCTTCTATAAAAAGGGATAGTACTTCCCTCCTATTTTATAAGGTTGTTAAAAAGATTGAAAGAGCTACTGTGTGGATAAATGTTTCAAGTCTCCAATATGTAAATGTAATTTTGTGTTAGGAAATATAAAGTTCAGTTTTAGAAAATTATATGACCAGCTTTTTTTTTTTTTAATACGTGAATATGTGAATTAAATGGATGCCAGCTCATCTTTCTAGTGGAGATAGGGAAAATCAATTAACATTTTTTTCTCACAAGCAACTTGCTTCGTTCAATAGATTTGATATACTTTTGGATGATTTAGATACTGTTCCTGTGTCTGCATTACAACGTACCAATCCAAGGAAACAACTCCAGTTTCTTCCTCTAGATGACTTGGAAGGTATCTTTTTCCTAAAAAAAATTATTAGTTATGGGTATAGTCATTCTTTTTGTGAATTTCAGGTATCTTTTCAAGGTCCTAAATATTTTAATATCCTGCACTTAAATAATTTCTGCCCAAGGACCTCTAAAATAAGCATTCGTGATGCTCATATTATGTGTCAATGTTCTCACTGACAAGCAATGTTAATGTTACTACTTACTGGGGCCATACTGTTCAGTTTTTCTCTTATATTCTGTAATTTCTGTGCAACTTAGGCGTTAGGTGATTTTTTTTTTCTTTTTTTTTTTAAAGATTTATTTATTTATTTGTGAGAGACAGAGAGAGAGAGAGAGAGAGAGAGAGAGAGAGACCAGAGACATAGGCAGAGGGAGAAGCAGGCTCCAAGCAGGGAGCACGATGTCAGACTCGATCCCGGGTCTCCAGGATCACGCCCTGGGCCAAAGGCGGCACTAAACTGCCGAGCCACCTGGGCTGCCCTCTTTTTTCTCATTTATCTTTTTAAGTTTAGAATAAAGTTACAAGAGAATGCATGTGACCCACTTGGGCAGGCCCTGTGACATGCTAGCTCTTCTCCATTGGTGTGGGTTTGTGTCCACTAGACAAGTGTTTAGCATTTAACTTTTTTTTCTTCAAGTTTATTTATAGTTCATTTAAGTTTACACACCTTCATTTAGGGAAGTTATACATATTGTTAAACTGAGGGCAAAGCTTGTAGAATTCTGTGGAGAAAAAGCACTGAGTAAATATGATTGTTGTGTCTCT
Organism: Canis lupus dingo; assembly: GCF_003254725.2. NCBI lineage: Eukaryota > Metazoa > Chordata > Mammalia > Carnivora > Canidae > Canis > Canis lupus. The sequence goes on from NC_064268.1 coordinate 6,695,695, forward strand.
TTCCATTCCATTTTTTTGGTATGTGGCAGCCCTTTCCAGAAAGTGAAGTTAGATAATTTAGATAGTCATGTATATGATCTATTAGGAAAATTGATTTAAAAAAAAAAGAAATTTCTTTTCTCTCGACAGAAAAAAAATATTCAGAAACAGCCACCGACATCCATGTTAATCATAGCTCTTCTCCCGAACTGTTGCCAAATGGAGTGAAGAAAGTGTCTGTGCGATCAGCCTGGGAGAAGAATAAATCAGTTAGCTATGAACAGTGTAAGCCTGCATCAGTAGCACCACATGGTAATGATTTTGAGTATACAGCAAAAATTAGGACCCTAGCTGAAACGGAGCGGTTTTTTGATGAACTTACAAAAGAAAAAGACCAGGTAAAAACAAACAAAAACTTAAACTTTTTTCTGACCTTAATGCTTGTGTCTGAGGAATAGTCAGAAGGGAATTATTGAGGCCAGCCATCTCAGGAAGTTACTGTGGATAGCAAACCAGAGCTGAGCTGGCCTTGCTGGTTAGGATGAAGGGAACTTATATGAGGGCAAGCTGGACAAGAGAATACTAGGCTGAAGCCTGTCCTTTCCATTCTGTTGCAGACTTCCCTGCCATGAATCAGAATTCTTCTGTTTTCATTTAATTTTTTTTGTGTTAATAGATTGAGGCAGCTTTGAGTCGAATGCCTTCTACCGGAGGACGGATCACTTTGCAGACGAGATTGAATCAGGTGAAAAGTCTTAGCTTGAATCTGGATTAGCGTTGTGACGCTGGCTAGTGCACCATTTTTCTAAGATGATGTTAATTTAGGCATCCTGAAGCAATTGGGCAAAACGGTTAACCTTTTAGGAAGTGTTTGGTGATTTAAGACTTTATTTAATTATTCATGAGAGACACACAGAGGTAGAGACATAGGCAGAGGGAGAAGCAGGCTCCCTGTGGGGGACATGGTGCAGGACTTGATCCCAGGACCCCGGGATCACGCTCTGAGCCAAAGGCAGACAGCCAACCACTGAGCCACCCAGGTGCCCCTATAATATATTTTAGAATGGCATGCTGGCTTTCGGGGGTAAAAAGTGATTTTTACCTTTATACCCTTGAAAAAGACGTTCATGCCACTATGCGATATGCCTTCAAACAGATTTTACATTAAATTAATCCTCTCACATTAAAATGTTCCTTTTTGTATTCATTTTTTCCTCCCCAATATCTAATTTATTTCTCAGTTCCTTTCCGTTTAGTAAATATGTGAAACAGTTGTGCTTTGCACCTGGAATCGCTGTAGAGGTTAAAAAGAGAAATGTGATTCCATTACTGAGCAGGAGATGGTGCAGGTGAAGCGGGTCATGTACATTTCTTTTAGTTGCTTTTCAGAGAGAAATAAAATACACGAAACCATGGGACTTGCAAAATCACTTTTTGTAACATTTAATTAATTAGTTAATTTAAAGATTTTATTTATTTATTCATGAGAGAGAGAGAGATACAAAGGGGAGAAACAGGCTCCATGCAGGGAGCCTGACTTGGGATTTGATCCTGGGTCTCCAGGATCATGCTGTAGGCTGAAGGCAGCACTAAACCGCTGAGCCACCCGGGCTGCCCTTTTTGTAACATTTTAAGCATAATAGCAAGGATAGGTCTCTTATATCACTGCGTGTTTTGGCCTTTCAGTGCTTTAATTTCAGGAAAAGTTCATTTTCAGATTGGTCTGTGATAGCAGAAGGAAAAAAAATGCAAAGGAAACAGCAGCGGTCTTTTCCTAGGGCCTATATGCCTAACTTCTCCTTAAGACTGTAAGTCTCTTGGGATGCCTGGGTGGCTCAGCGGTTGCCTGCCTTCGGCCCAATGCATAATCCTAGAGTCCCAGGATCGAGTCCCACATTGGGCTCCCTGCATGGAGCCTGCTTCTCTCTCTGCCTATGTCTCTGCCTTTATTTCTGTGTCTCTCATGAATAAATAAATAAAATCTTTAAAAAAAGTCTACTCAGTATAAGACTCAACACATGAAGCTCTTCTTCCTTATTGGGAAGACAGAAGGAAAACTTCTGGATATTCAGATTCTAAATTTATCTGATACATTTGTTTAATATTTTTTATGTAATGGTTGTAAGCTCTTAACTTAAAAGGCAGTAGATTCTTTTTTATGATTTATTTATTTATTCATGAGAGACGCACACACAGAGGTAGAGAGATAGGCAGAGAGAGAGAGGAGCAGGCTCCATGTAGGAAGCCCGAAGTGGGACTTGATCCTGAGACTCTGGGATCATGCCCTAAGCCAAAGGCAGATACTCATCCGCTGAGCCACCGAAGCATCCCAAAAGGCAGTAGATTTTATTCATACATGTTAAAGCTGTTTCTGTTCGGTAAGGAGACCAGTGACAGAAAAAGGAACTTGAGAATTCTTACTTATGATTCATAAGTGAAAAAGGTAAAATTGGGCAAAAAAGATGAAAAATGTTCAGCCTCACCAATGAGTAAAAAAAAATACAAATTTGAACAAAAGCATCATTTTAAAAGATTTTTTTATTTGAGAGAGAAGGAGAGAGGGCATGCAAATGTGTCAGGAAAGGGGCAGAGGGAGAGAATCTCAAGCAGACTCCCTACTGAGCTCAAAGCTGGACATGGGGCTTGGATCTCATGACCCTGAGACAGTGACCTGACCTCAAATCAAGAGGCAGATGTTCAACGGACTAAGCCACCCAGCTGCCTCCAAAAGCATCATTTAAAACCAAACCAAACAAAAAACTATTACTTAGGCAGGTATTTAAATGTGTGTGTGCGTGCACACACACACGAAAATATACCCAGGATGGAGAAAAGCATATTCTCATATATGGCAGGTAGAAGAGGAAATTGTCACAAACTTTCTGGAGTATAGTTTAACATGTATCCAAAGCTTTAGAATACTTGTTTCTTTGGACCTAGCATTTTTACTTCTGAGAAGGATTCCTAAGGCAGTACTTACAGATGTGTGCAAAGAAATCTTTTTTTTTTTTTCTTAAGATTTTGTTTATTTATTCATGAGAGGCAGAGACATAGGCAGAGGGAGAAGCAGGCTCCATGCAGGGAGCCCGACGTGCGACTTGATCCCGGGTCTTCAGGATCATGCCCTGGGCTGAAGGTGATGCTAAACCACTGAGCCACCCAGGCTGCCTGCAAAGAAATGTTTTTTTAAAGAATATTTATTGCAGCATTATTTATGGCATCCAATTAGAAGCAACCTAAATTTCTACTAAAAGATCCTTGGTTAAATCTAATGGACTATACACATTAATTTAAAATGATTATATAGAAAGATATTTCGTAACAAGAAAAGTTCAGTTGAAAAATGTTTTGAAGTAAACAATTTCATTGTTTTTGTTTTTCTTCTTAATGATGTGAATATCTACAGAAAAAAAAAACAGGGGATCCCTGGGTGGCGCAGCGGTTTGGTGTCTGCCTTTGGCCCGGGGCGCGATCCTGGAGACCTGGGATCGAATCCCACGTCGGGCTCCCTGCATGGAGCCTGCTTCTCCCTCTGCCTGTGTCTCTGCCTCTCTGTCTCTCTCTGTGTGACTATCATGAATAAATAAATAAAATCTTTAAAAAAAAAAAAAAAACAGGAAAGAACTGGTTATTTTTACTCCTCTGTTTTCTATTTTATCTTGAACATTTGATCCTTATATTTTTAATTTTTATTTATTTTTTAAAGATTTTATTTATTCATTTGAGCTAGCCGGGCAAGATTTTATTTATTCATTTGAGAGAGAGAAGGAGCCAGGGGTTGGTTGGAGAGGGAGAAGGAGGCTCCCCACTGAGCAAGGAGCCAGACTTCTGGGCTTGATCCCAGGACTCTGGGATCAGGACTTGAGCTGAAGGCAGAAGCTTAACTCACTGAGCCATCCAAGCACCCCTTATATGATTTTTTTTTTTATAACTAAAGTTGTTTAAAAGGAATTTTTAAAGTTTTATTTCAGAATACCACTGGAGTTAATACCGAGTAAAGTATCTAAAATGATAAATTTATATTCTAGGCACTATTTATTTAATAATAGTACTGTTTATTTAAAAATAGCAGTTGTTACATTGATGTGTTGTGAAATCTGTTTCTTGGAAAAACTCCTCCAGCTTGTTCCCTTCTTTTTAACTTAGAAATTCTTGTCAGAAGAAAGTTTGTTTGGCATACGCCTAAGTGGGATAGGCCCCAGTCCGTGTGTCCATTTCTTCTGCTGAAGTGTGAAGTACCATCTTGACTGGCTCAGCCTGAGTCAGAGACTTATTAGCTTCTTGCAGTTATTTGTATCAAGCTTGCTGGAATTTCTAGACTCCAAGTAGCATGTGTGCTGAGGCTCTGTTGAGGTGCAGGGTTGTTTTGAATGGTTGAAAGTTGATTCGCCTTGTTAATTTAAAGAAATAATATAAACAAGATGTGTGTAAAAAAAGTAACTGTGATTTGAATGTTTATACTTGCTCCTTTGCTGAAAGAAAGGTCAATTTGGTGGTAATTATAGAACCAGCGAATTTGATGTAGAATTCTAACGAAACTTTTCCTGTTATTTTCCTTCAGGAAGCTCTGGAAGATCGTTTGGAAAGGATTAATCGAGAACTGGGCTCAGTTCGAATGACATTAAAGAAATTTCATGTTTTGCGCACCTCTGCAAATCTCTGAGATTTGTACCCATTAAATTTTGAGATGTTTTTGTTTGCACTAATGTATAATTATGCACTCAGAAATGGCAAACTATTTTGTACTGTTTATAAGCCTTCAAATAGTAGTTTTACAATCATGCTATTCTTTACACTTGCTATTTTATACTTCAAATGGCCACATATTTTCAAGATATTTTTGTTATGCTCAGGAATCTCTTGTATATTTTACTATTTAAAAAGTATTATTTTTAAATAGTATCAGTCTCCAGTTTATATCAATAGTAAGAAAATGTAAACAGGGGAGGCAGCTTGTTTCTAAACAAATAGTGTTATCCTTTTACAATTAACTTTGCACACTAATTTTATATACTTGTCCTACATTGTGAATATGATTCTTTTCTTAAAATAAATGCTTAAGAACAGCTTCCGTAATGATAGACTAATACATGCTGAATGTAAAAAAAAAAAAAAAAATGCATCATACCCTGGAAATTTAGCTGTGTTGAAATTCTTTTCTTAATGGCAATGCAGTTTCTCTTAGGAATATGTCTTAGAGTGAATATTAGAATAGTAATAGTGGAAATATTGGAAAGAATGAAATATTGGAAAGCTTTGAAAATTATGAATAGCTCATTTTGTTTCCCTTGAACTTTACTGTTGATAAAGGAAGAAAAATGAGAGTTGTAATTCTTTAATGTCATATATGTAGTACTTTTCAGAATGCGGCAAGCAGTTGGGGAGCTGTAGCTTTCTGTTCAGCGTTCTGGGTGGAACTGTATCCCTCCTGTGGCAATAAGTTGATGGATGAAGCTGAAAGGCCACCACCCAGTGAGGTTATAAGAGCAGCCTTGGTTTCCTCTGTGTCAGGCTTCAGCTCTCAGAGTCACCATGCAGATGTTTTTAATCCCGCTCCACACTTTCACCCCTGCCAAAAAATCCCACAAAAAACAAAACCCCAACTGCTGCCATAGTAGGTGCTGTAAGGCTGCTAGGATCAGATCAGAGCACCCTACCCTGCTTGTTCATGGACAGGGAATGTGTGTGGATGGAGCTTTGGCCTTGCTGGAGGGCTCCAGCTCACTGCCTTGGCAGTACCTCTTTGCTTTTGGATGTGGCATGTAGGCCAGAGGCTGTGCTCTGGTCAGCATCACTAGCAGGTAGTCAAGTCTGGGCTGCTCCACTGCCCACTTTTTTGGTGGCTGGTCAGAATCCAGAGCCCACATATTCATGTATGTATTGATCAATAGACTCATCCTTAAATTTTCAAAATTGATTCCCACTGATAATACTCAGGTTTTAAAGCTTGGTTTTCTTTTGAGCTTTTTCTTCTTATGTGACTCTTAAATAGCTTGTAGTTCTAATGAACCAAGCCACCCATTACTCCACTAGGGTCTATGTATGCCTTTGAGCAGGGATCTCAAACTGTCTTTGAGCACCCTTCACCAAAGCTTTCTTGGCTGAGCCCCACCCCAGGCCTGATGCCCAGTTGTGCTCCCTTCTCAGCTTTGGGGAGGGGGTTCTCCACAGGGAGGGGCCTCTGACACCTGCCTCTCCTGTTCCTATCCATGAATTGAATCTTTGCTCCAAATCCTGCCACCAGTTGAAGACCTTGGCTAATCACAGTTATTCATCAACAGAATAAGTGCCTTTATTCATGTTATTTTTTTCTAGCCTTTTTTTTTTAAGTCAACTAGTTATAGTAAAAAGTTAATTTTAATCAAGCTCCAGTACAGCTGTGTCAAGACCTAGTAAAGGGATTGACTTTACTGATGGTATTCCCTTTATGTTCCTACACAAAACTTGAAACTTACTAGGATATTCATTGTCCCCTCCTTTTATCGTTAAGTCCATTACCTCAGAAGAATAGGGAATTGTGGTTTCAAAAGAGTGAGTTTTGTCTTAGTAGTCGCTATTGGCTTATCCCAAGAAAGATCTGAAACCCCATCAAAACCTCTTCTGTGCCTCTCAGAAAACATATGCTTTGATTCTTGAAATGTATAATAGATGGGAAGTTTCAGACACTTATTTAAAAAGTAAACCTTTTTCTTCATAACTGTGAAGAGGAGAACCAAGGAAAATTTTTTCAGCCATCCTTCCCTTTTTTTGTGTGCTTAATTTACGAACACAGAATGCTCAACTTAAAAACAACTCTGCCTCAAAGGTGGCAATCTTAGAAAGCAGCTGGTGTCCCTGGGAGGTCAACTACTTTGCTCCCAGGTGGGGCTGAGCTGCAGAGGAAAAACAACCGGAGTGCATCTTCCACTTCTAGGAAGTACCTTTTTAAATGCAAATAGAATTAACTCTCCGTCTTCACCTGGTTCTGCCCCCTTCCTCCCCTTCCGGTGCCTCAAGGCACCAGACGTGTTCCCGCTGACGCAGTCGAGGTGGCTCAGTGCAGGGGTGCTGGGCCGGGGAAGAAGAGCCCGGGGAACCTGGGTCACCACCACGAGGCTCAGGCCTGTCTGCCTCTGCAGTTTGAGATAAGATGATGCAATAAGAAGCTTCCTTCCATTTTAAAAGCGATTATGTAAACTACCTGGTGCTTAGTAACTTTTCAACAAAAGTACACAAGTCAGATTCATTCTGAGTTACAGAGGCTTTTGAAGTAGTGATTTAGTACTTTGTGTGTGTGTGTGTGTGTGATTTAGTACTTTTTAAATAGAAAAGTAGGTTGTGCCCCTAGCAATTGACTTAAAATTTACCTTGGGTTGGTTGACATTTCTGTTAGGTGGTCTAAGATGTTCTCTCCACCTTTTTTGCAGAAAAAAAGATTTCTTGGAGTTCAAGTGGTTTTTCTGGCGTGAGGTGGCTTTTTTGTTTCTTCAAGTGACTTAAAACTGGTAACCTGTTGGGTATTACGTTCAGAGGCATTATAAATAGGTAATTTAATGTAAATCTAAGTTGTTTTCCTTAAAAAATGAAAAATGTTGACAATGTAACCAAAATAATTGCACCTTTTAACATTCCCAAATTAGACCTCTGTAGTTGGTGGCCTGTAAAGCAGGACTGTGGGAAGGTCACGCCTGCACTGGGCATCAGAAGAGCCATATGAAGATACTGATGGCTTTTAGTTTGACAAACAGCCAAAATGTGTTCTCCTTTTTAACTCTGAAAAACCAGGTGCTTTGCTGAATGCTATTTAAGTTTGAATTCTGCACTTATGTAATAATTAGATATTTTATCATTTTACTTATCTCGAAAGCAGTTTTCACTAAATTTTAATGTGCCACTTGGTCTGTGAGTCTTTAAGAAGCTTTAAAACAGAAGTGCATACCTAGCACCCTTTAAGAGTCGTACAGGTAAATCATGTTTACCCATCATGAGTGTGTGTGGTCATGATATGTACAGGTCTGATTCAACCAATTATGTTGCACAAATTTTGCAGGAAATAATTTTTTGCCAAGAGTTCTGTGGCAGTTTGATAATATATTAAACTACATCAGTATTCTTAGGACCTGTATTACAAAGCTTTCTCCTCCTGATTTATGTTTTATTTCAATAGCTGCCTCTCAAATAGGAGGAATCAAGCCATAAAATTGTATTTGCTAGACGTGATAGACTATGTCATCCCTGTGACTACAGACTTCAAAGATAATTGTTTTATTCACAGTTGCACTGTAACAGTGACCAATATAATGTGAAAACTTGCTTCCTCCAGTGCTGCTGACGGTTAGGCAAAGACAAGTGCTTGTTGCAGTTGTTTTTAAATCTAGGCAAGTATTGGAGTAATGGAATTGTAAGCTCTGTGAGAGCAGGGACCATCATGTCTTCATTCTTGCATATAGGCACTCAATAAATATTTGTGGATACGAACTGTCTTGAGATCTTAGTGTATTTCTTCTTACCAGGTAACTGTGGGATCTGCTCTTTGACCGTATGAAGGCCTCCCAAGTTTTGAGTGCAGTCATGGCAGGGTTAAAATGGTATCATCCAGGTGCTCAGTTCTGGAGGGTGGACAAAGAGCCTCACTCTGGAGTTCTCTGTATGCCCCCAAAACCTCTCTTAGTGGGCTTTAAGGCACTCGGTGGATGGAGGAAGGTGGGGGCTTCAGTTTCGTATTTGTTGGGACACCTTCACTTCTCTCACCAATTGTCATAAGAGGCATTTTGAGGGCAGCCCCGGTGGTGCAGTGGTTTAGCGCCGCCTGCAGCCCAGGGCCTGATCCTGGAGACCCCTGATCGAGTCCCACGTTGGGCTCCCTGCATGGAGCCTGCTTCTCCCTCTGCCTGTGTCTCTGCCTCTCTCACTCTGTGTCACTATGAATAAATAAAATCTTAAAAAAAAAAAAAAAAGAGGTATTTTGAGAGTTGTTGGCTTTCCTGGCCGCCTCTTCTAGTTCTGACTGTAGCCACAGGGGTGAGCAGCCTCTGGTGGTTTTGCTCTCTCTCTGACTGCATCTGGACAGTGTTGGACTGCTTTAATTTTAGCACTTGCCCTTCCAGAGGAAAAAGCACTGTTCACCCACTGAAGGTGATATGTAAGCTAGGTTTTAGGTGTGCCCTGTTTAATTCCATTACTTCAGATCTTGGCAAATAAGGCCATTTTTGCTCAATCTAAATACTACATGCTTCACGATTTAAATGTCACCCAGTACCCCCTCGGTGGTCTTGTTTGCAACTGGAGAGTCCAATCAGGAGGGAATACCAAGATAAAGCTATCTCTGACCCTCTTCCAGTTGGACTTTGAGGTCGGGAACTGGAGCTTCACGCACACCCCTTCCCAGTACTGATGACCCAGGGGCATTATCGTCTTAACCCGGAGCGAACGCATTGGGTGCCGAGGACTGAACTTGCTGCCTGCGGGCCGCAAACCTGGTCTCTGATGCAAGCCTCCGGCATCCAGGGCTGGGCCTCAGGGGGCTGCCTGTGACGCTGCAAGCGCCTCGCGAAGTCGTGCGGCGTGTTCTAGCTGTCCTCTTGCTCCTTAACTTCGTTTCTAGGGAGCTCCTGAGCAGTCCCCTTCGGCCGGTGCGCTCGGCTCCCGGTCCCTGGCGAGGCTGACGGTGATGGGGAGGCCCCCCTCCGGCGGGGAGACCGCGAGCCGGCCCCGAGTCGGCCGGGTTCTTCCGGCGGAGCCCAGCCCCCGGGGCGGGCGGGGGCGGCCCCTCTCGCCGGGACTCGCCGCCGCTCCCCGCGCGGCCTGACGGAGGCGCAGGCCCGCCGCCGACTGGGGGAATGCGAGGCGGGCGAGGCGGGCGAGGCGGGCGAGGCGGGCGAGGCGGGCGAGGCGGGCGAGGCGGGCGAGGCGGGCCAGGCGGGCCAGGCGGGCCAGGCGGGCCAGGCGGGCCAGGCGGGCCAGGGCAGCAGCGGCCGCTGGGGCGCGCGGGGCACGGCGGCGCCGCGGCGTAGAGCTGTCCAGCCGGCCCCGGCCCCGGCCCCGCGCCCCCCCCCCGCGCCCCCGCGCCCCCCGCGTCCCCCCCCCCCGCGCCCACCCCCGCGGGGCCGGCACGTGCGCCCGCAGCCCGCGCCGACGGCCGGGGAGCATGCCCGCCGGGGCCCGGCCGCTCGCCCGGGGCCCGCGCCTCCCCGCCGGCGTGAGGCGGCGGCGGCGGCCCAGCGCGGCCGAAGAGGACGGAGCCGCGGCCGCGAGCGGGGTGAGTGCGAGCGGGGTGAGCAGAGCGCGGCCGGCCGGAAGGGAGCGGGCGCGGGGGGCCCCGGGCGTGGAGGGCGTGGCGCGCGGGGGCCCCCAGGGCACGTCTCCGAACCCCCGCCCTCTCCTCCCCTCCCCTCCCTCCCCTCCCCTCCGCCCCCCCAAGACCAGGGTCCCCGCGGGCCGGGGCAGGTGCGTGTGGGCGAGCGCCGCGCTGGGCCTGTCCGTCCGCCCGCGCCTGAGCAAGGGCCGGGGGCGCGGTGGGCACAGCACAGCACAGCACAGCACAGCCCGAGCCCGAGCCCGAGCCAGCCCGGCGGGCATCCCTGCGGCCCTGGCCGCGGCCTGAGCACGGGGTGTGGCCCTGGGGAGACCTCAACTTGGGAGAAAGTGCCCCAGGGACGCCTCTGGCTGGAGGGAAACCTGGCCCATCCCCGTCCTGAGCTCCTGAGCTCCTGAGCGGCTCCCCTTCCTGTCGTCACCCGAGGTGCCAGCTGCCTCAGAGCTCCAACCTTCCCCTTGCACCCTGCCTCTCATCCTTTCTTATCAGGGGCAGGTCTGATGGCTGTTTGACGGAGAGGGGGGCACTTCCTCCTCCCCAGGACCGTCCAAACACCTCCCTCCCCCCAAGAAACCCCAAATCGACATACTGTGTAAACAATGTGCTTGCTAGACAAATGTCATTTCAAGGCGAGTCCTCTAGCTCTGTCCCCTTTCAGCAGACCTGCTGCCCCTGTAGAGAATGTGCAATTTAAGATTCCTCATCCTACTGTGCTCTCCCTACCTCTGAAATAGAGAGGGCTGGGCGGGAGGGGGGGGGGGGCGGGGGGCAATTGTGCAAAGTCTCAGGCTTGCCCACATCACCCTCTCCAGAATTGGGATTCTTCAAAGGAGACCTCCTTGGAGTGTCTTTCTTGGTCCACTACCAGCTCTCACCCAAGCCCCACCTGGGAGTCACTGCAGCTCATAGGACGGGCCCCTCTCCTTCATCTGGACCTGAACTAGCAGCCAGGCCCCCAGCATGACTGTCTCTGCTCTGAAGTGTCACTGCACTTTATGTTTCTTGTGTGACTCTTACCACCGTCTGCCTTATGTTACAGTTACTTTTTTGTGCCTGCTTATCTTCTCTGCTGGCTTGTGAGCTCCTGGAGGGAGGAGAGGCATGGATTTTGATTCAGCCCCAGTCCCCTGCCCTGGCTCAAGCACCCTCTGAATAGTCAGCAGCATCCAGATGGAGCAGAAGCCCCCTCCCCGGCTTGCCACCGGGACCTCTGCTCATCTGGCTCCTGGATGTTTGCAGTTATGTTATTTTTCTGCTCTTGAGAAACTGTGTGCCCTGATGAGATTCCTCATCCCTCTCCCTTTGCAGAAGAAACACTATGAGTTAGGTACGGCTCTTTTTCTTGTAGGGAGTGACTTGCCAAATGACTAGGACAGTACATGCTCTGCTGTTCTCTGGGTGGTGAGTGTGGAATGGGCCTTCTCTCTGGCCTCCCAAGACTCCCCATGTTCGGGGAAGCTGTAGGGTAGAGAATAGGGCCACGCAGGTCAAGGTTCCAGCCTGGCAGTCCTGCAGTGTCTGTGTGAGCTTCACTAAGACAATTGGTTTCTCTTGGTCTTGATTGGTCCTTATGGAATCTGAAAGAAAATTTCTCTGGACATATAGGCCCCTCTGGATCTGGGCCAGGCCTCCTCTGCTCTCTCTTATCAAGTTTCTTTCTTCCTTTTTTTTTTTTTTTTAAGATTTTATTTATTTATTCATGAGAGACACACAGAGACAGGCAGAGACACAGGCAGAGGGAGAAGCAGGCTCCATGCAGGGAGCCTGATGTGGGACTCAATCCCGGTTCTCCAGGATCATGCCCCGGGCTGAAGGCGGCGCCAAACCACTGAGCACCCCCGGGCTGCCCTCTGAGGCCGGTTTTAAAAACCAAGCAGATGTTCTCCTAACCATCCCATCCAGTTAAGTCTTTCCCATTTGGTCTCTGAGAAGAGCCAGTCATGGAGAATGTGCACTCATTTGTAGAGATTAGAAGAGGAAACGTCTGGTCCTTCAAGATCATTGCTTTGCTGCTTTTGAAAAAGATGCCACAGGCCATGTGCTCTGCAGCAGAAGGGCTCCCAGGCTCTCGCTCCTGAGGTCTTAGCACTGGGCGGGAGAGGTGGTCAGAGTCAGCAGTCATGGGCTTGCACGCCACTTCTCAGCCTTGCTTACATGAGATCAATGCCTTTGCAGATAGCCACTCTGAAACCAGCTTAACAGGATCCCCTGCCACTGGACACGGATACAGCTAAGCGGTCTGGGCATTGCGTCTGGAGCTCGCTCCATTGATCTTTATTAAGCTTTTGCTGGGTCCCCGGGGGTGTTATTAAATGGAGCCATGGCAAAGCCACGTCTGTTTTGCTCTAAAACTGTAACGGGGCATTGCACCCTCTGCTCAAGGCTTCGGATAGTCTTACAGGAAAAATTTCTCTTCGAATTTAGGGCCAGGCAAACTTTGCCTCCCGTGCAGGAAGTTAGGTTGCTACTCTTTTGACAATGAGAAGGAAGATGGGGAAGGAAGACATGCATTGTGTGTATACTCTGCACACGCAACGTGTGCACAGGGCTGCCTCACATGCCCTGCAGGTTAGGTAGTATTCTTCCCCCGTTTTCTCAGAGAAAGAAATGTACCCATTTCTGCCCGATTCTCCCCTTCCCTCCCACACTGTCTTTCTGAGGGATCATGGTTACTTTTTCTTCTTGGCTTCCAGGGTGCTTGGTGTACAATGTAGTATTCCTTTTTTTTTTTTTTTTTAAATTTTTATTTATTTATGATAGTCACAGAGAGAGAAAGAGAGGCAGAGACACAGGCAGAGAGAAGCAGGCTCCATGCACCGGGAGCCCGACGTGGGAATCGATCCTGGGTCTCCAGGATCGCGCCCTAGGCCAAAGGCAGACACCAAACCGCTGCGCCACCCAGGGATCCCACAATGTAGTATTCCATCTAGTAACTATATTCACTGAGCCTCATGGTTAGCATATTTATTCCTTTTTTTTTTTTAAAGATTTATTTATTTATTTGTTCATGATAGACACACAGAGAGAGAGAGAGGCAGAGACACAGGCAGAGGGAGAAGCAGGCTCCATGCCGGGAGCCCGACGCGGGACTTGATCCCAGGACTCCAGGATCGCGCCCTGAGCCAAAGGCAGGCGCCAAACCGCTGAGCCACCCAGGGATCCCCAGCATATTTATTCCTATTTTCATTGTCTCTGTGTGTAAATCTATATATGTATATTTTTAAAGATTTTATTTATTTATTCATGAGAGACACAGAGCGAGAGCGAAAGAGAGAGAGAGAGAGAGACAGGCAGAAGGAGAAGCAGGCTCCATGCAGGAAGCCTGACGTGGGACTTGACCCCAGGTCTCCAGGATCAGGCCCTGGACTGAAGGCGGCACTAAACCACTGAGCCACCAGGGCTACCCATCTATGTATTTTTTAAAGATTTTATTTATGTATTTTGTATTAGAGCATGTGCACAGGTGGGAGGGGGGATGAGCAGAAGGAGAGGGAGAGAATCCTGGGCACAGAGCCTGGCTCAGGGTTCCATCTTACCACCCTGAGATCATGACCTGAGCCAACACCAAGAGTTGGATGCTTAACCAGCTGAGCCACCCAGACACCCCTCTGTCTATATTCTTTATAAGTCATCACAAAAGGTTTCTAGGGGGATCCCTGGGTGGCGCAGTGGTTTGGCGCCTGCCTTTGGCCCAGGGCGCGATCCTGGAGACCCGGGATCGAATCCCATGTCAGGCTACCGGTGCATGGAGCCTGCTTCTCCCTCTGCCTATGTCTCTGCCTCTCTCTCTCTCTCTGTGTGACTATCATAAAAAAAAAAAAAAAAAAAAAAAAAAAAAAAAAGGTTTCTAGAAAACAGGACAGATAAATGAGTTAAATACAATAAGTAACGTTGCACCTAAAACTTAGGCCAGCTCCTGGTGTGTTTAGGGAGAGGTGCCCCACAGGTAACACAAGTTGTGTGTGTGTCACTTAAATGGGCAGGCACGGGGTACCTGGCTGGCTCAGTCAGTGTGGCATGCGATTCAATCTCGCAGTCATAGGTTTGAGCACCATGTTGGGTGTAGAGATTACTTAAAAATAAAATCTTTAAAAAAATTGTATTTATTAAAAAAAGGATTTTATTTATTTATTTATTCATGAGAGACACACATAGAGGGAGAGTTAGAGACATAGGCAGAGACATAGGCATAGCAGGCTCCATGCAGGGAGCTTGATATGGGACTCGATCCCAGGACTCTGGGATCATGCCCTGAGCCAAAGGGAGACGCTCAACCACTGAGCCACCCAGGTGTACCCCTGCAAAAAAAAAAAAAAAAAAAAAAATTAATGGCAGGCATAGTTTCAGAGGAGGAGATGCCCTTTCTGGGTAAGTCATTCAGGGCTGACTTCCTGGAAGAGGTGGTATTTGAACAAGGCCTTGAATGGGTAGAGTTGTAGAGTTTTGATGGCTATAGCACCTGTAAAGGTGTTTTCTGGTAAAGAACCAGAAAAATTCTGATGTGAAGGGAGAGGATTGGTCTGGAGGGTAAAGTGGGATGGCTGGTGATGCTTTTCCACATTGTCTCCAGCCCTGACAGTGCCTGAGAAGGCTGGAGTTAGGAGGGTTGCACCCTCGTGAGGATTAGAAGCTGAGGCCAGCAGAAGAGAAGCAACTTGCCCAGGACTCTTCTTTCAGCCTGGAACCCAGGTCACTGATTACCAGCCCAGTGCTCTCTCCTGACACCAAGGATGATGGCAGCAGGCTTGCACCTTGGCCTTTTCCTCCCATAAAGTGGTTATAAGGGTACCGACTCCCTCACACCCAGCCCAGCAAACACCATGACAAAGCCAGGCTCAAGCTTTATGGCCAAAGACATAGAGAGCACTGTTGGAGAGGAGAGCTGGCATTTGCTTTCATTACTCATATTAACAACTGCCCTTGCCAGAGGACGGGAAGAAAATTAACCAACAGGCAGGGTTCTGTTAACAGACAAATCAAAATCCCAAGCCATAGCCTTGGAGGAGAGCACGGAAAAAGCAGTTTCCCATCCTCTCCTGGCTGAAGTCCCTCATCCTTCACAAAGCTTTCCCGTGGTGGGAATGTGGTCGGGAGTCAGGGTGCGGGGGGAAGCAGAGAGTCACCGAAACTGCAGTGGGACTCTGGGACTCCAGAGACTGATCCTGTCTCAGAGCCCTGTGATAGGTGGGGTGTGGACATGCCTACCTACAGCCGTGGGAATGCTAGTCCTGCAGAGCAGAAGACTTCCAGTTATAATGTATTATAGGGCACGTGTGCACCCAGCTGTAAGGTACCACAATGACTATATTAGGGAGCACAAAACCACTGTCCTAGGGGAAGTACAGGGTTAGGTTCCTGCTAGCCTCTGCTCACACATTTGTTCCCAGTCGATCAATACTACGTAACCTTGTCTTATGTTTCTGTTTAAGATGCTTTATTTAATAGATACTGTTATTCATTAACATTGAAGTCAGCCAACAGCAGTAGTAGTATATCACTCACCCCTGAAGGAAGCTTATGGAACACAGGTATTTCCTCTGCAAGGCACACATCCCTGGTCAGAAATAGGGGATGGTGCTTCGGCCACTTCAAAGGGTGAAATCGCCAACAAAAAGCAGAGAAATATGAAAAGCGTGGCACCAAACAGAACCCCAAAAGGACGTTAGTTTACGGTCTGAGAGCTGAAAGAAAAAGGTGGTGTCAGCTTATTCAACCTTAGGTGGGATCATACACACAGGATGACTCAAAATTTTTCACTGCCCTGCACATGTTGGCATTGATTTTAGTGAGTAAGGAATTTGTAAATATGGAGTCCATGAATAATGAGGACCAACTTGTATGTGCAAAGCACTTCCACAATGACTTGTTTCAACTTGAATGCCGCAGCATTCCTCAGAGATAATGACGGACTGTTGCCCAAATTGTACAGAAGAGATGGGGTCAGAGAAGTGTAATAACCAGCTCGAGCTCGCAGAGGCTACTGAGCAGGGCCAGGATTTGCACCCACCCCTGGCTGGCCCCAGCGGGGCTCTTTCTCCTTATCTGTGGCCCTCCTTGCGGTCAGATTCTTTTCCCCTCCTGTCTTCTCCAGTGCAGAGACCTTGGCTGCTATCTGTGTCATCGGGTCTATTCCTGTGGTGTCCCCAGCATCTAGCACAGGGCACCTCAGTGGTGCTCAGTACCTAGGTGGGGAATGGAGGCTGGGGCTGCAGATTCTGGTATTTGCTGGGTACCAGAGTGCCAGAGAAAGGAAGAGTTCTCGGCATAGGTCCCCATCCTTTGGCTCCCCTATACCCGCTTCTAGAAGGGCACTCACCTCTCCTTTCCACAAGCCTGCTGGCTGGAGATGCCTGTGCCCCCATCCCCAGCACACACAAGGAAGGGTCAGCATCCCATGGAGGTCCCTCTAACTGCTCTTTGCTGAGAGGGGTCAAAGGTAGCCCAAAGATCTCAAAGGAATGATCCACTTAGGGAGGCGTTTCAGGCCACTGTGGGGCTCCCTGTGGCCTTAAATCCTGGCCTGCTTGCTCCTGGGAACCTTTCCAAAAATGTTTTGCCTTGTGTGCCCCGTTAAGAGCTGGAACATAGGTAATACAGATTATTGCTCAGTTTTCTCTCCAAGGCTCTGTTTCCCCTTGCAGAGGCGGTTCCTGGTGATGGACAGAAATTTCTCTTTTGGCAGCTGGGGGGCTTTCCCCCAAGGCCTCTGGAGGGTCTGGCTGACTCATCAGCTACGCTATGAAGCAGGCTGCCAGTTCTTTCCCCAAGGCTGCCCCGCCAGAACTGAGTCAGGCTCTGCAGCCTGCTGGGCTCACCTTGCCTTGGTCCACAAAATAATCTGGCCCCTCCTGGGGAGGGGTGGGGGGGCTCATTGGTCCCCAGGATCCTGTGTAAGGCCGGTGGAGGGAGGGCCAGCAGCGTGGGTGCTGTGAGCTGTCCCCAAGCTGTCTCCGTGTAGTCCTTTGAAAAGCCATCTTAATGGAGGTGTGGGGGTGGGAATGTGTCGAGGTAGAAATAAGATGACCGTTCCCATTTTCCATGGAGAACAGCTTCCATGGGCACAGGGTTGGCCAAGAGGCAGGGGCTTGCTTCCCTGCCAGGTCTGAAGGCTCGGTCAGGGCCAGATGAGTGATTGTGTCCTCCTTCCCCTCCTCTGTCTTACTGGAGGGTGCATCAGTTGCTTTTCTTGGCACTCTAAGAGTTGACTTTTCACTTGTGTTTTCATGAGAGGTGGGTAAAAAAACCCAAACATTTTCTGCAATTATGAGTTTTCCCTCTTGGGTAATCACAATGGAAAAAAGCATTTAAGTCCTTTGGAAACCATATCACCAAGGCGGGGGTGGGGTGGTGGTGTGGGGGGCGTTCATCGCGGACGCCCAGACATGGAGGCAATTCGGCAGCTACCGTGTCGATCCCTTCCCATTTATTTTGGGTTTGCTTGTTGCAGCATATTTCAATTAGTTTGCCAGTGCTGTGCATCTGACGGGCCAAACGTTTATTGTGGTTGAACCATCTGGGAGGTGGGAGAGGCCTGCAGCCTTCCCCAGTGGCAGTCGGTAACTACTAGTTGAAAGGAAATTTGTTTGATGTGTTCAAGAACCCAACACTAAAACACCATTAATAACAAAAGCCTCAAGAGTTCTGAAAGCACGCTCACTCGTTTGGCCATCAATTGGACGTGCATCACCAGAGACCTCATTTTTCCTCCCGTGTGTGTGTGACATTTTCCAAGACAGCCAAGCAAAGTTCTGAAGTGGCTTCTTTAATTGGTCCAGAGCACGATTTGTATTAACCCAGTGTGGAAAGGAGCTCATTAATTTGTAGCTGGATGCAGCGCCGTCTGTGCCGTTGCTGTGGGGAGTGTAGCAAGGGAGGCGTTTAACAGACCCTGCATTAGTATGCAGCTGAGCTCCCGTCCGGGACCACGATAGATAACGCGGGTTTAATTCTGGTTCCAGGCCTTCGGTGATTCACTGTAGCATCGTGAGTTCTCAGGAGCCGTCACTGACCAGCTCAGCCCGGCCCTGCTCTGCTGGGGGACCATGGGGTATAGCGCTCGCTTATTTTTCTTTTCACCTCTTTGTTCCCCCTGGCTGGAAGTCTCCTTCCTGAGGAATGTTCCGCCTGACTTTCCAGCTGGGGGGAAGAAAGGAATTCAGAATCCTATGAACGGGAGACCCGCAAGCCAGAAGGAGCATTAGAAAAAACCAAGTCCAAGGGTTTGACCTTTCCTTAGGGAGGGATGACTTTCCATTTCCCTGAAACCTTGAGGTCCCAGGATTGGGCATGGAGCAGAGTTGAGACTCAAGGGCACAGCAGTGAACCTGAAGCCCGGCTTATAAATTCTGGGCCATCCGATCCAGTTCACTCAGGTTTGTCCAGGTGGCCTGGTAGCTGAAGGACGGCTGTTTGGAGGATTTAGGCGAATGATGGCACACGTCTCATGCCCAACTAGGTTGACTCTTGATTATGGACTTCAGATACCAAGATTGCTGTGCCAGGAGAAGCCAGCTCTTTCCTCTCCAAGCCACAGGGTGAATACCTGGTCTGGCTCCTCAGGCTGAGGGACCTTGGCTTGTTTGTCTCCGAATCTCCAGGGCCCAGTGGCACTGTGGCTGGTGGTGATTTGGGGCCTGATGACCATGTTGGGGAGGCAGTGACCAGAGGTCCAGAGGTGAAGGGCCCTTTCTCAATTGTCCACCTTTTTGTAATACCGTTTGGTACAGAGAGTTTTTTGCCCCATGTGTTTCATTTAACCCAAATAAATGCTGCTGTGCCCATTTTACAGGTGAGGAAACGTGGGCTTGCAGGGGTCGTGATTTGGCACCCAGTGCTTTCACCTGCCCTGTTTCACACTGGTCGACACCATAACTTGCAGGGGTCGTGATTTGGGCCAGCCCCAGAGGACGTTCACTCTTGACCTCACGTGATTCCGATTCTGCACAGTTATGTTCACGTTCGGTCATGGCTTTTACACACCTGTGCTGTGTTATGTTGCATCAGTATTTCCTGATCTGGTTCAGTCTGAACAGCATCTGATACTTCTCAGTTTGAGTTTGTATGTGTTTTTTTTTATTCTTTTAGGTTTTTTTTTCCCCAGAGGGGAAAACAGAATTCCTTTTCTGTTTGTTCTGTAGCTTTTGCTTTCCAAAGAGGCCAAAGAGCTCCACAAACTTAGAGAGCAGAGTCCCCAAGACGGGGCTGCGTGCTCTGAGGTCAGGGTTGGCTGTGTACATGACTCTGGGGCCAGATTCAGGTCCTGTTGTCAAGTCTGCCAGCTGTGTACCCAGGAGGCTCACGATTAGAGGCACAAAGTGGGGCCCAGTGCTCTCCTGCCTCTGTCTATCCCCCTAAAATGAGAGCGGTTTTCCTACCAGCAGCAAATAGGGTCCAGTCAACCCCTGCCTGTAGGGGTGGGCAGGCAGTGTTTTAAAGGGCACAGTTCAGTTCAGAGTGAGCTTGTCTAGAAGGGGGGGAGGTCCCGCTTACCACCCACCCTGGGTTCTTATCGGGGACTGGGTCAGCTTGGTCTGTGTCTGTCCCCTCCTCCTGTCCCACTTTTGCTCTGTCCTCACTCTGAGGCTCATTAGAGCAAGAGCGAGGACCCAGAGCGGCCCTGTTAGGAGCTCAGCAGGAAGGCAGTGGAAGAGGAGGGGGTTAACAGGCTTTGTATCTCCCACCTGCACCACGGTTGCCTGACTTCCTAGTTTATCCTAGTTTATCGAGGCTCCTGGAAGCAGGAGAGCCCAAGGCCTGTGGCCCCAGGCCACGAGGAGCACATGGTGTAGGTGGGCCTATATGGAGCCTCTGGCTTAGCTCAGGGTCCCTTCAGCAAGTGCTCCAGGGTTTGCTTTTCCCAGACGGCCTAGAGGCATGTGTCTGGAGTGGGGGATTTGGGTCCTGGGTCCAGACGGAGATGCATCCCTCCAGCTGCTCACACTATTATGTAAGCCACTTCCTGGACAGTTGTCACCTTGGGGCGGCTCCTGGGCCCAGATGACCCAGCCACAGGTGGGGCTCCCAAGGGCAGAGGCCGAGTTCTCTCTTTTTTTTTGGAGGGGGGTGGTCTTCCTTGGAGTGTCTTGCCCGGTTGTGGACCTGGGAAGGGGCCTCATGAAATCTCCGAGTGCATGGAAATGGGAAGGTGGCC
The DNA here is from genome assembly GCF_003254725.2 of Canis lupus dingo. Classification (NCBI taxonomy): domain Eukaryota; kingdom Metazoa; phylum Chordata; class Mammalia; order Carnivora; family Canidae; genus Canis; species Canis lupus. The sequence continues at coordinate 6,716,118 of NC_064268.1, forward strand.
TCACCTACCTGCCTGCCTCGGTGGCTGCTTGCTTGCTTGTTCCTGACTGATGTTTAGAATAACCCAGAAGGATTCCCAGCCTCTGGCTATGTTCAGGGCCGGTTGCAGAGGGAAAATGGAGGTTCCAGCCTATGTGGCACATGGGATGGGGTGGGGGAACAGGCGGGGAGGGCCGCTGGATGTCCTTTCCTTCCTATAGATTGAAGTGGAATTCACAAAACATAAAATTAACCATTTTTGAAGTGTACAATTGAGTATCATAGAGTACCTTCACAGTGCTGTGCGAGCACCACCTCTGGCTACTTCCAGAATATTCTCATCCCCCGGAAGGAAACACCCATTAGCAGTCACACACACATCACCACCTCCCCGCCCCCTGCCCCATGCCTGGTCACTACTCATCTACGTTCTGTCTCTGGATTTTCCTATTCTGTGTGTCCCATATAGAGGGGGTCATACAATATGTGACCTTTTATTTCCGGCCTCTTCCACATAAACAATGTTTTTAAGGTTCATCCACACTGAAGCAGGGAGAGGTCCATGTTTCATCCCCTTTTCTGTGTGAGGTAACATACACATAACATCAAATTTACCACCTTAGCCATTTTTGAACGTACAGGTTGGTGGCGGTAAGCATGTTCACACAGGTGTGCAGCCACCACCACCATCCTCCTCCACAACATTCTCACCTGTCCTCATGAAGTACCAGTGCTCTCTCCCCCTCCCCAACCCCTGCGGTCACCCTTCCACTCTCATTGCAATGAAATGTGACTCCTCTGGGTCCCTTGTGTAAGTAGAGTCATACTGTATTGTCCTTCTGTGACCAGTTTATTCCACTGAATAGAATGCCCTCAAGGTACAGAACTGCATTTTTTTAAAAATGACTGAACCATATTCCAGTGTATGGATAGGTCATATTTTGCTTATCCATTCATCTATTGATGGGACACTTGGGTTGTTTCTGGGCCAGTGAGATGCTGGCTCTGGATGGGGACAGTGAGAGATGGCTGAGCTAATAGGCAGGAATTGTACCATTTCCAAGGGGTGTGGCCTTTGCCAGTTGCACTTTTCTGGGTCTTGGTTTCTGTATCTAGTCAGCGGGGTAGAGAGAGATGCTCCCTTCTAGGGATGCTGTGTGTGGGGGTGGTTGGTGGACTCCCAGTTGCCCTGCACGGTGATGACATGAGGCCTAGTGGTGCCTGGCCTTCTGCCCACCAGGGCTTATCTGTGACTTCCACTTGCTGGAAGTTTCTCTCCCTTGCAGAGGTTGCAAGGTTGCAGAGCCAGCCCCAGGAGAAGGTGATGGCCGTGTGTCCTGCCTCTTGGCAGCCTTCAGAGCACTTGCTGATGCCTGATGATTAGCAGTAGGAGACACATGGCCTCCCGTAGCACTGTCCCCTGGGCCCCTCCTTCAGGTGTTCCAGGAAGTCAGAGCCAAGAGGATGACATTGGCAGCCTCCTGGGGTGGCTGAGTCAGAGCAGAAAGTCAGTCTGGAATTCACTAAGTCACACTTGCCTTCATTAGGCTAATTAACTTTCGATGTGAATTAGCTTTATGAGCTGATTTAAGAAATCCATTACCATCCTAGGGCTAGCTTCGTGTGCAGTGGTGCCTCGGAAGCTGTGCCGTATATTTCCATATCCGCCAATTAAAGGTGCTTAATTATTAACCTAGGACTGGATGGCTAATGAGGGCTGGCATTCATGGTGCTTTATTTGAGAAAGCTAAGGACTTTTAAGATTAGCTGTAATATAGTTAAGATCGTACTAGGAATCATAAGTTGTGGTCCATGATGCAGATGACTTGGAATATAAACTGAGGCAGAGGGTTGAACTGTGGAAGTTCATGCAGATTGAGAGTGAGGGGGTTTCTGCTCGTGCAAACTACCAGCTAGTGGCTAGTGGGAGGAAGTTCAGTAGTTAGGGTATCGGGCTAGCCTGCCAACAGAATGACCACCTGCCGGGTGCTCAAGTGGCTGAGTTCTCAAGGCATCTCCCCTACAGTCCTCCTGCAGTTAACCCCACAGTATAGGTGAGAAAACAGGCCCAGAGGTGATGAGTGACTTCCCCAAGTTAGTTGATAGGGCATTCTGGACCTGAAATTCTAGGCTGCACTGCTATTTTAGATAGTTTACCATATCATGGACCCATTTGGGAGCTAGGTAGGCTTTTGAGAGCCCACTTGGGAATCTAAGCATTATGTAAACTTTTTTTTTTTTTTTTCCAGTGGGCAAACTTGTTGCAAGGTGCACTTGGAGAAAAAACACTTCATATTTCCAGGACTTACGTGGAGCCTCCCAAGGCCTGGCATGAAAGAGTACTTGTTCATGCTGGAACATTCGTGCCCAGAAGGCAGGGTCCTCTTTGCTTGCTGGCACTTACCCACACAGAGCCCATTTGTCTGGGACCCTGTGGGGGACAGTCTTCACTGGCTCTTGCAGGGCAGTGTCATGGATGGTAATTTATGGTACCAGTGACCTGGGTGGGCTGTTTCCCTGTTTTCACGGCTTGGGGGTGCTTTTCTTTGCTGCTTAGATGTTGGCCAGCCAGTGTCACTAAGGTTTGGCAACACCCCCCCCCACACACACACACAGCTGGAGCTGAACAGATGGGGGGTTTCAGGAGGTAGAGGTTTTATTTTTAGGCTCACAGCCTCTGTGGTTCTATCACTATGGAGATACCAGGCTGGGGCCCACGAAGCTCCACGCTTCTTCTGCCAGCGAAGAAAGAGGGTCCTGTTTCCTTCTTGGGGCTTGATTCCCTGGGCTGCCTTGGCTTCTCGGTTGATACCTCAGTCTGTGTGTGAGAGACAGAGACAGATGCTTGCTTATGATGAGGAAGGGCTAGCTGTGGGACCCGCCCTGCGTGGAGGCCAGTGTCCACAGCTATCTTGTGCTTTGGCTGGATGGCACTGGGACACCAGGGGCTCCATTTATGCTGTGTGGTGTGACCCTGGGTGGGATTTTTCCCTCCCCTTGGGCTGCCATTTCCTCACCTGGCAGGTTGGGATGTCCCTTCTTTGGATCTGGTGACATAATCGACTGGGACAAACTTTGAGTCTATGGTGAGGTTCGAGTGGTATGAGTATGTGTGCATGTGTGTATGAGTGTGTCGAGTAATTATCTTGAGCCAAGGCCACCCTCAGCAGATTATCTAGAATTTTCCCTGCTCCTTCATCTTGCTACTTTTTCCTGTAATTAAAGATTTTATTTATTTATTCATGAGAGACACACAGTGAGAAAGAGGCAGAGGCACAAGCAGAGGGAGAAGCAGGCTCCGTGCAGGGAGCCCGACATGGGACTCGATCCCAAGTCCCCAGGATCACACCCTGGGCTGAAGGCGGTGCTAAACTGCTGAGCCACCCGGGCTGCACTCCATACATTTTTTTTTTTTAAGATTTTATTTCTTTATTTGAGAGAGAGAGAGAGAGAGAGAGAGAGAGAGAACAAGCTGGGCAAGTGGCAGAAGCAGAGGGAGAAGCAGACTCCTACTGCAGGGAGCCTGAGACAGGGCTTGATCCCAGGACTCTGGGCTCATGACATGAGCTGAGGTCATATGCTTAACTGACCAAGTCTCCCAGGTGCCCCATCCTTTCCATACATTATCATAAAAGCTATATTAAGGGACATTAAAACCAACCCCTCTTCCTATCACCTATATGCCATCCTGTAGAGTTTATGAAAATCCTCTCTTCTATTCCTGTGGCAAATACACTGCTTTGGATTGGGTAGGAAGTGACACTTGGCACCGTAGCTCTGTTCCTACAATGGACATAACTGAGGCTCAGAGTGGCTAAACTACTTGTCCAGAGTTGCAGAGCTAGAAGCCCCAGAGCAGGAACTAGTTTCTCTTGCCTCTATAACCGGCACTCTCTGCGGCTCCGCACAGAATAGCAGGCATAAAGTGGGAAGGTGCCACTCTTTTTGAATTCCTCCTTTTAAAATCTCAGGCTCGGCTGCTATCCAAAAATAGGAAATAAGGAGTGTTGATGAGGATGTGGAGAAATGAGAAGCCTTGTACACTGCTGGTGGGAAGGTAAAATGGGTGGCTGAGGTGGAAAACAATCTGGGGGTTAGACACAGAATCACCCTGTGACCCATCAGTTCCACTCCTAGGTTACTCTACTCAAAAGCATTGAGAGCAGGGACCTGAACAGATGTTTATACCCCATGTTCCTAGCATCACTATTCACACCAGCCAGAAGGTAGAAACAACCCAACTGTCCACCAGCCGATGAATGGACAAACACGGATGTCCATCCAGTGGAATATCATTGAGCCATAAAAAAGGAGGGAGGGCCATCTGGGTGGCTCATTTGATTGAGAGACAAATTCTTGATTTTGACTCAGGTGGTGATCTCAGGGTTGTGGGATTGCCTGCATCAGGCCCTGAGCTCAGCAGGGAGTCTGCTTGAGATTTTCTCTCTCCCTCTCTCTTTGCCCCTCCTGCATTCAAGCTCTCTCTCTCAAATAAATAAATAAATCCTTAAAAAAAAAAGGAGGGAGGTTTTGACATGTGCTCAAGTGTGGGTGAAGCTCAGACACATTAAAGTGGGTGAAAGAAGCCAGTCATGAAAAGAACGGTATTGCATGATTCTGCTTATACACGGTGCCCAGGATGGGTACATTCATTGAGAACCAAAGTAGAGGGCAGCCTGGGTGGCTCAGTGGTTTGGTATCCACCCGGGGCCTGATCCTGTAGACCTGGAATCGAATCCCAAGTCAGGCTCCCTGCATGGATCTCTGTCTCTCTGTCTCTCTCTCTCTCTCTATCTCTCATGAATAAATAAATAAAATCTTTAAAAAAAAAAGAGAGAGATAGAACCAAAGTAGAATGGTGGTTACTGGGGGTCCAGGGAAGGAGTTCGTGTTTAGTGGGTATAGAGCTTCTGCTAGGGATGATGGAAAATGTTTTGGAAATCATGGTGGTGGTTTTATAACACTGGGAATGTCCTGTGAATGGTGGACTTAGAAATAATTAAAATGGAAGGAAAAAACCCCAACAATTTAGAACTTCAGGTGAGACTTGGGCTGGATCCCACCTTGCTTTTACTTTTATGGAGCACCTGGCTTCCCCAGACATCAGAAGAGATCCGGCTGAGGCCTCCCAGCTCAGTGCAGACCTGTGTACTGGTCCTCTTGATCTTTGAGGAGGGCGTTCCTGGCAGTCAATGGCCCAGCCCCATCCCTGCATGTGAACGACATCTGTCTCTATGGAACACTTGCGCACCTGACGTCGGGCATGTCCTTTTATGGCTCTGCTTGCTCTCAGTGAGTGGAAAGATAAATACCTTTTCAAAGAGCAGATGTCATCTGCATGGGGTCCCTGGCATCCACAGCTGCAAAGCGAGTGGGAGCTGGCTCCACTGAAGGCAGGTGCTGCAGGCCCTGGGGGAGCCAGGCGGGGGTGTGCAGAGGAATGGACCCCACTTGAGGTTGAGGCTCATACAGACAGCGTGGGTGTGGAGTGTGGCCCTGCCACAGACTGCTGTGGGAACTGAGGGGTCACAGGCTTCACCTCATATGCTGAGGCTCGAAGAAAAACATGAATTTTGGAGGCACACCCTTCAACCCAGTGTGGTCTCCATACTGGTCAAATGAATGAGTGAATGATCACCAAAATCCACTCAAGTGCATCTGCTCAGGTGTGTTGGTATAGAAGGTAGGGACATCCCCGTTGACCTGGCTGTGTGAGTGGGCGGCTCCAGGATCAGCCCCTCTCCCCCACAGAGGCTCTGGCCACTGCCCTCTACACCCTGAGTCCAGCCCTCCGGCTGCCTCCTGACTCAGACCCTCCCAAGGTAGCAAGAGGAATGTTTATTACAGGAAAGTCATGACGCACCGGGGGTTCTCTTCTTCCTTTTTGCCCAAGATCTCAAAGCTCTCTTTATTTCTCTCTCCCCTCCCCATGGAGCCAAGAAAGGCTATAGAGGTGGCTTGTGGCCTTGGGCAAATCAGCTCGCCCCTTGAACCTGTTTCCATCTGCAGATGGAGGCTGCGCTGGGTGCCTCTGAAGGGCTCTTTTGCTCTATGATTATTTCTGTTTTACTACAGAGAAAATTATGGGCTAGGAAAGCATGCCTTTGGGCTCTACATGAGGCAGGACTCAAATCCAGATGTTCCTAAGTCTTCTCTGCCGCCCTACTGTAGGAAGCCCTCTGTGATTATCCCAATTCATGTGTAGTTCCTCTGGTCCTCAGTGTGCCCTGTGTGTGACACATGAATTCACAATACTAGCTTGCTGTTCAGATGGTATGCAGTGCACACGGGTACACACACACACACACACACACACACACGCTCTTCTCCATGTTTCCTTCGCTTTCTTTCTTCTCTAGGCGGAAATTATTTGCAAAAACAGCACTCAGCACAGGGCTCATTACACTGGGTGTGGACCAGTCTCAAAAACATAAGCAGATGATTATTTACTAGGAAATGTACTAAAAGAAAGAAGATGGAAAAACCCACTTGGATGCTTTCAATAGATTCCAGAAAAGCATTTGATAAAGTTCAACATCCATTACTCTTAATAACCTAGAGACTGAGGGATAGACAGAGTGCAGTGTGATAAAGAATGTCGCCAATCAGTAGCAACTTATTCCTTAATAATAAAACACTGTGGCAGCATCTTCCAAAGTCTGTTTGAGGGGCATAGAATGCTACTGCAGATTGTGTCACAACAGTGTCTAGAAACCCCTGCTGCAAGAGGCATCCCTTTGAGACAAGCTTACCCTCTGCCATCAATATTAAATGTTTCTGTAGATTGAAGCCAGGCCAACAGGCTAGGAAAAGGAAGTGGAGCAGAACTGAAAGGAGGTTGCAGAATTAATATTTTGAAATGGATACATGTTCATCTCGGGTTTTCAAAGCAGACACACCAAAAAGTAATTAGAAATAAGGAGACATCGGCAGCCCGGGTGGCTCAGCGGTTTAGTGCTGCCTTTGGCCCAGGACGTGATCCTGGACACCTGAGATCGAGTCCCACGTCAGGCTCCCTGCATGGAGCCTGCTTCTCCCTCTGTGTCTCTGCCTCTCTCTCTCTGTGTCTCTCATGAACAAAAAAATAAAATCTTAAAAAAAAAAAAAAGAAATAGGAAGACAGGATAGTGGCCAAGTTGCAAAACAGGTGCACAGCTGTCATGGCTTTCCTGAGTGCCAGAGATAACAGGCTGGTGGATTGATGGGAAGAAGCACCTCTGGCGTCCTGCTTGGTGTCAACAAACCAGTGGCCTCCTTTCCTGGTTAGAAATAAGGGTAGCTCCCAGGTAGCCTGAGGCAGCTGCAGCATCTCCTCTGCCTCACTGGAGCCTAGAATCCCAGGGAAATGTAGGGACAGTAATGCAATGCAGAGCATTCCAGGTCACTCCTGGGGTCGGGTCGAGACTGTTTCTTGGGGCCAAGCTTCCTGTCCAGTGTTTGGGTTATGGACATGTGGCCTGGAGTTGGGAACCTGCATCCCGAGTCTGGTAGTCCCACTTTCTGGCTTGTAGGGCTTCAGCTGGGCTGCGTAACCCCCCGAAACAGAATTTCCTCATCTGTGAAAGACGGAACACAAAGCCATCCTCGCAGGGTTCCCCTGAGGAATCTCTGAGGTCTTGAGCCCCTTTGTGGGCCACTAAGCTGTCCTTACAGAGGCTGGAGTCCACTGCCTTAAGATCAGCACCAACCCTGGACCAGGGATGCAATGTGCAGAACATATTAGATGGACCTCAGTATGGTCTCCAGGGCGAGCGGTCACCTTGTCGCACATCCCCGCACAGGGATCCCCAAGGTGGCTGGTGAGGAGAGTCCGAGTGTCAGAAGCCAGAGCACAGATGAGACCACATCATGGTCATTTGGATGAGGTCACCTCATTAGTCTCGGAGCCGAGGAAGTCTTCACGTGGCCCTGGTAATGCTCCAGCTCTTTCTCAAAGGCGTTTCTTGCCCCTTTTGAGTAAATGCTGGACATTAGGCATAATTCAGTCTCCTAGGGATGCTGCTGAATCATGCAGCAGGCAGGACTGCGAGGCCGCAGCCCGGGTCATTGGCTGAAGGCTGTGCTCCGAGGGTGGGATGGAGTGTGGATGGAGTGTGGCGGCCATACAGCCCTCAGGCTGAACCCTCCGGCTCCCACTAATTCCTTTTTAAGCAGCCTTCCCTCTGTCCCACTTCTTTTCCCCTCTCTTTCCTTGATGTGGTTTTGCTGCTATGAATTTTTTGAATTAGTTGAGCCATGGTGGTTTACGACCACCCAAGGGGGCTGTAACTTCCTAAGGACTGAGTTGTTGGACTTTGTGACAGCTTTTTCCTGGCAGCCTGGTGGCCTTGCTCTGCTGGTCAGCCCACTTCTAAAGGGTCATGGTTGCTGCCAGCTGGCAGGCAGGGTCATGGAGGTTAATAGGGCAAGAGGCCAAGCTGAGTTCGCACCAATCCCTGGAGAGCTTTTAACAATTGTTATTGCCTCACTGGAAAGTGATGGCTTTTTTGATTTTCTCTCTGATTCTTTAGGAATATGTGGTTCATGGAACAGGTGAACTGGAATGTGGTATAAAAAAATGTTTAAAAATCGTTTGGACCACCCATTATTTTTTTTTGCATTCTGCTATATCAAAAGAAACATAGGGACGCCTGGGTGATTTTGTGGTTGAGTGTCTGCCTTTGACTCAGGGCATGATCCCGGGATCAGGGATCAAGTCCCACATCAGGCTCCCTGTGAGGAGCCTGCTTCTTCCTCTGCCTTTGTCTCTGCCTCTCTCTCTCTCTCTCTCTCTCTCTCTCTCTCGGTCTCTCATGAATAAATAAATAAAATCTTTAAAAAGAAACATGAAATGCTGGCTTTCTAAAAAACATAGTTATTAAAATTTAAATTTAAAAAATTTAAAGTTCAATGAACTTCCTTTTTTTTTTTTTTTTTAATTTTCTTAAAGAATAAATCACACCCTGAGCCAAAGGCAGATGCTCAACTGCTAAGCCACCCAGGCATCCCTAAATTTCCTTTTTTAAAAAAATTTAATTTGGGCAGCCTGGATGGCTCAGCGGTTTGGTGCCGCCTTCAGCCCAGGGCGTAATCCCGGAGACCCGGGATTGAGTCCCATGTCGGGCTCCATGCATGGGGCCTGCTTCTCCCTCTGCCTGTGTCTCTGACTCTCTCTCTCTCTCTCAAGAATAAATAAATAAAATCTTTATTTTTTATTTTTATTTTTTAAAAAGATTTTATTTATTTATTCATGAGAGACACAGAGAGGCAGAGACACAGGCAGAGGGAGAAGCAGGCTCCATGCAAGGAGCCTGATGTTGGACTTGATCCCGGGACTCCAGGATCACACCCTGGGCCGAAGGCAGGCTCCAAACCACTGAGCCACCTGGGGATCCCCTAAATAAAATCTTTTAAAAAATTTTTAATTTGTTTAAGTAATCTCTGCACCCGTCATGGGCCTTGAACTCACAGCCCTGAGATCAAGAGTCACATACTCTTGCGACTGAACCTGCCAGATGCCCTCTTGTACAATAAACTTCTAACATCAACTTAACCGTACTGTCCGTGATGTGTATCTTCCTTTAATGAGTCTGCTTTTTCTACCAAGATAATCACTTTTCAACCAGTGTCTGCTTCCACTCTACGTCTTCCTTCCCTGACAACTCAAGACTCAGAGCTTTCTAGTATTTAAAGAATATTTGTAATGTTTCAAATGCTTTTCTTCATTATTCATTCACTTATTCATCCACCTATTCTTTCACTTATTAAAAAAATCATAAAACAAAAAATATGTACATGATGTTATGTGAGACATTAGCGAGTTTTTTTTTAAGATTTTATTAATTTATTCATGAGAGACACAGAGAGAGGCAGAGACATAGGCAAAGGGAGAAGTAGACTCCTTTCAGGGAGCCTGATGTGGGACTCGATCCCAGGACCCCAGGATCACGACCTGAGCTGAAGGCAGATGCTCAACCACTGAGCCACCCAGATGCCCGTTTTAGCAAGGTTTTAAAAATAAATTAGATAGGTTCTTTGATTTATGGAACTTAAAACTTACAGGTTACAATGAAATAATAAAAGAGAGGATGGGTTATCTGGCTGGCTCAATCAGGGGAGCAGGTGACTCTTGATCTCAAGGGTTGTGAGTTCGAGCCCCATGTTGAGTATAGTGATTACTTAAAATAAAATCTTAAATAGAGGATCAAGGCTGTACTTGATATGAAAAACATTGGATATGTAAAGACCTTATACTTGGTACCAAGCTGACTTGTTTGTACCCATGTCCGTGGTCTCCTTATTTTCCTTCCCAGAGGCAACTATCATCGCTTAGTTTTGTGCCTATGTGTACTCTCTCAGGAAGATTCTCTGCATACATGAGTACATATTAGGAAAAATCCCCACAAATGGCTGCCTACTGTTGTGCTCCTGCTGTGTTGACTTAACAATTCATAAATCCTGGAGGTGGTCCTCCGTTGGCTCACTTAGATTGCTTGGGTCTTTTTTAATGATGGGCTTAGTGTTCAGCTGATGGATCTATCATCATTAGTTAAATCTGTTTCATGGAGTTTTGTATTGTAATGGCAGAAGTCTGGAAGCAAAAAGTGCCGCAGCGAGTATTGTGGTATGGAGGTATTCATGCAAATATGCTCTCATATCCGTGGAATAAATTTCCAGGAGTAGAACTGCTAGGTCAAGGCGTGTTTTCCTTTTATTTTCGATAGCTGTTGCTGAAGCGCTCTCCACAAAGGTAGTACCAATTTACACTCCCACTTACAATGTGTGAGTGTGAGGCAGTGGTTTTTAACCTCAAAACCCCAGGCAAGGAAGAGCTTTTAAGTAAAATGAAAAATCTGGAGAAAACCATGTGAGAGCCTTTTCTACCGCAAAGTGCAGCTCTAGCTGAGTTCCTGGCACAGCCAGTTGAGGATACTGGTTCCTATTAGAAGCCACCTTGCACACGGTGGTGGGGGTGGGGGGACCCCTTGATTCCTGTGGGTGAGTTGCCTGAATGGTTCCTTCCCAGTGGGGGTTCCCCTCCTCTGTCAGCTAGTCCATCACCAAGGATCTGAGAAGTACCAGATGCTTTAAAATTACACCAAGACCTGTGAAATGACAAAATAAATTTGCCAAGGTAAGGACATTATTTTTAAAGAGCTACAGGACTCCCAGATGTTACCAGGGGCTGGAGGAGGGGCCATGGGAAGTATGTTTTAAGGGGTACAGAGTTTCTGTTTGTGGGAAGATGAAACATTTCTGGAGATAGATGGTGGTGATGGCTGTACAAATGGTTAAGATGGTAAATTTTATGTCCTGTATAATTAACACACCACAGAGAAAAGCAGCAGTTCACGGTAGCCATCCTCTCATGAGCTGAGAACACTAAAAAATAGGAAAGGTCTACTCTAAGAGTGAAAAGAGAATATACAGAGCTTTCTGAGCAGCTTGCCGCATTAGCCATGGTCTTATTTCATCTTGATCTGGCAAGAGCTTGGTGGTGCCTGGTGCTGGCCACTCGCTGAGGTATGAGAGCCACTCAGGAGGCGTTGAGGGCTGGAGATAGAGATCTCTCTGGTCAAGGAGATTGGCTGGGCTCTAGGGGCTCAGTGGTCCCTGAAAAGACCCCTTCTCTGACATGAGGGCCTGAGGCTGACCTCCCCATCCTGAGGTGTTATCTCAGAAATGAGACAAGAAGCTTGCCCCTGGCCTGCTGCTGGGTGTTTTGTTAGACTAGTATGAGTGAATCTGGCAAGCAATGACTGGGTGTGATCTTCATCACCATATTCCTGTGTCCCCAGTAACTTAGCTAACTTTTGCAAAAAGAGCATTTGCCCAGTCCCACCTAGAAGCTGGGGAGTGGAGCAGACATCTGTCTGAAACTGCTCTTCTTGGAGGTGCAGAGTAGATGCTGGGGCTCTGGGGATCCGACCGTCAAGGAGGAGCTTCAAAGAGATGTCACTTGGGCTTTTGCACTGCCACCAGCTTCCTTGAGGTGTTTGAGATGTATTACCAGTGCAGTTGTCATCCCAAGCTGGAATGATCATCAGGAAACCCATGCCGTGTGGAGTCTCTGCTTTTAGAGGGTGTAGGTGTGTGCGTGAGCTGACTCGCAGTCAGGCAGCGTTGCTTCTGTGGAGAATGGGCCTCGTGTTCTGTCTGGCCGTGCATTATGACTTTCTTAAGGTCATCCATCCATGTGTGGGTCCTTGGTTCTCACCCGACTTGCAGAGAGAGAAACACTAGTCCCAGGAAAGAGCAGGACCAAGACCAGAGAGAGCCCCCTGATATAGACCAGTGCATCCTAGCTACCCTGGGACTCGACAGCCCGTTCATGATTGCTTCGAGCCACAATCCCTCGTTCTACAGCTCAAACTCAGATTCCAGGAGGCGAGGTGGCCACATAGCATTGGAGCCCAAACCATGTGCTACCCAGGCCCTGGACACTCTGTCTGGGGCATTTTGTGTCTTAGAGGGTGTTAGTTGGGAAAAAGCCCCAAACATTGTGTGTTCATAGTTGATGGAAACATAGCCCTACCTTCCCTACGGTGCACCCACCTGAAAGCCTTGTCAGAGCTTGAAGCCACCATGGGAGGCCATGCGGGCACTTGTGATGAGTTTCCATTTGACTCACATTTGTCAAGAAGGTGACACGACCTACCGTATTCACAGGCTGCTGTGATTGCTGAACTGACATAGCTGCTCATGTGGGTGGCAAGCGTATGTTTCCCATTAAGAAAATTGCTACTTTTGGGATGCCTGGGTGGCTCAGCAGTTGAACGTCTGCTTTCGGCTCAGGGAGTGATCCTGGGATTCCGGGATCGAGTCCCACGTCGGGCTTCTTGCAGGGAGCCTGCTTCTCTCTCTGCCTATGTCTCTGCCTGTCTCTCTCTCTGTGTGTCTCTCATGAATGGATAAATAAAATCTTAAAAAAAAATTGCTACTTTTGAACAGTAGAACTTTTTTGCTTTTACTAAAATTAAGAAAATAATAATGGAACAACCCACCCAACACCCTGAGTTTCTTAAAAAAGGAAAAAAAATGTAATATCAACCCAGAAATTCAGCTTGGTATCATAATTCAGCAGAGCCACAGGGCCAGAAGGAAGAAGTTCTCACTGGGGTAAGGTTAAGGCTGCCACCCTTCCATCCTCCTGGAGCTGTGATACTGGATCCTTGTCCTTTCCCCCACCCCTGTTCATGACAGAGCTTCAGGAGAAGCAGTTTCAAATGCAAGCCAGCAGTGCCAGATCTGCCTGAGAATCTGCAGCACGGGATCACTGGAGAAATCCCTCAGGTGCCTGTAGAGTCAAGCTGTCTTGCTGAGCAAAGTCTTGTTTGGAGCACTCGAGTCCTGAAGGAGTCCTTGATAGATGGAAGTGAGACTGTTATTATTGTTGCTCAGCCTAGAGAGGAGGGCGGGAGCTTGAGCGCTCTGCTTCTAGCCTGCAGGGGCCGAGGCCAGCTGGGCACAGGCTAGCCAAGACTGCAGACCCCTCTCTTGGGCCCCCATGGTTGGGAGCATATGGGGGCCAGAAGGTCGCTACCTGAATCCCCCAGCCCGGCTGCCATCGGTACTGAGGCACAGCATTTGTGGCCCGGCACGTGTCTGACAATAGTTACTGCCTCTAGTAGCCAGATGGTGTAAACAACCCATCCGTGGTATGGTATGTAACTATTTTCCATCATTGTCACATGCTGCCATGTTGACATGAATGGGCAGGAGGAATTACTTGGGAACTTGCTGTAGTCAGAATAGCCAGTTGGGCCACAGGCAGGGCAGAAAGGCTGGCCCTGTGCCATGGAGGGGACAGCTTCCAGGGCAAGCTTGGCCTACTCTTGCTGCCTCCTGCCCAAACACCGAATCCTTCACCTAGGGACCCAGGAGAGCATTCCCTTAGAGCTCCTATCAAGGAAAAGTTTGATTCTTGGCCTGAACCAGTATGTTTTTCACTGTTGGCGAGAGCTCTGTGGCCTGGCATATTTCCCTCTTTGCTTTGCCTACCAGGAAGCACATGGTTACAATTTTTATTTTATTTTTATTTTTAAAAATATTTTATTTATTTATTCATGAGAGAGACACACACAGAGAGAGAGAGAGAGAGTGAGAGAGGAAGAGACACAGGCAGAGGGAGAAGCAGGCTCCAAGCAGGGAGCCTGATGTGGGACTCGATCCCAGGTCTCCAGGATCATGCCCTGGGCTGAAGGCAGGTGCTAAACCGTTGAGCCACCCGGGCTGCCCAAGATTTTTATTTTTTACTCATTTGCTTATATATTATCCTCAGGAGTCTTAGGATAGGGTTTCTCCTTCCATTTTGGTTTCATTCTTTCTTTACTCTTCTGGTGTTTTGTGGAGGTGAACCTACATTATAAGGTTTTTGGAAGCAGGTTGACGAACCTATATTGTAAGGTTTTTGGAGTGAGGCTTGGATATGTGAAAAAGCTCTCATCATGTGCTTAGTGTGTGATTGGTGGGTGCAGAAGCGTCCTGTATCTCATCTCCCTGAATTGCTAACAAGGTTGGTGATGCCAGGAGGGTCGAGATCAGGCCTGGGCCTGATTCTCCTGTGCATCCTTCACATGATGGAAGTGTAGTAACAGTTTGGTGCATGTATTAGGATAAGTAATGCTAGCTGCTATAACAGTTATTATAGTCTCAACATATCCCAGTAAAGACTGTTCTCACTTCTTATAGTTGACTTAGATGCTCTGGGGGTGGCCTCCGTGTAGTGATTCGGGGCTTCAGCATACTTTCCTGTGGTGTTTCTGCCATCTGCTGGGGTTCCCCTGGGGTCTTCCATGGGACCTAGGCTGTCAGCTGCCTGGTGAGAGAAGACCAAGGGCATTGAAGGTCATGTGGGCATTTTAGGGGCCAGGCTTGGAAGGGGTGTATGTTCCTCTACTCACAGAATGTTGGAGCTGAATGGAGAAGTCCTTTAGAGGTCAGCCTCCTCATAGGACATGTGGAAAAATGGATCCTAGAGAAGGGAACTGACCGACCCAGAGTCAGTTCAACGAGAACTCTGGTCTCAACCTCACCCCTGGGTCATTCCCACAGCCCCCCCCCCCCCATCTCTGTGCTCAGCATACACATTCCTGCTCTGGACAGGATGGTTGAGTCAGTTGATAGACGGCCTGGCTGCTCCATGGAGAAACCCATGGCCTTCACAGCAGCTATTGGATTTCAGTATGTGTGGGGATTTGGAGAGTAGAAAAGGAGTCTCTTTCTGAGACTTATTCAGGCACTGCTTTGTCTCCGTGACTCACCTATGAGTGCATGAAAGGTCTCACATTAGGAACAGAGGTTCCGGGATCCCTGGGTGGCGCAGCGGTTTAGCGCCTGCCTTTGGCCCAGGGCGCGATCCTGGAGACCCGGGATCGAATCCCATATCGGGCTCCTGGTGCACGGAGCCTGCTTCTCCCTCTGCCTGTGTCTCTGCCTCTCTCTCTCTGTGACTATCATAAAAAAAAATTTAAAAAAAGAAAAAAAAAAAAGGAACAGAGGTTCCCTCCAAAGCCATTAGAAAGCCTGACCATGGTGTCAGACATCCATCAGTGCAACAAAGTGCTCCCCAGCTTTAGTGGTTTAAAACATCAACCATTTTATTTGCTCACAACATGGCAGTTTCAGCAGGGCTTGGTGGGGACAGCTCATCTCTGCTCTGCTGGTGTCAGCTGGGACAGCTTGACTGGAGGTGGAAGATCCATTTCCAGGATGGCCCCACTCCCATGGTTGTAAGTCAGGGCTGGCACTTGGCTCTATCTGCTGGGGCTCTTGGCTGGGACAGTGGTTCCCCTCCGCATCACCCCTCCCCGTCACTGGCTTGGGATTCTCATGGCTCAGTGATCTTACGTGGGCTTCTTCCATGGTGGCTGCTTCCCCCGCCCCAGAGTGCAAACACAGAAGTGTGCAGGCCTCCTCCTTTTCCTCCTATTTTCATTTTTTATTGTAAAATACATATAACAAACTTTATCACTTTAGCTATTTTTAAGTGTCCAGTTCAGTGGCATTAGGTACATTCACACTGTTGTGCAGCCTTCACCACCATTGACCTCCAGAACTCTTTCATCTTGGGGCACCTGGGTGGCTCAGTCAGTGAAGCACCTGCCTTTGGCTTTATGTCATGATCCCAGGGTCCTGGGATCGAGCCCCACATCAGGCTCTCTGCTCAGCAGGGAGTCTGCTTCTCCCTTTCCCTCTCCCCTGCTTGAGCTCTCTTCTCACCCGCTCTCTCTCAAATAAAGTCTTTAAAAAAAAAAAAAGAACTCTTTCATCTTGCAAAACTGAGGCTATGACCCTATTACACAACAACTTCCCATTCCCCTCCTGCAGTCCCTGGTGCCCACCCTTCTTCTACTTTCCATCCCTGTGAACAGGACTCCTGGGAGCACCTTGGATGGGTGGGACCATGTGGTATTTGTTCATTTGTGCCTGGCTTGTTTCACTCAGTGTGGTGTCCACCAGGCTCATCCAGGATTGTCTCCCTCTTTAAGACTGAGCAATATGCCACTGCATGTAGGGCCCACATTTTGTTTATCCATTCATCTGTGGATGAACACTTGGGTTGCGTCCACCTTTTCCTACCATGAACTGTGCCGCAATGAACACAGCAAACACCTGTTTGAGTCTCTGCCTTCAGTTCTTAGGCCTTCCTTAGAGCTTGGGTCTGAACCTGGCACAGTGGTACTTCCAGCCTATTCTGTTGGTTAACATGGGTCATGAGACAAGGCCAAGTCTCCTTGGTCCGCCATGGTAACCATGTGCCACATCCACTCTGGGAAAAGATCCTTGCAGAAGAGGCGGGTGGGCCTGCCCACAGACACCCTCCAGGACCTGGCTCCCCTGGCAGATGCCTCTGGATGGCCAGATGCCTGTGGCCCGGGCATCCAGGGCAAGGTTCTATTGGAGAACCTCAAGCCCGAGCCCAGCCATCCCTTCCCTCCCTTGCAGGAGGCTGCAGCACTTACTGTCTGTTTTGTATCGCTAATGGCTGTGCCTCTTATTATATAATCTGTTATTCTGTGCTGCACCAGGCCTTGGTTACTTGTCAAAAGTTTCTAGAAGCCAGCTGTATCAGCTCCAGGCAACTGGGGGTGCCGCCTGTCCCTCATAGTATTAGTCACTCTGTACTTAGCTAAATTTAACTTTTTATCATCCAAATGATATTTTTGTGGGCTTGGAATTTTACATAATGCTACCAACTGCTGCAGGCTAAGAATTTCTCCTTTTTGTTGTGAGCGTGTGAGTGTGTGTGTGCGCGCGCGCGCGCGTGCATGCTGGTTTTCTCCCCAGTGAACTTTTGCATGCCCAAGGGAGCATTGTTCAGTTTCTCTTCCCTGTTCTGCCTTCCCAGGTCCGGGTTTCTTCCTCCAGCTCTGCTTTGCCTTTTGCCAGCTGGGAGGAAAATTGCTTCTAACAGCTTTCTGATGGTCTTGCTAATGCTTCCTTCCTCATTTGAGAGCTCTCAACTTTGAAGGTCCTTGAGGGTTTCCCTGCTGCCTCCACAGTCTGGGATTCAGAGAAGGAAGCTCAGCTCCAGGGTAGCCCATCTGTTGAGAAAGCAGAGAGAAGATTCCGGAAGATTCCGGTGGGGGAGGGGGGAGGGGAAGGGACAAGAAGTAAGAAGTCCAGTGACCCAAGGAGCTGCAGGCATAGAACAGGGGGAGGGACCTGGCTCCCAACAGTGGGAGTGCGTGGCTGAAGGGCTAATCAGCAATGATAGCACGCTGGGCCCTTCCCCGGGGTCTTTTGTGTTCCACCCCATAATTATGTATGGGAGGTGTTTACCTCCATTTTCCAGATGAGGAAACTGAGGATTAGGTCAGAGGGATGAGCAGCAGCAGTAGTAACCACAGCCCAACAAACACACCACAGCACTTAGCGTGGGCCTGGCATGAGCCTAGCACTGGTCCTTGGTGGCTCATTGGCCCTTGACAGTGGTCCTATGAAGTAGGTGCTGGCCTCAGTGCTCTTTTACAGATAAAGTAGCTGAGTCCCAGGGACATTAGGTTAAGCACACAGGTTAAGTTGCTGGAGGTCACCGAGCTGAGAGATGGCACAGCCTGCCACCCCTAGCCCTCCCCTTTGTCTCCTGGCCTTGTCACCTCTTCTTTCCTCAGCAGCTTTGGATGAGAGGCACACTGCATCCTGTGCTGCATTTTCCAAAGCATATGAGGCTGACTCCAGCCTCATCTGGTCGCTCGGTTTCTTCCTAGTGCGTGCGTGCGTGCGTGTGTGCATGCGTGTGTGTGTGTGTGTGTGTGTGTGTGTGTGTTTAGGTTGCTTCTGGGAGAACCAACTCAGAATTGGTATTGGCTTCTTGAAGAGAGGAGCAGTTGCTGGAGAAAGGGACAAGATGAAAACTCATGCTTACTTTGCACCCTTTTTATCTTTTCAAAAATACAGATATATTGCTTGTTTTAAGTTACTTTATTAATATGTTGGGAACTCCTAAGTATAGACCACAAAGAATTAAACACACCTGCATGCAGAAGCTTGTATGTGGATGCTCATAGCAGCTCTATTTACAATGACCCCAAAGTGGAAGCAACCCACATGGATAAACAAGATGTGGTGTGTTCATACAGTGGAATATTATTTGGCCATAAAAGGGAAGGAAGCACTGACACCTGCTAAACAACACAGATGACCCTTGAATACATGCCAGACTCAGAAGGCCTTGTGTTATATGCCCATTTCTATGGAACGCCCAGAGTGGGCAAATCAATAGAGACAGAAGCAGGTTGGCATTTGTCAGGGACTGGGGGAGTGGGAACAGAGAGCGGCTAGTAATGGATATGGGTTTCTCTTTGGGGTCGAAGGAAGTGTTCTGGAAATAGAGAGTGCGGATGGCCACACAGCTGTGTGAATGTGCTAAGCACACTGAATTGTATACACTTCAGAAGGGTGACTGTATGGCATGCAGATTGTATCTCAATAAAACAAAAAACGAGGAGCCGTGCCTCCAGATGAAATCAAACGTGGTGACACCTTGGCTGAGGCCAGCAACCGGTGCGGTTTGCCGTGGTGCCCCCAGTATTCGCATCTGTCCCTCTGTGCACGCTCTCCTGCCACCTGCCTCACGGTCTCCATGTCAACGGGGGACGGAAACCACAGTGTTTAACTTCGGTTGTGCCACCCACTCGTTTGGAACTCATGCTTTCAACCAGGGCCAGCCTGAGACATGCAGACGTCTGGGCAAGCTAGTAATTTGGCACCCCACAAACCGGTATTCTTTAAGTGTTTGTTTGACATTTATTTAGTGGGGATGAGAAGAGACCGATAATCCTATTAATAGACGTTGTACAGAGAAACAGATTCACTTACTAATTCATCTGAATTAGTAAGAATTTCAGATCCCCTGAAATTAGCTAGGGATCTGAAAAATTTTCAGGAAAGCGGGTTCTGACTCCTCCAAAAGGTGGGCTTTATTTATTTGTTTTTTCCTGCCCCCCCGCCCCGGAGTTTTCCACATCATTCAAGAGGTATAGTGAAGATTTCAATTTTGAAATGTAACAGAGAGGTTCTAATACTGTACCTCGACAGGTACGGTTGATGATATACTGTATCATATAATTGAGATTTGCTAAGAGGATGGAACTCGCGTGTTCTCACCCACCACCCCCTCCCAAAAAAGGGTAGCTCTGTGAGGTGATGATGGATATGCTAATTGACTCAATGATGGGAATCCGCTCCTGGGTGTAAAATATCCCGTCGTTGTGCACTTTAGATATATCACCGTTTTGTCAATCATATCTCAATAAAACCAGGGAGAAACGCTTACAGGCACAAACGTGTTTTGTTTTTGTTCCTGACCATCGGCGACAAACACACCAGCGTGTATTTCAGTTTCCGATCCCTGCACCCCATGACAGGTGTGTGTGGAATGTGCATCCAACAGCTCTCAGAAACGGCTTGGGTTGTGGTTTCTCATCTTCCCTAAGGTTGGGAGCTGGTTGGCTTTTCGGCTTTTGTGTGAGGGGTCACGGGAGGAGACTGACTCGCCTGGCAGTATCTTCCAGTTTCATCCCAGTGATGATTTGTGCCCACCTTCCTCCTCCCACCCCACCCCCCGCCAGCTCCCCCAGGTCCCAAGAGGTTCCCTGAAGAGCAGACATGTAGCAGATCTTGCATTCACTTTTTGGACTTTAAATGCTTTTTTTTTTTTTTTTTTAATTTTTTGCCAGAAAGATGATTTCCCCACAGTGTGCCTCTCTGTAAGGAGCTTGCGTTTTTCTCTCGCAGCCCCTGCAGATCTCATTCTGCTGGGTGTGAGTCACAGTTGACCTTCTCACCCATGGGAGGCGTCACGGTGGAGTGGAGAGGGCCCGGCCTTCAGAATCCAGCTCCCCACTGACTGGTGTGTTACCATGGCAAACCCCCTACCCTCCTGGCGGGTTTCCTCACCTCTGAAACTGGGGAGACTGACACTGACCTCACACTGGCTTTAGAGGTTTTGTGGTGGAAGCGAAGAAACAACGGAGAAACCACACAGAGGCAGGGCATGTGTGTGCAGTGAGATGTGGAATACAGGGGAATGTGGAGGAGAGAAGCTGGAGCCCCTCCCCAACCTTCCCCTACATGTGCAGTGGGGGGCCTGGAACCTGGGACGGGCCCTCAAGACATTTTGTTTGTTAAGGGTCCAGCGTGTCTGTGGGGGTGTACTCGCGGCCACGGACAGGAGGGGCAGGGGCAGGTGCATGGCCAAGAGGGAG